>NC_137221.1:26178851-27378851 GCF_949987685.1 Ammodytes marinus
CAATTGTTAAAACAAAATTAAACGAATGATTTGCAAACTTTTTTTGTATGTGCAAAAGTTTGTGAACCCTGAGCTGCATTGATTAAATCGAGCAGGTAAAAACAATCAGGTGGGCCAAATTGAGTGATGAAATGGACCAATGTAATTAGAGATCTTTAGGGAAGAAATTGGGTGGCACAAATCTCCAGATGTAATGTTTGGGTTGGCTTTTACCTGAAAAATCACTTTTCTTGTGGCGCTTGTGGATATTTTTGAAGGAAGTCTACTTCTAGGCAGATGTTAAGTCACTCTTACGGCCTCCACACACATCCTACCTCTACTGCGCGTCTACCTCGCGTCTGCGGCTGTATCTTGATTCAGGGTTTGCGGTCTACGTAGGCTGCATTTGAAGACCGATTGCGTCATAGCGGCGCGCAAAGGCTGTCCCATTTGCAAGGCTCCTTGCAAGACTCCTCATATGCGGTCGTGAAATGCATTTAATGAAAATAAAATAAAATAAAAAATAACAAAACAGCAACGTGTTGCTCCATCTTCTTAACTTTTATCTTCCTTTCTTTTTTTTCTTTTCGTCTGGTAGGCAACTTCTTTTTCTTTTTTCCTCCATTGACAGGGCTGTCTCCGTTGGCAGCAATCAGGGTTGCTAGGCAGCACAGGAGCGGCGAGTCGTCACCATGGACGGTCGTCACGCAAGGTAACGGCTTGTTACGCAAACCGGAAATGCCTGTAAACTGAGACCTGCGGAGACCGTCCCATTTAACAAGGCTCGTTGGCCTTAAAACCGGCCTTAAAATCGGCCTTCATAGGCTATAGCCTTCATAGACCGCGAGACTGCGGCTGTGTCTTGATTCAGGGGTTGCACCCTACGTAGGCTGCATTTGAAGACCGATTGCGTTATAGGCGAAAAAAAAGTATACTTTAACATACTAAATTTAAGCACACTTAGTGTACTTCATAAGCACAAAATTATTGTACTAAAAATTGTGTTATTTTCAAGTACTAAAAACGTACTTAGTATACTAATGATATATCATTATTGCTACTTAAGATATACTAAAATACATCTTAGTGTACTTGACTATACTATTTTGGGAGACACTTAAGATTAACTTAAATATACTTAAGTACACTTTTCTCTACTAATACTGTACTTATTTATAATGTTCTTTAGTTCGATTTAAATTACACTTAAATCCACTTTTCAGATTACTATTAATACATTCAGAATATACTGGAAATGTATTTCTAATTTAATCTTTATGTATTGCCATTGTATTTTAAATATATTTACAAAACATAAATAAAAATTAAAAAGTTCTACTTAAGCATATTATAGTTCATCTTAATCTTGTCTCAAAATAGTACAGATAAGTACACTAAGTTGTACTTTAGTATGTCTAAAGTAGCACTCAGGATATATCATTAGTATACTAAGTATATTGTTAGCACATTGAAAATAATATACTGTGAGTACACTAATTATGTGTGCAGAAAGTATACTAGATGTATTTCATTAAAGTACACTTCAACAGTACACAGAAAGTACATTTTTTCTATAATTAATTTGAATTTCAAATTACTTTTAAGTAAACATAAAACATATTTAGAACATACTTGAGGTAGAAAAAAAGTTTATTTTTAACATGCACGGCATTACAGGGAAAATGTGCATAATAAAGTACATTTAAATACATTAACAACTTCTTAAACAACATTTTCAAACAGTTTCTCTTCATCGTAACATTTTTATTCAAATTTGGATCATCTGACCCCAGAGAATTCTTTTTAGTCATACTCTTTAACAAGTTAACTAAAAAACAATAATGAAAAGGAAATAGAAATTAAAGGCCTACTTCACCGGTTTGAATATGAAGGTGTATTGAATTCTGAGATCCTATGTAGTATAAATGTGCAAAAAAAATTTAAATTGGTTCATCCTAGCCTGAGAAAAGGCAGAAAGAGTTTTTTTTTTAACCCTATATTAATCTTACGTGACATCACAGTAAGATAAATATAGGGTTAAAAAAAAAATTACTTTGTAAATATTACTGTGATGTCACAGTAGGAGAAATCACAGTAATATTTACAAAGTAAGGTTTTTTTTAACCCTATATTTATCTTACTGTGATGTCACAGTAAGATTAATATAGGGTTAAAAAAAACACTCTTTCTGCCTTTTCTCAGGCTAGGATGAACCAATTTCAATTTTTTTTGCACATTTATACTACATAGGATCTCAGAATTCAATACACCTTCATATTCAAACCGGTGAAGTAGGCCTTTAAACTTGAAATGGGGGAATGAACCAATGTTTCTGAATTGGGGTGGTAGTCCCCGTGGAGGTGAGACGGGCGGAGTGGACAGACAGGTGTTTAGAGGAAGATGATCTGAGAGAATGGGAGCCAGTGGGAATCTGGAGGAGATCAGACAAATATGGGGATGGCCTTGTATGTATTCAGTAGGATTTTGAATTGGATAGGGATCTGGACCGGGAGCCAGTGATGTGGTGGATGGAGGGGGTTCGAGTTATGATAATGGAAACTGAATTCTGAACCAGTTGAAGTTTATGGAGGGATTTGTGAGGTAGTCCGAGGAGGAGAGAGTTGCAGTGTGGCGGGTAAGGGAGGGGTGGAGGCAAGAGTACAAAGCAAGTACAGTATTATATCTTGACCAAAATTAAATGCAAATATTCTGGTATGGCAGAGCATATTTAAAGAAGCAAAATGTACAGAAATTAATATCCCATTATATAAAGCACAACAAGAATGATTATCTTAGAGGCATGCTCCGCATTGAAATGTCCTGCACAATAATAAAATGCTTTTTTTGCAAACTAAAACACAAACTGAAATTAAACATTACATTCTCCCATCTTCATCTTTCCAGTGGAGTGGTTTCCTTTGAGTAGGCCTGGTCAGCAAATTCTTCTGCAAATGAGGGCTTGCACTTCCGGCAGTGTTGTTTGGAAACTTCTTCTTCGCGGTGTCTTTGAAAGGGACAAAAATTAAATATAGTTAGCAAAAAAGGCTTTAATTGTCATCTTTTCGGTTTCCATTTTGATCCTCTTGTTCATCCATGCTATATAGCTAAACCTGTAAAAACCTATGGTTAACTGTAATGTGCATGATTAAATATGCACTCACTATTTAAAAACCTATTTTTTTTTTCTTACTAGAATATAATGGAAAGTTGTGGATGAATTGAGAATTTGTTATTTCAGTGATGAATGTATTCTAAAATGTTGTTACTGGGTTATTTCACAATGTGGACATGTGTGCCTGCCTTGCTAGCTGAGCTTAGACATTTAGTATGCTATAACGTTGTTGCTAACGGTTAGAATTCCACACCAACATTATCCAGCTTGCAAAATATTTTATAAACTCAGGGGATGCCCATATAATAGTAGATTAACCAACTGTGTTGTCTGCCGAAAAACTTACCTTCAAGAAGAAGTAGTTTGGCTGGCAGTATTTTTGTTTTTCCATGTCGGATTCGGCCATGACTGGCCCTCTTCACGGTGAAGTTCATCACGGTTGCTGAACAGAGCTGACTGATATTCCGTTCTTCTTTGTTCCCCTTTTATTATTTCTGAGCAGTCCACCTGCCGATGTCCGAAGCATAAAGCAAAGCAAACCTTGTGTGTCACGTGACTCGGTGACTGGCCCCCGATTGGCCAGTATGCACATTTGATTCGGAAACGTGGACTGTGATTGGTCGAATTAAATGCACTGCGATGACTGGCTGTTTTTTTTTGGTTCGGTGAGGTGAAGAGTCACCATGTCACCTGTGGAAGTGCACCGCTGCTATTCATTCAGAACAGAACCTACATGTAAAGCTAAAGCCATTTAAAACAATGTTTACACGTTAGATTAAAGGGGGTACGTTTAAAAAAATTGGCCTATTTGGTATAGTGTTGTAATGAACTATTGAGATTTTGTTGTTGTTGTTGTAATAAGTAGGCCTACACTATAATTTACATTGCTAATATACATTTTATAAGTACAAAAAAATCAGAATTTTTTAATTAAAAGTTACATTAGTATAGTCTGAGATGTATAATATATATATATATATATATATATATTTACATTTATAAAATAGGAGTGCACTTTGTGAAACTACACCTGCTCGGATTATACCTACAGTATAGTATAATGAAGTTTAAATGAATTAATATGCTTTAATAAAAATATACTTAAAATATATAAGAAAAATATGCTTCAAAAATCCCACTTCTGATAAGAAGACTGAAGCACTTGTGCATTAATCAAAGATTCATTTTTCTGTAAAGCAGCAAAGTAAATTTCCTGTTATCTACACATCTTAATATGTTCATAAGTCTAATATGTTTTCTGATTGCTGTCAAATGTAAGTGAAACAATCCAAGCTTTAGAATACTTTCCATGTGATGCTAAGAAATACACAAGGTTGTACTGTTTTTTTATTAGAAATACTGGTGACTGCTGCATTAAATAAAAGCACATGGTCAATTGAAAGGTGCTCTGTTGTTGCTGTTCAGATTAAATTAGAAATACATTTCCAGTATATTCTAAATGTATTAATAGTAATCTGAAAAGTGGATTTAAGTATACTTTAAATCGAACTTAAGAACATTATAAATAAGTACAGTATTAGTAGAGAAAAGTGTACTTAAGTATATTTAAGTTAATCTTAATGGTGTCTCAAAATAGTACAGTCAAGTACACTAAGATGTATTTTAGTATATCTTAAGTAGCAATAATGATATATCATTAGTATACTAAGTACGTTTTTAGTACTCGAAAATAACACACTTTGAGTATAATAATGTTGTGCTTATGAAGTACACTAAGTGTGCTTAAATTTAGTATGTTAAAGTATACGTTTTTTTCGCCTGGGATGGCTACATACTGATGAATTTGTTCTGGTTTATAGTGTACTTATGAAGAATACACTAATTTACCACTGAAGTAGTATTCAATTATTAATATACTTATTTTAAGTGCACTTTAACACTGCTGTGCTAACAATGATATGAAAAAAAGTGTTATAAAAGTGAACTTATTGAAAGGGTGCTAAAAGTGCACTTGATAAAAGTAGATGCAAATACACTGACATTAAACTTATATTTAACACATTCGAAGTACATTTTAAATAAATATACTAATCAAACACTTATATATATTTCAGTGTTGGTATATTTTATATGAATATACTTAATATGAATTAATAAATAGTGTACTTTATCTAAGTAAACTAAAGTACTACTGAGGAAATAATATATTTGTAATTAATACATTTATAATATATTTTTGGTTTACTTTATTTTAACACATAAAGTGAAAATGTGCTAGAAATGTACTTTCAAAAAATTAAGTACATTTTTAGTACTTTAAAGTATATTACTTTTTTACCTGGGTATGAAAACTCTATGTAGAAAGATAGGGCTTTTAGAAGCAGCGCTGCAGCAGCAGCTGCTGAGACGTTCCATGTGTGTCCGAGAAAAGTCTGAGAGACGCAGTAGTAAGGTAAGGCGACGCGCTCCAGAGGTAGACGCAGGATGTGTGCAGAGGCCGTTAAAGCTCTCCATTTGTAGATGATTTGCCTCACGGTGGACCGATGGAGCTCAAACTTTTTTTAAATTAATTTATAGCTGTCCCCAGACATCACAACTCTATTTCTGAGATCCTTTTTCTTTCCTCTTGGCATGTCTGACCTCTATGGGTTCAGTTTGGTGAGCCTTAACTGACCTGGTTTGATCTCCGTTTTATCTAGTGCCGCCCAATTTCTTCCCTAAAGCTCTCGTATTACATTGTTCCATTTCATCTATCAATTTGGCCCACCTGATTGTCAAATGTTTTCAAACGTGTCTATAATTGTTCAGACACAATAATCAAAAAACCTTGAGCATAGAAATTTTACTTTGAAAGGCAAATATGAGCTTAAATGTGCTAACATCTCATTCCATGTGTCTCCCTTCTTTACAGGGTGAATCAAATAGATGGCTCTTCTTAAATATGTGGTCACACTTTTAATTTTCTTCTATGGTTTTCTAGTAACAAAAGGGGTGGCACACAACTCACCCCACTCTCCCCTACTAGTATGAAAGAAGACATGTTATGGAAGATAAATAGACACAAATCTCAAAGTGCTGCTTGTAAAAAAAGGATAGTTTTGCCTGCAGTGTCTGGCCTAAAGACATTAACTGTTTATCTCTGCAAAATGATTTAAATGTCAGTTTGACCTTCAGTGTAAAAGCCTGAGAACAGATGAAGATGCATCTCTTCCCCCTCTCCATGCCCTGAGCACACTCTTCTTTTCACACTTCTCTCCATCTCAACACTTTGTATGCTTTAACATTGACTTTGCTCACACACACACACACACACACACACACACACACACACACACACACACACACACACACACACACACACACACACACACACACACACACACACACACACACACACACACACACACACACACACACACACACACACACACACACACACACACACACACACACACACACACACACACACACACACACACACACACACACACACACACACACACACACACACACACACACACACACACACACACACACACACACACACAGCTTAATTTTTCAATCAGCACTATCTCTTCACAATGGTATGGTGATGACAAGGAGGCACACTGCAATAAGCGGCCCAACAGACAGTATAATGACTACACTTGACTTGAGTGGAGGGGGACTCCATGCAGGCAGCAGCCCCCTCCCTCCCACCCTCCATGACAGTTTAATACAATGGGCAATCAGCCTGTGAATGCTCCAGCAGTGCTTTACGAGGGCGGGGGCAGGGTGGATATGGTACGGGAGCATTTGTATTTGTCAGATACAATCTGTCTTAAAGCAGAATGTACTGTCATCAGGGCTGAACAAGACACATTCAAGACAGAAAACTGATTTGTATACATCGACACAAATCCAGATGTATGAATTGTGTTCTGAAAATGCCAAAGCAGGCAACATTAAAGTCTGGAGTCAGTGGTTCTGGAGAATGTTTACACAGCCTATTAGCTGGCTTGTTGCTAGCTACGATGGGACACCTTTGTTTCCATACATGTGGTTTACAGAGCCTAGGCTGTGTATTACTGGGTTGTGTTTCCAGTGCCTACACTCAGTGCCTCTTTGCAGCAGCAGTGTGGAGCTCTGTAGGCTACTGCTCTCTGACAGGCCAGCCACTTCCTCTCAGGGGAGGAACGCTTTGAATAGCTACCAACAAAGTAGACATGCAAGCTGCTAACACACTGCAGAGTGGTGTGTGTGTGTGTGTGTGTGTGTGTGTGTGTGTGTGTGTGTGTGTGTGTGTGTGTGTGTGTGTGTGTGTGTGTGTGTGTGTGTGTGTGAGCCTGAGTGTGTCAATTATCAATCAGCTTTATTTAGGAGACTCGTAAGTCAATTTAAAATACCTACAACATACAAGTTTGTGTGAGTGTCTTTTTCACAGGGGACAGTTTTCATTCATAAGCAAAGATTCTTCGGTTCTTCACCCTAATTCCATGTTTGTGTATATTTTATATGTAGGTTATTTATGTGTATGTATGCTACCTTATATGTTTTATTTAAGTGGGTGTCACTCACACACACACACACACACACACACACACACACACACACACACACACACGATTATATAGCAATAATGGTGTCTAAGTGTCTGTATGTGTCCGACCCTACTTAGCGCTAATGACTGTACTGTAAACAGCTGCCAGCCTTGCTGAGCTAGGAGCCCCACTCTGGAATGACTGGAATCTGTGTGACAACCGAGGGTGACGTGTTGAGAGAGGTAAAGAGTCAACCATGGAGCAACAGGACACTAGGCAAAGTGAGGAAGAGAGAGAGATGTGTCAGGGAGGGAGGGAGCAGGACATAATATAGCTGGTCCAAAGGGATATAACATGGCCAATGAAAGCAACACGGGACGGGTGCGTGCGTGCGTGCATGGGGCTATGTGATTTCTGCACTTGAGGAGCATTATAACATGTTGATAGGTGACAGATGAAATGAAGCCAGTGCCTTACAACACTCATTAGTGTTGTCAAGGTACCAACATGTTTGTTTAGGTACCAATAAGAATTTCTAAATGTTCTAAAAACGATTGCTGATACAATGTCTAATAGTAGCAGAAGCCCTGATTATAGTTTGAGATACCATAACCTTTTTGTCATGAGACGGATCAGATACAGCCTAGCATAGGACCAGCTTATGTCATACTATAGGGTCAGATTTAACAAAAAGAAATAGGAGTTGTTCCAATGTGTAAATACTGTCATACATTTGACTAATAATGAGATCAGACCCAAAGAGAGAGAGAGAGAGAGAGAGAGAGAGAGAGAGAGAGAGAGAGAGGAGAAGACGGCCCACTGACTCATCCATTAAGGACGGGTCTGTCTGTCTGTCTGTCTGTCTGTGATAATGTCCAGACAGATCTAAAGATAATGTCTAGCTCTACAAAGCAGACAGTTCACTCTCTACATTACCTAGATCTATGCTCTCTCTTTTTCGATTGACTCCAGGCTGAAGGATGTGATAGCAGTCTGGCATAGAGACAACCAGAGGCTTTTCAAACCTTCACTTTCAATGCGCTGACATGACAAACTGCTGGCATTCATTCCTCATATTACACACTAAAAGCCTTTTCATTTAAAAGCTAATACAACCACACTGCTATTGAAAGACGCTCATGTCAGTGACCCGAGACATTACCTCTTTTAATACGACGGCGGCGTGCTCGTTAGCTTACCTGCAGTTTGGTGGTGGGTCCAATGTTATGTCAGCCAATTCCTTCTGAATTCTGCAACAAAAAAAAAAGAAAGGTAAAAGCAGCAAATAAAAAGGCCAGGCATACAAAAGATGAGCTGAGAAGAAATACAGTGTGTCAGAGAGCTAAAGAGGAAAAGTCAGTGTTAGTAAGATAACCTCATTCTGCCACACTATAGAGTGCTGAAAAGCTTCTGTGGACAGACATTTACCCCAAGGAAACAAAACTCCCCAATTATAGAAGATGTCTCACACACACACACACACACACACACACACACACACACACACACACACACACACACACACACACACACACACACACACACACACACACACACACACACACACACACACACACACACACACACACACACACACACACACACACACACACACACACACACACACACACACACACACACACACACACACACACACACCTAAGGGTGTATTCACACTGAGGGAAGTCCGCTAGTTCACTTGCTTTGGTCTAGAGTCCAGACGAAATAGAATTTAGAAATGTTTTGTTTGGTGTTGTCCACTTTAATATTGCCCCTTGTTGCAAGTGAACAAGCACTAAGAAGAAGTTGGTGCTTTCTAGTGAACCAGCCCGCGTTCATACCAGCCGGACCACAGTTCCATGGCGACCATGAGTTGAGTGACGGCTTTAAAAGGCCGTCATTGTGCTGCCTGACAGAGTGGCCTGGTGTGTGATGTAACATCAGCTCCACATCCCTGACTCCAGACCAGCAGCTCACCTTTTAGCACTAGTAGAGAGGAGTGTAGAGGCTGACTCCAGAGCAGCAGCTCACCTTTTAGCACTAGTAGAGAGGAGTGTAGAGGCTGACTCCAGAGCAGCTGCTCACCTTTTAGCACTAGTAGAGAGGAGTTTGGAGGCCTTGCTCATGCTGGCTTTGTTCTCTGGTTTCTTGGACAGGTTGACGTCCTGCTGCTGTGGTGGTGGATGCTGTTGATGGCTGTGATGATGATGAAGGTGAGTAGAGGATGAAGAGGTAGGGCTTGTGCTGGCATCAGACATACCTGGTAGTCTGTGGGGGAAGCACAGCACAACACAAGATGGAGAAAGGGAACACACCAACAACCTTCGCACCTTACAAAAAGGTGCAGTCAACGATTATTTTTGTCAAAATCACTTTGTCAAAATCAGTGAATATCATGATCTGCTAGCTGTCCGTAGCCTATGTGCACTGAGAAAAATACAGTGTGAATACACAGCCTAGGCTCTGTAAACTGGTATGTACACATTTTTATTTCATTTTAATTAATTTATTTGTTGTTAGGGACAGTGCATATTAATGAACAGCTGAAACAATTACAGCTGTAAAAATGCCAGATTATAGCAGACGTGCTAGTTTCCATCTGTTGTCCCTAGGCAGGTAACAGAGACAGACAAATTACAAATAAAATACATTTACAAATATACAAAGTGACACAAGATAACAATAGAGCTTAAAGGGTTAAAGGTGGCCATTATTACAGTATGGGCAGGACTAGAGATCTTTCAAATAATCTGCAGGGAGCACTCCTAAATTCAGCATGAATACACAAAAATAAAATACCCTGCTGTCTTTCTCTACTAAAGGTGCGCGTGGGGCGGCTGTGAGCGGTGTGAACCTAATCAGGTTAGTAGCCTAGTATATTTCATTGAAATGCACAGCCGTCAGGTGGGAGCCTACACCTGTATCACCGAATTCAACAAAGGAGCCGTACAATTCCTTCACTGTAGGCCTACCACGTCATGTTATTAAGGGCAACAAGATGCAGATGTAATGAGCGCTTTAACTTTTAGGTTTTTAAAGAAGAATCTTGCACACAATGGGCTATTCCACAGTACACACAATAAGGCCTATAGACTGCAACTGAAAATCCCATAGGCTCCGCGAACGCCTCCGTCCCTATACTATATGTCGCTTTAACTAGGCTAGCCTACCAGGCCCGGACTGGACGTTGACCCGGGTCAATCGGATGGATCCATCAGTTAAATGGATGTTATTGGGGAACTTGTCATTGCTTATCGGTGGAGCACTTCACCAGCTTGTAATAGCACTGTATCCTCCTGACCTCAGCTAGCCTAATGTTCGCAGTCGGGCGTTATTTTTTTTAGCCTTGTTCGTAGCTGCGACAAAGGAAATGATATGGTGAAATAGTTCTGCTAAAGGGCTAGATATGGCCCAGCATCACAAGGCGGTACGGTACGGAACGGCACGGCAGAACCTCATCGAATAGGTCCAAATGAAAAAGCAGGAATAGATGGACGGGGGGCGATGTCGCAGTCGGCAAGGAGCCCCAGCCAGCGCTACTCTCAACACTACACCAACAGTCTCCAGACCAGTCAAACTTTCACCTAAAGGAGAAGTCAGCGAGCTGCCACGGCGCTGTCACTCTATCTACCGCCCTAAAGACCAATGTACGAGCCTCCAAACACAACACAACCAACCGTTCACTTCAAGCTTTTCCTCGCATTTGTAAAGCGAACTATCTATCCGTCGACATGCAGCTGATAGGCTATCATAGTGCAGCCATACACCCAGAGGATGGACCGACTCCCCCCGCTCAACCCACCCGCTCACACGGACACATGTATGGGCCTAACACCTTCTACAAGACACGTGATGACACAAACTGTTCCAATATGAGACAAATATGTAGTCTTTGATACCTTTCTTTGTGTGTGTGCACAGCTTATGTGTGTGTGTGCCTCCGCCGCCTGATGGACGCACCAGTGTCAAAACACCCGCATTGAAGAGGAACGACACTTCCGGTCACCAGTTTAAAAATAAAAGCCCACATTTTAACAGTAATAGCCTGATAAGGAGGGATAAGACCTAAAACGAGATAAGGTGCATTTGACTTCAGGGCCGGCGGTAGCCAGGGGCAAGGGTGGACTCAGCCCACCCAAATGTGCGCCCTGCCCATCCAATCAAAATTTAAAAAAAAATATATATAGGCTATATATATATTTATTTTTTTTTAAAGTGGAAGACCAGTCCCACTATCGGACGGAGCTGTTCTTTCGCTGTCCAAGAACATGTCGAATAAAAATCAGACAATTAATTAATACTATAGAATATAGGGTGAATTCGGGTAATCTGGGACGTTTTTTGCAATTTTGACTTCAGCGACCTATTGCGATATCTATCGAAGACATAATATCAACACATTATACATTTCTGAAATCCCTGAGATGTTTTCTACAACACCAGAAGAAGAAAAAAATAGATATGCCACAACTATTAGAGTTCTTTGTGACAAATTAAACATTCGGCCTAAATTTGATAATCTGGGACACGTGACGTTGTAATCTGGGACAGTTGTATTAGCCTTTAAAAAAATGCCTAAATCACCTTATTTTCTGAAGTTTAGCCTCACTATCAACAAGTCCTATAACTATTGTGGGAAAATTACACAAATAAAGCTGAATAAGTCAAATACATTGTACACTTGATGAACTGATCTACCATGTGCAATCATTCAAGACATTGTCTTTCAGTCGTGGTCTCTTTTCCTGACATTGTGGGGCCATTGTACTCTGTAGGCCTAATGCATTGAATTGTGTACATTATAGGTCATATATTTTTATATATTTTATGAGGTAGGCTATTGTATTGTACTTTGCATTAGTAGTTAAGCACTGTAAATGCATATTTTTCCAATTTGGATCATTTAAATGACTGTCCCAGATTACCCAAACCATGCTGTCCCAGATTATCAATCATATTTGATAATCTGGGACAGCAACAAAATGGTTGAAAAATAAAAATCTAAAACAAATATTCAACATATTATTGCATATTTTGTTTCTTTAACATATCACAAACATAATTGACTAAAAAAACAAGAACATGCATTATCTTTGAAAGATGTATATCCTTAACATTAAATTGATCAGAATCCTGTCACTGACAGGGGAGCTTCTGTTTGATAAGTGCTCTTCCTCTTCCTGTGACATCCCCCCATGAAGTGCTCTTCCTCTTCCTGTGACATCCCCCCCATGAAGTGCTCTTCCTCTTCCTGTGACATCCCCCCATGAAGTGCTCTTCCTCTTCCTGTGACATCCCCCCATGAAGTGCTCTTCCTCCTCCTGTGACATCCCCCCATGAAGTGCTCTTCCTCTTCCTGTGACATCCCCCCCCCCCCATGAAGTGCTCTTCCTCTTCCTGTGACATCCCCCCCCCCCCCCCATGAAGTGCTCTTCCTCTTCCTGTGACATCCCCCCATGAAGTCATGTCATTTCAGTTGCGTGACATTCATGCTAATCCTGTAGTGAAAGTTTTTTTGGAAAAGGAAATAAACACATTTGAGTTTAGGTGTCCCAGATTACCCGAATTCACCCTACCATTACCATGCATTGCTTCTAATTGGGTGGGCAGGACAGCCTGCCTCAAAGTTAGCCACCCGCTTATAGTGGTCACTAGTCAGCAGAGCCGGCCCGAGGCATGAGCGAACTAAGCGGTTGCTTAGGGGCCCGACCCTTTTTATTATTATTTTTAGTTTGTGTGTTTGATATTAACATCATATCATGTAAATGTAAGTTATCATCCAAAAAAAGGAATACAATGTTTTGGTCTAGATAGTTAATATCCTAATAATGTAATCAGTTCATCTGGGAGGTAATCTGAGGTTAACTGATCACGTCATGTCCCCTCCTTGCACACTGTGCATTGAGTTTATTTAAAAACATTTGGAAATGGGACTGCCCTCGCACTGTGTAAGTCTATAGCCTATTTCAGCCTCGTCTTTGGAAAAAAAAGATAGCTGGACAACAGAGTTCTTCTGCTTCGTTCCTCTCACTGCATTTAAATGCATTCATTATATTACAGAGAAATATGTCCCATAAAAGAAAAATAGCTCCAAGCCCAACCCAGAGGACCCTCCATAATATTTTATTTTGAATTGATATTTTTATGGAAAATCCATGTGTCTTTCTTCAAATGCTTCTAATTCATCTGACCCAGTGTCTCCAAAGTATTTGTTCACACAAAATTCCTCAGATTTAGCCTCTTAATTTTCCTCTCAAAGTGCACCAGATTCTTGCATTTCACTTTAAAAAGGTAAAAAAAATACCCCCGAACCCACCTAGGAGGGTCGGGACCTCGGCTGGCTACTATTTCCTCCAGCTGGACATTGGAGGCACTAGCGGAAAACACTGGGTGTGTGTATGACATTTAACCTTAGTCAATGATTTGGCTAGCGCTAACATTGGAGAGGGCCACCTAATCAAATTCTGCTAAGGGCCCCCCATGAAGGCTTGGGCCGGCTCTGGCTCTGGACTACCACCCTCCAGGTTACCCAGTCCTAAAGCTTTCTCTTCTATCGGCTCAGGCTGTCTATGATCATTTGTGTTTTCAGGTTGATGTAAGGTGAGATTTAAAAAAATATATATAAATGATGTTGTATATTATGTATATTATTCATGAACATTTTGGAAACAAAACATGCAAGAATTGCAAGAATTAAATCTCCCACACAGCAACAATCAAAGTAAATTTGCATATTGTGTTACATTTTATTTTTTAACATACATTAGATTGTTTTCGCCTTGCAATTTTATTACTTTTGTCTTGAACATTCCTTAATATCAGTATTTCTGCCAGCAAAATTGGATTTTCAATTCAGAGATACTGTGACATTTCATCAAGTTCTCAGGTGTCTTTGTGAAGATGTTGTGCAATTTATTCTGTACATTTTATCTATATTCTTTTATAAGAATTTGAAAATGATATAGCCTATGTAGCTTTTCATAGAAGGTGGCAGATGGTTGTAACACTGATGCGAAAAGCTGCTGGTAGCAGTGCTATCATGGTAAACCCCCCATACAGCAGTGATGTGTCTAAAAGCTTACATTACCGTGCCAAAAAGCAGCCAGGGAGATCTTGCAAGGGCAAAGAAAAAAAGGTTTTCTCTGCCCACCTATTATTTCTATCTTAATCGTACTGCCTAGAACCGGCCCTGTTTGACGTATGAATGCAGGACCACTGTATACTATAGTAGAAAGGCCAATAGCCTACAGTGTTCCCGCATGTGTAGGCTACAACAGCATTATGTTTTAGCTTAGGCTTAAACAACAGGGCATCTATTATTAGGCTACAAAATGAATGAAAAATAAGCCAAAGTATAATTATAATAGGTTTATGATAACATTAGAACAACTCATTGTGGGATATATAGGTCTATGTGAAGTTGTGTAGGTAAATAGGCCTATGCATCACTAAAGCCTGCTACATGTAGTCTAACATACTCCGCGAGAAGAACGTTCTCGGTAACAGAGCTGCGAGAAGAAAATTACGTCATTTTCTTCTCGCAGCTCTTGTTCAGCTGTTCTCGCAACTTGTTCTCGACATATCGCTAGGGCCGAACTTTCTCCTCGCAGCTTGTCTGATAACTATTGTGAGATTGGTCAGTCTGGAGTCGGTACCAGTGCGTGGAGTGTGCCGCGGTGAGGAGCTCGGCACTTCAGTTCTCCTGAAGTTTGAAATGTCAGTCCAGAAAGAACTTCTCGCAGCAGAGCGAGAAGTTTGTTCTTTCTTCTCGCAGAGTTATAACAGGCTTAAGCCAAGCCTATAGGCTATGTAAAAGAACATTTTGTGTGTATGCCTTTATTAGAATATAAATGTCTTTCTGACTTTTAAAGGCTGGGCTATATATAGCCTATAGTGTAGATATGGATATCAAGAGCGAACATGAGTTGAGGTTTGGTGCTTTTATTTTGCAGGATAATATCCGGGATTATCGTGACGTATTAACGCGAACTTGACGGCGCCGCTGGACGCGTGCCTTCTTCTCGCCGGAAGAGTTGGTCCAGCAGCAGACAGGCGTGCTGACATTGTCATCTGATCCATCATTAACATGTTGTACACGGCGGCGCTGTCAGAGTGACGACTAGAGCAGCACGGGAGGATGAGCAGAGAGTAGAGTCAAAGTAAAGTTGCATTAGCCTATATTCAATGAAAACATAAGCCAAGAGCGATATGAAGAATAGAAGAGAAAGCCATTTACATAATCATACCTTTGTCAAGCATGGCTTTATTCAGCCTAGGCCTAGCTAGCATCTGATAGGCCTATACCAGGGGCGCTTTAAATCCTAGACTATATCTAAAAAAATAGCTTTGCTTAACTTATTTTCTTCAAACTCATATGGCTGCTGTTAAGTTTAAAAACAATGGTTCCAAAGCATCAAACATGATGGGGGGCCTTACCTTGGGGCCTAAATTCATTGCCCACCTGTCCACAATGGTGAGTCCGCCTCTGCCTGATATTGAACACAGGCGGGAGACACTATGGGCCGGTTTCACAGACAGGGCCTAGATTAAGCCAGGAGTAGGCCTTAATGTGGACTAGTTAAACTGGGAGGTTTAAGTCACTGTCATGGATATGGCTTAAGTTTGGCTTAGTTTGTCTGAGACTATGAAGTCCTGGAGTAAGGTAAGTAAGCCTGATTATTAACACCTGCCCATGAGCATATGCTGCTGGTCCAACGGTGATCATAAAAACCCGGAGTGGAGCAGAAACACCATTGCTTGTGAGAAAAAACAATGGCAGAGGCTCAAAAAATCCTGTCAATAAACTTTAATGAATTTGAAAAAAATCTCTTAAAAAAATAGTTTGAAACCATCCGGTTCTTGAATCTAAAAGCCATACTGCTGGGACTGAGCAAATACATAGTTGGGCCGCAATTTGCAACAAATTCAATTAATGAAAATGTTACTAAGAGAACAATACACCAACTTCAGGTTATCTTCATTATTATCGGTATTTCAGATCTTTCTCATTTATAATTTTGACATTATTATTTAATGATATCTGCACTGATAGACTCTGTTGAAAAACCTGAATTAGTTAGCCCGAGAATTCAATGAACAGAAAATGCTATATGATTCTGAAGGAAGTATGACATGAAAATTTAAATTCTACAGGTGGAATTGGACATTATTTAACCTTTATTTTACCAGGCAAAATTGCTTGGGGTCAAATGACCTCTTTTCCGAGCAAGGCCTGGCCAAAATGGCAGCAGTTAGAATGAATGAAATATAAGACAAACATAAGAAGAAAGCACAGACATGAGAAAACAGAGACAAATACATTCCAGTGGGTGAAGAAGAAGAACAATTTTGAGGCAATGATAAAGTGCTACTCAGTGAAACATTGACACACTCCAACATTTGCCATTAAAAACATGAGTCGAGTTTTAAAATCATTAATAGTGATGAGTTCCTGCAATTTGAGTGTTTTTTGAATAGTGTTCCAGGCGGAGGGAGCAGACTCATGAAAGCCCTCTTCCCAAACTCAGTACGGGTTCTGGGGACAGAGGTGGAAAGAAAGTCCAGAGAGCGTAAACTGTATGACATGAAGATGGAAGAGAGAGCTATGATTCAAACAAGATACAGTACTGAGACAATTGTGATTACTAATCACAGTGAAGATATAAGTAGAAAATAAAAGGTGTTCATGTTGTGTTTTGTCATTTTGTTATTCATGTGCGTCAGTATTTTAAATCACAACAACCACATTTGAAAACAGAATTGTTTCAGACACTCATTTTATTATGCTGAATATATCTTCAATTTAAATGCTTCCATCTAATAAACTCAAGCAAAGTTGTTATTTCCAGTGCATTTTCCATATTGAAAGTGGTCTCGAAATGTAAATTCATCAAATAAATGTTTTGGATAAGACCTATCCACAAGTACTCTTCTGGCTGGCCTCTGCAGTGGGAGTTGGTCTTCATTTAGATATTCCAAATAGTCCATGCTCTCTCACAAACACCACTAAACTGAAGTTAAACCTGCCTCTTTGGAGGATTCATTTAAGATCAATTTTAGACCTAGAGTAGCTCTAGTCGTCCGTCTTGCAATTGGTTTTGTTTAATCCAGAATAGCTTTAATCTAGGACTATTTTAAACTGAGTCTGTGCAAGTAGCTTTAAATTAATCCAGCTCAACAGGCATTTTAATCTCGGACTAGCCTTAAACCTTGTCTGTGAAACCGGCCCTCTATTTGTTCATGGTCATCGTTTAAAATGGATGGTCAGCTTCTCCATTCTGCCATGTTCAACACAAGTAACCTACAGTTTAATATGGCCTTTTGATTGATATAGAAACATTTAGGCTACAAAGCCATTTGTCAGCTAACAACCTGTTATCCAAGGAGCATTGCATGTTAAATACATGTGGAAGGTAAATAATATCTAGGGGTGATCAACAAGGCGACAATCAAGCAACTGTAGGCCTACCTGTTAGCTACCTGTTAGCCTAACATACTACTCAACACTTAACCATGGCGACCATGAGTTGAGTGACGGCTTTAAAGGGCCATGACAAAGTGGCCTGGTGTGTTTGTGTTGTAGGTTAAATAAACATCAAACAAAGTGGCTGCTATGAAAGGCGCACACAGTTCTTAAGTAGCTAAGCTAGCATGTTGCCAACAATCGTGCAGTCCAGCTTTTTCACACACAACCGATGGAATGTGGTTTAGCAGACATTCACCTTTACTTCATGTGATATAGTGACATTCACCTTTACTTCATGTGATAATAACTGTATCCTCACATACACACAGCTGGTCCCTAAACCAAAATCCTGTTTCCAAATTCCAATACAGTCTTAATAAATCTTTTTTTTTGTGTGTGTTTGTGTGTGGGGGAGGGGGGGGGTTAAAATTCTTCATTTGACTCGACGTTGAGTATTAGGCCTAATGCAGGACACCTTACCGTAGCTTTAAGGAGCTTTCAGTTTGTGTTGATTGTAGCGCCCCCCTTTGGGCCAAATCAGTAGCCTAGTGTTTTACCACACTAGCGCTGAAAGAAATCCACAGCCAAGGCTCTGCAAAGGACCTTTTTTTGAGCTATGGTGGGCCCCCTTTGTTACAGAGCCTAGGCTGTGTATACAGTATATCAATGTATATGATTTATATTCAGTGCACACACACAGTACAGACAGGTAGCGCATTGTGACTGATTCTGAAACAAAGTGATTTTCACATTATGATGAAACACACCTCAAAGTGAAGGTCCCTTAAGGGTCTGGGCCCAACATTGTAGAATTGTTTGTGTCTGGTCTCTGAAACAGCACATATGAAAATGTGACAAAATGATTTTGTGTGTGTGTGTGTGTGTGTGTGTGTGTGTGTGTGTGTGTGTGTGTGTGTGTGTGTGTGTGTGTGTGTGTGTGTGTGTGTGTATTTCTCGGACGTTTGTACAGTCCTGCATGAGGCCAAAGGTTTGTGTGGTCACTTCTGTATAACGGGGGACTGACATTAAAAAAAAAAAAAAATCTAAAAAAGTGTATTTTCAGACCAACGCTGTTTGGACAAAGCATCTTTGTTGGTTGACATATTAATATGTTAACATATTAACATGTTAACCAGTGGCGGCTCCTGACAATAATCTCAGGGGGGGCAATTGTTGCCATGATGGGAAATATGACCCAAAATTAACCTAAATCAGATAGCATATGACAATGTCATATTGCATTTAACTGTTTGTTTTTCCTGTTCATCTGGCATAACCACTCTGGCAACATTAGACAAGCATTGCACTGTACAGTATTTTTGGAAATTAAGTTAGTTAATTTCTTGAATAAAATTATTTTAGCTCTAAAATGATTTAATTATCCGGCTGTGGCCATCACAGATAACTTGTCATCTACCAGTGTGCTCCTCAGATAGGCTTCCTTTAAAAGTTAGGAGACAAAAATGGATGCTGGCATAGCATGTGCAACATTAACAGTGCTAATCATCACATTGGTTTGGGTTACTACTGTCTACAGCACTTGGTAGGCGGGTTTATGTCGGACGGTGAAAGCAGCTGTCAGCTAAACGACGATCAACAGCTGATCGCCGTTCAATAGCCGATCAGCTGTTGAACGGCGCTGGCTCGTATATGCAGATTGATGTTTAATGTTTGTTTTACCTTTTCTGAGAGATGATGCATAGGGGTGACACCCAAAGTTATCCATGCGGTCTCTGTGCTGCCATCATGATGGTGGTAAAAAGCCAGTATACAGTCCATATCATCATGCAGCGGCAGCAGGACAGAGCGTTAGCGCATTAGCATCCTGCTAGCCTCGTTAGCCGTTCAAACGAGCCCCGTGAAAATCCGCGTTTATAAGATCCCCCAATCCATCTTGGTAGATACTTGCTTGATGGTTACATTTTGTCTGGGAAAGACCTAGTCCGAGTCCGATCAAGTAAGTAGCTTGCCAGCCTAGCCTGAGTTGATATAAAGTTGTGTTGGTCTTGAATATGACCGCTCTGGGCTGCATACTGGACATGTGACTGTATCAGTCACTGTAATTGGTTTATTGTTTACTGTACGTATGACGACAACACGTTAGGGCGAGCACCCCCGGAACCCATAGAGATTGCATTGCGAGGCTTGCAGTTTGAAAAAAAAAAGTTTTACATTGATGTCTATGAGAGCGCTGGGGGCGATTTTCAACCAGCCCGACATCGCCCCAGAGTGACGGTACAGAGCACAGACGCTGATTGTACAATGATATTCAGACTTAGATGCAGGTAAAAACTGTATTGAAATCATGAATTATGATTATTAATACAAAAAAAAAAAAAAAACATAATTATTATTCATTATTATATTTTCGTTTTTTGCTGATATGGCTCAAGGAGGGCGGCGCCCTATCGCCCTCTATGGGCGAGCCGCCACTGATGTTAACATATTAATATGTTAACATATTAACATGTTAGGCATTTTGTTAGCAGAGATGAGAGCATGGCTGTCCTTTCTGCAGACAACCACTGCAACACATTCTACCTGCACAAAATACATCATGTCATAATTACCCAGAGCGGCATGGCCTTTTCCCTCCTATCGATAGCTTACCTCTTATTGAATATCGTTAGCCTCATAGCATAATTGCCTAAATCATATTTACTCTACTCTACTTTTACTCTACATCTACTCTACTCTACATCTAACTTACACTACTGTATAACCCTTAAAATATGCTATTAGGCTAACGAAAAGTAAAAAGTAGAGTAGAGTAAATATGATTTAGGTATGCTATGAGGCTAACGAAATGTTACATTACCGTGTCTGTGGATTGGTCCCTTCTCCTTCCTCCTGCAGCGTGAGAAGGCTGGCGGGAGGACTGCCCCTCCCCCAACCCATGTGTCAACCATAATTAACTCTGCCACAGTTGCTCCACTTGGCTGCTTTTTCACAACACGGTCAGAGCCTCCAAACTGCAGCAAGGCCTGGGCTGCTGCTGCTGTGAAGAGGGCCATCAACAAGTGTTACTGTTCAGTAGTGTGTTCTCTCCTCACTCACTGACACTGAAGCAGCTATTCTCTACTAACACAGCTAGTTCATCTTTCAACTTTGGGCTGTCAGAAGGCATTTTGGGAAACATAGGAATCAGCCATTTCCTTAGAAATAGACAAGAAATGATAAAAGGATGGGAGAGGGATCCCTTACTCTGTCAACTCTCCCTGAGGTTTCTCAATTTTTTAAAATCCAGATAAAGGTTTTTTACTGGGAGTTTTTTCTCAGTCGAGCTAAGGGCAGGGTGTCGTACTGTATGGAATGTAAAGCCCACTGACTGAGGCAAATGTCTATTGGGCTATACAAATAAAACTGGTTTGATTTGATTTGTGCAACAGGTATAAACTCTACGTAGAGCTCACGGTGCCTTTTACGTCCAGCCTAGTCCTACTGGGCATACGTCCAGCTGGTGCATCCGGCCCCAGATGACAAACAGAGCAGACTGGGCTTTTTGGAAGGCGGGGCTTAAAGAGGCAGGCTCTTAAACGGAGCGTTTCAAACAGAGGTTGAAAATAGGAGATTTATCAATGGCTCTGTGAGAAATATAAAAGGCTTTTTGGACGCTGCACCAACAGTTTCTAGTAGAAACCCACATTACAATTTTGAACCTGAAAATAAGCATTATATGTGACCTGTAATAAATCCATAGCCTGTTCACATGATGTATTATCTTTATGGTAGAACATCCTCGGAACACATTTGTACTCATTTAATATCTTGCTTTTACAAGTTAATATCTTGTGCGCACAAGTGTGCAAGATAATGACGTAGGTGACCTCATGTTCGTCCACGCTTAAGAAAAATAACTTGAGCAAAGGCCAGACGCGCTCCCGAGGTGTCATCTGACAGCTCACACAATTTACATTTTTTTTCTCACAAGATCCACGTGTCTGTACATTTCATCTTTGGCTAACAAGATAACAACATAGCATCCCCCTTTGAACACAGTCTGAAGGGATGAAAGATGACGTCAATGATCAACATACATGACTCAACAACTTAAAAACACTGACCATCTGGTGGTGACAGTTTATAAGGAGCAGATAAATGTATATAACGCTTTTTAGACCATTTTCTCAGCCCCAAAGCGCTTTACATTTCTTACTACATTCACCCATTCATACACACACTCATTCACCGATGGCAGTAGCTGCCATGCAAGGCGCCTTCTGAACCATCGGGAGCAATTAGGGGTTCAGTGTCTTGCCCAGGGACACTTCGACATGAGGCGGGGGATCGAACCTCCGACCATGCACTCCAGAGGAGACCTCCCTACCCACTTCGCCACTGCCGCCCTTAAAAGATGCTTACTGCGTACATGAGAGGACCTGTGTCCACCAGCAGCATGGAGCTGTTCCAGCAGCAGCAGGCCGGTGTACGGATGTCCTCAGTTCATGTGTCAGCTGCTTCATTCCTCTATTCTTTTCATGTAAAACCTGAAACACATTAAAGCTGGACTGTTTCTTTCCACATGAGGTGTGTTTGGCATAATGTCTGTGCTTCTCTGCAGGGGGGGGGGGGCGGGGGGTTAAGTGCTGTTTGAAATGTAAAGGCCATTTAGTATTTTAGCTGATGGCTGCAGGACTGAGGAAATGGGATTTTTGAACTGAACTTATGAGCTAACCATCTTCAGGGTGGCTGCTGCTCTCAGGGCATCCTTTATTCATTAGCAACACATTTAGATGTCTAATTAGAGTGTGATAAAACATTCAGATGTGGGGGCGCAAACCACCGTTCTACCAATCAATATTCGCTCAAGAAACACAAAATAATTTTTCCGTGCGTGTGTAAACTTTCCAAACTCTAAGCTTTTCTCCCATTCATCAGACAGACATTAACTATGGCATGTGCATTAGTACAATAAGTTGATGTATTACTGAATCGGTGGATGAAAGAGGTCAAACAAACATTGTATTGACAGTAGCCTATATCTAGTTTTTTAATAAATTATTTTTAATTGAAATTTGATCAACCTTGATTTATGAACCTTAATAAGCATTGTTCTCGCTTTAGATCCCGTACCTACAAAATGCATAATTAACAGTTTAATAAGAACATAGTTTACTGCTAATAAATGAATAATAAAGCTGTTGTTACCTTTATGAAGCTTCAAAACATGCTTAGTTTAACAATGACATAATAGGTTAATTGCTTTTATTAAAGATCTCCTATTATACTACTTTTCTGGTCTTAATTTCTCATTAATGACTCCTATAGAGCAACCTGACACGAATCACAGCACAAAAAAACATGTAGATTTTCGGGGAAGCTCTTTCTCTCATCTGGGCGATTTCAGCATTCCCTGTCAACACTGGGCTTCGTCCTTCTCCGCCCCCTCATGCCAACCCCACTCCGTTGTGATTGGTTACCTTCCTTCCAGAACACTTTCAGCAGCGCGTGGGCAGATTTGAGCAGGCAGGTGGGGGCATGGCCGGAGCGTGCCTGAGCAGGTTGCAGCATCACCATACATGGAAAATCCGGATTGATCTACGTAGTTAAATCCCGGAAATTTGAATCGGGACCGGCTGCCCTAGTGTTTAGCGCTCTGCACAGCCACCCCAGACGGTCAGCAGGGAATATGTCTAAATGCATGTAAGTCATGACACGTTAGTATGGTTAAACATGACTATAAATCATTATAACAACGTTTAAAGGTCATACAAGTTTAAAAAGCATCATAGGTCCTCTTTAACAACTTTAAGAAACTCATAAGACTTGTATTATTGTTATTAAGCAATCAAGAAATAGTTAACAAGTTTCTTATAAGGGCTTATAAAAGTATAACATTTATTGTGTTATTATTAACACTTACATATATAGTCTTATAACACAAATTAATGTAAATAATAAGCATCTATTAAGGGTCTTATATAACTATGATAATCTCTGTCTGTCTGTGTGTGTCTGTCATTCCTCATTTTTCTCAACAGCTTGATCTATCTCTCTGAACAAAAAATATCAACTTCTAAAGCAGTCACATACTAAAGTAAACCTTCCATAATGGTTCTAAGCACTATTCTGAAGTTTATTACAGAATAATTTGTTCATCTGTGGTTATTTGTCTGATATATGAGGCATTTTCATCTTTAGACCTGTACATATTCAATTTATATTAAAAAAGGCTGTATCCAATATCTACAAGTAAAAACTTTGGACTCTAATATGCTGAAAAAAAAGATTTTCACTCTGGCTTTATCCAAAATCGATTTTTAAATTTTTTAAAGAGATGCAAATGTAGCATAATTAGTTAGATATTGCCAAATGATCATATCTATTCAAAAACAATGACTTACATAAGGTTTAATAAATAATGTGTGTCCTAATAACAGAAAATGAATTTCAGGCGACAATAACATCCCTTTTTGAGTAAGAAGTCACAAGTAACCTTTTGCCATCTAATCACTCTACTCTCTGTGGTGAGCCTGTCAACACTCATTTCTAACAGGATGTGGTCACAGACAAGCCTGAACACACACACACACACACACACACACACACACACACACACACACACACACACACACACACACACACACACACACCCTTGTACTTAAGGGGACATATTATGCCAAATCTCGGTCTTAAAGGTGTATTTCCAAGGTCTACTAGAAAAGGTTTTCATGGTTTATTGTTCAAAAAACCCATTAGCCCATTGCCCATTTCTTCATCGCCTTTTCTGCTCTCCATCTCAAAATGTTGGTTTTGACATCTTACCCCCCTTCGCAAAAATCCTAGTCTGCTCTGCCTGGTCAGATCTACATGGGCGTGCATGCACCGCCCTGCTCATTTACTCTATACCTACCTACATGGGCATGGCACACGCCCAGCTGTCAGTTTTGTTTACTTTTGGCCAATGCAGCAAGGAGACCAATGTAAACATGTTTAGCTTCATTTCTATCTCAAATATCAGCAAACTAACCAGTTCTAAACTAAAAGATGTACAACTGAACCTGTTCAGACAGGAGTCTGAGCTGAAAACTGTGAAAATGGCATCAAGATTTCTGGTTTCCCTGACATTATCCTCAGGTAAATACAGTTTAAATATGTCACAGTCAGTAACAGAATATGAGCTAAGTATTTATGCAAAAACCTCCTAACTTGTAACATACAACGTTTTATGTATGTCTCTACAGGTTAAACTGGGGAATGATCTACCACCCAGTGGAGTGAAAACGCTTTGGTTGTGAAGCCATGCTGAGGTAACATGTAAACATGTACAGTAACGAGGCAGGAAAGGAATGTATCATGTCAAGATTCACTGGAAAGGCATTATCTTTTGTAAAAAAAAAAGTATAGAAAAAATTACAGTCAGAGCTGCAAATTATCTGACACCCTTTCAATATCTAGTAGGTAATGTATCATTTGTATTGTGATCACTCATTTATAATAAAGTTTTACTGTTAAAACATGTATTGTGTTGCTAACTGTCACTGTTTGCTTCGTGTAGTAAAGGATTACTTGAAACTCACATTTTCATAGTCAGGATGTTGGACTAGTTTTCTGACCGATCTTCATGCATTGACTTATACGTTTTTTAATTCAACCCTTTATCTCTCTGAAGATTTCTTATAAAACAGTATCATTACATTTTAAAAAGACCAAAACCATACTTAAAAATAAAGCAGTTTATTCATAGCCAGTGAAATGGAAATATAAAGTGTACATAATTCAAACAGAAGCAAAGCCATAACTTGTATGCAACTGTTCGGTTGTTGTTGTTGGG
This sequence comes from Ammodytes marinus, assembly GCF_949987685.1. Lineage (NCBI taxonomy): Eukaryota > Metazoa > Chordata > Actinopteri > Uranoscopiformes > Ammodytidae > Ammodytes > Ammodytes marinus. The sequence continues at coordinate 26,204,663 of NC_137221.1, forward strand.
CCCTGAAGGAGACCACCTGTCCCACCCAGTGAACACATCCTCCTCTGATGGAACAGATAGTGTGAAGGTCCTTGTGGGTCAACGCTCTGTCAGGTCACCCAGATAGCTGTAAAACATCATGTAGTCTAGCTGACATATCAAACATCTGTAGTTATGGCAAAGCTACAAACTAATGAAATATATTTTTCTTCCTTTATTAAATAAGATGGGCCACTAATAAGTTCAGTATAGCCCTTGCTCAAGAAGAAACAAGTTCTGAGTGATACTGTGTGCTTTTTGAAATATAATGGACAGGAAACAAACAGCAGCAGAGGCAACTTACAGTATTCCTGTCTATTATATTGTACATGACACTGGAGATGTAATAGGCCTACTGCTGCATGTACCACGACTGCTTGCATACACACTGTCAACAACAAACAAATACTCTTCAGTTTCCAACACACCATACAGTTTCACCGTCGGTTTTTCACACAGGGGCTGTCACGGACAGACTCACAGATCTAAACGTTAGCATAAAGCTGCTTCGAGGCTGGGGTGTGATGGTAGCTTGAGGATGAGCAAACACTGCAGCTTGCTTCTCCTCTGTTGTTGCATGAGCGAGTGGAGGCTCAGCTGTGTGTGGTTACCAACGGGGCGTCTTGATTTGCCAATCAACTGTCGAGTTCTGGTGAGCTTTCCCATGGGAGTATTTATGTTAATGAAAACCGACCAATTTCATCATCAGTCGGTGTATTTTGGAACAGACCTTCAAATCCCCCCTTTTTCGAAATAAGTATCCCAGAAGAAACTGACATATTTGTCTTTTTGAAGCTTGTGTGTGCTGGTAGGGACCACAATAACCTAAACAGTGTGCCCAAACACCGGCAATGTTTGGTTTTTCATAATATGTCCCCTTTATATCAAAGGACCGCCATTGACATAATGCATTCCCTAGCCCAGGGGCGTTTCTAGGTTTTTGAAAGATCCGGGGCTTAGCCCAGGACGGCCACGTTGATGCGCGCGCACGCGCAGCAGTTTTTTTTATGCTTTTTTTTAACCCAAATAAACAATTGTTGCAGGTCCCAGGGGGTTGGGACTCTACAGCAGATAACGTTATAATTCTCTGTTAACAAACATAAATGAGTCAGTACACTTTTGCAGCCGGTCTCATTCCCTGTTGACATGAGAATCATGTATTGTTCTTTTAATTTCATATCATATCTTCATATTATTGTCATAAACTTTCATGTACAAAGCGGTCATGTAGACTACAGACGAAAAAAATAGATATAGTAGCAGGCTTAATGCCTCTGGTACATCACACTAATACAGTCACTAACGTTAGCTAGCTAGAGCATTCTAGCCGCAGACAAAGTACAAGTACATTTACCATAAGTAAGGTTTTCAAAACGTTTACAGACATTTGAATTACTGACATATAATAAAGACATTGTGAAATCTAGGGCTTGTGCTCACTACTCACCTGTTGTAAACACTGAGAGACTGGCTGGCTGCTGAAGTGTACTTACGCACTTGTTGCTCTAGTCTGTTCTGGTGCTGTAAATGAGGGGCGTTCAAGGACCGTCGGAAATTCGATTTATTTATTCAAAAAAATTAGATTTGGGGCTAATCAAATTAGATCCGGGGCTTTAGCCCCGAATAAAACAGCCTAGCGACGCCACTTCCCTAGCCCCTTACCCTAACCTTAGCCATCACAACTAAATGCCTTACCCTAGTGATAACCCTCAAACAGCCCTTTGAAGAAGTGAGGCCCAGGCAAAATGTCCTCACTTTCCAAAAATATGCTCACTCCGACAGTTTAAAGCTCGAGTCCTCACAAAGCCGCATTTACAAGTTCACACACAGACACACACACACACAAACACACACACAAAAGGAAAGACACTGAAGCAGGCTCTGTCACATTACAGCCAGTGTTTATTTTGAGTATTGGATGAGTATGTATTCTCACAAGGCATTATATGTACAGCAAACTAGCACTATTGTCATACATGGTGATGGGGTCTCACTCCATGCCAAAAAATAATACCATGACTAACATGTCTGCAGTGTGAACACATATCCTGATGCCATGCACTAATATTGAGCTGTGAACGCACTAGAAGAAAAAGAAAGAACTAAATGCACTCACTCGGTATATGATCCTTATTTACATGAAGCCATCACATGAAACGGGAATAATACACTCAGACGTTGAGAGAGAGAGAAGAAGACGAAGGGTGGCAACAATGTTATAAACAATGCAACAACAATAAGAACAACATGGACAAGAACAACAACAGTATTAAAGCTTTTCATGACCATATCAACATTCAGTGTATTGGAAAATACAATCCCAATAGACTCTGTATAAAAAAGAAGCTTTTTTCAAGTCAGCATGGAACAAATAACAGTTCATTTCTCTGGGGTGGGGTTGGGTGGGTCAGGGTGGGTGACAGGAGCGGGTGTGCTTCCATAGGTTCCGGAGGAGAGGAGGGGAGGTGTGTGTGTGTGTGTGTGTGTTTAGGGGTTTTGGATCGTGGAGCAGAGGAGCTGGTCTATGTGGCGTAGCGCTTGGTCCACTGTTTGGCTATCCTGTCGTGCTCCGCTCTGTTGGTCAGGTACTGTGTGGCGATGCTTCCAACCAGAGGGTCGGCTGTCAAACACAAGAGGGAGGAACTCAGTGACACTCAACAAGCAAACTGAGAACACTATCAAACCTTCTGTTTAAAAGGTCACCTATTATACAACATGCATCCCTAGTGTGACAAGAACAACACACTCTCTTTGTCTCCACCTGCACCTTTCTGAAAACCTGTGTTTAAAACCCCCAGTCAGATGTCTCTCCCATTAGAAACATTCTAATACAAATTCAAAAAAATTGCCTTTATTTGTCCCCAGGGGGGGCAATTGAAGGCACATGGAGCAGCAGTATTACAAAGGACAAAGGTTACAATATATATTAAGTATGTACAGTGTATGTTTAAAACTGACTCTTAAAAGTGTCAAAAGTGTCAAATATGACAGAAATATAAAGTACAAATTGAGCGAGGTAGTTATGTTGTGAACAGTTAATGGGAGGGAGAGTCAAAACAGAGTTCAAGGCCTCGCCAGTCCGTGTTATTTGGGTTTCTAGTAGAAAACCAAATTACAATTTTGAACCTAAGAAGAATCTATTAATGGATAAGATAGTCAGCTGTAGCTACTGTTACGGGCACGTTTAGGGTCCTTTCCTCTTTGTATTGTTCAGTTTGTTTCTTTCCATTATATTGCAGTAGTGGCAGTCCCAACAGCAGGTCTGTGGCTCTGGTGTATGACACTACTTTAATGGTTCATATGTTAACACTTTAAATAATGTACATTATCCACCTGTACTGGCTCCAACCTGAGCTGCAGACACATTGCTCCTCTCCATAGAATGTGCTCAGTGATTCATGGTAATCTACCAGTTCAATTGGAATATTCCTTTTGTTGGCAATAGAGGACAGGTTATGAAGTTCACCCACAACATTACACTTCCTCCACTGGGGACCAACAACATCCACAGGCAAAGTGATGTAAATACTTGTAAAGATCCTAGTGATGTGCACATTAGAACAGAAATGTCTCACACCTCTCCACTAACACATCTCCTGTGGGGGAAAATGTGCTATTGGGAACAGCCTTCTAAAGAAAGCCACATCTGTGCGAGTGATATTTTATTTATCAGGGTGTTACATACAGCATGTAAACACAAACAGGCACACTGCTGCTGTTTGACATCCAATTACCTGATGCAGTGTATCTAAGTCTAAAACAAATAAACGGTGTAGAAAGCTGCAGCCAGCCACTGGGCTCGTCGGCATGCATGGGGGATTTTACTACAAGCGGTGAAAACCACAGCAAGAGCCATACGTCTAATAAAGGGAGTGCTATCATTCCTGTGGTCTGGACTGAAACCCTGTATCTGGTGACGTACAGCACGGGCCGACACCTTTATGGAGGGCGCAGTAAAGCGTGCACCGCTGCAGTAAATCAGAGGTGATGATCATAGCGTGCTGCTGGGCTGTGTGTTGATACGTCTGATCAGTCAAACAGCTGCCATTAGGAAGCCCACTGGCTGCTACGTTGATTGTGCTGATGTGACGGAGACACGCACAGACACGCACGCGCGTGCACACACACACACACACACACACACACACACAGGGCTTGGACTGGGCCATTGCGTCTCCTGCGGGCCCAGGGCTTGCTGCTGACGGAGCAGTGAGTGTGATGAGCTTGGCTGAGCAAGCAGCACAAACAGCCCTCCTCCGCACTAATCCCTGCCTTGGCTTCAATGATGGTGGGAGTTGTTTTACAGGCTCATGCCCATATTTCTGGATGAATGGATTCCTTACAAATCCCAGCATTGTAGCTGGAAGCATCTGACTTCTTCAATGACAGCTTGGGCCAAAGACAGAGGTGCTGTTTGGCTGGTTGGTAAGTGAAAGCTTAAGAATGATTGAGGCTCCTAAATCACTACATCAATAATGGCATGCTTATATTTTTGCTTGACCAATCTGTGCACTAAGATGTTCCTCTATTGACTGCTTTTGGTATTCTGACAGAAGCATCAGCTATGCTATAAACGCACATGAACACCTCTGGATCAAAGCCCGTCACTCCACAAGTCAACTGCCTTTTCCATCCACATCACATGTGGTACAGAAGGCACACAGGATATCACACATCTCACACACTCTGATATCCAAATAGTAAAGTCTTCCTTTAAGGCAGTGTGTGTGTGAGGCCAGTGTTATAACATGTTTGACAAACTGACTCCCCTCAAGCTACAGAGAGACGCCTATATTATCAAAAGTCTGGCCCAATATCAACCATGTAGCCTAGTCAGCAGCAGACAGATCCCCTCTGGCTTTGTTCAAAAATGTACCATTTCTCCAGGCCCTTGTCTGGTTGTCAACCCCCAGGTAGAGCTGTGCTTGTGTGGGACATTATACAGGGTTCACCAGGGCATGACAGCAGGGAAGCGCTGCCGTGGGAGGCTTGATTAACTGTCATTCTATCCTCTTTCTACGCTGTAATGAGCTACGTGCCAATGAGGGAGAAGAAAACCTCCTGAATGAAGGCGTCCGGGAGGAAGATATCTTTTTTTTTAAAGATAATTTTTTGGCATTTTCAAGCTTTATTAGACAGTACAGAGTTGAAATGGGGAGACAGAGAGAGAGAGAGAGAGAGAGAGAGAGAGAGACCCGTGGTACCTGCAGTACAGGTCCACGGGTCGGATTTGAACCCACGACCACTGCAACTAAGGCCAGAGCCAATATGGTACGCGCTCTATCCACTACGCCACCGGTGCACCCACGGAAGGAAGATATTTTGAGGCTATTTCAGATCCAGGGGCCTAACATTTCTTCCAGGCTGGGGTTTAAAAGACTCAAACAAGTGGTGAGAAGTGATTTGGATGAGGCAAGAGGCAGAAAGACTAGAATAGTAACACAGGAAAGAGGGGAGACAGGGTTTTTTTTTTCTCTTGGCGGGGACCATCAATGAGTGTCCATCAAGCCCTCTTTTATAGCATACTTTAAAGGAATGGGCTCATTTCATATCACAGACATCTAAAAACCTTCCAGGAGGAGAGAGGAAAAGCTTTTCTCATTGTTGGCCAAACGGAGGGAGAATGTGCACTGCTAGCTTTATCAAAGAGCAATCCCCTTGGAAGGGCCCCGAGCTATCATCAGAGGTCTAACACTATCATCACGATCACCCCCTGCTCCTTCCATCTCATCCCCCACTATTCACAGCTCAAATCGCCCTGCCATTCTTCTGTCCTTTTAAGGCGAGAGACGGCAGGCGATTTTTGTCTATTTTGCTGCGAAAAACATGTCTTCTTTTTAAACTAGTATGAATCAAAAAGGTCCAAAATGTGCATTCAGGTGTTTATTTGACTGAACCTTGTCTGTTTGCGTCTGTATATTTCTCCTATACAACCATCTTTAACGGACATTATCTCAACGTCAGTTTTTTTTTCTCCAATAATCTGAAACAAAAATCTCACTTTCTAAAGTGCTTGCATCAGCTCAACTTTCCATAATCATTCTGAGCACTATTCTGAAGGTTATTACAAAATAATTTGTTCATATGTTGTTCATTGTCTGATCTATGAGACATTTTGTTCTTCATAAATGTATTTCTAAGACCTGTGCATAGAATGTTTTGGTTTATAAAATAAAAAAGGCTGTACTTTGTAAAAATAAAATGAAGATTTGAACTCTGGCTTTATCTGAAATTAAGATTTGAGTTTTTTATAGAGACCCAAATGTACGCATAAGTACTACTTAGATATTGATTCAAACATTTCTAAACATGTTTTAATAGAAGAAAATAAATGTTTTTATTTAAGCCAAAGTTTCATGATGATATGTAGAAGTTCAATATGTTTTACCCTGTTGACCTGTAGTGTCTAGCTTTAAGTCCCTTCTCCATTCCTTTCTTCTTTCACTCTGGACCAAACTTCTGTGACATCAGACACCTCTTTGACCAGCTCTGCTTTCTTGCTGTGTGTGTGTGTGTGTGTGTGTGTGTGTGTGTGTGTGTGTGTGTGTGTGTGTATACTGTATGGATTGTAACTATATCATACATTAACTGATATTATAAAGCCTTAAATATTGACATCCAGATTGTGTTGGTCTAACATGACAGCTTTGGCCGTATCACAGACATTTTATATATTTATACACTTAAGACCAACAGACATCAGCCGCATTGTCAGCTGGTAAAAACTGGTTGAACTGGTCCATAAAAGAATCCCCCGCTCCTCCTGCCTCTCTGCTTTGCTGGTGAACCTAACCCTAACCCTTATGGATCTAATTAGCTTTAACATGTTGAGGTCTTCACCTTGGAGGGTGTCAGCTGTTTACAGGGCTGTGTTCAGTCAGCCTTGTCCTGGTTAAATATTGATTCAACTGCAATGAATGGAGCGGCAGTAACCAAGCCAGGCTCTCTGTTTACCACGCAGCATCGCAAGAGATCAACGCAAATGATATGGAAATGTTTTTATGCACACAACTGCCCTAAACACACAGGAGGAACAGTTCATTGAGAGAACAGGGGCCTCTGTATACTTAAAACAGCCTGGAAGCTTTTGTCAAAGGCGGAATGGGAGAAGGGGCTGTGTTCAACAGTGTTTAAAAACAAGACCTTGTGCAGTCACAGGCCAGGTGTGGAAAGATGGAGGACTTTCAATTCCCATAGGCTCTCTCTTTCCTTCCTTATTCTGCACACAACAACATCAATGATGTTAAGTATGCAACTCCACACATACACAACATGAGGCTGTCCCAAAGTCAACCACTCATTTCCCTTTAGACACATTGTGGCATGGGGCGACACGTGTAGAGCGGGTCGGCCAATTATCAGAGGGTTGGCGGTTCGATTCCCACCCTCATGGTTGTTGTGTCCTTGGGCAAGACACTTCACCCACCTTGCCTGGTGTGAATGTGTATGACTGCTGTATGTTTGAGGTGGTGGTCGGAGGGGCCGTAGGCGCTGAATGGCAGCCACGCTTCCGTCAGTCTGCCCCAGGGCAGCTGTGGCTACTAACGTGGCTTACCACCACCGGTATGACTGAGTGAATGAATGATAGCTGGGTACCTGTAAAAATGCTTTGAGTGCGAGAAAAGTGCTATATAAATCCAGTCCATTATTATTATTATAGACTCTATGGTGACACACTGTACCATCTGCTTGGTTTGAAGCAGACCCAGACCTTAACTGTGGAACTCAATTGAAGACAAGAATGAACTTCATTACCTACATTTTTAAAAGAATGTTTCATCTCTGACAAAGCAACATTGCTGTGATATGGCCAAGGCTGTCATGTTAGACCAACACAATCTGGATGTCAATATCTAAGGTTTTATAACATCAGTTATTGCATGATATACTGTAGTTACAATCCATACGGTTCTGGATCGTCAAAGCAACCTCTCTTCTGCTCCGTCTAATCATCAGCGTATTGTTGAGCCTATACTGACAGCCCATCTGTGCTCTCCTACCGCCATGTAGGCTATTTGCTTCTAAAATAACACAATGTGCCAAAAATAACATGGCTTGGTAAATAGACCAGTCACAACACAACGCACACAGGAGCGTTTAGTGATGTTGTTAAGTTAATCTTCTTGCTGCCAAGCAAAGGCTGTATTAAAATAAGCAGCCAGAATTCTACATGAACTATATCCTTTGAAAAACAGATATGAAGATGTATTGAGCAAAGAGACCATATCTCACAAGCACTATTGCCTCTTTCTCCAACAATCCTTTACATTATTCATGTTTGAATACAGCCTTTTTCTGAAATCCCAGAAGGCCCTGCTAAACAGACAGACCAAGCGAGCGATGCTACAGATCCGGTTTGAAAAGGCTTCAGTGTTTGTGTATCCTACCTAGGGCTGTGTAAGCGTTTAGTACATCAGAACCCTTTAGGAAAAATCAATAAACCAAAACCCTTTTTTACTTCATTTTTTTCAGATTTTACTTTTTTTTTTCAAAGTTTTTAAATATGTTCTAGAGACCCGCATTTCTTGATTTTACATCACTAATAAACTAATTGGGGAGGATAAAAGCTAGTCTGCCGAATCTGTCTGTCCCTCGGCGCGTGTGTGAGTGTGTGTATCGGCGCACACACACACACGGGGAGTCGCCGTGCTCGGGCTCGAGTCACAGCCACGGGCGAGTGATGAAAGATAACCTAAAGATTAAAGTTACTATTATTATAACAGGTCTGTAAACGAGCGTAGTTCATGTCAACTGTGTGTTTACAGGCGAACAAACGCGTATGTGTGTGTGTGCGCACAAGGACAATGACGTCACGGTTAACCGTGTACACGAAAAAAATTCGGTCTTGTACACGGTTAGACATTTTTGTAAACGTTCACACCCCTAGTCCTACCAGACTGCTGCTACAAAGAGCCTCACAGAGACACACTTCTATCTGCACAGCTACAACTGGAGGGAGATTTGACCAAGAGACTATGACTATGTGTGTGTGTGTGTGTGTGTGTGTGTGTGTGTGTGTGTGTGTGTGTGTGTGTCTCTCTCTCTCACCAGGGTTGCAGTCAGTGAGCAGGGAGCAGATGGACAGCAGCACCTTGGAGATGGTGAGGGCAGGACTCCAGTTGTCCTTCAGGATGTCCAGACAGATGACTCCCTGGCTGTTGATGTTACAGTGGTAAATCCTGGTACGGAACGTCACCTGCACACACACACACACACACACACACACACAGTCACACACACACACACACACACACACACACACACACACACACACACACACACACACAGTCACACAGTTAGATCAATATGGGGCTTCTAGAGGACGACCATGTTTTTTAAGTCACTTACAGGCAACATTGAAAAAAATATATATACTGTATATTGAGTGGAATACTTATAGGATCTTCACATAGGAGTTTAGAACAGCCAAAATAAAAAGCCAGAAACAGACAAGACAGAACAGCAGACACCAATTTCAAGAGCTTACTTCCCTAATACTTAGTATGCCCGAAAAAGATTTAGGAAGTGTGTCCCAATGCACACACTTCAATTGTAGTATGCTGAAAATACATAAATGCCCCACTAATTCCTATAGTATTTTGGAGTATTGGTCTTTATTCTTGACATAATGGGAACACAAGCTTTCTTATCTGATTATTTTTATCTCCTGTGGCCCTAACACTCTTCTGTACTTTAGTATGTAGTGTAGTAAGTATGTGATTCGGAACACAGGGCCAGTGTCACTTTTTTGTCTTCCATACTTATTTTACAAACTAACTTTTACATTACATCTCAATGATTTGTACGTCCAGAATCTGATTGATAAAAAACAAGCTTTATTAGGCAATACATCCAGACAGTCCAGAACTGGTCAATAATAACTTAGGAGCCACTACTATGTTTAACCCTTTCAATGAGCAGCCTAGAAGGGCTTCTTAGTGGATTTCCAAAGTTGCTTATATCCCTGCAACAGTTCCTTTGGTTTGTTGACGGAAAATACATTTATAATAATGAATTGATTATCCGTCAACAAACAAAATCATCACTAAACTTTAAAATGATTGTTGACGAGATTGGTTTTAGAGGTTTAACCATCAGCTATGAAAATAAAGTCATGCCCATTCCCAGCCTAAAACAGACCTGTAATGGACGTGTTCCAATATTAATGCAATAATAAATATCTGCATACCTGAAGGCTATTTTACAGTACTGCTCAATACAATGCACAACTCAATACCCTTCATAAGTTGACCCTGTGGATGTGCTTTAGTCAACAGTGAAGTGAAGACAGCCCTTCAGATCTCAGCAGAGCCTAACCCCAGCACACCACCATTAAGGAGTGGACCTTTGACCTGTGGGCTGTTGGCCAGGCTAGGCTCCATCTCTCTCTGCTCTGCTAGCTGTGAGGCTGCAGCCCGCCCTGCTTTGATTCCTCCCTCTCTTCTCCTCTCATTAAGAGTCCGTTACTCCCTGGACATCTCCCAGCCCCTCCTTCACTCACTCTCCACGCTGGCATCAGCAATAGCTAACCTCAACATGAAGGCCTTTCAGGAGATGTGAGGAGTAGTGTGTGTGCGTGTGTGTGTGTGTGTGTGTGTGTGTGTGTGTGCGTGCGTGCGTGTGCGTGTGTGTGTGTGTGTGTGTGTGTGTGTGTGTGTGTGTGTGTTTGTGTGTGGGTCCAGGGACAAGGTGACTAACCAGTGATTGGTAGAAGACAGCTCTGGTGTCCGACTGGCTTCTCTTCTGTTCCTAAACCTCGGCTTAGATGTGCTAGCTGGCGTCATGATAATGCTAATGCTACTGCTGGCAGCCATGAATAGAGATGGCTGGCCGGGGCCGTGTGTTCTCATTAACAGCCTCTAATCCTATCATGGCTGATGCTAATAGATTATGATGCTAGTGCCTCCTGCCTAACACAAAGCTATGGCTCTAATCCTACATCCCCTATGCATTATGGATTCAGCTGCCTGTAAACACAACCTCTGTATCCTCACTCGGTGTCCCAACAGCTCTCATTCTGATGGGCTCATTCATGTATGAGTAAACGCAGCTTACACAGACATCACTTTAATACCTCTGTATGAACATATTCGGTAAAATGTTATGGCCCAATCCAGCCATTAGTTTGCAATATATTTCATCTCAAGTAGGACGATATAGTCAAGGGAAGAACTAGAAGAGAACGTCCTAAATGAAAAGCTTTCTTTCTTGTGATGTTTTGGCGTCTGCAGTCATGCTAGTTGTTCTAGCTAATGGTTTGAGGCAAACCACTGCCTTGGTACACATCCAGCAAAGGGGTTGGGTAATGGGCTCTACTTTCAGATTCATATCAATGATAGATGATCCAATAAAGCAAAGGGGGTGGGAGGAGTTACGTCACTGCATTATAGGCTAAATGTCATATCACAATTCAAAGCATTATAGGTAAACAACTATACACTGATAAGGAGCACAAAGCAAAGGTTTATTGAGCAGATGAAAAAAGGAGATTGGGTTGTCGGTCATGGATAGAGACATGGTAGGCCAACTGGGTGGTCAATTAAGGCTTGAACTCACTGGTCAAACTACTTGTTAACACTATAAACATCTCTAAATGCATGCAGTGGAGTGCATGCAAATGATAAAGATTTAAAAAAGTAAAATCTTATGATAGTAAGTGAGATAAAGGTGCCTTAATAGGCGATCCTAAGGTCTTGGGGGAAAACATTCATTATCCATCCCTTCAATTGCTGATAAAGGATCTGATCTCCAATCAGAACCATTCTAATCCAGCAGGCGTGTATCAACATTGGAGATTCTGGCTAATTAATGAACACAAGTGCAACATTCACTCTCTTTTAGTTCAGTTTGTGGTCCTCTACCAACTGTGAAATCTCCACTATGTTGAGCAGCGAGTGTCTGTCTGCTGATTGGTGCTGGTCAGCTGCTTTATCAGAGCTGTCACCACTGGAGATAACTTGGTGAGAGTGATGTCTGGGCTGTAAACATATCAAAATGGGCAGCAGTGGCGCAGTGGGTAGGGAGGTCGTCCTCTGGAGTGCAGGGTCGGAGGTTCGATCCCCCGTCTCCCCGCCACATGTCCAAGTGTCCCTGGGCAAGACACTGAACCCCTAATTGCTCCCGATGGTTCAGAGGGCGCCTTGCATGGCAGCTACTGCCATCGGTGTATGAACGGGTGAATGTGGCTAAATTGGCTAAAGAGCGCTATATAAGTCAAGTCTATTTACCATATAAAAATGTGTCAGTGAATCAAATGTGTCATTTGAATGGGGCTGCTTGTAATGACCATGTAAACACACAGAAAACAAAATGTCTGTCATTTCACAGTGTCTGTAATCCTGGGGTCATTCAAGCCATTACTAGAGCGTCTTTATGGGTCTGAAGGCTTAGCTGTGATGGAGCGTGTCCCTCTATCATTACCTCATTGCTGTTCATTTCCTAAGCCAACATTTAATAGTCAATTTGGGGGCAAGTGGAATGAGAAAGCAATGGAAAATGATTCAGCGTTTCACGACAGGGCAGTCATTGTGACATATCTTTAATGAGACAGGATAAAAAGGGCTTAGCTTAAGGGAAAGCACTGAGTGGCTGGTCATCTGTAATTATAATTTTGACTTTACGTCTCTTCACAGCACGTTAAACTAGCCTATTTCACAAGTTACAGAATGAGAATACACAGTAGGATGATACAGTATGCAAAGGAATTCAGTTCAAAGCCAGGGAGTAAATGAGGGGTTTGATAGAGAGGGATAATGTTAGCTAGAGGAGCCTCATCTCTCAGCCCCGTCATTGGGCTGAACAGGTCGTGGAACAGGGCTAATGTTGGACCAAAATGAACAAATGCTAAAGCGCTGTCCTCTTGCCACCCTCCACCTCTATCTAAGAGTATCAGTGTGAGCTCTAACTGGCTGTCCCCTCCTACCAGTGAGGGGGCCAGTGTGTAGTGAGCAGCAGCTGCAGCTGTCCCATCAGCGGCAGTGAGCCGGTGAGCGGCTGGATGGCACGGCTCACAGCCAGGCTGCCAAAACAAGGCAGCGGGGAGGCCAAGAGTGGAGACTGGAGCCCTGCTTCTCCCTCAGGAAAGGAAGGCCCTTTAAGATGGTCGGGGAAGGAATGAGGAGAACAGTGTTTCTCACAGGGTGTCATGTTTGGCACCAGGGCTGCAGAATAACTGCCAGAGGAAAACAAATAAATCCACAATCATTTTGAATTAGTTGAAAATGTATTGTTTTGTTTTTTTTGTTCAGCAAGAAATGTCCAATCAAAGAAGACATCAAATCCACAGCAGATGACGTTTTAAGGCACACTCAGACTAGGCAATCCATACCGTACCCAAGCAAGCCTGACAGCTGATGTATGGCTGCTTTGACCAGTGGAAGCCCAGTTGGAAGAGGTGAGCTTCAGCACCGTATATGGATCCCCTTGTATGAGCACCAGCATAGTAGACGGCGGTGCTTCGGCATGGTACGGGCTAACTAGGTGGAGGAAGTTAAGCTACTTGGTCTCATTCCAAAGAGTGCTTTTGCAATTACTATTTGTAGACAGTCTGTGGTTTGCATTCTACTTATCTGGCCTGGGTATTATTTCAGGGTATCTGCAGGTTTCAGCATGTCAAATTTAAGACTTTTTAAGACCTTTCTAATACCACCTTGAATGAAATTTAAGACCTAAAACACAATAAATATAGGCGATATTTGGGGGGTCCAGCTGTATTACAACCCAAGCATAGCTTGTGTGTGACTCAATGAGACTCATTCAAGTTTACTTTTTGTCTGTTTATTGAACATAAAGTGATACTCATTTATAAGCTAGGAAGAAAGTAGCCTCTCCTAGATACTATCTCAGGGTATCTGCACATTTTAAGACCTCTAATGAATACCAATACCTTGGCAAATCTACAAACTACACTACAGTATATGCTCTGTTAAGAGTTTTATTAAATTTGAATATCAAATATTCAATGCACTTTAGCTAACAACTGCTGTCTAATTATAGAAAAAAAATGTTCAGCAGTCTGAATGAAGACAATGTCCCCCCGCATTTACCATCAAATAAATATAAGATCACTGTAAAGGCAACGTGAAAACCCATCATTAGGCTACCACCTTTTCAACCTATTATAGAGCTGTATCAATTGGTTTACATTTTCTGATTAATCGAGTCACAAGAACAGTTTAATCAATAAAGAAAATGTGTTAGCTGCAGCATGCAGTATTAGAATGAAATACAAAAATCTGGTAATTTATGGGGAAGAATGTCCTTAAAATTTTAATTAGCCTACTTATTCAATAAACAACAAACTTAGTCCATTAACTTTATTTTTCAGAACTTATGGCAGAAACTATTTAAAAATTGGTTCCACAGGTGAATGTTTTTGCACTTTCAAAATGGGGAAATAGGCTACTGTAAAGTAGGCATAGCCTACTGTATACAGGTTTGCATAACTGGGGGATGCCCGGGACCTGAGGTAATTTGCTAAATGTCTTATTTTCTTCATATTGTTGCAGGCAGCCAGGTTAATACACTGCGGGTATTAGGGTTGTACCGATTGGTGATGGAAATGTAGGCTACTGTCTGCGATTGACGGGACGATCGGCAATAGTTCTTAACTAGCCGTCAGAGAGCGAGGGCAGAGTGGAGAGAAAGAAAGCGACTGACAGAGAGAAGCAGAGACTCGCGTCTCACTCTGTGAGCTCACGGCAACGCAACCCGAATGACCATCTGATGAGCAGCTATTAATTAATAAATATAGATACATACATTTTTTTACTAAACAAAATAAATCTGTTTGTTTCTGTGTGATTTGCGTTTGGGTCAGTAGCCTACCTACATCGCCAGCGGGCGGTGGTTGCACACCTACGGAGTAGCAGCAGTGTGTGGTCGCGGGGTGAATAAAGCCAGCCATGATATTTGTCATCCAACCTCCACCACTGAATGTATAATAGCAGGGCATGTATTTTGCTGGGTCGTTGTCCCCTTTCTTGCTTTCACGCGACTGACTTCAAATTCGGAGGCAGGGGACACATTCTTCTTCTACGTTTAAATGTGAATCACAGCCACACACGGCCGTACTGCCTCTAGCGTAGTGTCGGACTTTTATAGTACATCTCCTTCTCGGAAAGTCGCGGAAGAAAAAAAATATAACATTGAATAGTCCTGCCCCGACAAATTTAAGACCTTTGAGTAATGGATTTAAGACCAGCATATCACATTTTTAATGAATTTAAGACTTTTTAAGGCCTTAATTTTAAATATATGAATTTAAGACTTTTTAAGACTTTTAAGACTTCCGCGGACACCCTGTATTTAAAGGTTTGAGATGCTGGTGCTGGTGTTATCATGAGCACATTTGGCTGCCTTTAGTGGCTGACTGTGTGGAAAGATGAGGTAGAGATGACTCACATGCAACCTCATCATTTGCTCACTGTCAGTGTGGGTGCAGCATGATACGGTGGTGTGCCAACCTGTTATTGAGAAAGCATCAGGAAATCACTCACTCAGGTTGACAGGTTTTTTTTCTTGTTGTTGTATTTTTTTTCTTGTGGAATATGTCTGTCTTTTTTATAGACAGCCTGAGTTTACTGGTGTACAGCGGGGTAGCATGCTTCCATCATGTCTGAAAAGAAAAGTGATCAAATCTGGCTTCAATGTATGATCAATAATCTTGTTTATTTATTCTTTGTTTGGGTAGTTCTTTAACATATATATTTTTTAAAGACTGAACATTATTAAGGAACATTACTGGGTTGGCTGCTTTGGTTGGACGACATTTAACATTTTAAAAGTTTGTCATCTTTTGCTAAATAAAAAACAGGTTGTTAAATGGCCGATTCCTAGATCAGCAATGCACTTTGATGCTCAATGAACAAAGGCGTCACATTAACAATAGCATGGAAAATGATCAAACAAATACTAAGCCTTGTATTTTCTTTAAACTGGTGCCCATTTAGAACCAATGTTGGTAGTACAATAATTCCAGGGTTTTTCCTGCATAGAACATTTTTCGGCGCCTCCCAAAGGGGATTTATTCAGCGCCAAAGGAAAATCACCAGCGCCAAAAATATAAAGATTGAGAATAAATTTAGCAATTTAAAACCTCTCCAAATGAATCCCAATTTAAGTCATCCTTCTTATAGAGCTGGGCAATAACTTGAATTTCAATTTCCATTACTATTACGGCTTCCCTCAATCATGAAAACAAAATAATCGTAATAAATCTATCATTGTTCTGCACGGCGTGACATGCAGGCTTTTAAATCCAGCAAACTCTTGTTTCGGCAGTGCGCTCCGCTCTGCCCCTCCCTCACCTGATAGTTTAGCTTACAGCTGGTTCCGAGTAGGAGGGGAAGAGGTGCGTTTGCTGGGTGTTTTGAAAACCTTCTGGAAGATGTACAACTACGTGTTGTCTGAAAACACTTCAGACTCACAACAGACTAAAATAATGTGCAAGTCTCTCAAGACCGTGAGAGAGAGAGAGAGAGAGAGAGAGAGAGAGAGAGAGAGAGAGAGAGAGAGAGACAGAGAACGAGAGGAAAAAAAGGCCATGTCGCGCCCAATTTGTTGACTCACTTAAAGTCAAGTCATAGTGGTCTATAACCAAGCAATAAAAGAAAAAAAACACATGAAGTGTAAGGCTCCTTGACTCCTGCAACCACAACAGTCAACACTGTACAATGCATCTGCCTATTCAACCAGCTCCATGATGAGACATAAATAAATCATGCCCTTAGATTTAATGCTAGCAAAAGACATGCCCTATCAACACCATTTCAACGGTTTATTTTTATTATAACGTATTCATCTATTCAATTATTACAAATATTTTTCACTAAGATGATGAATTTTTTCCACAATAAAAGTATTTGAAATACATTTTTTTTTCACTTATTTATTTGCATTTTCCTTGTTTTCAGTTCAATTAGGATATATTTAAAGACCAAAGTCATGCTGTTAATAGAAACAAACAACCTTGTTAAAAGTTAAATAAATGCATGATTTTCTTAAATCATTGAATAACGGTCTTAATAATCGTGATTACAATGTCAATCAAAAAATGTGTGATTATGATTTTTTCATTATCGAGCAGCCCTACCTTCTTGCAATTTCCATGGTTTGGTTCAATTATAAACAATTACATTATTAATCAGTTAATATGTACAGGTTGTTTATTGTGATTTCATCAGAGTCAGTGAGCTCCATGGTAACACAGTGATTGTGTGACAGGCTGACTGAAATGCTCTTTAGCTGGACAGAAACTCCCCTCTCCAAACCCCATACCCTTCTTAAAATACACAAACTTGTTGCCTTTATTGTTGTCGTACTGACCCCCGAAGGCCCATTCTGAGCCAGGAAAAACCCTGATTCATTTTCTTAATACATCACACATTAAAGACGTTACAACCTTTCACTTCTCAACCATAATCCAAATCAAGCCAAGTGCCTCTCCATACTGAATGCTCCATACTCTAATCAGGGCACAGAGCCTAAAATAGTTTCCTGTGTATGTTTTTCTGTTTATTTTAACAACACGTGTCTGTAAATAGCCAGGTGGAGGTTAGCCAGTGAGTATTTCTAGACTCAAAACCAAAACCCTGACACACACTTGCATCAGCAGAGAAAAACAGCATTTACCCACAAACCCACAGGCGTGCTGGAGGGATGCCAAATGCTGCTGAACGCTAGCTCCGTGTCAGAAGAAGGAACAGTTAAAGGTCTAGTCCAGTCCAATGATATTCTATAGTTGTTCTTCAGTGAGCAGAAAATGGACTCTTACTATTACTACTACTTATATACAGTATCTCACAAAGGGAAGTACACCCCTCACATTTCTTCAAATATTTAATTATATCTTTTTATGGGACAACACTGAAGAAATGACACTTTGATACAATGTAAAGTAGTCAGTGTACAGCTTATATAACAGTGTAAATTTACTGTACCCTCAAAATAACTCGACACAGCCATTAATGTCTAAAGTGCTGGCAACAAAAGTGAGTACACCCCTCAGTGAAAATGTCCAAATTGGGCCCAAAGTGTCAATATTTTGTGTGGCCACTGGCCACCATTATTTTCTAACACTGCCTTAACCCTCTTGGGCATGGAGTTCACCAGAGCTTCACAGGTTGCCACTGGAATCCTCTTCTACTCATTTATGACAACATAACGGAGCTTGTGGATATTAGAGACCTGTCAGAAAAATAAATACTAAAAGCATGCCCATCAATGGTCCCAGGGCTTCAGTTCTCTGTCAGCGTGCTGTAGGTGAACAAGCCTTCAACCATCATTGTTATTGGGACAACAGCCTGAAGAGCTGACAGGCTTCTGGGACAATGGTGTCAGTGTTCAAAGCTGTGGTGTGAAGGGGCGTGGGGGGTTAGCTGTGAGGCTCACCTTGGGAGGTTTGAAGGGGTAGTCTGGTGTGAAGGCGATGTCCAGGAAGAAGACTCCCCCCTCGTACACAGAGCCTGGAGGGCCCAGGATGGTCGACCTCCACTCATAGATGTTGTCTCCTTTGGGACCCGCGCTGCATTGAGGAAAATGAAGAGCAGAAGGGGGAAACAGGGTTAAAATTCAATCTAGCAGCTGGTGTTAAGAGACTGTAATGGTGTGACTCAATTCTCTTTTGGCAGCAGCGAGTAAATAAAGTGAATGATTATCAGCTGCTAAATCAGCCGTGCAAAAAGCTGCCGTTTGAAGTTCTTATCCATTACAAGATTACGCTACATTGCTACATTGTATGTAACAAAAGACTGGAGCTGGAAGCCAGGGGAAAATCATGAGTGTGATCAATGTCATGCAGATGACTGATCGGTCTGGGCTCTGCAGGCAAGATTTGAAACACACACACACGCACGCACGCAAACACACACACACACACACACACACAGGAAGGTGTTGATCAGCAGCAGCGGCGGCTCCGTTTCCTCACTGTTCATCAACCATTCACCGGTGGACAGCTGGCTGCTGCCGAGCTCCATTGTTACCTTGATTCTCACGAACACACACACACACACACACACACACACACACACACACACACACACACACACACACACACACACACACACACACACACACACACACACACACACACACACACACACACACACACACACACACACACACACACACACACACACACACACACACACACACACACACACACACACACACACACACACACACACACACACACACACACAGCTGTGAGAGAGAGGATCTAATCCAATTCCATTTTCTATTGGAATTAGGCCAGATGCTCCTGTCGGTTGCTTGTATTACTTTTACTTTCATCATTTACACACAGAGAGAAAGCCAGAGAGAAGGGGGGAGAGAGAGCAGGAGAGTGAGTGAGTGAGAGAGAGCGTGTGTGTGGCATATGAATGTTAGATAGGAGCGGGAGTGGAGTTGTTCATGTGTAACAGCAGCCTGTTGTAGAGCAGCAGGCCTCTGCAGACCTATTTCATGTCAGCGTGTGTTTGGACACAGAGGAATTATGGGAGTGGGGCTGGGGGGAAGGATGCCCAAACGTTTTCCCTGGATGGATAAAAATAGTCCAGGGTAGTAGTGTGGTGTGGTGGGGCCGACAAGGGTACACGAGGGCTAATCATTCACTCTGCGCAGCATGAGGGCTGATTCCATTCATCCAGAAATCTATGTTTGTGTGGAACAGTTTTTTTCTTTAAAGGCTCAGGGCTCTAGAGCAGCACCACAGGTTTTGGTTAGATCGCCATCAAGTGCCGTTATTGGTATTTTATCATTATTACTATAGCAGCTACATTCATCCTGGCACTACACCTGAATACATCAAAAATGCAGGTTTATGAAAGAAAACAAAACGTCAACTTTACAGCATCTCAGTAAACTGCCTTTTGTGTCGAAAAAAGTGATTCTTAAGCAGCTCCCTGAAGTTTTGAAATCAAGCAATGCATTTAACCGAAACAGTAAAATGGTTTGTCATGTAACCACTCCTCCTGTATGTTTTCTGTCGCAATTGGAACCCTTTACTCATATGTTCACCTAGTTGTCTTGTGGTGTGCCCCAAGGTTCCATATTTGGTCCTATACTGTTGTTTATTAATTACCCTTGAGTCATCCTAAGCTGGTACATTTCCTACCACTTTATGTAGACAATACCCAGATGTACCTTCACCAGTTTGCAAATGTACCTTTTCCAATTTCTAATTGAGGCTATGAGCATTTTACAAATCTAAATCCATTATGGCTTAGTGAAATGTAAGTATGGATGAACTTAACACAAATAGAAGGATTGTGGCCCTAGCACGGCCCCCTCAGGAACCAATTATAATATCACGTTACAATGGTTGATTCTGGAATTATTTCCAAACCTACTTCTACCGTTTTGGCCCCGTTCTGTCATAAACTAGATTTATATTGCCACATCAGATTTCACATGTATCCTGTTTGGTTTCTATATCAGCTCTTTCAATGCATGTTCTACACAGACTGAGGGGAAACACACAGCTTGTATTACAATGATTATTGCTTTTATAATTTCCTCTATTATGCTGAATGTACCGTATACAACAACCCACTCAGTCACAGTTGTCAAACTAAGGCTGTTTCACTTTAATGAATATCAGCACATGAGAGCAACCGTTGGTAAACTCAATCTACAAACCACCAGTGTGGGCCTTGAAACCGCCTCTATTCTATCAAATCCTATTGGGAGGTAGAGGTTTAAAACGCCTTCTAGGCCACTTAGGGTCGGCCAACCACCACTGATTTTTCTCCGTTATGTTCCCACAGTTCAGTATGCAGCATCTGGAAATGTTTAGAAGTCTGGCAGCACCACCTATTTTTTTCTGTTGGTGCAGCCTGGTACAACCCGCTCTGATGATGACAGATCTGGGATCCAGTGTAGAAGGATCTGTATGTTTACCTCCTGGCTATAGGCCTGTCAGAATGATAGATGACAAAGACCTCGAAGATTCACATCATTGTATGCTCTCTTATCTATCCCGAAACAACTTGACTATCTTTATGTTCAATAGATTGGGGGGTGATCCATCAGAATTGGGTATCGCCTTCAAATATACTCGACCAGGAGACAAAAGAGTGCTGTTCATAATGACGATGATTGACCCTGCTATTTCCCACTGTGTCAATTTCTTCTCTGTCAGCAATTAATAATGATCCTGGAGCACTAAGAGCACCCCATTAGAGGAGAACTACCAATATGACGCAGCTTGATACAGCCTGGATTGGCCCAATGCAAGTCAAATAATGAAGCCAAAAATGAGCACATCAATGAAAAAAGGTAGATCCCCCTTATGTAGTGATTTGTTTATTTTAAAACCCCACTGAGACATCTGTGAACATTTCCTAAATAGACGGTAGTGAAACACTAAGAACTATTCAGATGCATCTTTGATTTAGAACGGTTGGCTAGCATGTAAAATGCTCATAACTTCCATGAAAACTCAACTCAACTCATCTTTGATTTAGTTTGTCCAACAGCGAGCAGTTTATTCTCCTTCTGTAAAACATCCCAGTGCATGTGTGGGTCAGAATCAAATAAATGTAAGGGTTCCAATCAAATATTTATGTTTAAAACAAAGGTGTCTCTGTTTTTAAGTTGTGGCTGAGACATTATAGCCATAATCCTAATGTGAGAACTTGCTAGGACAACACAGAAAGAAGCACAACACAAAGTCACTTAGGGTTGTGTATAATATGCCAGATGACCTATTGAGACCTTTAAGTATCATGACAAAGTCTGGTGATCTTAAATAACAACTCCCTGCTGCACATTCACACAGACACAACCACAGCCTTGTACCCTGCAGCAGCCGAGGGCTCAGGGTCCCACTCAAGGGCCCCCCTCGCAGTATGTGTTATGGGAGCAGAGAGCGTACATTCACACACACACCTTTTCAGTCAGTTTGGAGATTTGAGGATATGCTTGGACATTAGGGCTGTAACGATATGTGTATCAAACCGAGAAACGAGATACACAGAACCAGGATCCCGCATCGCGGTGTGAGAAGGCAAAATCGCTGTTTATTTTTAGGCTTAAGTTTTGGATCAAAGGTTTGGTGAAGGGAGCTGTAGCTGTAAAGTGTTTATTGGTTTTCTAACTTGATTTTTGGTTTACAGCACAGTTCAATATTTTTTTATTTTTCAACAGTTTTATTTTGTTACAGAGAAGAGAGAAATGTTATATCTTTGGTTATTTATTTATTCATGTTACTTATATTGTTATTTGTGTTCAAATCTGTTCAGGTTATTTGTTATCAAATGTTACATTAAGTTAAATGTTATTCTAAATGTTATTTAGATAAAATGCTTTTCAAATTTTAAAAATCGTTGTACGTATCGAATCGTGGGTCAAAAATCTTGATACAAATCGAATCATGAGTTTTTGTACCGTTACAGCCCTATTGGACATCTTAAGTCTTATCCTTCTCTGTCCTCATGGCTACTGCTGATTCCAGATGATTGACTTTGTGATTACAAACAGCTCACATGCATCCTTAAGGGATGAAATGTACTTTCTAGAAAATTGCAAATAAAGATAGAACTTTGTATTTCTTTGGATGACAGGCCTGTGGGCTAATAGCATGCAGACATTGGCTTTTGTTTCATTCCTTGACGTCGGGAAACAAAGTGAGAAAATGAAACACTAACATCAACCACTGATAGAGAGTCACTTGACAAACATGTATTATGTGCATGATCATCATATCCTGGCAATTACAAATTAATTGCATGTTCTGCTACAATTAAAGTAAGGAATTCATATACTAGAGGATACTTTACTCTATTGTACACAGTGCAATACATTTCTCATACTGACTGACTATCTACGTATATTTCAAAAAGATGAACCTTTGTTCAACCCTTGCATTTCACTACACATTAAATGTTTAAATGTAAACGACATTGCCAGTTGAATACAACCACTCGCTACTACACCAAAACAAAGTAGGATAAAAAATGAGGTAGAAAAATGAAAGGTCTGCAAGGCCTATAGTGCTTTGGGACAGACCTCTGTGAAGCCTTAATAATGAACACTCTTTTATATTCCCTGTGCCATGTCGAGACCAGTGGAGCCGCATTCCATCGCCACTCACACACACACACACACACACACACACACACACACACACACACACTTACAGTGAGGAAGGGGGGGCACAAACAAAACCGTTAGCAGTTTAAACAGAGCGCTCCCAACACACAGGAGCTAAAGGACAAAGTGATGAGTGAGTGTACAGTAACTCAACTACACCAAAGACAGCAGAGGTAAGTAAGACAAAACAAATCAAAACACAAGACAGACATGGTAAACCTGCTCTTGGAGTACATTATCAGCTCAACAGATCTCACAGGCCTAGTCCAGACGTTTGACACAACAGCAGTGGTTTCAGCAGTTCCACTTGATTCCAGCTTAGAGCAGCAGTCTCTTGAATACGCAGCTCTGTGACCTCTGCGCTCAAAGTGGCATCATTTATCATTATCCCCTGTGGGGGGGGGGGGGGGGGGGGGGGGGCTTCAATGGTTGCGTAAGCAAATCTATTCAGCTAATGAGTGTGAGTGACAGAGAGGAGCCCCGACTGTCCATCTCTGGCTAGTCACACACTGATAGTTTAAAAGCTGAACAAAGACAAACACGTAATGATATGAAGGACCACCTCCCTCCAGTTACTAATTGTTTTCATTTGGATAGTCACCAGAAAAATCTTGACTAATAAAGGCATGATGCATTGACATCCAGCATGCTTACTGAGCATTAAGCAGCTGAGCATACATACTGTATATTTCTCTTTGCACTTTGTAAATAACCAGAAACAGAGCCAAAGGTGAGTGAATATTGGAGTTATATTAATCATGTTCCATGTTACACAGTTCAGAGTGAATGCCTACGTTGCTCCATGCCTGCTGCATATGTTTAAGATGATATAATGTCTGTGTTATGGTACCAGCCTGTTGAGCTGCCCCCCCAAAAAAATCCATTAAAGCAGGTTTATGGTTATGCATAATATAATATGATATATTTAAGTTATTAATAAAAATAATAAGACTGAGGTTCTCGATCGAGTAAAAGTTCAAGAGCCACCTTAGGGCCCTTGTCATTTCACTTTCCAACAGTGCTTCAGGTCAAGTCAAATAAGTGTGATTTAGGGAGCCTAAAATCACAAATACACCTGAACGGGCTTAAATGGACGAATGAATAAATCTTTATTGTCATTATACAGGGTGTGCAACCAAACTTCCATCGACAAAATTAGTTCATTTAACCCTCTTGACTCATCTACAGTCAAGTGCGAAAGTTTGTGAACCCCTTGAGCCTTTTGGAATTTTATTTATTTTAACCATTATTAATTCATTTTTATCAATACCAGTATTTTTTATATGAAATAACAGATGTTTGTTTATCAATTCAACATTTTTCTTTTCCAGAAATCAATTGTTAAAACAGATAAAACAAATTATTTGACGAATGTTGTATGTGCAAAAGTTTGTGAACCCTGAGCTGCATTGCTTAAATCGAGCAGGTTGACACAATCAGGTGGGCCAAATTGGTTGATGAAATAGACCAATGTAATGAGAGATCTTTAGGAAAGAAATTGGGTGGCACTAGATAAAACAGAGATAAAACCAGGTCAGTTTAGGCTCACCAAAGTGAACCCATACAGGTCAGACATGCTAAAAGGGAAACAAATCTCAGAGGATCTCAGGAATAGAGTTTTGATGTTGCACATTTGTCTGGGGACAGTTATAAATTCATAAAAAAAATTTGAGCTCAATCGGTCCACCGTGAGGCAAATCATCTACAAATGGAGAGCTTTAAGAGTGACTTAACATCTGCCTAGAAGTGGACTTCCTTCAAAAATATCCTCAAGCGCCACAAGAAAAGTGATTTTTCAGGTAAAAGCCAACCCAAACATTACATCTGGAGATTTGCAGACAATTTGAAACCACCATTATTCACTTGGGAGAAGGTTCTGTAGGTGGTAGGCAGAATTGCGTTTTTGCCCAAACATGGCGGTTTTGGTTATGACCAAACAGTTCAATTTTGGACTAATCTGTCCACAGAATAAGACTTCAGGTATCTCCAGGTGCTCTGTGGCAAAGTTGTGACAAACAGTTTTGTTCTTTTTTGAGAGCAGAGGCTTCTTTAGCAACCCTCCCATGAAAGCCATGTTGACTGAGTTTTCTTCTTATTGTGGAACCATGCACATCTGTCCCAGATGCTGCACGAGAGGTCTGCAAATCACTAGATGTAATGTTTGGGTTGGCTTTTACCTGAAAAATCACTTATCTTGTGGCGCTTGTGGATATTTTTGAAGGAAGTCCACTTCTAGGCAGATGTTCAGTCACTCTTAAAGCTCTCCATTTGTAGATGATTTGCCTCACGGTGGACCGATGGAGCTCAAACTTTAAAAAAAATAATTTATAGCTGTCCCCAGACAAATGTGCAGCATCACAACTCTATTCCTGAGATCCTCAGAGATTGGGTTCCCTTTTAGCATGTCTGACCTGTATGGGTTCACTTTGGTGAGCCTAAACTGACCTGGTGTTATCTCTGTTGTATCTAGTGCCACCCAATTTCTTCCCTAAAGATCTCTCACTACATTGGTCCATTTCATGACTCAATTTGGCCCATCTGATTGTGTTTACTTGCTCGATTTAAGCAATGCAGTTTAGGGTTCACAAACTTTTGATCATACAACATTTGTCAAATAATTTGTTTTATCTGTTTTAACAATTTATTTCTGGGAAAGAAAAATGTTGAATTGATAAACAAACACCTGCTATTTCATATAAAAAATACTGGTATTGATAAAAATGAATTATTAATGGTAAAAATAAATAAAATTCCAAAATGTTCAAGGGGTTCACAAACTTTCGCACTTGACTGTATGTAATAAAGAAGAAAAGCACACTCACAAAAAAGCACGTCTTCTAGTCAATACTTGAAGAAAAAAGCACACTATTTCTTTATTGAAACAGATCAAATCTCTATGTTTCTTCAATGTGTTCCTTTGTCAAGTGTCTACAGCAGAACTTTGGAAAGTCTAACAGAGCTTTCAGTGTGTGTGATCCCCTTGACACCTCGACATCCAGCCCACCAACAGTTATTATTAAAGCAGCACCTCGGCTGTGTGTCTATGCTCTAGGGCACTGCACACATGTCAGTGACTCACTGGGTTGACTACAGACAGGCCACAACACATCTATTACAAAACAAGTAAATAAAGAAATATGGCTGGGAGTCAAACCCCCCAGTCAGTAGGGGTAAATCAGGAGTTTGTGACAGGAGGCAGAGAATGTCCACATGTAGACACTGTTCATACGAGTCTGGAGTTTGTCTGTTTGACTTGCACAACACCGTGGTTAAAAGTTTGATTAGGCTACAGAAACTGGGTTAGGGTTAGGAAAAGAGTATGCTTTGGATAAAAAGGTGGAGTCAGTGATTCTGGAGAATGCTCGTTGACAAAAGCGCACGCACGCACGCACGCAGACAGACAGACAGACAGACAGACAGACAGACAGACAGACAGACACACACACACACACACATAGTTGTTGGTCAAAATTACCTTGAGGGGTGCTTAAGTTGTCACGGTTACAGTTGTCAGCTGTCATAATACTGTCTTTACGCATGGCGATGGAGACAAACCCAAAACAACACACAGCAGGACTCCGCGGCCCGGTGATAAGGAAACAGTAGCCTACACTAAGGTTTAACAAGAAACTTTATAAAGACACTTAAAAAACGATCTCTGCCCAGACAAAAAGTTCTGACTTGGATTACTTGATGGAGCGATCGATGTGTATAAAACCATCCGGTGTATGGTCTGATGACGGGCCGTTATATTAATAATAAACAGCGTGCTGCACAAATATGAGACTGTCCACCGCGACCTATTACGTCAAAGCTACATTAGAAAAAACAATAGCTTAAGGATTCTCGTTGCTCTAATGTGGAAGTGGAAAATATGATGCAAATTTGGCCGGATGAAAATATTCACAAACAGTCGTATAGCCTACAAGTAGACTACGCTCCAAATCCTAAACGCGCACGGTGAGGTAGGCAAGGTGCAATCGTGCCCAGGCCACGAGCAGTGTGACCACGGGCCAGCGGGGGGAATCGTGCTGAATCTTCCTGCAACACGGAACAGGCAAACGTCCCTTAATGAAGGTTAAGCTCAAGTTCTCTGGGAATGATCCATTGTAAAACATCTCCAGAAAGAGGTGTAATGCTAAATCTCTCTTGGCATATAAAAAGCTCTTTTGATGGCTTTGTTGCTTTAGCTCAAAGGAACAAGAAGTGTTGGCTTGTGTGGGCCTTTGTCCCTCTTGGCTTGGGTCAAGTGAACTGGGAGGTGACAGAGAGCAGGCCACAGAAGGGCTGGTTGGAGGAAGCTCTCACTCCAACACTCTTTCAATCAGCACTAAACCCATTGCACTTCCCCATTGTCTTGGACATGTTGCCTAGCAACATTACATCCCTGCATTGACTGTGTGTGTGTGTGTGTGTGTGTGTGTGTGTGTGTGTGTGTGTGTGTGTGTGTGTGTGTGTGTGTGTGTGAATTTGGTTCTGCAAGAGGTATTTTCTTTGAAAACATCAACAGCAGCATAAGCAGACACAACAGACCTGTGTAACTCACCTGAAAACTGTTTTGCCAAAGATAAAACAAAGGCTCATATAAAAATGTATTGTCTGGCATATTCATATTTTGCTCACGGCTCATAATCTCCAAATGGGTCCTGGGGCGAAAAATCAACAGCTATTTAATGAACCGACAACAACATATGAAGGGAATCAGCATATTGCTTCCTAAGTGTTTGTGACATGCTCAAGGCCAGTCATCAGATCTAATACAGTCCCTGTGTGCTTGTTCTAATAATGCCTCAAAAAAAGAAGGGAGATTTACATCAATGTAGAACTGCTAGATATGAATAAGGCCATACAGGCTTTATGCGTGATTTGCTTTGACAGCGAGCACTGACGGTGCAGTCATGGGAAAAGCTCATCATCTCCAACTCAGTTACCTCAGGTCTTATCTTTATGAAACACACTGTGGTGTGTCTTTCACACAGGATGTAGCGTGGTCAGTGCTTACTTACTTGCTACAGTGCGACACTTGACTAGAAGTGTATGGAGGAGAAAGTAAGGAATTAGATACCAAAGGAAAGGGTTATTATCTTTTTTTGATCCAATATCAGGATATCCAAAGAAATGGTAAATGGTACTTGACTTATATAGCGCTTTTTTTAGCCGACTTTCTCAGCCCCAAAGCGC
The DNA here is from genome assembly GCF_949987685.1 of Ammodytes marinus. Taxonomy (NCBI): domain Eukaryota; kingdom Metazoa; phylum Chordata; class Actinopteri; order Uranoscopiformes; family Ammodytidae; genus Ammodytes; species Ammodytes marinus. The sequence goes on from NC_137221.1 coordinate 26,232,956, forward strand.
TTTACAATTCTTACCACATTCACGCATTCATACACACACTCATACACACATGGCAGTAGCTGCCATGCAAGGCGCTCTCTGAACCACCGGGAGCAATTTGGCGTTCAGTGTCTTGCCCAGGGAAACTTGGACATGTGGCGAGTAGGCGGGGGATCAAACCTCCAACCCTGCACTCCAGAGGACGATCTCTCTGCCCACTGCGCCACTGCCGAAAAGTTATGCTACATGGTTTGCTTTGTTAAACTCTGTGTAAATAAAACAATATGGGACATGTCAGGCTATGTTGCCAGTTCAATCTCATGTAAATTAAAGTAAGGTTGCCAGAATGTAGATATTGCGTCATACGTATCGCAAACACTGCTTGAACTGTGATAAATGTGTATAAAAAAAGTTCCTCAATGCAAAAGGGGTCAAAAGTGCAGAAAATAACTTAAAATAATAAAAGTCGTAATAATAATAAAATACCTTACAGTTTCAATAGGGATTAGCACCATTTCTGTGCTCGGACCATAACAATTCCCGAGATGGAAACTTCATTCTTGGCTGTCTATTAGCGAACAATGTTACCCAAGATGTACTGCCATCGGTGTATGAGTGTGTGTATGAATGGGTGAATGTGGTAAGAATTGTTAAGCGCTTTGGGGCTGAGAAAATCGGCTAAAAAGCGCTATAGTCCATTTACCATTTTTACCATGTACTTTACTACTTACACACACATCCGACACACACGCACATCAGTGGATGGATTTTACTCAGTTGCTAGACAATTACAATCACAGTGGGCCTCATTTATCAAACTTGCGTGGAAACTGGTGCAGATTCTGGCGCAAATACCTCCCTACGCCAGGTATCGCGTGGGATTTATCAAACAGTCGTATCTCGCCAATCTCGGCGTACACCAGGCCATTATTGACAAATGCGGCGGCTGAAAACAATCGTTATTTGAATATCACGCCCCTATATTTTCTCAGTTTAGAGGCCTCGTCCAGAGGTTTTACGACATGGCAAAGAAGAGGAACTCGGGAATAGAAATTGACAGAATAACAGTGAAAGTAGAAAAAAAAGAGTTTCATTTCGGAGCATTACAAGCGGCATCAAAGAACGACAGAAGGCAGCAGTTAGGAAGGAAATAACTGCTGCGGTCAACAGCGTTGGTGTTGACAAACAATCTCAAAAAAGCCAGGGATAAAAACACAAAAAAGCCCGAAGGCTTATTTCCATTGTGGTCCCTATACACAAAACATACACAAAATGTACACATACATAAAAAACACACACACAACAATGACCACCACTAAGACAAACCTAATTACGTCTCAGCCATTTTTTTAGGGCCTTTTTAAAATTGCCAAAACTCCCAACCAACTTGAGTGCTCCCGGTAACCTGTTCCAAAGTGCAGCACCAGTATAAAAAAAGGAATCCTTTCCCATGTTAGTCTTCACTCTGGGGGGGGGGGGGGGGGGGTACAAAATCAGTGGTGCTACCCCTAGTGGCATGCGTGTGAACTTCACTTACTCGATTAAAATAGTTTCTAAAATATTTGGGAACATCCCCATTTACAATCCTATGTACAATACACAGTTGTATCTGAGATACACGATCATCTACTTTCAACCAACCCAACCTCTCAAAGTGGGAAGATTCAAGATGAGTTCTCATGGGGAGGTCAAAAATAAGCCTGACCAACTTATTTTGCGAGGTCTGAAGTATGTGTTTCAAATGCACCGTGACGCCACTGTACCATGAGCCACACACATAATCATAATAAGGCTGAATTAAAGCTCCTGCTAAAATGAACATTGTTCTTTGATCCAGAAAATTCTGGACAAAAAACGGATTCTATGATTTATTTTGGTGATTGCCTTTTGAGACTGACCTACACCAGATAAGTTACAATCTAAAACACAGCCAAGGTAACTGACTGATTCCTGGGATGTCATTTCAGAATCTCCAGCTAAAACCTTAAAATCCGAGGCTTTTTTCAGTTTAATTTTTGATCCAAACAATATGGACTCAGTTTTCCCCATGTGAAGTGATAACTTGTTGTCAGACATCCACCTGATAACAGTTACAAGTTCTGTAAAAGAGGAACTAAAATCTCAAAAGTGCGTCAAATAAATAAAATGTTAAGCTAAATGTTGTGCCGTGTATTTTTGTTATCATAAAGAGCAGCATACTACTTGCATAGCTTACATATTTAATACTTAGGCTAACATTTTTCGATGAATGCAGCCCCCGTGCCTCAGTGTCCCCCCCAGCTGCTCTAAGACGGAGACAACTGCCCTTACGCAGTCCCATGCAGCGCTCCTAAGTGGCCGGTGTGCGCACTATTGAATCAGCTTTCCTACTCAGTTGCACACCATAAGCTGCACATTTTTAAGTGATTAATATCTTTATTTCGGTCTGAGCAAACACTGCATTTGTATTATCTTCTAATAATTGTCCAACAAAGTCATCGGCTACCCGGCACAGCCTGCACTACGGGTCCATGCTGTTTACAAACTTGCGTACACGAGCTGAGAGCTGGCGTGGGATTTGAGCGTATCCTACGCTCACGTCCATATTGATGAATGCCGAGGTTTGCGTGGAAATGTGCGTACACCCACTTTTCTGGTCTACGCACGGTTGATAAACGAGGGCCAATATGTGGTTAAAAGCTTTAGGAAAACACAGTTTTTCATTCAAATCACTTTCAATTAACAGAAAAAGGTGAAACATCTCAGATATTTCATATTTTCTTAACTACAGCAGCAGTACAAGGATTGTTTCCTGCATAAAAAAAGTGTAAATATTGTCTGGGTTTTTATTTCTATCAGGAACTAACGGTCTCAAAAGATAAACAAGATAATGCTTCCGACCAGACCTTCAAAGCCACCTATCAGGACTTGGTCCTGGGGCTACACTTCAATAGCAACTTCAAGTAAAAAGAAAAAAAGAAAAAGAAAGGAAGCTTGTTCATGTAAAAAACATAAACCTCTTGCTTTGTAAAATAACATCACTGTGTTGACTTCATGAATGGCTGTCTGCTGTTTTTTTAATAACTAGTTGGCATACTTGTGTCTCTCCCATGTAGCTTATTATGCTGCACCCACGGATATCATTTCAGCAAATAATAAGGTTGGATGTGAGTCATGTCTCTGTCTCATCATCTCCCACATCCAGCCACTATAGGCAGGCAAATGTGTTTATGATAACCTCTACTGTTTGCTGTAGTCATTAATGGCCCCCATTACAGTGCAGAAAACGGTAATTCATTAACCCTCCTCGGCTGGCTGCGAGGAACGACAGCAAATGAAAAAAGGAGAGAGAGAGACAGACAGAGTGAGAGAGTGACTTGAAAATACAGAGGAAGTGGGGGAAAACAACAAATAGAATAGTTAGGTTTGGTGATGTTTTGCTTGGTAAAAACATAAAGCTCACGGGGATGAATAAACTCCAAAGAAAAACAACTAGAACAGGAATAAGTGCATGGATAAGGGCACTCGTGTAACTCATGTGCTAAATCACACATCAACAACATACTTTATATACTGTATATTGAGCATTTTTTCCATTCATGAAATGGTCCAAGATTTATTCATATTTATGACGTTCTAATAATTCATGACCTAAAAAAGTGAACCCTGGAGCGGTACAACCTTTTCTTCTCAAAGAGCAAATGTTTTAGGATCTCATAGGACTGCGATCCAGAATAATAGCCTTTGGTTCAGAGGGAATGTGTGTCAGTTAACTCTAAATGCTGAAACAGATCATTAAGACTCTCTCTTTCTAACCTTAACCCTTTCACACTCAGTAGTGCAGAGTTCAGCCCTGTATGTGTTCCAGTGCATTTGAAAGTTGTTGTTATTTTGTCCTAATTTTCAATATTGGCGAAGAGATCATTTTGCTTACCGATCACCGTTTGCGTTGCCATGTCGGAACATCCCTATTTCCGAGTACAAGAGCGCAGCATTATAGGCATGCCCAGGCAGAGCTTGCCACTGCCCAGATGACAGTGCTGTCATGCCAGACTCTGGCTGCATCTGACCAGTGCAGGTGCATTTCATTACTTCTGAGTCAAAATAGGTTCAATATGATGCGACCGCTAGTGATGACATCATACAGTCCACACTGTTTGGTTTCAAATAAAACTCTGGGAGACGAGGTCCGAGGGGCACCTCACCAGCAATTATATTTACCACCAAAGCTGCCCCTAGAATCAACATCACTCAAATGCAACGGATTACAACTTTAATGGTTACTTTCTTACTGTAAAGCAATGAACTCCAGTTACTGTCGATTAACTAGCTGACGGTTATTCTCTGCACTCTCTCCCTTTTTCCTTTCTATCACTTTTTCCCAAACAAACATGTCTTTGCTCAGGAGAATACATAGATAGAGAAAGATCACATCTGAGCCGGCGCTTTTTTCATTTTTGCGAGTGGACATGTTAATCTAAAAACAGGACTGTGTCCTTCAATTGGAGTCCCAGTTTCTTAATTGCCTTCCCAGACAGCATACTGGTGGGGTTTAAAGAGGGACATTTGGTCTGTCCAGAGATCTATACACTTCTGTCAAATGGATTTCCAATGTACGTTGGTCCTTAGAGGGGGTTGAGGGCTACGACCATGAGCCAAAGAGTCCCTGGTTTGAGTCTGGTTTGGGGACTTTTATGGACACCATTCCCCCTCTGTCTCTCCCCTCATTTTCTGTCGTCACTCTATTGTCAACGCATAATCAAAATAACACAACGTTTAAGTGACCACCACAACAGTCCAGCAGAGTTAGGGATGTAGAGTGTTAGAGAACTGGACACATTCTCATTTTTAATGGACCAGCACTGTTTTGATTTGTTAAAAAAGGCACGGCATAGCTACTGACTTCTGAACTCCGATAAGATACCGTAGTACTATTTGCCCTTTGCAAACAATTAACTGAATCTGGTTCTAATGAAATTCTTCAAAGTAACAAGTTGTGAAAGTCAGTCCTGAGAGCATTTCAGGTCACTCCTCATGACCTCAGTTGTGGTTCTTAAAACATCTGATCAGTGTTCCTTCCACCAAAAAAACTCTTTCTTCTCTTATAAAATGGGTCAAGTTAAAGTTCTGTCATCCTTTTATTTAAAAAAAAACTGAGAGCATACAATTACACACTTGTGGCAAATTACACACTGGTGGCACACAGACTAGCACACACACTAGCAGCAGCAAACTGCTGCTAGTGTGTGTGCGTGTGTGCAATCAGTACCGTCTCATTTTCCTGAAATGTAACAAAATCTAGAAGTCCAGTCAAAACTGCAAGAAAAATGGTTTCACTGAAAATCTTGAGAAAGGGCTTGGGTGCTAAGACTTTAAATAACTCTGGAGAAGTGGAGGGGTGACAGGAAACCCACTGAACACAAAGGCAGCTTGTTCCTTACCCGCAAACCAATCGGTACCTGAACCTCAAAAAGACCTTTTGTGCTGTAGAACGACCCGGTACATTAAGTCACTGCCACGGACACTTGTGTCTACTGTGTGACCCCATCCAAACCGTGGCTGTAGGCTTGATCACCCAGATGGGTCCAATAAAAAGATTATTTTCTCACCATATAATAATGAAGAATTATGTTCTGTTTCATGCCATGCCATTAACTATATCTTTGCCCCATAAACTACAACCTCTACTAGTATCTGCTGTGTTAAAGGAGTAGTCCCATGAGCGAGTATTGCACTTCTATAAAGTTGGAGAACAGGACATTTCGGTGGTTTCAAGCTCCACTACCACTTGATAACGTAGAGTACCTTAAATGGCCAGATGTTCTAATCTAGACACAGGGGCATAGCAAACAGTGTGACCAATTATAATCAAGAACAGGGTGGGCTTTGTAATGGCTCCACATGAGGCTGATGGTATATTAACCTCTTGAACCTGGAATTCCCGGGTTAGTTATGCTCACGTTAGAAAATCCACACTGCTGCAAAGCTGTCTCCTTCTGCTTACCATGATGAACTTACCATGATGGTAATTGACGAATATATGCAAAAAATATAAGCTTCACGGTTCATTCTTGAACCAAGTTTTCATATTTTTTTTAAATGTAAGTAAAAGTTGTCTTGTGCTATTTTTTATTATTTCCTTTTTCTTTTTTATATGACACATTTTGGAAAGTGTGATCTTGACAAGAATTTCCTACAAAGTTCTGTATGTTTGGCTGCATGACATGCAATTATGATAATGGCTTACAACGTCAATATAAACTTGGCAGCTTATGTTGGTCTGGCAAGGTTGAGGAAAATGCCGCTGACACATGAAACAGCATGCTGGTGACACAATCTACCAGTGACAACGTTTCAAAGTGACTGACAACCGGGCGTGTGCAGCATCGACATCCAGCCAGGGAGGTGACATGTTCACACTGGGACTGCTTCCACATCTAACCAGGTGTGGATACTAATCAACTCTGCTGCTTTTTCCAGTTTGACTTGATTCGCCAAGGGATGGTGTGAAAACTGACAATCAAACGGTGATTGCTAAGCAAACAACAACTGTAAGGTGTGATAATAGATATCTAATTTTAGCATGAACAACATTAGAAGTGGATTAGACAATGGATCCACGTGCTGAACACAGTAGGAAGTGTAAATGAAATGTCTTCCTAAGCAATCTGGACAGGTGTTGAAAACTAGCATGTATGCTAACACACTTAAAACAATGCATCTGGTTTTTCCAATGATATTGTCATGTGCATGTCAAATAAAATCTACAATCTATAAAAGTGATACAGTTTTTCAGTGAAAATATTTCTAAACAATGGCTTGTTATGCTTGTTGTGTCCAACCTTTATTTGTTTTGCAATTGAAAGGAGTTGAAGCGTTGGTTTGGTTGACAATAATGCAGGTGAAAGTAGTGTCAGTGGGAGTGAGGCTATAAAAGCTCTTAACATTCTCATTTGGGTTATCACAGGTGGAGGTAGTGCTAAGATAGGTTGGTAATGAGGGCGTTGCTTCTACTAGATTCTAGTTTCCTGAATCTTATGAGGTCATAGGGGGCAGATACATCTGACTAGAGTTTTTAAAAACAGGTCTTCATTAAGGTGGAGGTGGAGAAAAAGAGAGTGTTGTTTTTTCTCATACTTTGGAAGTCACAAGACACACTGGAGAGGCATTTTGAATAATAGGTGACCTTTACAATGAAGACGACCACACAAAACATACACACACCTAGACAGTATGCAACAGTAAGTTGTACCACTTACAATTGTGTGAGAGAGGACAACTTGCAACTTGATGCACCTTGATTAATACTTGGTGTGTGTGATCTCATGTCATTATCCACCACACACTTGCTCATGCTGTGATATGCTTTGGAGCCGCCCTTGTAAGCACCACTTCAAGCTAATATTATCTATACAAGTCAAGAGGAAGTCTGGGGGATGAAGTCAAATAACGTTTCAACAATATATTAATAATATATTCAATAATATATCAGTCTCTTCCTCTGGCCCCCTCTACAAGAAAAGCCTGTGCCATTACATGCTCCTTGAGAGGCACACACACACATGCACGCACGCACACACCACACCACACACCAAGGTCACTGAGACCTGCCGACTCAGCTGGCTATATTGTGAGTGAATGTCTCGTTAGCGGTTTCTCTCAATATGCTATGCAGAGCTGACGGCAGGGCCGCTCTCACAGAAAATGAACACATACTTGCCAGGGACAAAATTAAATGACCGGGGAAAATTGCCAAGTTACTGTGACGAAAAAAGCATGTGGAGCAGTGAGGGTGAGCAAACAAGGCGCTGTCAAAAATTGCGGCACAATCACATCAGTATGATAAAAGACACAGGGACGCTGTATTGTGAACAGAGACGGTGTGTGTATGGCGGTTAACACACAGGGTGACCTCCCAGGCTAACCAAATAAAAGCATCTCTCAGTGCCCTCCACACACTCATCATAGCAACATTGATTAGGTTGCACTCTGAACATTGATTTTACATCACTCCTCTATTGAGATGGGGGCTTCCTATAGACTGCAATCACTCACAGCCAGAAACATTCAGCCTATCTATAATTCACTGTGTCCTTGGTCTTCCTGGTTCTCTCTCACCACTCTCTGAGCATCAGAAACAACACGTCTTTGTCAGGCTTCTCCGCCATGTTCCACTATTTCCAACATACTGTAGGTCATAAAATAAACGAGTATAAAGCCATTTTCACACAAGCAATTTGTCGCCTTGCTGGCCTGATCTATAACATAATCTATGAGAGTAATAACTTTTGGCCTCGCAAACACAGTTGTCCCTTAAGTAAATGTTCTCTATAATGGCTTATTGGCTCTATTATGCAGGAACCTTTATTTATGACCATAGTGAATAAGAGGGAATAGTGTTCCAAATCATATACAGACAGGGCCCAAGCAGAGTGACAAGATGTAAGAGGTTGTAACTCTTTTCATCTGTGTTTGCGCATGTTGACTGGGCGACAGTGTTCTTGTTTTACACACTGGGATTATAGGCCCAATGGTGGTATTTAAAGGGTTTAAAAAACCATACATCGATCAACATTCCATTGTCGCGAAGAAACAGTTTTGATAATGATCCGTTAGTTACATTTGTTTAGTTATATATTTCTGAATGGAAGGTTTTGCCATTAGAAGCATATATTCAGGCCTGGTTATGGGACAGTACGTCATGATTATTGGTTTCTTATTCCTAATATTTGGTGGTTTTAGAATGATAATGACTGAAAGCACATTTTTATTTACTGACCTGGTGGGAGAAGATTGTCCTCATTCACACTAGTCTGTGCTTTATTGTCTAGTAGAAGTGAGTGATTTTTTTTCCTTTGTGGATATTTGAATTAATGTTAGCCGATGTGTAAGCCTACTGTTGCCTACAAATGTGAGGACTTCAATCCAGACTTGAGACTGTGGTGTCCTGACACCCCCTGAATCCACCCTGGGTGCCCCCTGCTGTGGATTAGTCACCTGATTGAAATCAAAGTCCTGGCAGTGGAAGGAAGCTCAGTGTGTGTGGTGGCTGTTTCTCCGTCCCTGGCTGTCTGGGCAAAGTTCCCTGCCAAAACGGTAATGGAATCTCACCGTAGCTTTGCTCTGCATTGGAACTATTTGTCCTGGTGCCAAGATTTCACTGTTTACCCACACATGAGCCCTCTGGCAGGGAGCTAACCCTCCCCCTCTCCCCTCGCGGGAGGAGGGCTGCTTGTCCTGCCCGCACAGCGGAGACTCAGGAAAAGGAAGGACAGATCCGGCAGGAGATGATTTACGCAGATCCATTAGCTAACCTTAAAACAGCATTAACGCCGTTATTCCCCAAGGAATTGCCATGGAAATAGAAAGGGAGACACCCCCCATTAAGAGCCCAGGCTTGAAGGTGATAGCTGATGAAAGCAGGACCACGAAAGGGCACATTAAGAATTCAACAGCTAGCAAAGCCACATCAGCTTGAAAACCAACTGAGGCATGCACAGAGACAATTAACCAGAGATTTACTGCATTGACCATGATCAAGCAAGGTGAGGGGGAATGTGCCACTGGTCTCCCTATTAAGGTGAAACACTGCAAGTAAATTTTGCGATTTTTGTCTATTTTGCTTACATGTCTTCTCTCATTCTAGTAATTGTTAGGTGTTAACTTGAATAAACCTTGTCTGTTTGCATCTGCATACTGTATTTCTCCTATACAACCATTTTTAAACAGCAATTATCGTAACATTAGTTTTTTTCAAAACTTTCCATAATCCTTCTTAGCAATATTCTGAAGGTTATTACAGAGGGATGTGTTCAGAAGTTGTGAATTGTCTGATTTACGATACATTTGTTCTTGAACGTGCCAAAAAAGCATTTTTAAGACCTTTACATAGTATTTTAAATGTATAAAATGAAAAACGGTGTACCCAAAATTTGCACTGTAAAGAATTTGGACTATTAATATGTTGAGAAAAATAAATAAAGATTTTAACTGTGGCTTTATCAAACATCTAGACATCCGTAACAAAATTAAAACAGAAGTAAATAAATGAGCCTGTTAACCTGCAATTTAATTGTATTTACATGTTTTATTTCTATTCATTAGCTTTTAAATGTTTTATTTCTATTAATTCGCTTTTCTAATCTGTATTATGTATTTTAATCTTGCCCCTGTAAAGCACTTTGAATGGCCTTGTGTCTGAATTGTGCTATATAAATAAACTTGCCTTGCCTTGCAGTGTGTGGGCTTAATGGCAGCTGGTTGCCAGTGCAGTGACTGCTATCAGAATGGGTAGAAGTCCCACAGGCTCCATCATGCTGCGTCGGGCGTGCAGGTGACCTACAGTCGTCTTGCCGCAGTACAACTATTACCTTGAAACTCCCAACTTTTCTTTGCACTGAGCGCTTAATTAATCTTATCAAGGGCAGACACTACACTGCGTTCCAAATTATAATGCAAATGAGATTTTCCCAGATTTTCCTAAATAGTCGATGCAAATCACAGTCAGTATAATTTTCAAGACATCAACCGTTAGAGCATATTTCAAATTTTATTGAACAAACCTCCCAATAATAAACGTATTTTTTTCAAAAATAAAAAACTCCAAATGCACTGTTCCAAATTATTATGCACAACAGTTTATAGGTTGTAAAGAACTAAAAATGGTGATTTGTTGAATTTGCAGCATTAGGAGGTCATATTTAGTGAAATCAAAAGCTATTTCAATCAAAAACATCTTAACAGGCCAAGTTACATGTTAACATAGGACCCCTTCTTTGATATCACCTTCACAATTCTTGCATCCATTGAACTTGTGAGTTCTTGGAGAGTTTCTGCTTGAATATCTTTGCAGGATGTCAGAATAGCCTCCCATAGCTGCTGTTTTGATGTGAACTGCCTCCCAACCTCATAGATCTTTTGCTTGAGGATGCTCCAAAGGTTCTCAATAGGGTTAAGGTCAGGGGAAGATGGGGGCCACACCATGAGGTTCTCTCCTTTTATGCCCATAGCAGCCAATGACACAGAGGTATTCTTTGCAGCATGAGATGGAGCATTGTCATGCATGAAGATGATTTTACTACGGAAGGCACTGTCCTTCTTTTTGTACCACGGAAGAAAGTGGTCAGTCAGAAACTCTACATACTTTGCCGAGGTCATTTTCACACCGTCAGGGACCCTGAAGGTGCCTACCAGCTCTCTCCCCAAGATTCCGGCCCAAAACATGACTCCACCACCTCCTGTCTGACGTTGCATCCTTGTTGGGACATTGTGGCCATTCACCAACCATCCACTACTCCATCCATCCGACCATCCAGGGTTGCACGGCACTCATCTGTAAACAAGACTGTTTGAAGATGAGTCTTCATATATTCCTGAGCCCACTGCAACTGTTTCAGCTTGTGATCATTGTTTAGGGGTGGCCTTATGCACAACTGCAAACTTCTGGATCCTACACCTTGAGGTTTGCGTGACTCCAGAGGCACCTGTCTGCTGCTTTGTGATGGCATTTTAGCAGCTGCTCTCCTATTCCGATGAATTTGTCTGGCAGAAACCTTCCTCATATTACCTTTATCCAAACAAACCCGTCTGTGCTCTGAATCAGCCACAAATCTCTTCACAGTACGATGATCACACTTAAGTTTTCGTGAAATATTGAATGTTTTCATACCTTGTCCAAGGTATTGCACTATTTGACGCTTTTCGGCAGCAGAGAGATCCTTTTTCTTTCCCATATTGCTTGAAACCTGTGGCCTGCTTAATAATGTGGAACATCCTTGTTAAGTAGATTTCCTTTGATTGAGCTTACTTGGCAAACTGATTATCACAGGTGTCTGAGACACAATACCATCCATGAGTTTAAATTAAATACAAAAAATGATATGTTTATGACACTACATTCCAATTTGTATAATGATTTGGAACACAGTGTAGTGCAGCGAGCAGGACAGCAGAGACCACTGAGAGAATGTGAATGAAAAGTCTTTGGGGTGGATGATGATAAGCGCTGTAGATAGCTTTCAGATAGGAGGGATCACAGCTGCCTGAGAGAGCCAATGAGAACGGATGCTTTGGAACACAATCCCCAAGTGAGAAAAAGCTACATCATCCCCACTCTTGCTGTACTGACTGAAAGACATTATGGGCTGTTTTTAAGGCGGGTTTGAAGTGTATATATGCTACAGTGGAGCCTGTAGGTGTGTTAGACTGGGTCTCGCTGCGCTATTGATTCAGCAGCACTGCAGCTTAGACAAGCATTGACTCAGGTATAAGACATGGAAAATAAACAGAGAGGACCAAATGGGAGCAGATGATCAACAGTCTCAGTTAAAGAATTACTTAATGTTGTAGTCCAAAAACAACGAAGATTTTAGAAAAAACATTTACCCTGCGTTCCAAATCACATACTTTTTATTTTTACTACACTACATACTAAAGTACAGAAGAGTTTTAGGGCCACAGGAGAGAGAAAAAACAAACCAGGAAGATTTATTTTCATTATTTTGAGAAATGTCAAGAATAAAGATGAATACTCCAAATTGCAATTGGAGTTAATGGGGCATTTATTTTCAGCATACTACAATTGACATGCATCTAATTGGACATCCTATATCTTTTTCTGGCATACTAAATAGTAGGGAAGTATGGGATTGGAACGCAGGGTTAGTCTACTCTCAATCTAAAACAAATCTAAAATCTGACTCTTCCACGTATCACTGCAGATCAGTACAGAACACTCAATCCACTCGTGGTAAAGCAGAGAACAGGGCGTCCACATTTTAACCGTCAGAGACTACTTATGTCTGAAATATTTGTTTGAGATTGTTTATGGGTTGTTAAGAGCTTTATTGATTTGACATGCCAGAGGTAATTTACTGCTGTTTGTGTAAAGTGCTATTCAGCCTATGAAAACAGTTATTAGTGTAATAGTTTTCTGTGGCACTGCAAGGAGAAAAAGAATCAGACAAGTCATTTAGGCTTGGCTTGGAACAGGTGTTGTTGATGGTATGGAGGAGGTTAGTGCCAATGGCATGGGTAACTTACACATCTATGAAGGCACCATTAATGCTGAAAAGAACATACAAGCTTTGGAGCAACATGCTGCCATCCAGACAATGTCTATTTCAGGGACGTCCATTCTTATTTAAGCAAGACAATACCTAGCCACATTCTACATCTTAATACAGCTTGGCTTCATAGGAACAAAGTGCGGGTACTAGACTGGCCTGTCTGCAGTCCACCTGTCTGCCATTGAAATAATGTGGTGCATTATGAAGCACAAAATATCACAATGGAGACCCCGGGATGTTGAGCATCTGAAGATCATTTAGCTTTCAAAATGTCAACAATTAATGTCCTCAGTTCCCAAACGCTTACTCAGTGTTGTTATAAGAAAGGGTGATACCAACTTTTTGTAAACATGTTGCAGGCACAACATTAAAAATGTGTCTATATTTATATAAACAATAAAGTTGACCAGTTTAAACAAATACATATGATGTGTTAGTACTGTTTTTGAATACACGTATAAAAGGATTAGGAAATCAACACATTCTGTTTTATTCACATTTGACATAACGTCTCAACTTTGGGGTTGTACTAACTGAAGTATCTTGTTAAACAATTTGATAAAAATACAACTAATACAATCCCCACTAACTCCAATTGCATTTTGGAGTATTCGACTTTATTCTTGACATTTCTCGACATAATGAAAAATAAGTCTTCCTTATCTAATTTTTTCTCTCTCCTGTGGCCCTTAAACTCTTCTGTACTTTAGTATGTAGTGTAGTAAAAAGAAAGAGTATTCGATTTGGAACGCAGGGTCTGTTCTGTCAACAACGGCATGTATCTAGGGCTTGTTCCTCAGGCCACACATATTTGTGCAAAGTGGCGACTGGTGTCAACCCTCTCTCTCACAACTGGTCTGGTCGCTAGAGTTAAGCTGTAACAACACAGGGACGCCCAGCTGCCTGCCCCTTATCTATATGATGACAGCGGACCCTGGCTACTAACCAGCTACACACACACACACACACACACACACACACACACACACACACACACACACACACACACACACACACACACACACACACACACACACACACACACACACACACACACACACACACACACACACACACACACACACACACACACACACACACACACACACACACACACACACACACACACACACACACACACACACACACACACACACACACACCGAACGTTCCATTGCAGCACCCTGCTCAGGCCGGATGGTACGAGTGCATAGGAGGTTCAATAAAAGTAAATAGCGCGATACAGCAATCATTTTTAAGGTGAGACCCTGCAGGTGAGGGTTAGGTTATATTTTTAAACCTACAGATATCATCATGAATCTTTTTCCACTTGATTACTTACAATAAAACAATTGTTTTTCCAATCTCTTTAAAGAAACTAAAATCTAGATGTAGTTTTTTATAAAGATATGTTTAGGTATTTTTTAAATCTTTTTTATTGGCAGTTGAAGATTGAAATACAGAGTGACAATGTGGAGAGAGACTCAAGCTGTGGGCAGGGGCACAGTGCGGGCGGCAGGGCTGGAGTCACCAGACAGGAGGGGTTCCCGTAGTAGTTACAGATTTATTTCACACACGCGATCACACAAGATAATAATTGCATGTATGTTGTGCTATTAAACAATGTAGGCTATGAACACTGCTACACCGCCTCATAACTTTTGATGCCGTATACCTGTGTGGTGTTCCACTCTGTAAACTCAGCCGGTGGTTGATGCCCAGCACAGGCTGACAGCTGGGGGCAGAGGAGTTTCCGTGGTGACTATGCGCGCCGCGATCCAGGGTTCCTATACATTTTCCATTTCAAAATTCCATACTTTTCCAGACTCAAATTTTCAGGATTCTCGGTAGATTTTTCAGTCTATATTTGAAATCCGAATACAAATAGTTAGATTATTTTATTATATAAATAAATGGTTCTGAAGCTCTCTGAGAAATTACATAAAAATCTCTTTGCCCAAACTTAAAAGCAAGTAAAAACTAAAAGGTTCATTTATTGAAGATTGCTCGCCACTTCTGACGAGTGTTGCTCAAAAGACTTGCCAGATGTTGTTTATTAATGCAAAATGGCAAACTGTTTCAGTCGCATGGATGCAAACACATTTATAGTGAAACATTAGGTGACATCCAAAGTAGGAAAAAAAACAGTTAAATAGCCTACAACCTGACATAGGCCTGCATTGTAATGCTGGAATTTACATGATCATTTTCTCTTTTAAATTATAGTCTAATAATCATATTGGCCTGTGAGGCATTCTGTTTCCTCTGGGGATCACCGATCACACATGTTGTGGTATAAACAAGGTTCTAAACACTGTTATCCTCGGTGTGGCACCAGCTTAACTTTAGAAGACGTATTCCTGAGCTCTGCTGTGCGGTTGGCTGCGCTGTACATGGCGCTGAGCGAAGCACATGGTTCCTATGTGAAGGCAGCTTAATGAGGAGATTTATCTAAATATTTGTATTAACAGTAATATTAATAGGCTAACCTTTATACCACAATAAGTATTGTATAGGTAATGATATATTGGGAGAAACCAAGCAATTCCATGTACAATCAGATATTCAGCACCCCCACATAGAATAGAATGACCCTGGTTTCATAAACGCATTCTGCGACTATTCCACTGTGAGATTGGCAGTGGAATCAGGCTCCTCCCATCGAATCGTCCAATAGTTGACTATTCAGGGTCAGCCCCAGACAATAGTACGTACAGGTTTTCAAAAATGCATTGTCATCGCAATGTTTTTAAGAACAAAATGTATCATAAATCAGGCAATTAATAAAGTATGAACAAATCCTTATGTAATACATTTCAGAATACTGCTAAGAATGATTGTGGAACGTGTAGTTGAGATAATGGTCATTAAAGATGGTTGCTATAGAGACGAACAAACAGAAAAGGTTTGGTCAAATAAACACCTGAACATGTTGGACCTTTGATTTATACTAGCATGAAATAAGAGCAAAGAAGTCTCTAAATTGACCAATGCTTGAAAAAGCAATGTTTTTGTCTGCAGTCTTAAACATGGTTATAACTAGGAGAGATCCAAATACAACAAGCATCTTAGTTCTTTGTGATTCAAGTAGCAGCTATATCCAGTTGATCTGCAATGGGATTGTTTTGAGTGCATGATTTTTCTCTCCATAATTGTCCTTCAATTCTTCCTGCCCCCAAGCAATGCTTTCCTCCCATCTGACGTATTTTTCTCTGTACATCCATCACCACGAAATGAATACACATACTGTAGTTTCTCCTGCTGCCCCAAATACTCACTGGAGCACCAAATGTGATTTAATCTGCTGCTGAAAATAGTCCCCCAAAACATTCACTATATTTCCTCCCGTCTGGGTAACATTTGATAAACGCTACAGATGAGCTACTGTTTTAGGAAATTACTGAGCCTTTGACATGTTTTTTTTAACTATGCATCTGTGGGCTGTTTCTGAATATGTACTTATTGGGTAGGAACCACTTGGCTTGAGATGCGGGGTAGTCAAATCAGACAGTATCAAGAGACAGGCTCACACATTGTTGGCTTTGTTCTTTTCAACTAGAGAGAGCCACCATGCCCCAAGATGGAAGAATGTTCACAACTAGGGCTGGGTATTGTCCCCAAGACTTACTGATGCATACTGTGTAACCCGTGTTGTAACCTAATGTATTTTTCAGCGCCAAAAAAAAATTGATTCGATACCCAGCAGCACTATAAACAAGAGACACCATGATTAGCTTGAAAAAGTCCTTCACAGTTCTTATGCATAAGGCCTGGGACACACATCCTGTGTCTACCGCTGGAGTGCGTCTGCGTCTGTTACTGCTGCATCTCCCTCGCTGTTTTCTACCACACATCTAAAGCTACGAACACACTGCACTCCGCGCGAATGGACGGCCGGCGGCGGGCATTTAGTGGTTCACGCGGCGCTGCAGGAGTTGAAAATATTGATCTTTTTGCCGCGCCGCGATAGCCAATCAGCGTTTAGCTCCTCCCGACGACACTCGCTTCGGGACGACGGACAGAGGAAATTAAGATGGATGAAAATATAATAGTCACAGTTTGCTCCCATAAGTTCTGTGAATAGCCTATATGTGTCTGTTACCTGTGTACAGCTATCAGTTTTGCTTTATATGAACCAAGTTAGCCCCGGTTAGCTTCGGTAAAGCACCATCAGCACAGCAGACTGGTCCCCTCAGCAAAGGCTACTCTGGTCGGGCGGCAATTGAAAAAAGGTTGTGTGGTCTAATGAGACAAGGTTGACCCTGTTCCAGAGCAGGTTCCAGAGCAGTTCCATGGGTGCGCCCATCATGTCTAGTGCCTACTGTACAAGCCTGTGTGGGCAGTATACAGTAGGATCTGGGGTTGCTTCAGTTATATTAGTCAGATAGTCAGCAAAAAATGATGTGCCAAAAAAGCTTTTCAAACAAGTGTGTGACTTTTTTTCTTTTGACCAGGCAGTGTTACATAGAAATCTCAAATAAAGGCCAAATCACCTGTTTTCCTGGTGAAAAGCCAGTTAGAGAATTGAGAAAGGGTTTGACAATGAGCCAGTTGGCGAGCAGGGCTGGATAGAGATGCAGCCAATAATTAGTATTACCATAGTGCTGTGTGCCTGCAGGGGGCTGCTGAAAGCTGTATGGGCCTCCTCTTGTTTCCCCTCTCAAGCAGATGGGTACATCTCTCTCTGACACTCTCATTCTATCCTTCGCTCTTCTACCGATAACAATCTTTGAGCTTCTTCAAAGTCTTTTCTAAAATTCCACTCATGTAGCGGGCATCACTGGGCACATTTTCAAACTTCAAATGTTTTTACAGGAGCACACTGGCTCCTAGTCAATGATCCATTAGACATGTAAATGGTAAATAGACTTGACTTATATAGCACTTTTTAGCCGATTTTCTCAGCCCCAAAGCGCTTTACATTTCTTTCCACATTCCTCCATTCATACACACACTAATACACCGATGGCAGTAGCTGCCATGCAAGGCGCCCTCTGAACCGTCGGAGCAATTTGGGGTTCAGTATCTTGCCCAGGGACACTTCAACATGTAGGCGGGGGATCGAACCTCCGACCCTGCACTCCAGAGGAGACCTCCCTAACCACGTCGCCACTGCCCCCCTGATGCAGTCACAATAAATTGTCCACTTGGTTGTGCTTATGTCCTGATGCTCCTCTCTGCATCTGCATCCAACCACCACACTTTACCTTCAGCCCTGCTCAGGTTTTTATCCTGTGTGCACAAATCCCACATTTCAGGGACTTTGGGGGATGCTTTATTGAATGAGCTAACGAGACGCACACAGCACCAGTGGATCATTTTACAATGTTCTTTGTTGGGAGTAAACTGAACTAAAACCAGCCAACTGTGACTTGTTAAATCCAGGCTTTGACGGTTAGACATGGCTGCATGGTAGACTGTTAAGTTTTTTACTGGGATTATAACACAGAATTGGGCAGTATTGATTTACACTGAGCACAAATATCCAAATCCAATATTATATATATATCTGGTACAAATGAAGAATTCCTTCAAGGGAGATGAAAACATATTTCAGTCAGAATCAGGTTTATAATAAATTGTCCCCTCTTCACTGCGTTTGATCGTCAATATCCGATATGACGGGGAACCCCAACGGCGGGTGTTGCTTTGCATGGCTGGCACTCTGACTCTAAGGGCACTTTCACACCTGCCTTGTTTGTTTCAAGTGGTTTCGGTATGCTTTGAAACCAATTCTGGTGCGGTCCGTTTGTGGTGAGAACATAATCAGAGCGAGTCCGAACCAACTGCCAGAAAAACATAGTATTATTGAACTAAACGAGCTACCGCCACCAGCTACGCATTATGGGATGAGGAAGAAGATCTACCTCTTGTAGTTTTTTTCTGTAGTTTTTCCTGCATGGAAATTCTGACCAAGTTACTCCTGCCCCCGAAACACATCTGACCAATGAGTGACATGAACATTCTCACGTGGCTTATGCCGCTGCATTTTTGTTCACATCCGACCAGAGGAAACGATAGGTGTGAAAGAGAACGGAACCTAGCTCAAATCCAAACAATGTATCATTATCGCAGCTAGAGTCAACCAGGGAAGCAGACAGGACAGGCCAGTGGGTATCTTGTCATCATAATCTACTTCATCAAAGTACAGAGTGGCCTGCGCTGAATAACATCACATTCTCCATTTTTTGTACAACACATTGGTAAATGGTCGATTTCTTTTTCTTTGACGACAACTTACAAGTGACACAAACATGAGCTGTGTGGTCTCAAAGTAAACAGCACTCACAGCACGACTGTTTTTCTAATATTGGGTAAGATGGATCTTGAGATAGTTGAGTGTCTTTGCCAGTAACAGTGAAGATGTCTCGGAGCTGTAACCTTGAGCTGAAATGAGGAAGGTACCTGTAATGTTGTAAGACAGCGATGTTGTGGAAATAAAACCGCTATATTTTAAGCCTGACACGTGCATTATTAACAAAGGTTGGAGGCAACAAAGTCGAACAATGCAGCGACCTTGCTTCATAATTACAGTCTAACATTGTTGTCACAAAACAATATAGTGTTATCATAACCCACCCTCATATCCAGTGGACCTACACGGTGACTACACATGTGGTATTTCTCAGTATAAAACCACAGTCTTAGCACTGTTCCCTATCAACTAAAAACACTGAACTGCTCATCACCACATGCTGGTTTCATACAGCCTTTAGTTAAAGGTGAAGTAAGCGATTTATTTATGTTAATATAAGTGTTAAATCGCTCTTTATTCATACAGTGATCACTTACATAGTGTGCGCGTTTCATAAAGCCGATCTTTCAGTCACCCACTCTGCATGTAATCGGCAAAATAAACTTTTCGGGGATCCCGAAACTGATATCCAATCACAAGAGAGAACGCTACAAACCGGCACCGGTTTAACTGCTGGTGCACGCGCAGAGCGACAGATGGGTGAATGTTTATGTGCCTACAATGGCGGAGCAGGTAAAAATCCTTCCCAATGTCTGTTTTGATGGTTTTTATCATGTTTTATCACACTTACTTATCTGAGATGATGCTAGATAACTCGCTGTTTGAAAACCGCAGTGCATTAATGTGGTGACGTGGGGACGAGGGAGGGGACTGCTAACTGCAGTAACTGACAGGAAGTTAGCTAAACTGACCCTTCCGCTTACTGAACCTTTAATAAAGGCTTATAATTGTATTCATATTTAGAATACATTGAGACCTCATCTTCCATCCTCTCAGTGACTGCTTGTTTTGAACAAATGCAGCTTTTAGTGTGAGCAGTGAGTTGCTGTGTGAACAGCTGGCGTGCCCACTAGCCGGCTGTTCCACTGCGGGCTGTTCCTGATAACAAACTGGACCTCCTCCCATTTATCTGACTAGACCATGGCTACTGCTTCAGGAGGAGGATGCTGCAGACCTGGACTAACAGGCCAGACCACTTCGCACAACCCACACTTCCACCGTTGCCCCAACATTAATCATTTAAGAGGTGGTTAGTGGCTAGTTGTCAAACTTACTTTTTGTCAAAATCAGTAAATATTTCTTCATAATCAAGCTACCCGTCCCAAAGGTGTGAGCAACATGCCTGTTTACAGAGCTGAGGCTGTGAATCAAGACTGTATTTATTTCTAGTAAGGGCGAGTAGGATTGTGAGATATTCACAGATTTTCAAAAAGAGGGATTTTTTTGACCACAAGCTTTCTCCAGAATTGCTGACTCCTTTAATCATCAAATGAAATGGAAGGAATAAATAAAACTCAAGGTTCTTTCAGAGCTTTGTCACAGTTCCCCCGGCTTGCATGGCTTTGCCCACACTGTTGCCCTTAGCACTCGGCATCTCTGTGGTGACTTGTAGACATTAGTCTTTACATTAGTCTACAAGTTATATTTATTACGTTCATATACAGTCAAAACCGAAATGACCCAAAACACAAAGTAAAAGTGGTCAAGAAATGGTAATACATTAACGTTTTACAGTGGCCCAAGCCAGATAATCTGTGGAGGGAGCTAAAGATCAGGGTGATGGCAGTCAGACCCTCCAAACTGAAAGAGTTGGAGCTCATTGCTAAAGAACTGGTCAAAAATACCAGTGGAGACATACAGAAAGCTGGCCAGCAATTATAGGATGCTTTTTATTGCTGTTATAGCAAATAAATGCTTTTTCTCTTAATTATTGAGAAGGGTATGAATAATTTTGGACATGCCAATTTTTGTTCAAATGTAAATAAAAGCTGAAAAATATTTTTCTTCCACAATGATGCCTCTTGTACATGGTCTTATTATCTTCTGGGAGAAGCCTGTGTCATTTCCAATCAAGAAAAAGCTTGCTGGTTTCATAAAAGTAACTTTTAAGTCAACATTTGCCAGGGGTATGAATAATATCGGTATTGACTGTGTATACATTTAGGAACAGCTATACTTCAAAACGTCACTTTGCATCGACAGTAACAAAGTCAGAAATAATTCACACAAATTTGGATGGCAATCACCAAAGTAAAGCTGAGTTGAGTGTCTGTGTGATCCTCCTTTGAGAAAGTGAACCAGCAGTGCATCCACGGCAGACAATGAAAGACAAGTTATGTTTGAGTCAATTGTATCTGCAAACTGATAGTCAAGGATGAATTTACATTTCCCTTCATTGAGCCCATTCTGCAGCCACACTTTGGTCTGCCTTATTGCTTTTATTTCTCCAGATCTTTAACTGATATCCAGTGGGAAGTTGTTCCTCTTGAACACACACGTCTCGCTGGGACTAAGAAGATACAGAAAGAGAGAGAGAGACAGAGACAGAGAGAGCTTGAATGATAGTGAGAGAGAGAGAGAGCGTGGCCAATCCCCTGCTTGGAATCCACAAATTGTTTCCCCAGGGCTGATGGGGGATTCTTATCATAACGCTGCCAAGGATTATCATGAAAGGATATGGTAATTATGGAACACACACACACACAAGCGGCTAATATAATGTGTGTGTGCGTGTGTAGGGGGGGGGGGGGGGGGGCTATTTACATACCCTTCCAGAGTGCTTGTCACATTCAATTAACTACTCGCTGGCAGGATGACAAAAGATGATTAAAAAGAATGATAAAAATATTTCCTCATATAGCCATCCAAAAGACCTGTTAAGTCCTCTTAAAATGGAGCCAGAGGATCTCTTAAAAAAGACCCGTTGTCTTTGTTAAAGTTAAAGGTGTTTTTTTCCCCCCCAAGAGGGAGCATACAGTAGCATTCCTTCTATGCAGGGGAATGCAGAACATGAGCCAGAGAGGATGTGTGTAGGAGCGTAGCTGTGATCATGAGCGCTGCTTTTATTCTGAGCTGAAGCCTGTGGGGCTAAATGAGCTGCATCACAGCGTCCGTTCATACCCAACACAGCCTGTTTAACACTGTCACATCAATTAGCAGGTGTAGAAAGGGCTGTGGAGACGACCAGCCCTTTGTTCAAACACACACTGTTATGCTAGGAGGTACAGTTCGCTTTAAGGGGGATTCATCTGGGCGCAAGGTTCTTTTGTGCGATTGTCGTAACAAAAGAACAGGCAGAATGGGGATTGTTGTGGGGTGAATCAAACGCTGAGGATGTGACAGCCTTGTGGAGCTGTTAAAGTTGGGTAAATACCCTAAGGGGAGGTTATGAATACAAGAATCTACATTTCAAGTAGCGCTGTCTGTGCCTCCGCTGGCTTGTATGTCTGAAATACTCTGGAGGAGCCTGGGGCCTCATTTTTCACTTATGGCTGAGGACATATGACATGCAGCCGAGCTCAATCCATTGGTCACGAGGGCTCATTTCAGTGTGGACGTTCTTCACTAAAGCCTCCCTCTACACAGAATTGTCATTTACAATACAAGCGCCTGGCCCGTTAAACCTCTTTTCCCCCCCTCTGCTCTTTGGCCCTTTGGCAGGAAACATAATGGCTTGCTCCAGCCAGATCAGTCTTGTCTTTGAGATGGGACAGCCGTAGAGGAGTGACAGATATAGTACTTTTATGTACACACAGGTGACTCTCTGTCATTCCTTACTGGCTGAAAGACACCACGGCTGTGAAATGACACTGCAAGCAGGAGGGTTGAGGAGAAGTTCTTATTGTGACAGGCGGAGAAATTCAGTCGGAAAACTGTTGCCTTCATCACCTGTTCCATTCCACATAGGCCTGTCACACAATATGACATTTTTTTGAACGATATGCTTTTCCCAGAAACTATAACGATAAACGATATTATTGTCAGCATCGCTTCATTGTATGCCACTGAAATTATGATACAGCATAATAATTCATAGATCATTTTTAAATCACCCATATTGCGAAATATCAACATATTCCATAGTTCACTAAAAAAAAAAAAAAAAAGAAAGGAGCTGAAATACAAGTTGCTATGTATGATCATCTGGGCGGTCTTAATACATCACATCACATTGATAATTCATCGGATGTTATTAGATCAGATCCTCTCTCACACCCCACGCTGCTGAAAGACTCATCCATGCCTTCATCTCCTCCCGCTTCGACTATTGCAACTCACTCCTCGCCGGCATCACCACCGACTCCATCAACAGACTCCAGCTGGTCCAGAATGCAGCTGCCCGTCTCCTCACTCAAATTGTGGCACCACATCACCCCAGTCCTCAAAAAACTCCACTGGCTCCCCATCTCATACCGGATCCATTACAAACTCCTGACCTACAAAGCCCTCTACCATCTGCCCCACCCCCCCCCCCCCATATCTCACTGACCTCCTCTCCCCCTATCAACCCCCCCGGACCCTCAGATCCTCCTCAGTCCATCTCCTCTCCACCTACACATCAAACCTCCGAGCCTTGGCGACAGAGCTTTCTCCAGGGCAGCTCCCAGGCTCTGGAACAGCCTCCCCCAACATATCCGTGACTCTGAGTCCCTCACCACCTTCCAGTCCCACCTCAAGACCCATCTCTTCTCCTCTGCCTACCCCTAGATCACCCACCAACCCAAGCCCCATCAACTTTACATTTTCCTTTTGTTTGTTTGCTGTTGTGCTCCTATGTAAAGCGCTTTGAGTGCGAGAAAAGCGCTATATAAATTAAATATATTATTATTAATCAATAGATTATTCATCGGACAAATTGAGTCAAAACTATGTAATTCAAATCTTTAATTCAAATTCAAAACCCACAATTCAAGGCAACTAGTTGTACTGTTACATCTAGCAGAAGTTGTAGGTAACAACCCATTTAAAAGGGTTCAAAAAATACATTATTCAGCCCCCTCCAAAAGTATTGATGGCAGCAGCAAAATGAACTCAGAAGTCTACAGAAACATTTTGTCTGCCAATGTAAAGAAAGATGCAACCAAACTGATTGGAAGATCCTTTATCATGCTTCCTGCATGATGAAGGATCTTCCAAACACAATGCAAAACAACAAAGGAGTTAATCGGGGGCAAGAAGTGGAAGGTTTTAGACTGGCCAAGTCAATCACCATGCATTTTACCTTCTAAAGAGGAGACTGAAGGGAGTAACCCCCCAAAACAAACAACAACTGAATGAGGCTGCGGTGAAAGCCTGGAAAAGCATCACAAAAGAAAAATGCAAAAGTTTTGTGATGTCAAGGGGTCACAGGCTTGATGCAGTTATTGCAAGCGAAGGATTTGGCCTTTCTGTTCCAATACTTTTGGAGGGGACTGTATATATTGATTTTTGGAACTGACAATACGAAAATAAAAATCAGAACATATTGCTGTATTGATTTTTCAGTTCATTTTAGAGATTATCTTTAGACTGTGCTGAATGTACACCTTAACTCAGGGTATCCCAGTACACAAGGTATGACCCAGTGGGTTTTTTTTATTTAAGATCTAAATGTTTTTAGCAATATACCTCATTGTATGGAATCCATTGGGATCCTTTTTATGTGAGTTAACATGAGAGCACAGATGGCTGTGGCACTGAAAGACCAGCAGCCTGGCTAACTGTCAGGAAGAGTTATCTTCAAGCAGGCTCCATTTTCCCCCTGCATACCACAGCACTCCATAGTGGAAACAGAAAGTCCACAGATAATAGTGGTCTTGATTGATCATCACAGAGTGCAGAGTGACAGACATGTAAATGCAAAAAAAAATAAACACACACACACACACACACACTTAGCACGCACACACACACACTTAGCACGCACGCACGCACGCACGCACACACACACACACACACACACACACACACACACACACACACACACACACACACACACACACACACACACACACACACACACACACACACACACACACACACACACACACACACACACACACACACACACACACACACACACACACACACACACACACACACACACACACACACACACACACACACACACACACACACACACACACACACACAGCTGGCAGTGCAGAGCTGGGCTCCTGTCCAGTTGCTATTGGTTCTGTTTTGCCTTGTGTCTGTGCATTTTGTACAAGGGACAGATCCATTTCAGGTTTGGGTAAGGTAGTCCGAGGTCATTGACCATCCCAATCAGCCATGTTGGTTTGGTTACTAACCGTATTACATTTATTTATTTTTTTCCATTGCTAACCCACAGTGGGCACACCTGTAGCTCAATGTGCAAAACTCTAACTACAGTCTGCACTACCAACAGTCATTGGAGCTGAATAGTTCACTTCACCTGCAAAATAGGCTCAGTGCAGCAAACACTATGAACCAGCCTCATTGAGATAACACACACACTGTCACTCAGAACATACTCAGATTATAAACACTAGCATCAAACCCCATGCACAAATTTCAAACTTTTAATCTTGACAGTTTGAATAATCTGAGTTACTTCACACAAATAACATAATATTTTCTTTGAGGAAAGAGTGACATTCTTTCACATGAAAGTGTTCATATTATAACATACCAGTTTTTTTCCAGGTAAACAAAAATAAATGAAAATCAGAAGTTTGCTTCAATAGATACACATTTTGTATTTTTTATTGATAACATTTCCAAATGTAGTATTTATCTGTGTAAATATTCTATCATTCTAATACAGAAATCAATTCCTGTAATGTCATTTACTGTAAGGATGCAACTCTGAGCTGTTTGTTTGCTGGAAAATTCATATTACAGATGCAACTTTAGATCTTTACAGATTGGGTTGCACACTCAACCCTGCTTCTCTCAATGAGAGACCATGATTCACAACAGGGTCTATCAGTGTAGCCCTTACTGTATTTCATCAGACATTACAGCTCTATATCTTCTAGGTCTTCCTCCACACATTCACACTCTCACTGCCACTCTTCTCCCTCCAACAACCTGTCTATCTTGGTCCATTTCCAAAAAAATATAATTTTGAGCTTTCCCTATGCTAGTATGTTCACTAAAACAAGACACCTTCTTAGTATTTCAGTTGAAATTACAATCTGCAGTGTTTGAAATGCACTAGGCTGAAATCCATTCTGTTTTGAATGTGTGGTTTACAGTTGTGGCAGCAGTGTGTTAGCATTTGAACAAAGTGCTGGAAATCCACAGTGGTGTGCTGGTTATCATTAAAGATCTCCTATTATACTACTTTTCTGGTCTTAATTTCTCATTAATGACTCCTATAGAGCAACCTGACACGAATCACAGCCCAAAAAACCATGTTGATTTTCGGGAAGCTCTTCCTCTCATCTGGCGATTTCAGCATTCTCTGTCAACACTGGGCTTCGTCCTTCTCCGCCCCCTCGCCCCCCTCCTGCCAACCCCATTCCGTTGTGATTGGTTACCTTCCTTCCGGAACACTTTCAGCAGCGCGTGGGCAGATTTGAGCAGGAAGGTGGGGGCATGGCCGGGGCGTGCCTGAGCACGTTGCAGCATTACCATACATGGAAAATCCAGATTGATCTACGTAGATAAATCCCGGAAATTTGAACAAGTGAATCGCGACCGGCGTTCCTAGTGTTTAGCGCTCTGCACAGCCACCCCAGACGGTCAGCAGGGAATACGTCTAAATGCATGTAAGTCATCATTTGACATTTAGTATGGTTAAACATTAGGGATGCACCGAATATTCGGCCACCGAAAAAGTTCGGCCGAAAATGGCAAAATAAGTCATTTTCGGTTTCGGCCCGAAACAGTTAAAAAGCCGAACAACATTACCGAAAATTGGCGAACTAAATGACACTAAGGAAATATGTTTTTAAAAGAGCTGCGCGCTTGTAAACCAGGAAATGGCAGTAAAGAGAGACGTAACTGTGTATGCGAGTCCACGTCTCTTTGTGAGCGCGCAGCAGGAGCAGTTTGGTGCGTGCATGAAAATGTCAGAGTCCAGTGTGGGAGCATTTTTTCAAACTGGATGAAACACGGCGCAGACAGTGCAATGCTTAATGCAGCATAAAGTTAAAACGCTCGTCCAAGACTGATGTTTAATCACCATAGAAACACAAAAGCCTTGCGCGAGCGAAGCAGCGATTCACCCGGTGAAACTCTGTGACAGTTGGTAACGGTGTCACTCACAGTGACACCTCACAGGGGAGGGCCGCCGCGCAAAAAAAACTTTAGTTTGACATTTAAAATGATAACCGGAGATATCCTGTCCGTTAGCGCTGTTGGGGGAAAAGGCTCCTACGGTCTGATTGCATTTCTCAAGCCTGAATACACAGAGCCATGTTGGTAAACTGACCGCGACTAAATATATGTCCAGCGAGCCGCCTCCCCCCGCTAGTTTCAGTCTACAGACGAAAAAGTTACAATCACCTCCTAAGCATGGACATCGCCTCTCATTGTTATGATCATGGCTTTGATGCAAATTCTGAAGTCTGAACATTACGGTGGCAGCTGTGGTGCAGTTTTTTTAGAGCAGCTCAACCTGCACTGCACTGCAAAAAATTAAGAAAGGCAATAAGTCGATCTTTTTGTAGATTCATCCTCATATAAGTCAAGGTAAAAATCAGTGAGAGGTTCACAAATTAATTCCTAGTAAAATATAAATTTTACTCTTAGATTTGAAGGTTTTACTGTTTATTTATTTATTTAGGGTTGCTTTTTAGTTGTAGGCTATGTTTGAGGAGAACATTTGGGAGCTCATGTATGCAATGTTGAAATAATTGACTAAATAATAAACAAAACTGCAAAAGCCTCATTCGGTATTCGGTTTTGGCCTTTCGGCCAACTGTTTAATTTTATTCGGTTTCGGCCAAGAATTTTCATTTCGGTGCATCCCTATTAAACATGACTATAAATCATTATAACAACGTTTATAGGTCATAATAGTTGAAAAAGCACAATAGGTGCCCCTTAAGCCATGAGATAAGTGTGTAGAGTTTTGAAAATTGTGTTCAACGATGAGAAACGAACTAGAGTTTGGTCCACATGAACTGCTGCTGTGCATAGTGTTGTTAAGAGTTTTGCGTTATGTGGCTCCGGTTGTGCCCACTGTGGGTTATCAATTGAAAATAAACTGTAAGTGGATGGGGTAGGCAGGTAGAAATTATGATCCAAATATATTTCTGTTTAACTATGTTCCCTTGCAGCAGTAAACCCTTTCACAACATAAGCATTTGGACGTGAAGGAAGTGGTAGGCTTTTAAATAAGAAGATTTAACAACACCATTCCAAGTTAGCTTCAATTACCCAAGGATTGACATTATATATAGTTTTTTCTATTATAGCTAATTCTGTACTCTTGGTTGGAAAGTTCTTTTTAAAAAATGCGAGTGTTGGCTGGAACAAAATAAGGATGACATTTTAGCAACAGGAGTAAGTAAATCCTAAATATAACTAATCCACAATCCAGGTGCAATCCCTACTTTTTTTGGAGGGGGTTAAATGATGTGCAGTGAATAAACACAGCTGTGGCCGACATTACTCTAGCCTAAGGAGCCGGAGAGCGTCCGTGCATCACTGAGCTTTCCCCTACAGGAAATGCCTGGCCTTCAGTGACTTTGCTGCCAGCGCTGCTCGCAGTTAAGACAGCTGCACGCTCAGTCACACCTCCACCTTCTTACTCAGATCTTGATTGGCAGGAGTGTTACGTCTCTCAGCACTCCCCACTCGGCAAGAAAATAAACCATGCAAACCAGTCGAGCCGCGGCAGCACAGAAGCTCAGGGAGCGTCAGCAAACACAACACTGTTGTTGCTACAGTGATCCTAAAGTTAACCACACTGCCAATCAGGTCAATCACACACACACACACACACATGTTTATTTATTTCATTTTTCTTTTCATCCCCCTGAGTCTGATTCATGTATTCAGACTGCGTACAAGGTCCATTCAGTTCAGCCTCAAACCCCGAGCAAACAGCGGTGCAAAATACGGCACAATACCCTACCTATGCTATTCATGTGACTCACTGAGCCAGGCACAATCCATTCACACGGCTCACACACACACACAAAAGTGCCTCAGGTGTCATAGCGAATGGCCTTTTAAAAAAATTAAAAGTTAACAGGCTCCTACCTGCAATTTGGCGGTGGGTCCAGGGTTATCTCCGCTAGCTCTTTCTGGATTCTGAAACGAGAGAAAGATCTGTGTTATAATCAGACTCACAATCGAAACAGACATAAGCCTCGTTTCCACCGAGTAGAGCGGGTCGGATCGGAGCGGCTCAGAGCGGGACAGCTCACTTTTAAGAATCTCGGTGTTGTTTCCACCGCCGACCCTACCCTTACTGGTAGGGCGGGGTTTAGGCTGGACTGCGATAGCCGCCGCCAGAATGTGGGTCAAACTATCGGGCTGTGGAACAACTGTGGTCAAGCCAACGGTCTCTTGTTTTTGCATGGTCAAACCAGCCGCTTCTTTATTTATTCCCCCGTGTTGTTGAGAGCACAGAGACGGCTCGGTGCAACTGATAGAGACAGTGAGCGAACGGCGCTGGCTGCGGCAGCTTCGTGACATCGTAGCAGTGGGACACAGTGTAGCCAACTGATTCATTTAATGACGAGGAAAAACACCACACAATAAACAGTGCCGCGCTCACATTTTCGCCAAAACACACTGACTCTTCACTCTAGCCGAGGTGACTACACAAGGCGGAAATGATTCTTTCGACCAACTGTGGTCAAGCCAGCGGTCTCTCGTTTTTGCTCGGTCAAACCAGCCGCTTTTTTATTTATTCCCCCCGTGTTGTTGTGAGCGTGTATTTACTACTATCTAGGCTATGGCGTAAACACAGAGACGGCTCGGTGCAACTCATAGAGACAGTGAGCGAACAGTGCTGGCTGCGGCAGCTATGCAGTGGGACACAGTGTAACCAACTGATTAATTTATTGACGAGGAAAAACACCACACAATAAACAGTGCTGTGCTCACATTTTCGCCAAAACACAAGACTCTTGCCGAGGTGACTACACATGGCGGAAATGATTCTGCCGACCAATCAAATGACGGCAGTGTGTAGCTCCGCCTTCTCATGCATTTTCGGCACCCTTTCAGGCGGCCAGTACCCCTACGGAGGAGTACTGAGATCGGGAGCGGCTCAGAGCGGTTAGGTGCGCTTAAACCGTACCCTACCCAACTTTTGGCAAATGAAAAGCCAAACTACCCGGACCGAACCGCTCCGATCCGACCCGCTCTACTCGGTGGAAACGAGGCAATAGACACACACAACATATATATATATAAATCCTGCCTGTGAAATCAATCTGGAAGTGTACACACACTTAATACCTCATTGATTTTCTAATGAGCTCCGGAGCAGAATATCTCCCGTCACACAAGATCAACACATGAATGCACGGGTGAATATTTGCTCTTTTCTTTAACCCATTGATGACTAATGTCAATCTAGGATGCATGTCCTGAGGGTTTTCTGAAAAAATACAACGAATTGTCGACGTCTACCAAAATCTTAATATACACATAGCACATAGCACATAGAAACATGAAATAAAATACATCTAAAAGGTAAGGTTCACAGGTTTTATTTAAACATGCTCCCTTAGCGCTTACAAACCAACACATTTTTCTAAAAATCGTCAAAATTACATGGGGGGGAAAAAAAGAATAAATAATATAAAATATTTAAAAATAATGTGCTAAGTGGTTATATGGCGGTTATAATCCTGCTTCCTTTTAGCATGGATAGTAGTGACTGAGTGTGCAGTGGAGGGATAATGATAGACGGATAGAGGAAGGAAGAGATAGCTTTATTTTATAATTTAGTTCAGTTATCACTGGCACCATAAATCCGACTTCCCAGTACAACTGGAACGCAAACTGACTCCCGCTGTCGGGAGCCGATCAGCTGGTCCAAACGGCTGTATACCACGGAGATGAAACCAAACTGAAACTTAACTATCAACTGGCTGGGCTGAATTTGAGTTGGAGCCCAAAATATAGCCTAAATTCACAAATATTGTTAATAAATAGATGCAATGTGCAAGCATAACTGTTCTGTAATACACTATCGCCGACACAGCCGGCTTATTTTTTAATTTTTTATTTGATTGACGTGATTTTCGGCAAACTACACAACATTTGGGTGGTCACATGCTCTTAAAAAATCAACAAAACCCACCTCATGTGTATTTGAACCAAAGACGGTGCATTCTATGCTGGGCGCGCCATGAAAATTAGCAGCCGTCAACAATGGGTTAACCACTTGAGCATGAATTGATATTGATGTCAAAAGGGGCATGTTAGATAAAGGCATCATATGTGATATATCTGGGCTAATTGGTTTTGCTGCTGGTCATGGTTGTGTCACATAAAAAAAAGCTTTAGTGAATAAAGCCTGGAGAGGTTCCATTTCATCCCTGGTTATGTGTCCAAATTGCGGCTGCTCGCCTCGTAACAGGCACAAAAAAGAGGGACCACATAACCCCTGTGCTCCGTTATCTCCAATGGCTTCTTGTTCACTACAGGATTGATTTTAAATGTTTACTTTTGGCTTTTAAATCATTAAATGGCTCAACACCTAATCATTGAAGTGAACTTCTCCATGTTCACGCTACATCCAGAGCACTAAGGTCCTCCAAACAGCTGCTCCTGGACGTGCCCAAAACAAGGCTCAAAACAAGGGGCGATCGAGTCTTCGGGCGCCGCTGCTGAGTGAACGTGCGGGAAACACTGATACTTGATGCTTGCGTCCTTTGTCAAACAAGTTAAAACGTCACTTTTTTATGTCTATTGTTATTTGTTTACCTTTCATTTATTTATTCTCAATGCATTTATAGAAGTCATTTAATCTGTTGACTGGAATTGAATAATGTAAATAAATTCAATAAAAGACTGATTGCAAATTACCTGCAAGAGGTGAATTTGTACATTTAGCACAGAGGCCACACAGAGGTATAGCTCTAGCAGACAGTTGTAATGACTGTTGTCAGGTTACAGTCTCACACCTACACTTTGTCATGCTGTCTCGTACGCGCTTACCGTGTTTTCTCACTTATCGTTAGCCTCATAGCATAATTGCCTTAATCATATTTACTCTACTCTTACTCTACATCTACTCTATTCTACATCTACTCTACTCTACATCAAATCAAATCAAATCAGTTTTATTTGTATAGCCCAAAATCACAAATACATTTGTCTCAGTGGGCTTTACATTTCATACAATATGATATATGATACAATATGATACAATATGACACCCTGCCCTTACACCCTTAGCTCGGCTGAGAAAAAAAAAAAAGTGTTACAAATATGCCAAAAGTGACATGACGCATTTTTAAACTCAGACATTGAGCATTTTATGTAACTGCACCCAACCCTCTCCCTCCAAACATCAGCATCTCAGACTAAATAAACTCATTCAAAAGTCAACTCAAAACTCACCTCTTTAAGAAAGCATAATTACACCGGACTCCACTCCAAACCTTATCTTTAATTTGTCTGTATTTTGTTTTCTTTTTCTATAAGTATGACTTTCTATATGTTTAATGTAAAGTGTCTTTGAATGACCTCCAATAAAGCACTATATAAATTCTATATAATAACTATAGTAATATCAACTACTATTAACAGTCAAGAGATGACCAATGACTCTGCTATTGGTGTCTGGGGGAACTATCAAGTGTGAATTAATCCAATGTATTACAACACCCCTGCTGCTGCTGTTAATATGCTATAAGGCTACCTCCAGGGCAGCAATGCATCTCACTCAACATGATTTCTGGAATAAAAATAAATAAATAAAAAATCGGCAAAAAATCTGCCATTTTGTCGATGCCGATTTTTCGGAGATGTGCTATAATCGGCCGATTAAATCGGCCAGCTGATATATCGGTCGGACCCTAATTACAACCACTTACTAATTGTTTATCACCACTAACCCCCTGAAGATAGCAGCCACACTTTAAATACAGAACAGGTTTTTCTCCATAATAGTAGTCTATGTGTATAAAAGGCTCTAACATTTATAATGGTTACTGTCGCTTTAAGAGCAGTTGCTCCCAGTCTATAGTGTATAAGTTAAGTTTCGTTTTCTGCCTGTTAGTCCGAGAGAGAGATTCATGCGAGCGCCCAACAGCAGGTGGCTCATCGTCCCTCTGTTACCTGCCTTATTGTTTTATTAGCCCTCCTGCATTTTCACTAAAACACTATGTTTTATTTTATAAAAAATACTCGCAAATGTAGCCTACTTTACATAGACTTTTAGTTGATAAACGGTGTGCACCTCCCTTGGTGCTGACATGGACCTATTATAAGAGGCTGCCCGTAATAAATGTGATGCCGTGGTTGTGTGACGTTGGACCAAAAACTCTCCGTGAAGTCGGAGTAATCCGCCCCCCGGCACTCGTTCGGCTTCCTCTCATAAGGACCAGGCTCTGTACAGCGGCCGCTTATGCTGTCAAGCGCCCGCCTCCCCCGTTCTTTCGCATGTTTAGCCACTAGGGGTGTGAACGTTTACAAAAATGCCTAACCGTGTACACGACACATTTTTTTTCGTGTACACGGTTAACCGTGACGTCATTGTCCTCGTGCCCCCGCCGTCTTGTAGGCGCGCGCGAGCACACACACACACATAGGCGTTCGTTCGCCTGTAAACACACAATTGACATGAACTACGCTCGTTTACACACCTCTTATAATAGGTCCATGGTACACACACACACACACACACACACACACACACACACACACACACACACACACACACACACACACACACACACACACACACACACACACACACACACACACACACACACACACACACACACACACACACACACACACACACACACACACACACACACACACACACACACACACACACACACACACACACACACACACACACACACACACACACGTTCGCCGTCATAATCGCGCTTCATTCATTTCCTGATTAATATAGCCTATCGCTTTCTACATGTCCACGTTAAATGCATGTTGAACAGGTGTTATAAAGTTCGGGCTACTTACGAGCGTAGTTCACGTCAACCGGGTAACTTTAATCTTTAGGTTATCTTTCATCACTCTTACATGGCTGTGAGTCGAGTCCCAGCACGGCGACTCCCCGTGTGTGTGTGTGCGCCGATACACACACTCACTCACTCACACACACACACTCGCCGAGGGACAGACAGATTCTCGGCAGACTAGCTTTTATCCTCCCCAATTAGTTTATTAGTGATGTAAAATCAATAAACGCATGTCTCCAGAACATATTTAAAAACTTTGAAATTTAAAGAAAAAAAAAAAAAAAAAAACGGTTTTCGTTTATTGATTTTTCCTAAACGGTTATGATTTACTAAACGGTTACACGTGTACACGTGTACACGTGCACACCCCTAGTAGCCACTAGCCTTCCTCTAATAAGGACCAGGGCAGGCTGTGCTGTGTACAGCGGCCGCCTCCCCCGGTCGTTCGCCTGTGTAGCCTTCTTCTCATAAGCATGGACCTACAAAAAAGGTCCATGCTATGAACGACGGCCACCATCGCGTCTTTCGCGCCCCCTCCACCCGCTCGTTCGGCTGTCATAAGAGCAGAGCCCTCGTCTTTTTTTCTCCCCCTCTCGTTGTTTTCACATGGCGATAAAAGTAAACACACACAGGACACACTGCAGACTACGTCACAGGTGCACGCCCAGGAGACTCTGGTTGGGAGGGGGGAGTGAGTGAGTTGTCAATGCATGTGAGTCTGTGAGGCAGAGGGGCAGAGAGCCACAGGAAAGAGCGAGAGAAGCGAACACCAGCGAGTTTGCCGGTGGCGGCGGCTAAAAAAAAACACATTATGTGCCAGTTTGTATTCGATGGTCGCGATAGGGTCGTTTTATACATCCCCTGGAGAACATCTCGCGATACATCGCATATATTCGATATATCGCCCAGCCCTATTTAAAACCTTTCTAAATGTGTTTCTAGTTCCGCCAAATACAAGTCATCCTTCTTTTAGGGCTGGGCGATTAATTGCATTTCAATAGTCCATTTCAATTTATATTACTGCTTCCCTTGATCATGAAGACAAAATAATCGTAATAAAATTATCATTGAAGCTCCCCTTTCTCAACCCCACACCGCTCCTAAAATTCACAAACTTTTCGCCTTTACTGTTGCAGTCTCGACTCCAAAAACGTTGTTCTGTGTTCTCACCCCCCAAAGGCCCATTCTGAGCCAGGAAAAACCCTGGTTGTGCCAAAGCAAATTGATTCAGGTAGAAAAACTTCTATCATACATGTTGATGAACTACCAACATATGAAACCATGTGATGATTTTAACTGAAGATTAGCCTGAATTGCTGAGAGAGGTAGTTTTTTCTCAAATTGTGGCAGTGGGGTAAAGTGAGACAAATGCTGTGGGGTAAAGTGAGACAGTGTCTATGCCCTCTTTTAATGAATCCATTATATTTGAGGTAGCAAGGAGACTAGTTTGAATAAGACAAAAGACAATGTGGGCTGGAGGTGGGGGTTGATCGTTGAAGGGGTGTCACAGGGCTGTACAGTGCGACAGTTTTTCACCTACGGCAATTACCGGAAGGAGACGGCACATTACCGCAGTTAAGTTAGCGCGTGTACAAACAGAACATTTCCTGTGCGCCTTCACATTAAAAGCCTGTTACTAGCCAAACGTGAGTTGACTTTTATTTTGAAGCCGGTAAGAACAGTAAGTTAGCGCTTTTTTCTAGCTTGAAAGGCAACTCATTCAGCTGCAGCGAGCAGTCAACAGTAGCCTAGTCTATTTAAACAAAGTTTTAAATAAGCCACTGAAAAGCTACTCCCAACACATTCAGAACAACCTATTTAATTTATCCTAAATTGTACCAATATGTATACTTATTTATTTAATAGGCTATGTTTAATGTTTTGAAGTTTGGTTTTAATTAACAGAAGGACATTATAATAATAATAATAATAATTCTGAATCAGCAAAAAATTGCAATTGGCAGGTTAGATTCTTTTTTCTAAATTGCAATCAGTGCACCCCTATTCATTTTTCCATAATTATTACTGCACACACTAGGATATAATATTAATTGAGAATCTCAAATGAGACCAAGATGACATGCTCAAAGGTAATTAGAGCGAAATGCAAGGGTTAAGTTTATGCAAGTTTTCGATCATACTTTGTGTGCTACCAAATTTATTTTTGTGCTACTGATTTTTTTTGCTTGTTAACACCAGTGCTACCACCTAAAAAAATAAGCGTACAGCCCTGTGTCAGCAAGGGCATGGTTTGGCACTTATGTATGTGGGGGACAGGAGAGTGACCTTTAACATCAATAGACTCCAAGTAATATGTATTTAATCAATGAATGATCCCAATAAAACAAATGCAGAAAAATATTAATCAAAGACTGAAAAGATGGAAAAAGACAGCTGGGTCTAGTCCTGTGTTTTGAGTCCCAGGCTGTTCTAGCTGGTTCTGATTGTTCTTTGCTCTGACCCCCAGACACTAGCTGGCTCTAAGGGTCCTGTGTTCTGACCCTCAGGCTGTGTTTTAATCTAACTGGTTCTATCTGTCATTTGAATGTTAATTATTGAATATGAATTATATGTTGTATTTGATCAGAGTTACTTTCAAGTGTTTAGAAATTGTTTTTGCTTAATTGACCAAACCCCATGATTCTGTTAGTCCGACATTAGTTTCGGGATATTTGGTTTTCAAGCTAGCTGTCAGGATTCTAACTGTTACAACATGTGTTGTTATGGTAGTTTCAGAGCTTACCCCACAGCTGGGGTAAAGTGAGACACAAGACAACTTTTTTTTAAACAATAATATTTTCACTGCCCTTTGTCTTGAATAAATTCTGCTAATGCCCATTTCTAGGAAACATCCTGAATTAATGGGAAATGTGTAAATTTGACTGATAAATCATTTTAGCTCGCTTAGAGGGGAACAAATGTAAAAAGTGTCTCACATTACCCCGTTCTCCCCTACATTCAATTAAACATTCCCATTTGGATTCCAAGCACGCTGGTATCCTTGTCGCATGTTATCCTGATATCTTTCCCAGCATTTTGTGTGTATCAACACTCACATCATAGGCTGTATAGAGCAACCAGTGAGTTTGTGGGAGGTTGGTAGTAGTGACACACAACGGTGCATTGTAAAAGTGAAAAGGTTAGGAAAACTCACATTTTCAAGGCAATGGTCTTCACTAGATTTTTGAGTTTTGAGGCCAACTAAAAATCTTAAGTTTTAATGGGAACTGCCTCAGTATTTCCCACACATAGGCTCTACTTGGGTGGCCCACCCAGTTAGATAAAACCCATATTCTATTATTTAAAAGGTGTCTCGGGGGAACTTTCAGTTTGTGTTAATTCTAGCGTCCCCTTTGGACAAAAGCAGTACTGTTTTTACTATGCCAGCTGTTGTTCCTGGGTGAGCGTACCCATGACAAAGGGATTAAGAAAAATAGCATTCTTTGCACTGAAGGTCTCGTAACTGTTAATGCTGAAAATGCGTGTGAATGCTGAAACAGCTTACGCTAAACTGGATAGCTGAGTATGAAGATTTGAACAAGTTTAAAAAAGTCATAATTATGTAAAAGAAATTTAAAAGGGGTTGAAAAGTGGAATATATAGAGGTTTGAATAATATGTCTTGCTGAAATTATCAATAAATTGAAAGACATGGATAAAAAACTTAAAATTGTGAAATAGTAATTTAATAGACTTGAAGCTAAACTACATTGATGGCTTGAATTTATATCAATCAGCTAAAGGAGTATGAAGATGTAATATCATTTATGATCACCAGAGGAAAAACAATTAGACTGTTTCAGAAAAATTTAAAAAGTTCCTCAGAGCACATTTAAAAATAATAATAATTTAAAAAATAATTAAAATCAAATCAAATGTAATCAGAGATAGTGCTATCGTGGTGCAGCCATGTGCGCGGCCAATGCTACAGGTGTTTGTGGTGTAAGTTGGTGTAAAAGTTGATTCTGTACAAATGAAATGTACAATGGTCTGGTAGGAGCAGGCTAGAGTTTTAGTTGGCCTCAACACAAAAAATATCAGACATTGACGGATAGTTGCCTTGGAATTTAGATTTTTTCTTTTACATATACAGTGCTAGAAATATTTGTTTGTCTAGTGTACACAATAAAAACAACCAAAAAGAAAAGTACACACTGCTGCTACTCCCTTATGTGAGCATTGTCAGTGTAGTGAGAAATGAAATAAACAAATAGGTAACTGACTAAGAGGCCAACTGATGAAGGATGTCAATGACAAGCCTTCATCATGAAAGGAAAGATGATGATACATAACAGGGTAAGGGCATCCAAAGGGGGAGGCGGCCATTCTCCTTTTGAATTTTTCTCTGTAGGGAAATGACTGCACACGACTCGCTCCGGGAAGGAAGAGAAAACACAACACAGCCTGTAACACAATCTCCATAGTTATGGAGGCCTGCTCAGCTTGAGTACGTGCTGTGTAATTTTATCTTCACTTTTTTTTCCTGAGGTGGCACATTTGGACGGCTGAAGCTGTGGACCTAGTTAGAGAGAGAGTGGTGCAATGAGTGAGACCGGGGGGAATCCAAAGGGGAAAAGGACTGATTCTACTGCTGGTACATGGGCTCTTTACCCAGACACTTTGCCTGCGTTCCGAATCGCATACGTTCTACTATCTACTATTTAGGATGGTTAGAAAGACCGAGATTTTTAGTGTTGAAAACAGCATCCGATTTGGCGATTCTGACCCAGAATCTAGTGCAGACCTGATTATTTTTATCGTTGGATGTAGTATGTAGAACAGATAAAAGAAAGAGTATGCGATTCGGAACACAGGGTTTGCTTTCTCTAATGCCCCTGCTACACTCACTGCCTCTGATAGTCCTGTGAGACACTGCGAGCATTAAACCATTACCCTGACTCTGTGTGCACCCGAATGATGCAAACAAGTCAATATCATCGGAGCACAGTTTTTAATGATGGAAAAACACCGACTTTGGCTTGGTGTGTGTGTGGAGCAGTCCATGATTTATTACAGGAACCGGGCACTGAAAAGGCGACTAAATAACACTGTGCCTGTCAACCTTCCTATAAAGCGGTTAGCCTCAAGGTCCTTATTTTTTTTTTATGTCGCTGCCATCTTTGAAAGTCTGTCTGGAAGCATTCACAGTTGACTCCATTGAAATGATTATTATCTCTATGACAGCAGGAGTGTTCAACCTGCCTTTGATTGTGGCCATATGTTTTTTTTTTATTTCTTTTTTTTACATGGTCAGACAAACTAGTTAGCAAACTCAACTTCAAACCCTCTTTCAATCATTTTAAATAGAATGGCTGTGATCAACACCAAACAATGTTCAATTCAAACATCGATGTTTGGACGTTGCATCGATGCAGTTTGATCGTTCGCAAATCAATCGATGGATCGATCTACATCGATGGATCGTTACACCCCTACCTTACAGCTGCCAGTAAGCGTCACAGTCAAGGGAATAATAACGTCTCTCTTTTCTCAACAGCTTTGGTATCAGCATCTAACACGCGAGCTGCACTGGAACTGCTTAGCAAGCTGAGACCCCAATCAGATAACAACTGCTGTTACTCTGTGCCATCCAATGCCAACCTGCCATGAGGCAACTAGAGTCAATCAGTGCTCTGTTGCATCAGTGAACGGGTGTAAAAACACCAGGGCCACATTTTAAAGTGGAAACTCCTGGCATTGTTTGCCACCCTATTCTTTTGGTTTAACTATGACCCCGTTTCCACTTGGCATTAACATCTGGTTTTTGTCATCTGATCACATGAATACAGCTCTATCTACAGGTGGAAACAGTCTGAAGACGCATTGAGATCGGATCACAAAAACCACAATCAGAGGTGGTTTACGTCGCTTGTGTCCGATGTGTCCGCATTCAAATTGAAGTGTAAACAGCAATGTGACTCTTGTCCACATTATGGACCTCCTACTCAACTGCCGCCCCCTGTCTGAGCGGAAATACGTTAAACATGCATCACTGGCTGGTTAGTTGCATCCGTCAGTATTGCAAATGACAAGCCTCTGTTTTCATTTCACTGCGTACGTCTGAAAACACGGAAAACGCTGCTATTGACTGCTGCGCTGCAAGGCAACAACTTCCTGTTCTTATCTGCTTAAAAATAAAAGTCAACTTGTGTTTGGCTAGTAACAGGCTTTTAATGTGAAGGCGCACAGGAAATATTCTGTTCGCACATGCAGTAACTGAACTGCATAGAGCTGTTAAGCGGAAGTGGCGGAATTACGGGGCATGGGACCTCTCGGCTGAAAAAAAATTAATGGGAATCTATGGAAAGTAATCTACTATTTTCTGGTCCCAGTCATTAAATACCTTGGATTACATTATAACATTATATGTTTTGTATGGGTCTAAATGATAATTTTTCATGTGAAGAGTTTGATGGTATGTTGTATGATTATTCGTCTAATGGCTTTTGAAATTTTTTTACGAGAACAACTACAAGTCTTGTCGCCTCTGTGACGTCACCTCAACACATTCCCTCCACTTCTCGACTGACAGTGCTAATGCTAATGCTAATGGCTGGCGTGGACAACGCCAACAATCTCCCCAATCGAGAAATTGAAACTCTCCACATGTCCACTTGTGTAGTGGTTTTCGCCACGCTGAAGACTTTTGTCTTGTCCTTGAAAGAAGGCAGTAAAGTGCATTATTGACACAGCCATGTTTCTGAGCTAAGCGGGTGCGAGTGGTGGTGACGTATAGCATAAGTGTCAAGAGCAGCTAAGAGCTGTAGTCCACAAAAGCGCTCTGCACAAAACCTGACCGTATCCAGCTTCTACTCGCTAAATTGTTCCATTCTTTGCACGAAAAAATACCATCTAAATCCATACAAAACATATGTGTAATCGAAGGCATTTCATGACTGGGACCAGAAAATAATACATTTCTTTCCATTGACTACCGTTGTAATTTTTCGAGCCGAGAGGTCCCATGTCCCGGAAGTAAGCCACTTCCGCTTAACAGCTCTATATAGAAAGCTGTGTACTGGTGGTGGTGACAAGAGTCTATCAGACGTTAGAAAAGCCGCCCGGGGAGCACACATCTTTCACCAGCCAAAGTGGTGTAATAACTTACTCACCTAAGAGTTTTTACTTTTATATACTATCTATGATATTTACCCACATTTGGCGAGTGTTAATGTAGAGCCCTCTAAGCAGTGTTGTGTATCGCTCCTCCTTGTCTAAATGAGACAGTAGCCTATCTCGTCAACCTAGACTGGTAATTATCTATCTAATTAACAGTGAGCACATCATTTCCCAGCAGCCTTTAAGATCTCAAGAAGGCAGTCCATTTGTCAGTGGTATAAAGCAAGCAGAGCGGTGACGTGTGTGAACACAACTGACAGCTCCAAACAGCTATCCACACACAATGAAGCACATTTCAGAACCTGATATTTCTCTATATATATTTGGTGTAAGGAGAACTCAACACAATGTTTCATTGAGAGGACATGTGGGGACAGAGATGTAGCTATACCTCTTTGCGCTGGTGGAGAGCTTGGCGGCGGTCTTGCTGGAGATCTTAGCCTCCTTCTTCTTGGGCTGGGTCTGGTGCTCAGGGCCAGGCTGCTCCGGTGGGGCCGCCTCCCTCTGCTCTGCATCAGAGCTGCCCCCACTGGTGTTAGGGCTGTCGTCCGGCCTCGGCTGCACCTCACTGGACATACTGACACTGCACACACATAGAAAACAGTCTTATGCTGAATCCATTTATTTAATTTTTTACTTATTTATTGATTTATTTTTATTGATTTATTTTATTTTATTTTATTTTATTTTATTTTATTCATACTCGAGATATTGAGGGGTGGACCCTCATTTGCAAAGATGTCGAGAAACAAACAATAATATGTACATCAAATACACAACAAGCTGGTAAAGAAAAACATTTTAGACACACAGGTGTAGAGTGGCTGGAAATAAAATAAAATTGGTAAAAGTACAATACGGCCTAATTAAAACAGTTACAGTTAGAGTTTGGTAGATTTAAGATAGTATGTTTGAATTGGTTAAAGGATATCATGGTATTCATTTTAATTTGTTGCTGTAAGCTGTTCCAGGAGACAGGGGCACTGAAACATAACAACACACACTCTATACTGCAGGGTCTTTCATCTGGATGGCTCTAATTAACCAATGTTACAATGGAGTGTGATCGTAACCACGTCAACCACTGTCGAGAGGAGAATGACTTTGTGAAGGCGAGACACTGCAGGTGAATAGTGTAAAGATTTTAATTCATAGATATCATCATAAAACTTTGCTGGTCGATTACTGACATTAAAACAATTATTTTTTTGTATTAAAAATTATTTCAGAAATCTTTGAACACATATGCAAATGTTGGCAAAATCGAACTGATTGCAGATGTTGGATAAAGCCAGGGTTTTAATCTTTATTTTATTTTGACAACGCCAAAGTTTTTACAGAACAGATTTTGGCTACAGGCTTTTTCATCTTATAAATAATCAAATACTGTGTCTTAGATATGCATTCAGTGATAAATCAAGGCACAAATCCAGTTAATGTGAATGCAAGATTATACTGGACTGCATGATGCTACTGTTACAACTAATCTGTATAGCCTACAGTTTGCAGGCTTGCTCTCTCTCTCTCTAAGCTACCTCTCGTAGGCTTTGTTTATGTAAAATGAGGGTTAACAGATTATTTCTCTATTTTAGCAGCAAGACGTGCATCAGGGTAAGAAGAGAGGTGGATGAAGTGATGCTCCCTGTCCCATCATGCCTAGTGCCTACTGTACAAGCCTGTGTGGCAGTGTACAGTATGATCTGGGGTTGCTTCAGTTGGTCAGGTCTAGGTTCTAAGCAACCTAATGTGCCAAATAAAGCTTATCAAAATGTGTTTAGGACGAATATGTGCCGTAATCAAAGCTAAAGATGGTCCAACGAGATATTTGAGTGTGTGACTTTTTTTTGGGGCCCGGGCAGTGTATTGCTAAAAGAGAAATACAGGAATATATCACTGACGTTCTTATATTCAATTCTTGGATAGTCCACCCCCTCCCCATGTCATTTGGAAATAATGCATGTTGTTGTTTTGCTGTGTTTCTTTTCCTCTTGTGAAGGCAATTTTGCGCTAATGAACAATGCCAGTATACTGTATAACAGCTTGGATAAAAAGTGGTCTTATAATAGCTGGGGTGCTTTTATACCTGATGGTTTTGAGCAGTGTTTTTCTGAAACAGGGAGCATTAACATTCCCCCTGTCGTCTCACTTTGTTTAGGCATGTGAACAACACTGCATCAATCTCTGATGTGGAACAAAACAAGCCAGCCGAGATTGCATTGGCCCCGCTTCCATTCAAACCTCGGAGCAGTTTCATTTTGCACTCAAAACCCAATCAACCCCGCAAACTGAACCAAACACTCTACAAATCTACTGTTCTGTGCACTTTCCTATAATGTTTAATGTACACTGTGCTTTATTGTCTGCTTATTTTATTGTTTGTTTGCCATTGTCTGTCTATTCATTCTTACTATGTGTTACAGTATTTTCTGAGTCGACTATGTTGTTTTGTAAGTGCATTTTATATCTGTAATTTTAGGTTGCCTTTTACATATCTGGCAGGGGACAACAGATGAAAACTAGCCTCTTAGGCTAACGGCCTCCACACACATCCTACCTCTACTGCGCGTCTACTGCACGTCTACGTCTGACTTTTTTTTCACCGACCGTGTAATCAACCTAGAGAGGCCACAGATCCAACCTGTGCCGCGCTGCCTCAGGAGGAAGAGCCTATTTTTTTCTGAGAGCCGTGCGTCTCTCTCGGGTCTCTCTGCTTTAACTGATACAGAAATAGGCCCAATCTAGATCCACCCCCTACACCCTTTCCCTATCCACTATCCCTCCGTTTGCGCGTTCGCGGGGAGGGCCCGCCATATTGAGTGCCGTCCCAATCCACCAAGCCTCGAGTGTAAGTGGGTTATAAAGCCCTCGATTACCGAGTCTGCATCGATGGAGGCTCAGCCCTACGTTTGACACAGGTGTCCGCTAATCAATTATGTCCGGAATGGAAGAGTTGAAATGACAAATGAGAGTTCCATGGAGTTTGTTTCCCGAATTATAAATTAAACATGCTCTTACCTCAAACAGACATTTGATTGATTATTTTTTGCATAGCCCTAAATGACGGAACCAGAGGGTATCCTACAATATCGGAACGAACATGTTGTTTTACAGTTGTTGAATTGACTATGCCACTTGTCTACCGTTAGTGTATTTTCAGGACCGTGGATAAAAGATAAAAC
This sequence comes from Ammodytes marinus, assembly GCF_949987685.1. Taxonomy (NCBI): domain Eukaryota; kingdom Metazoa; phylum Chordata; class Actinopteri; order Uranoscopiformes; family Ammodytidae; genus Ammodytes; species Ammodytes marinus. The sequence continues at coordinate 26,277,629 of NC_137221.1, forward strand.
GAAGCAGATGAAGAAAATGCCCACAAGTTAATAAGGGACAGTGATTATTATTTCCTTAAATTGTTAGTAAGATTTGTGTTTCTGTTAAAGCCGATGAGGGGTAGTAATAGCGGCGGTGACGTCAGTCAGCTGGAGCGCATGACTTTTTTTATTTATGACCACCCTTGCAGTGCATTATAATTTATGCACGCTGATTAACTGCCGCGATTCGCCGGTCGTAATGGCAGATTAACGTATCATGACAAGTGGAATACATGCCTCAGCACAATATTGTTATTTTCCCTGGTTTTATATGCTGCTGTGCATGTAAACTAAAAGGATAATTTAACAGCGGATTAAACACCCGTTTTCTCCACTACAGACTGAGCTGGTAAAATTTAGAATATGCAGTTAGAAAATATTTAACAACAAATAAATTATGCAGCCAAAAAAGCATAGGAGTGAGTTTGTTTTTATTCAATACTACATTTTACTCTCACATGCGTAGCCTATGAATGTAAAGAGTGTTTCAGGTCAAATATAAATGTGGTGGAATGTTATTTTAGGGTGAGAAATAAAGACTTAACAAACTAGTGTCTCTAGGTTTCTTCCTGTTTCCGTCTGACAGAGGCGAGGGCTTGCCAAAGCCGCACCGTTGTTATACCCTCGCCCTTAATGATCGAGTGGCACTCCACAGCCGCGAGTGTGACTCCACACTCGCTCACGGAGTGTAAGTGCCTAGGGAGTCATTTGGGATTGGGCCATATTCTGCTGGGAGTCATATTGACTTCATACCATGGACATATAAAGAAATGGACACCGGATTGAAACACGGCGCCCATTCATTCCTATGAAAGCTGCTCATTGGCGCAGAGAAGCAACAAGGAAGCATAATCCGGAAATTCCATGCGGCCCGGAAGCATGACGTAGTATGGACGTAGCTGCATTATGGACCTATCAAGAAAGAGGGCAGCAAGCGTAGCGGACTGGAGGCGGGTGTCTCGTTCTGTAGCATCTAGCCTGGCGAAAACAAACTGAAAGCCGTTAAAAGCCGTTGGGCTAATAAAACGCTTGAGGTGGCGTTTTGAAATGAGAAAACTTCCATTTTAATAGTATATGGTCTAAAGATAAGTATGAGCCTATGATTGATATCCAGAAATGTTTTGCAGAGACAAAATCTTGTTCGCCACTTGTACTGTGTGGACAGAGAAATCTGCCTACGGGCCGCATAAAAATAAGCTCCTCCCCCAACCATGCAATACCAATGGCTTGGCCACATGTCCATGCTGGCTGCTAGGAGAAGGCACAGTCCTGGGGGCCTGCTTCATACCACAGGGCTCCAGAGTGCGCCTAATTTGGGCGCACATGCGCCCAAAAATCTGTGGAGTGCGACCAGATATTTCCACTGGTCGCACCAGTGCACCTGAAATTGATCACGTCATATTAAATGTAATATTGGGTGTTATGCTGCACGATTCATCTAATTGCGATGTGAGCAGCTAGTGCAATTACATAACCGCAAAATTGGCTGCTGCGATTGCGATTCAATGTAGGATAAATGTGCGCGCGTGTGTCTATACGTTCCAACTGCTCCTCTCGTCTTTTTGGTAGCGCCCCTCTGACAGTGTGTGTGTGTGTGTGTGTATCTGCGCGCGCACCTACACGGCGTGCAAGACGGTTGCCGAGTCGACAGCAGAGTAAACAAACAAACATGGACGCCGACGCGCAGCAGCATCCACGCTGAACTTTGACGGAAAACAAAGGCATATAAAAGAGTTGCCTACCATGAACTGTCTTTGGGTTGAAAAAAAACTCCTTCAACTCAGTATCCGTCTACCTGTAGTCCAAAAAAATAAAAAAAATGCGCACAGCTGCTGCTGCAGACGGGCTCGGAGAGTCGGCACCGTGCGCATCAACAGTCATTCAAAGCAGCGGTAGTTATCATACAACCGGACGGTGTAGAAAGTCCTGTCAGTTAAAAATAGTTATCCAGTTTTCAAATCCATGTTAAAATCGGCAGGATATAGCATGTGATATAGAGCTAGTTAGCTTAAAAAAAAGTTGCTAACGGTGTCAAATGTGTTAAAATAGATAGTAGCCTAACTATGGAATTATGACCTGTTTAACATCCTATCTTGAGCTCTGATCATCTTATGGGCAATTAAAGCAATAATACCAGTTATCTTTCAACAAAATAATAGAAAAGTATGGATAGTGGTATCGATAAAGACCCGGATCGATAAGGAGACTCGATAATGCTTATAGAGACTATTGTCTTTGGAGGAATGCATTTATTTTAATGGGGAAGTATTTTTTTTTTTATTACATTTTTTAACTATAATTTTTATTATTTTGAAAACAGTATAGGCCTAGTAGAAGCTTTATTTTTTATATTTTCACTGATTCTTAATATGTGCTTGTTTTAAATTGAGATCAGGTATCGAAGCTGTCAATATTCTCAAATCTTCCTTGAAAACCAAGAAAGTAGGATCATAATAGCCTACCATTTATTATATTGCATCGCAAATCGCAATATTGGCCACTATAATCGCATTTCTCCAATTCATGCAGCACTAATTTGGTGCACCCAAAATATATGCTGGTGCACCTAGATGAAAAAGTTAGGCGCACCGGTGCACCCAATGAAAAAAGTTAGTCTGGAGCCCTGTACCAGCAGCTTTCGCTGTAGTTTCACCATTTCCTGGTGTGTCCCTTTCAAAATAAAACTTGGCAAAAAAAAGGCAATGCAGTGTTTCCCCTAGAATTTTTTTTAGGCCCGGTGGTAAGAGCTGATCAAGAGTATGTGCGCCGTGTGCGTACCAAATTTCTAGAAGAAATTGACCTAAACGAACCCCATTTGGGATGAGCCTCTTTTGACAGCCAGTTAAGAATGAGGGCATAGGGTTATGCTTTCACATTCAGTACGTTTGTACATTTGGTGTTTCTCACAGGATTTTTAGATCCTGCTGGGTGAGAATGGACCTTCTAGGGAGTCTGGGGGCATCCCCCTTCAGAAGAAAACCTTATCCTTTTAAAGTATATGCATCAATCTGGTGCACTTTGAGAGGCGAAATCTGATTAATTCTGTGCTCTGTAAACAATGTCATATGTCCTGCCTATAACTATTTTCTGTAATAATTTGGAGACACAAGCCATGTCAACTATTGAAGAAAAACACGTGGATTTCAATAAAACAATAAACACTAAGATCTCATATAGACAGGTCCTGTATAGTACTCATTTCTGGAATAATCTGAATCACCTCACCTTGAAGCTATAGCCTATTGAAACATTTTTTTTTTATGCAAATAGCCTTGTTGAAAATAAATTAATTAACATAGGCTACACATCATGATTAGCCTATCAACATGTCTGCTACATAAGGCAAATTCCCTATTCCGACCATTATATTTAATCTAGCCTATTTCTCAATTTAATACAAAAAAATAAAGCAGGCCTACAATAGCCAGCTGTTTTCAAGATAACTTAACAGTTAAAACAATAAATAAATTAATATGTCCCTTGAACATAAATTAATGCTTTTCTGAGAATGTCAAAGTCAGTAGCAGTGTGGCACTTCAGTAAACTTACTGAAACGAGTGCATGCCGTTTTTTCTGCGCTCTCTGCTGTTGATACAGATTGGGTGTGTTGCCACGGCGACGTAACGATTTTAACTTTCTATGTTTTGCTCAGCACTTTTTCCTGTTCAACGTCCCTGTTACTGAGTCCTTAATATCTCCATAGAGCAGACGCTGGGTTTATTTTCGCCACTAGTTCAACGTTTGCTTGCTAGTCATGCTCCTGCTCATTGGCTTCCGTGTTTAACAAGTGCGCACCGAATGCACACGCGCATCGCGCCGCGCACAGACACACATGCAGACACACAGATCAGCTGATGGGATGATCAAACGAGAGGTTGTAAAGACAGGCGCACACAAGGGGCAGTTTTTTTTAAGTCAGGCTGCTGTTGGCCTGGCGAGGGGTCCCGTTGGCCTGGCGGCCCCGCCAGGCCTGTATAATGGTAGGGGAAACACTGCAATGGGGCACACGGATTACTGTCGAGACTCATTAGACTCAATATAAATCATATGCACAGGGCTCCAGACTGCAACCAAATGCTCGCATTTTGCGACCATTTTTTGAAACAATGCGAGTACTTTTAAATCTAGGGGCACGTGCACGCCCGGAAAATTCGCCGAGATTTGTTTTCATTGAGAGAGAGAGAAGGGACTGTCCGCGAGTGATCAGTAGCCCCTTTTACACAGCCAGTGAAAGCCGGGAATATGCCGGAATTTCGGCCCTCCGCCCTGCTGTATAAATGCGACCGTTGCGGAACGAGGGAAGAAAGGTGCGAGAGATTGTTCCGTGAATTTTACTACCTCGGGAGTGCTCAATCCAAACCCCCACGCTTCATTTTGCAGAGTTTATGAGTCTATTTCTGCCCAGGGGAAGTTGTACAATGGGAAAGCTAGGCTAGGCTAAGCTAGGCTAGGCTAAGCTAGGCTGCGACCGGATCGCCGCCGCTATTATTATCCTAAGTCTGAGCGTATATCCACACTTTATTTCAGTCTACAGTAACGTGACTTCACACACTGTGTGTATGTGTATGTGTTGTCTGATTGGCAGATCTCTGCCCTTACAAAGAGACTCGCTCACAGCCAACCTGTCACACACACACACACACAGACACAGAGGTGAAGCAGTGAGCGGATTGATTTTGTCAGTTTGGTTAACAGTCCCAGTGATGTTGGACTCAGCGCTTAGCGAGATCAAACGGCACATCGTGGGGACAGTAAAATACGGCCCTCTTACTGCAAGCTCCAGCACTTCTGCTCTCAATTCACCAGCCAGTGTTGTTGTTGTAAAGCAGCTGACCGGCGCGGCGCTAAATGTTTACGTCACACCTGACGCTGTTTACAAGCACCACTTTCATTCCGGAACGCTGTGTAAAAGGGGCTACTGATGCGCCAGCAGGCCGGCGTTGCTTGGTTTTGTGTAAATAACACAGAAGCAAGCAAAGCCGGCATTTTGGAGTGATGTTGTTCCGTCAATATGCCGCAATCTCTGTGTAAAAGGGGCTATAGAAACGATCAACCGCGCGGATCACGTGACCTACTCTCCTCTCAGTGTCCCGCTTTCATCACGTCTTTAACATGTTGCCAACTGGTGACTTTTTCCTCTATACCTGCCGACTTTCCGCTATAGCGATAAGGCTGTTAAAGACCAGCGACACATCTTGCAACTTTTTTTTAAACCGCGCTCACGAGAGCAGAGTAGCAACGGCTTCTGTCTACTCCTCACCGCTGACAGCACTCAGTCACATGGCCAGTCTGAGCTGAGTCTGAGCAGCCCCCCGCCACCTGCAGCAGCCAGCAGACAGACAGCACCGTGTGTCAGGTGACGTTTGTGAACACGAAAATTATTTTATACAGGTGAAACTCGAAAAATTAGAATATCGTGCAAAAGTTAATTTATTTCAGTAATTCAACCTAAATGGTGAAACTAATATATTATATAGACTCATTACATACACACACACACACGTTTGTTCGCCTGTAAACAAATAAAGGATTCACATATCTCACTTTGCATGTAATGAGTCTGTATAAGATATTATTTTCACCTTTAAAGTAGAATTACTGAAATAAATGAACTTTTGCACGATATTCTAATGTTTCGAGTTTCACCTGTAGGTCCACATTCAATAGGCCACTGCATGTCTATAAAAAGCTAACCTTGTAGTTATATGGCAACCCAAAAAGTTTGGAATGTTAATAGGCCTAGTTAATTTGTAAATTACTTGGTCAACATTTTCTATTAATTTTGCCTCTTTCAGAATTGCATATAATGCAAATGAGTTGATAATGTCATCTAGCTGGGCCAATCACTATTTTCCTTATAGAGGAGTCAGCAAAAATAGAGGAGGAAAAAATCTTAGGGCTCAGATGTAGGGGCTGTGGTAAAAATGGGCAAAAAAAATCCTTTTCCAAAAGGAATGTCTGAAGGATTTCACATGGTGATACAAAATCAAAAACACAATGAATGAGCTGTATCAACTGTTGTCAATCTGGTCCAAAACATATACAAAACATATTGTATTGCATTGCCAGCGCAATACAATATCAGTAGGTCTTATTTAGTTAAAATTGGGAAACATTTGAATAGATGCGTCGCAGGTCTATTTAAGGTGTGCCCCTAAATGTTCTGTTTGCGCCCCTAAAAATTATGAGTTAGGGGCGCTAGTGCTCCTAGTAAAAAAGGTTAGTCTGGAGCCCTGCATGCATCATAAATTACATGAAAAAACTTCATTTTTAATGGGAATTATCTATGAAAACTCTATGTAGAAAGATAGGGCTTTAGAAGCAGCGCTGCAGCAGCAGCAGCAGTTGAGACGTTGTATGTGTGTCCGAAAAAAGCGCGAGAGAGGCAGCAGTAAGGTAAGGCGACGCGCTCCAGAGGTAGACGCAGGATGTGTATGGAGGCCGTTACTCTGGCTCACTTACATTTTGAATGTTGATTAGTGTGTAATGTCCCTGAACTAAACCAATAAATAAACCCTGGTTGGCCCATTCACAGTCCAGCAGTTACATTAAGGTGAGGTGGCGTCACGCATAAGAAGAACTGGAAAGAAGAGAAGAATAACTGATACCATTTCTGTTTATTTTTAACGTGCGAGATGCCGCTTTGCGTGTTCATGGAAAAACACAACTTCCCCCCGAGAAAACATTGAGCATTAGCTAGCGTGTGGCTAATTTGTTTCTTTGTGTTGCTGTGGTTAATGTAGCGATATAAGCTTATTATGCGCTTCGCATCAGGCCAAACAACATCCCTTAACTGTGATACAATCAGTGTATCACGGCCTGTCTTGAGCTGACTCACGTCTTCTATAAATGTAACAAAATATCAAATGTTTTTCCAAAATGCGATAATGTTGTGATGATGTGTGTTATCAGAAGATGTGCAGCAGAAGCAATGGGAGATGGTCTGAGGGTAACCTGTATAGGATCAGTATCATGCCGTCATTTTCAAAAAGTTTCACTCACTCAAACACACACACACACACACACACACACACAAACACACACACAAACACACACGCACGCACGCACGCACACACACACGCGCGCACGGTTTTGCAGCATAATCCCGGGCTCTAGGCAAAGGGAACCGCAGGCTGTGACGTAATGGTTTGAGGACAGGTCTGCGTTTGTCTCCTTTGGTGTTTTGCGTTGGCCTGACATACAATGTTTACATAGAACGACCCAAAGGAAAACATGCAAGGCTCCATGTATCTATTTTAACCTCTGAATGGAAACAAAGCAACAAGCTAAAGGTGTGAAAGCACCCGGAAAAAAAGCTATTTACCAATTTTAACCAATTACCTCGATGGCAACGTGTGTGTTTTCACTTAGCATCATCAGTATTAAACATACGGAGCTGCTACCTGGTAGGATTACAAATCATGATCCTAGAAAACTGTAGAAAGCTTATTGTGTGCCTACAGAGTTGGGCCTATATCTGGAGCCATGCTCAGATACAGACCTCACATCTTTGAGCACTAACCATCAGAATCAGCCAGGTTGAACGTCCGCCGGTCACAAGTCGCGAGTCTCAATAATGAAAGACACCTACAAGGTCATGTTCACTAAATCCAATTCCTCCATCCCCCCCGAGTGTGTGGTGTGCCTGTGTGTGTGTGTGTGTGTGTGTGTGTGTGTGTGTGTGTGTGTGTGTGTGTGTGTGCCTCAAGGTGAATGCCTCTATTTACATTCCCCCCCGCCCCGGTCCACTATGAAAAATGTATGATGGGGCTACAGATGAGTGAGTGTGTGGGGGGCATCTTTGCTGCGATGAAATGAATATCAAATTGGACAGAAGTAAAGACAGATTGTTCAATAAACATTACATGGCAACTGCTTTGGCCAGCTGACTCGGCTCCTGACATCTAATAAACAGCCACTGCACGCAGACAGCCCCACACACACACACACACACACACACACACACACACACACACACACACACGCACCACGCACGCACACACACAGCAGCCGACAGATGCAATTAAGTGTATTTGTGGTGAACTGATATGGGAGATAATTGCTAGGATTATATGAGCTAAGATACAAGGAGGGGTTCTTTTCAAAGGTTATAACAGGGACACACTCTGGTGAATGGAATCCCTTGGGGGTTGTGTAGCTGTTATTACCATGTGGGAAATGATGGCTTCTTTAGCTGTCATGCGAGGACACACACTGAAAGCAAAAGTTGCAGACGGAGCAGTCATGCTCTTCAATCCAGAAGAGATTGGGCAGATGTATTTTCTCCCTTAAGGTGTGAACCTGTCAAAACACCTCAACCATAACTATCAAACCTCAGGCAATGCTTTCCAAAGAGTGTGTTACTGAGCAGGCCGACAAGAGAAGAATCACACCCAGGAGACAGGTCACAGTCACACCATGACATTATCCTTTACTGTACGTGAGGAGGCTAACATGTCAGACATACGGCAGCTAGCTGAACGTAGCTAACAATTTATTTTGAACCTTTTCTTCTGAATTCAAGCACGTTGTAGTAAAGAAACCAGCTTAAGAAACTCCTATTTAAATCCCTACATGGCTGGCACTGTTCCTTAAAGTGAGACGCTGCAGGCAAAAACACTGTTCTATTGGAGCACTCATTCACAGGGGGCTGTGGCGAAGTGGATAGTGGTGGACCCCGCAACTACGGTCAGTGGTTGTCTCCCTGACACATGTCCAAGTGTCCCTGAGCAAGACACTGAACCCTAAATGTCTCCTGATAGTTAGCCAGCACCCTGCGTGGTAGCTGCTGCTGCTATCTGTGTATGAATGTGTGCTCCAGTTGTAAGTCGCTTTGGATAAAATGATCTCCTAAATGACATGTAATGTAATGATACCATAACACGTCTTCTTTCAAACTAGTCCAAAATGTACATTTAGGTGTTTATTTGACTAAACCTTGTCTGATTACGACTGTATTTCTCCTATACAACCATCACTTATGAGCATTATCTCAACATTAGTTGTTTCCAATATTCTGAACTCATAATCTCAATTTCTTAAGAATTTACATCAATACACTTCACAAGCAATCTTAAATGGTAAATGGTGAATGGAATTGACAGTGCTTAGCATTATTCTGAAGGTTATTACAGAATGATTTGTTCACTTAATTATCCTATTTATGATACTTTTTCTTCTTAAAACATGCCGGAAATGCATTTTTTATGCTTGTTCCCCTTTAATTCATCAAATGAAAACATTTAAATTAAGATTTCCACTCTGGCTTTATCCAACATCTGATTTATTTTGTTTTTAAAAAGATGCAAAATTGCATATTTACCTAAAAATGTATGAGAAAAGTAATACAAAACAGAATCGTTTTAAGGTCAGTAGGCTAATCAAGTAGCAAATGTTCATGATCATCATGAACATTTGATGCCTATCATCATTGATGATTGATCATCATCATTGATGATAGGCCTATAGAAGTTAAAATGAACCTATTCATCAGAGGTGGAAGGTCGTGGGGACTTATCATTAGCCTACCAGGAGAGCCATTACAGAAGTTTCTATTTTAATGGACTCAAGTGCAGTTTGGTGCAATGGGTGTACACCGAATACAACAGTGGCTGTTGGTGTTAACCATCTTTAAAATGTATCTTATGGCATCCCAGTGAAGTATGTAGGCTACACACGGTTCAAGAGGAGTAGGCTACGTTTCAAATGATTGATATCGGACGGAACTCGGGGGAGACGTTCTGTCTATTCAGCAGTAGGCTACCATAGCTTACAAAACAAGGCACAGTATGGGGGCTACTGGAGGAGCCCGGTGCTCGCTCGCTTACTGGCTCCCTGTGAGGAGTTTACAGCGAGACAACCTCGGTATGAGACATGTTGATGGAGATGGAACGAGATGGAGCTTAGAGACACACTGAGATGACATTATAAAGCCCTATCCAGTGTCGGGGCTCGCGCTGACCACGGCCAAATCTGCTCCAGCACAAAAGACAGAATGGATGCCCCCCTCCTCCTCTCTCCTTCCCCAACCACCTCCACCACCGCCGCCGCCCCCTCCCTCCAGGAGATACCGTAATGAAGCTTTATTGTGTTTCCAGAGTTGTATTTTTAAAGAAGAAGGAGGGAGACTCACCTTTGAAACGAGGCTGGACGCACGGCGGCGAGAGAAATGTGTTGTAATGTCCACTGTATAGTCCGTAAAGCCGTTAAAGGGGCTGTCCGCTGTTTGCTTCCCGTCCACTTACAGTGACTGCTGCTGGAGAATGTGCCAACGAATCCGCGACTGTCATGGCGGCGACAATTAACACGCTTCGTTTCCGGTTTTAGCTGGCAAAATAAAAGCACAAACAGCACTTTCTCATTGTTTATTTTGGTTGGTTTTTCCAAAGTAACACATGACTGATGTGGCACATTTGCAAATAAAATCGGCCTCGATTTAAAATGAGAGCAGTAAGGAATTAATCTACAGTGCTATTTTTTTTCTAATCAAGAAGTAGCCTAGCCTAGGCATCTCATTCCTCACTTTCTTCACAACACAGCTATTCACCAAATGAACACTCATGTAGGCCCATGGTCAAAGTTTCGAAAGCTGATTTTATTATCATTGTAATGTAAACAATGCAAATAGCTTTTGAAGACCAATTTCTTATGTTGTATTTTTTGTAAGACTAGTCGTAATAGGCCTATGTGAATATCCCATTTGAGGATGATCTCATTCTATCGTATCTTATTTTAATCTTAAACAACACACTGTATGAAGCGCAAATTCACCAAACATGTATAACATAACATTTAAAATCGTGATTGTTGGCGATCAATGACTGACAATCTATAACATTTTGTAAAAAATGTAGGCCTACACAATTTCCTCTTTTTCCAGCCTTCTCAGTTTATGCTTTGTAGGGACTGTAATAAACTAGGCCTGCTATGACTAGCCTATAATTTGGATTTAGTGGCGAACTTTGCCTTGTCTACTAATAGAGAAATAACAGCCTACATTCAAGACAATGTTGGCCTACAAATAATCAATTAGTCAAACGGTTGCAGTTTCTTCCACCGTTTTGCCACTAAATGACACAGCCAGGCCTATTCATAGGTTACTACGCCATGGTAGCAATAGCACTTGTTCCGTCAATAGTCTAATTATTATTATTTTATGTTCAGGCAGAGAATCCTCAGTTCCGATTGTCTCAGTGTTTTACCGCAGCTTGACAAAGAGACCGCCTTCGTGCACGCTCCCACGCGAGTCCGCGCAAACCTGTGCTCTGAAGCGTTATGGCTTTGATGATAGTGTAGACTACAAAGGAAGTGCCAAAGAGGGGAATACGGCTGCAAATCCTTCTTGTTTAAAAAGTGTGCAGTAGGATTTCCTGGATGTTAATCATTTAGTCCAGGTAGTCTACTCAGATCGATAGGCTAGGCCTAGGCCTACAGCACATCATCAACAGTTGTTAATGATGTCTGTGCTTAGTCTGACCCGCTACTGAAGCCAGGCCCCTGCAACAAAGTCCAATGATACTACTGCCCGATGTAAGGCTGTTCTTCTTGGGCTAGTTGATACAGTTTAGAAACAGCAGATTTAAATATGCATATGGTAAACTCCTAATTGTTTAAGTGACCAAATAAACATAGCTAAATAAAGTCAGTATTCACTCCACATTGTGTCATTATTTGATTGCCTGTATCGCATTTATCTCGTAAACGAATTAATTTATATGATTAAAATGGTATTGCCCGTATGGTTTATGTCGACCAAGTCGCTACTGCGGAACCTTTTGAATTGGTCGTTGTTTCCTTACGTAGAGTCTACGGCGACGTACGCCAGCTTCCCAACATGCGCCATTGAAAACAAACGTAGCCGATTCGACCGGGGGCTGCTTCGTTTTTATGCTAACCAGTTAGCAGCCTTACCTTGCCTTTAGTAAACGTACCACACATTTCTAGAACAATGGAGACTATTTTAGAGCAACAGCGTCGGTACCACGAAGAGAAGGAGAGGCTCATGGACTCCAAAACAAAAGAAATGTTACACAAGAAGTCAACGGTGAGCTGTTCGCGTTATGCTAGCGTTAGCATGAATGCTAATGCAATCTGCAAACCCTAGTGGAAACAAACATCTGTAAATTAACTTGTGTTCTCAATCTGGGTTTGTTTGTTTCTCTGACAGCTGCGGGAACAGATCAACTCCGACCATCGAACAAGAGCAATGTTGGACGTAAGCAATTCTTATATTTTTTATTAAATCGCTAGCACCGGCGGGCTAACGTTAGCATTGTTTATTATTAATTCATTTGAAAATATGTTACTAACAGTAAATACCCCAAGTACTGGAGATAATTAACGTAGCTACGTGCCGCTCTCGATGGTGTCACACACAACAACAACAGCTATATAACCTATACGTTCAATCTACAGTTCATTTGTAATCCACAAATATGCATGTTGTTGCTTGATTTATATAGGCACTTTGTTTGGGTCTGCTGGGAACATTGGGCATTCAAGTGTTCAGGGTCTTTTCAACGTCTGTGATTGCTTTACATGTTAAATCCTCGTAAGAAAGACCGCTGTACAACAGTGGCAAACACATTTCTAAAGTAGAGTATATTTGAATATTTTCAATCACTCCTTCACATCCTGTGTTCAACAGAGGAGCCTGATGATATAGAAATACCCTTCAGCTGGTAGTTTAAACAACAATGTGCTGGAGGACCGTAGTCGGAAAGGAGGTTTATATAAAAACTGTATATAAGGTGTTTGTATAGTTCAACATGAAGACACATGCGGTCTCTTTCTCTTTTGACAGAGGTACATGGATGTCAGCTCTAACATCAGAGACTCCTACGAAGACAAGGACGGGTAAGTCTTAAGGCTGTCTAGCGCTCTGCTAGAACAAAGAACAAACTTCTCGCTGACAGAGCTGCAAGAACTAAGTTCTTTCTGGTCTGGACATTTCAAACGTCAGTAGCGCCAGCTGATTTTCCTCATTGACTTCAGACTGACCAATCACACACCAGTTCTCGGAAGCTGCGAGAAGAAAGTTTGGCCCGGACGATGTGTCAAGAACAAGCTGCGAGAACAGCTGAACAAGAGCTGAGAGAAGAAAATGACGTCATTTTCTTCTCTCAGCTCTGTCACCGAGAACTTTGTTCTTTCTTCTCGCGGAGTATGTAACAGCCTTTAGTCCCTGAGTTATTCACCCAATCCAGTTTGAGTGGCTGTGCCTACATTTAATCATGTTGAATCCAGATGTGTTAGAATGGTCCTATTCTCAATAACCGGTGCTATGCTCTTATCAGCCTGGAAACAGAAAACTTACTCATACAGCTTTACGTTTTTGTATTTTCTTTACTATGTTTTTTTGCGTGCCAGATATTGTCCCTTAACCCTGAACCTTTTTCCTAATGCCAGCATGAGGCGGGATGAACTGGCTGCTATCTCTGGACCCAATGAGTTTGCAGAGTTCTACAACAGACTGAAACATATAAAGGAGTTTCACAGAAAGCATCCAAACGAGGTAGACAACGGCTCATTTGGAACCGCTCAAATAAAACGTAAAACCCTTTTAAAAACCTAATATTAACAAATAAAGCGGTTGTGTGTTCCTCGTAGATTTCCATTCCCATGTCTGCGGAGTTTGACGAGCTGATGAAGGCCAGAGACAACCCCAGCGAGGAGGCTCAGAGTAAGTCTAAATGCACTACTACCATTTAAGGGTACTTTCGGCAGTGGAAACGCAAGCCATGTCTAGGGTTACTGTCCCCTCCCGTACCGAACTGTGCTGCTCGCTGGAAACGAGGCGTTCGTTCCTAGAATTCTGAAATGGTTCCTGAGATGTGAACACGCTTTATGCTCCGGGCCCCAGATCTGAAACCCAGTGACATGTGTGTCTTCCACAGACTTGGTGGAATTCTCAGACGAGGAGGGATACGGCCGGTACCTGGACCTCCATGACTGCTACCTGAAGTTCATCAACCTGAAGGGGGCCGAGGTAAGGGATCCTTTTTCTAGTGCCTTTATGTATGCCAAACCTAAATAATCTATATTTACTTCACCGTCATCTAATCTCTTTCCCTACAGAGACTGGAGTATATCACTTACCTGTCTTCATTCGACCAGCTCTTTGACATCCCAAAGGAAAGGAAGAATGCCGAGTACAAAAAGTAGGTCCATGGCGCTTATTCCTAATGTGTGCGCTGAAAAAAAAAACCCATCAAAATGTAGGGGATTAAACATAACCGGCATGTAAACAAAGGAGAGCCAAGGCTGTGTTTCTTTCTTAATTTTGACAAATTGATTTTGACAACAAGCATTCTCCAGAATAAACTGGTTCTACCTTTTTAAGACATGGAAGTGAACCCAAACAGTGTACATTGTGCTGTGTTCTTAACACATGATGTGATGTGCAGGTATCTGGAGATGCTGCTGGAGTATCTGCAGGACTACACAGACCGGGTCAAGCCTCTGCTGGACCAGAACGATCTCTACGGCAAAGTGCTGCTAGACTTTGAGAAGAAATGGGACGTGGGCACCTTCCCCGGCTGGCCTGTAGGTTCTGCTGACAGCATGTTAATCTGTGAGGATGGGTTGGCATTCTGGGTTTCACATCTCTCATGACATTTCCTTTATTCTGAATTGTAGAAAGAGACGAGTAGTGCGCTGACACACTCCGGAGCTCACCTGGACCTCTCTGCTTTCTCTTCCTGGGAGGTAAAAACATGTTATATATCATTTTAATATTAAAACTTAAGATCCTCATGTATACTTGTACTGATGTGTTCTTTGGTATTTCTTCCAACAGGAGTTGGCTTCCTTGGGTCTGGACAGATTGAAGTCTGCTCTCATGGCGTTGGGACTGAAATGTGGAGGGTGAGCATGTTTGCATGCAGGACACATAACATCATAGAGCCTATAACCAAAAGCCTAAGCCTACTGCGCGTCTGCAACCAAGTTAACAGTCTAGAGGCTAGTGTTCAAACACAAGACTGTTACAGTGTGTGTACAGCATTCAGTCCGACTGCAAGCAAGGACATAGGAAGGGAATGCAAATGATAAATATTATGAACAGGGCTACGGGGGCCCACTCGGCACTTTCACAGCAGTTTACGTTTACAGTGAATAGAAAGCATTTAATAGGGTGAGGACAACCAGCTGACTGTGTGTGTGTGTGTGTGTGTGTGTGTGTGTGTGTGTGTGTGTGTGTGTGTGTGTGTGTGTGTGTGTGTGTGTGTGTGTGTGTGTGTGTGTGTGTGTGTGTGTGTGTGTGTGTGTGTGTGTGTGTGTGTGTGTGTGTGTGTGTGTGTGTGTGTGTGTGTGTGTGTGTGTGTGTGTGTGTGTGTGTGTGTTGTGCAGGACCCTGGAGGAGAGAGCGCAGAGGCTGTTCAGCACAAAAGGCAAATCCCTGGAATCACTGGACCCTTCACTGTTTGCCAAGAATCCTAAAGCCAAGGGCCCTAAAAAGTAAGTGGGTGAAAGACGAACGAGTGTAATTCTGCCAGTGTCTTATGATAGGGTTCATTATATAACTCATAACAACCTCCATTCTGCAGAGACACAGAGCGGAACAAGGAGATTGGCTTCCTGGAGGCTCAGGTCTATGATTATGTGGAGATCCTCGGGGTGAGTCACTCTATCATCATGTTCACTCTGCCTGTTTGAATGGATGAATAAAAGGCTATGAGGCAACATTTAGAACATGTGTCACCCAGCACCAGTGTTTGTCAAATGAGGGTACGCAACCCCAAGGGGTTATATTGGGGTGCTGCCGGAGGTACATGAGATTTTTATATATTTTTTTTAAAGCTTCATTAAAATAAATGTTTGTGCATAATCATTAAATGAGAAGTATTACTATAGCTCATTGTTCATTATTGCTAGTGTTTTTCCAGTTACAATGTTATTTAATAAATGAGTCAAGCACAAGCCCATGTTTTGTCCCTAAAGTTCACTTTAAAGAGAATTGGAGTTTAATGAAACTACTAAGTCTTTATATTGTCATTGCAGTGTTATTACATCGTTTACCAGCTGCGGCCCAGTGTGTGTGTCAGAGTGTGTGTGTGTGAAACTTACTTAGCCAGTGAGATTTGTCGTAAACACGTCTTCAGAACTGGGCTTTCTGGAGCTGCAAACTGTGTCCCTAACCCTTTGTTTAATGTAACGTATGGCCATGTTTTAAATAAGTCATTTTGTCACCCCCACGTCATTATTGTTATTTTTTGGTGCGGCCAAAACCTGTCTGGACTCCTAATATTTTGGCAAAAGTTTGGAAGAATTGGATGCAGTGGTGCCTGTAGCAAACAGTAGCAAACCGTCGCAGACACACAAACACACACGCCACCAATTATAGCAGTGGGATGGGATTTATATAGGCTGTCTTTTTTTTTTTTTTTTTTTTAATCTTTTTTTTGGTTTTTTTATGCTTTATTCAGGCATGCAAACTCGTCACCTTTCGGCGAAATTCGTCGTTTTGGAAACAAAATTGGTCATCTATGTGATTTGTGGAGATCCGTTGAGAAAATATTTTGGGAGGGGGGGTCTGATGGCCAGCTGTGTGTGTGTGTGTGTGTGTGTGTGTGTGTGTGTGTGTGTGTGTGTGTGTGTGTGTGTGTGTGTGTGTGTGTGTGTGTGTGTGTGTGTGTGTGTGTGTGTGTGTGTGTGTGTGTGTGTGTGTGTGTGTGTGTGTGTGTGTGTGTGTGTGTGTGTGTGTGTGTGTGTGTGTGTGTGTGTGTGTGTGTGTGTGTGTGTGTGTGTGTGTGTGGAGCATGGACCTATTAAGAAAGTGGAGTGACCATAGTGACTAACTATGATTGGCGGATGTCAACTTAGGAGTTAACATCCGTCAATCATGATAGGTCATATGAGCTTTGATTGTCATTTGGCCAATCAGAAACAGTTGTTTTACAGCCATTTGCATTGCTTTATGCGCGCGCTGATTAACGGCCACGGTTGGCGGATTGTCACTGTAGATTAACAATGTGCTTTTGTCTATTGCTGTTTTCATGGTTTTTGAATGGTGCGTGGTGTTCTGGCCGACACACCTGAGGTGAATGTAGTGATTATAGCAGATCAGCGCCGACACACTCACCTGCTTCCTCCACTATCGTCCCATTTTGCACGACTGAGGTGTGTGTGTGTGTGTGTGTGTGTGTTTGCGTGTGTGAGTGCGTGAACACGAGATTAACTATGGTGACAGAGTGTATTCTTATGTGATAGATGGTTGTGTAACAAAGATAAGGCAAATCCTGTTTGCCACAATATAAATAGTTAGTTTATTGTAAGGGAATTTGGTGTGATTGATTTGAGGCTCCATGTTATTTTCAGTCCTATTTAAAGCTGGTTTTGCCAGCATTTTTAACCGTTTTTCTAAGCTGTTTTTAAAGTTTTTCTTTGTAAATAGGCTACCTACACACTTTGTATTGTAAAAGTCAAGAAGGTTGGCTGACTAACTTGTTTTGCTCATTGTACTATTCATATGACAATTTTTTTTGTCCTTAATTCTCTTCACCAGAATACACCAAATTGCTTCTCTTAAATGTTCAAATCACAAAAATAAATCTTCTGGGGGTGGAGGGGATGCCCCCAGAAGGTATTTTTTTCGGACTTTCACCTTTTCCATGGCTTATGAGTTTGCATGCCTGTTTATTGATAGTGTAAAGACAGAGTTGAAATGGGCCAGAGAGGGGAGTGACATGCAGAGAACGACCGCGGGCTGGAATCGAACTCGGGTCCGCTGCTGGCCGAGGCCCATGGGGGGGACGCCCTACCAACTGAGCTAAGGGCGCCCCCTAGGCTGTCTTTTTTAAATCAAAATCAAAAATGTTTGGGCCCTGTGAGAAAGTATTTCAAATGGGACTACATTATTGAAAAAGAGAAGCACTTGAGAGCAGACTGCTCAAACGAGGGCTGTGTGTCTCCTATGCTCACAGGAGCAGAGGCAGCTGACTCATGAGAACGTGCAGAGGAAACAGGCCCGCACCGGGGAGGAGAGGGAGGAGGAGGAGGACGAGCAGCTCAGTGAGAGTGAGAGTGAAGACGAAGACAACGAGATCATCTACAACCCCAAGAACCTGCCGCTGGGCTGGGACGGCAAGGTACGCTTCTGTTATTACACTCAAGCTCCATTCTAAAAGACATACAATACAAAAAAATAAGCACGCATAACTTAGATTAAAAACATTGCCACCACTTATAAAAGGCACTTATACCTATGCCTCCAAAGGTATGACTGGTAGTGTACTGCACTATAACTTGGGTTGGACAGCAGCATTATAATAACATTCTTTGAGTCATTCATGTGACCGATGAATCTGTAGAAGAAGAAGGTTCCTCAATAAAGCTTGTAAGGTGTTAACTCCTGCATTCACAAATTGCTCACTTGCACCGCTCCACCTTGGTCTTTTTAAGGTAAGATCCTAAAACAATCATTGTAAGCAACCTGAAGTCTGTGCATAATACATTTTTTCTTAACCAATAAGGGGGCAGTATACTGTACATGGGAGTGCAATGTGCTCTAAAGACACATCTGTACATGATCAGAACACATGTGACATGTTCTAGCCAACATATGCTTCATGGATATTTTGACATTTGAGTTAGTCAGAGTGGAGTAAGAAGTCACTGGACCTCATATAACACCCTGTTGTGTTTGTCTTAAACTTGACTGTCTTGTGTAACATCCTTCTCGTTCCACTGTTCACCTTCTATGTGCTGCTCATGTTTTTATGGACCTGTCTGAGCTGGATTATGTGCTTGCTGACAGCATTTTCTTTTTATTCCCCTGCAGCCCATTCCATACTGGCTCTATAAACTCCACGGGCTCAACATTAACTACAACTGTGAGATCTGTGGAAACTACACATATAGGGGACCCAAAGCCTTCCAGAGGCACTTTGCGGTACGTTGTTGCTTTAATCAAGGGTGTGATCATGACACTCGACGACACATATTCAAGTCTTTCATCTTTTCAAATTCCACACATTGACACATTGCTTTGCTAATGACATTAACCCTGCGTTCCAAATCACATACTCTTTCTTTTACATACTAAAGTACAGAAGAGTTTTAGGGCCACCGGAGAGAAAAAAAATCAGATAAGGAAGATGTTTTCATTATGTCAGGAAATGTCAAGAATAAAGACGAATACTCCAAAATACAATTGAAGTTAGTGGGGCATTTATGTATTTTCAGTATTGACTTGCATGTACTGGGACATTCTAAATCTTTTTCTGGCATACTAAATAGTAGGGAAGTATGGGTATTGGAACGCAGGGTATGAGTGTACTCCCATCATTGACACTGTGTATTTGTGTTGGTGTGTGTGTAGGAATGGAGGCATGCTCACGGTATGCGCTGTCTAGGAATCCCCAACACCGCTCACTTTGCCAACGTCACACAGATCGAGGACGCCGTGTCTCGTAAGTGTATTTGCCTTTTAGTTTGTTATGTGTGAATGCTGAAGTATTTCTGAAGTTGCTTTCACTAAGCGTTTTGTGTGCGTTGTTTGTTTCTCTAGTGTGGGCCAAGCTGAAGTCCCAGAAGGCTTTGGAGCGGTGGCAGCCAGACACAGAGGTGAGTCCACACTCAGTGCATTTCCATGGGACAACTAGATTGGATTAATATACATATACCGAACTTGCCACTCGAACGGACTGAGTCACTTGTCTGAGTATACATGGCCTTTCAAAGATTTGATAAGTCTGGAGCATAGCTGACTCCGCTATGCTAGGTGGCGCTGTGTTATAGAACCACGTCCGGTTCCTTTCCGGTAACAACACTACTATTTATTACGTCGTCTCCTTCCACTTCCTTTTGAAATCCGCGGCAGGGATTCTCGAGCAAGCGCAGAACGAGAACTCCGATATGCGATCCTGTATACATGCAGATAGAATGCCGACTATGAAGGAGTTATCTAGGTGTTCTTATCAGACTTGGCTTGTCCGTTAATGTTGCGATGTGTGTGTGGAATAGATTGGTTAAAGGTGTTTACGACAATGACGTCACGGTTTGTCGTGTACACAGAAAAAAAATGTCCGTCATGTAACCGTTTAGACATTCTTGTAAACGTTCACACCCCTAATACATACTGGTATGTCTACATCCAGAATGTGATCAGATAATCACTCTCTACTTGACATTCTCTCTCATTCCATGGCCGGTGTGTGTTTTTCAGGAAGAGTATGAAGACTCGAGTGGGAACGTGGTGAACAAGAAGACCTATGAGGATCTGAAGAGACAAGGCTTGCTGTAGACTGAGGAGAGAATATCACCTCAGAAGAACTGTACCATCCAGCCAGCCTCCTTTCACATTGACACAATATTTTTTATCGGCCATGTTTCTTTTTATTTGTATGTAGTAATGTTGTTTTAAAGAATCTCATCCTTCCCTTTGATAACTTTGTAATGTGGCAACCATTGATCCTTCTAATAAACTGAGTACTTTTGTCACAGCGCTGGAGTCTTTCTCGCCGTGTGTGTGCGCGTGTGTGTGTGTGTGTGTGTGTGTGTGGATTTATTACAGCTGATGACTGGTGAGCATATATTACCTCTTTATTATGGGCTAGTTTACTACAGTGATTTTATGATGGCATTAAACCCTTGGATCATAAATTAAATCATGGATCGCTTTTAATGAGCAAACTTGCTGTTATTATTGACACCTGTTTACCAATGAATGACTTCATATAGAAGAAAATAATTGAATTGTTTCTGACATATTTATCAGACCATGAAAGGCCCAACATAAACCTGAATGTGTTCTTTTTTAATAAAACAGAAAAGCTCCCATGGGCTTTAATGGGATGCCAGTTTTATACCACCCTATTGTTTATGGTGGGATGCTATGAGATGGCGCTCGATAATTGATTCAGATCAAATAAAATAAACTTTATTGCTCCTGAGGGGACTTTGTGACAGAAAGGGTTGCAAAATTCCGGGAATTTTCAAAGTTGGAAACTTTCAATGGGGAATAAACGGGAATTTCTTCTGTGTTACTCAGCTCCTCCTTAAGAACATTGAGAATAGCAGTGGTGTGCATGTAGACTTCAGACTGGATGGAAACCTCTTTAATATCAGGAGGTTCCAAACTGCTTGTTGAAAGGGTCTATCGATCTATCTTACATAACGTTACACTTTCTGCATACATCGGAACCTTACAATGGCTCCTGTTGTCACAAGTAAAGCAGTTGCATAGAAAGCAGGATATTACATAATAGAAGGACTTTAGTGTAAACGGATAGTTATCATGAATATATGGTGCGACGGATCCAGTATAAATGTTTGGTGTAAGGGTATGACTCATGTCTCTGCTCATTTAACTAACTAGTCTCAACATTTACAGCATTGGATCATACGTGCCTGTCTGCATTAATGTAACATTAGTCATTTATAGATTAAGACACGCTTTGACACTGTCTGCATATTTAACACTGAATCTACTCAACAACAGCCTGACACCCGTGGGTTCATGTTCCACTTCTAACTCTGTAGCAGCAGAGCTTGTGTTTTGGTTTTTAACAGCTCTGTCTGTCACCAGTGTGAAGCAATGAGGTCATCTCAGGGCCTGACACTAATATACACTACCATTATAGTCAAGGTAATATGAGAGCTTTGTAGTCAACTGATGTTTTTTTTACTGGCAGGTATTTATTTACTCAGTGTGATGACGCTGCACGCTCCTAGACAAAGCTCTTTATACTGTACTGTGTGCCAGTAGAAAGGGGACTGATGTATTTCAAACAAACTGTTTCAAGTAGCATTTGCCAACACAATCAATCATAATATATATATGAACCGGTAAGAACATGCTCTTAACATGGAAAACAAGTGCATTTTTTAACCTGACGGAATACAAATATTGGGGAAATAAAGAGGGGGGTTTCAACCTCCATTGTTCAAATATATCAGTGATTCTTGAGGACCGGGACAAAAGGCTGGGACAAAATGTAACTGCTGTTATCTTTAAAAATAAAGATATTTAAAATTGTAGATGTTATTAGGGATTAAGAATAGAATGTCTGGAGCACAATTATCCCCTTAAATTTAATGTTATTATTATCATGTCAAATTTATGACACTTGTTATCTTCTCATGACGTCCACAACAGTGTGTCCACAGAGAAGGTTTCAGTCTTTCATATGCAATAAAACCTATTAAAAATGTACTTTAATGATTAAAAAGAGCTTTTTTCATCAAAGGCAACACTAAATAATCTCTCATATCAATAAAAAAAAATTCTACAACACATTCATGTTTTATAAGGTTTCTAAGTGGGGGGACACTTTTTGTCACCACCGTCAGACATTTCATTAAAATGTAATAAAATCAGGCAATATGAGGGGCAGCTGTCTCCGTGAAGGACCTATTGTCACAAGCTATCTGTGCTGAGTACATTAGAGTCAAACAGGCTCTGATTAGTGTTGTAGTTTTAGAATATTTTACATTACAAATCTTGAAAGTCCTGCATCACAACCATGATACGTCAACACCGACTTACAATTTCTGAAGAAGTTATATATGAAATGTTTCGATAATTTTATTTTCCTGAAGTAGTTCATACTAGCACCTATCATCAACAGAAAAACCAAACTGCTACTAGAAAAACTATATTTGTTCTGTTTAAGAAACGTTAAATATGTCAACACCGTCAGATATCAAAAACATTTATATTCATATACATTTTGAAAATATTTTTTGTGGCTCTATCAGTTTTGGTGAATATTTGTGATCACTATACATCTCATGGGTCTAGCATAACATGAGGGAACATTTATTTGTGTTTTTTGGTGTCTGACGGAGTTGACACAAAATAAGGAATGGCAAGCTAAAAAGCCAAGTTTAAAAAGTTAAAAAGGAGAAGCAAGGTAAAAAGTCCATTTTGATGAAAAGGACAAAAGCTGGGAGGTTGTGTCAAACCTTAGCTTAGTATATGTTGGATACACACATGTCATTTAATTTGCCTAAACATAGGCTTTGTATTTTTTCAACATTGCACCCTGTTTTGTCCCACTTCTCAAGAATCACTGATATACAAAACGTACAATTTCCGCATTAAATGCAACAAGCTTCTGCTTTTTATAACTCATCAAAGCCTGCAGATGGTGCTGCACCACTATAGTCCAGTAGACACACATTGTACCTGTGAGGCACTAGTCACCCTGGTTAAGTAGATCCAGCTCTCTATGCCATGTACCTTCAGATTATAAACACAAGAAAAGATACGAGGTCTTGTTAATATCTGCCCGCTGAATTCTGTCCAATGTAACAGTGCTGAATATCTTAACATGTGTTCAATATACAAGTAGGCTACACTGCTGGAGCCACAGCTGTCAATCACTGTAAATAATGTGCTCATTAAGCCTACTCAAACGTCTCCATTGCTTTCATAATGCAGATGTTAACTTTATTAGCTTTCCAGGGACTCTATCAACATTTGGCATGCCTCTTTAACAACTAATGAATCATACTACTCCCATTTCACACACTGATTTGCCTGTTTCTTTTCAATGAGTTATTAAGTCGGCTATAGGCTATGTGTCCAGAACAACATACTAAAAGTCCTAAGAAATCCTAGTTGAGGAAATATGTTTAATTCTCATCAATCCGAGATGTGTGCCAATAAAGCGAGACAACACTACACCCCGATGGGGCTATTTTTTTACCTTTACCCCTATCAAAATGAAACTTTACACCATGAAAGTATCCGTGAAAATTAACTTTCTTTGTATTACAGGTTTCTTTGAAAATGAATTTCAATATGCAAATGAGCTATACACTAATCGTACATGCCCAAAATAAAACCAAATAGGCTTAATTTTTTCTTTTACTCCTTCCACAATAAAACTTTACATAGTAAAAGTATACTTGAAAAGTAACTTTTTTTGTATTACAAGTTTCTTCTTAAATCAATTTGAATATGCACATGAGCTCCACACTTCTTGAATATCCAATCATCCTACTGGCGATGCTGCTTTTAGACTGGCCTCTAACCTGAAAAACTGCCTGGCTTACCTGCCAGGGGTATAACAGGTGCCTCTCAGGAATTAGATTAGTCTCTCCCCCCATACAGTGATACTAGAGCTTTTTCACACCTAGTTGAGGAAATATGTTTAATTCTCACCAATCCGAGATGTGTGCCAATAAGGCGAGACACCAATACATCCCAATAGGGCTATTTTTTTCCTTTACTCCTATCAAAATGAAACTTTACACAATGAAAGTATCCGTGAAAATTAACTTTCTTTGTATTACAGGTTTCTTTGAAAATGAATTTCAATATGCAAATGAGCTATACACTAATCGTACATGCCCAAAATAAAACCAAATAGGCTTAATTTTTTCCTTTACTCCTTCCACAATAAAACTTTACATAGTAAAAGTATACTTGAAAAGTAACTTTTTTTGTATTACAAGTTTCTTCTTAAATCAATTTGAATATGCACATGAGCTCCACACTTCTTGAATATCCAATCATCCTACTGGCGATGCTGCTTTTAGACTGGCCTCTAACCTGAAAAACTGCCTGGCTTACCTGCCAGGGGTATAACAGGTGCCTCTCAGGAATTAGATTAGTCTCTCCCCCCATACAGTGATACTAGAGCTTTTTCACACCTAGTTGAGGAAATATGTTTAATTCTCACCAATCCGAGATGTGTGCCAATAAGGCGAGACACCAATACATCCCAATAGGGCTATTTTTTTCCTTTACTCCTATCAAAATGAAACTTTACACAATGAAAGTATCCGTGAAAATTAACTTTCTTTGTATTACAGGTTTCTTTGAAAATGAATTTCAATATGCAATTGAGCTATACACTAATCGTACATGCCCAAAATAAAACCAAATAGGCTTAATTTTTTCCTTTACTCCTTCCACAATAAAACTTTACATAGTAAAAGTATACTTGAAAAGTAACTTTTTTTGTATTACAAGTTTCTTCTTAAATCAATTTGAATATGCACATGAGCTCCACACTTCTTGAATATCCAATCATCCTACTGGCGATGCTGCTTTTAGACTGGCCTCTAACCTGAAAAACTGCCTGGCTTACCTGCCAGGGGTATAACAGGTGCCTCTCAGGAATTAGATTAGTCTCTCCCCCCATACAGTGATACTAGAGCTTTTTCACACCTAGTTGAGGAAATATGTTTAATTCTCACCAATCCGAGATGTGTGCCAATAAGGCGAGACACCAATACATCCCGATGGGGCTATTTTTTTCCTTTACTCCTATCAAAATGAAACTTTACACAATGAAAGTATCCGTGAAAATTAACTTTCTTTGTATTACAGGTTTCTTTGAAAATGAATTTCAATATGCAAATGAGCTATACACTAATCGTACATGCCCAAAATAAAACCAAATAGGCTTAATTTTTTCCTTTACTCCTTCCACAATAAAACTTTACATAGTAAAAGTATACTTGAAAAGTAACTTTTTTTGTATTACAAGTTTCTTCTTAAATCAATTTGAATATGCACATGAGCTCCACACTTCTTGAATATCCAATCATCCTACTGGCGATGCTGCTTTTAGACTGGCCTCTAACCTGAAAAACTGCCTGGTTTACCTGCCAGGGGTATAACAGGTGCCTCTCAGGAATTAGATTAGTCTCTCCCCCCATACAGTGATACTAGAGCTTTTTCACACCTAGTTGAGGAAATATGTTTAATTCTCACCAATCCGAGATGTGTGCCAATAAGGCGAGACACCAATATATCCCAATAGGGCTATTTTTTTCCTTTAGTCCTATCAAAATGAAACTTTACACAATGAAAGTATCCGTGAAAATTAACTTTCTTTGTATTACAGGTTTCTTTGAAAATGAATTTCAATATGCAAATGAGCTATACACTAATCGTACATGCCCAAAATAAAACCAAATAGGCTTAATTTTTTCCTTTACTCCTTCCACAATAAAACTTTACATAGTAAAAGTATACTTGAAAAGTAACTTTTTTTGTATTACAAGTTTCTTCTTAAATCAATTTGAATATGCACATGAGCTCCACACTTCTTGAATATCCAATCATCCTACTGGCGATGCTGCTTTTAGACTGGCCTCTAACCTGAAAAACTGCCTGGCTTACCTGCCAGGGGTATAACAGGTGCCTCTCAGGAATTAGATTAGTCTCTCCCCCCATACAGTGATACTAGAGCTTTTTCACACCTAGTTGAGGAAATATGTTTAATTCTCACCAATCCGAGATGTGTGCCAATAAGGCGAGACACCAATACATCCCAATAGGGCTATTTTTTTCCTTTACTCCTATCAAAATGAAACTTTACACAATGAAAGTATCCGTGAAAATTAACTTTCTTTGTATTACAGGTTTCTTTGAAAATGAATTTCAATATGCAAATGAGCTATACACTAATCGTACATGCCCAAAATAAAACCAAATAGGCTTAATTTTTTCCTTTACTCCTTCCACAATAAAACTTTACATAGTAAAAGTATACTTGAAAAGTAACTTTTTTTGTATTACAAGTTTCTTCTTAAATCAATTTGAATATGCACATGAGCTCCACACTTCTTGAATATCCAATCATCCTACTGGCGATGCTGCTTTTAGACTGGCCTCTAACCTGAAAAACTGCCTGGCTTACCTGCCAGGGGTATAACAGGTGCCTCTCAGGAATTAGATTAGTCTCTCCCCCCATACAGTGATACTAGAGCTTTTTCACACCTAGTTGAGGAAATATGTTTAATTCTCACCAATCCGAGATGTGTGCCAATAAGGCGAGACACCAATACATCCCAATAGGGCTATTTTTTTCCTTTACTCCTATCAAAATGAAACTTTACACAATGAAAGTATCCGTGAAAATTAACTTTCTTTGTATTACAGGTTTCTTTGAAAATGAATTTCAATATGCAAATGAGCTATACACTAATCGTACATGCCCAAAATAAAACCAAATAGGCTTAATTTTTTCCTTTACTCCTTCCACAATAAAACTTTACATAGTAAAAGTATACTTGAAAAGTAACTTTTTTTGTATTACAAGTTTCTTCTTAAATCAATTTGAATATGCACATGAGCTCCACACTTCTTGAATATCCAATCATCCTACTGGCGATGCTGCTTTTAGACTGGCCTCTAACCTGAAAAACTGCCTGGTTTACCTGCCAGGGGTATAACAGGTGCCTCTCAGGAATTAGATTAGTCTCTCCCCCCATACAGTGATACTAGAGCTTTTTCACACCTAGTTGAGGAAATATGTTTAATTCTCACCAATCCGAGATGTGTGCCAATAAGGCGAGACACCAATACTGCCCAATAGGGCTATTTTTTCCTTTAGTCCTATCAAAATGAAACTTTACACAATGAAAGTATCCATGAAAATTAAAAAAAATTATTATTACAAGTTTCTTTGAAGTAAACATTTTGTTTTACAAATTTCTCGGAAATACTTCAGCTGCAAAGTTCCATAGTCTTCGGGTCTTTTACCAAATGATGGACCCAAAAGGCTGGGGGTCGCATGTTTTGGAGTGGAGATTTAGGCCAATAATGACGATGAGCCTGCGGCACCATCACAAATACTAGATGTAGTCCGCTGTAGTTGCAAGAAAGACTGCAGCACAAATAAGTGCACATGCAAAAAACATGGATTCTTTTGCACTGCCATTTGCGGAGAATGTCGTGGTATAGCTTCACAAACTCACAGTTGCCTGATTTATCAGATGAATATGACCCAGAGGGGAAGAACTAAGCAAAGAACAAACCAGGAACTGATATAGAGGGTGTCAGAACCAAGAGCCACAGAGAAGGGGTCGAGGATCCAGGCTGGATTTTAAAAAAACATAAAAAAAAACTCATGTATACTTTTACTATGTAAAGTCTTATTTTGGTAGGAGTAAAGGAAAAAATTAAGCCTATTTGGGTGTATTTTGGGCATGTACGATTAGTGTATAGCTCATTTGCATATTCAAATTAATTTTCAAAGAAACTTGTAAAACCCCATTTTTTACTTTTCATGGATACTTTCATTGTGTAAAGTTTCATTTTGATAGGACTAAAGGAAAAAAATAGCCCCATTGGGATTTATTGGTGTCTCGCCTTATTGGCACAAATCTCGGATTGATGAGAATTTAACATATTTCCTCAACTAGGATTTCTTAGGACTTTTAGTATGTTGTTCTGGACACCTCATAGAAATGATCTGTGCTAAAAAAAATATTTTACAATTAGTCTGTCGTAAAACGCTATTTTGCCTGGACTATATTGTCAGATTTTGGCTGTATTTCTGCAAATAATATTTGGCAAACATTTAACAGATATCTGGTCTAATATGGGTAGAGATTAAAACCAGGGATATCCGTTTCTCTGATAGACCAAAGGTTTCACAAGTCTCTCCACCAGTATACATGATACACTGGTCTCTCCACCAGTATACATGATACACTGGTCTCTCCACCAGTATACATGATACACTGGTCTCTCCACCAGTATACATGATACACTGGTCTCTCCACCAGTATACATGATACACTGGTCTCTCCACCAGTATACATGATACACTGGTCTCTCCACCAGTATACATGATACACTGGTCTCTCCACCAGTGGTAGAAAAATATATAAATGGAAAATAGGCTTAAACTCATGTTCTGAACTTTTGTACAACTATTATTATTAGTTTTGGCAGATTATTTGGCATGTTTGTGCTTTTCTTTGATAGTACAGGAAGCACAGTGGAAGACATGCAGTAAAGTGCCCGGGCTGGAATCGAACCCATGCCGCTGCGATAGGGAATTAATAGTTTAGGCCCATTTATTTTATGCAAATAGCGTACAACAATAGATAGAGGATCGGTTGAATGGTAGTCAAAATATTTGCTGCGAAAATGGTAAATTATATAAAGGAGGCTAGTTCAACAACAGAAAACTTCTATCTGTACAGGCAATATATCCGTCCTATTTAACGCATGCAGTCTGCACATGCGCGGATATAGTAACTGTGACGTGTCACCATACTTGGCACTCAGGTTGCGTTCCGAATCGCATACTTTCTACTAGCCTATAGTATGTAGAAAAAAGATTTAGGATGTCCCGATTCTTATGGCCAGATTTAGGATGGTTAGAAGTAGGCTACCCGGATGTCCTACTTCATGCGGCCAAGATTGTTAGTGTTGAAAACTGCATCCTATTTGGGCGATTCTGACCCACAATCCAGTGTGCACGTGAAGTGACGTAACATCGACGAAGCCTCCATATGAAAACAAACGGGGATGCGACGGATATAAAAGCAAGAGGCAAGATCAAGGCGCAATGTTATGATGAAATAAGAGAGTAAAGTATGTCCCAATAGTATGCCTACTGCATCCTAACTAGATTATTTTTATCGTCGGATGTAGTATGTAGAATAGAAAAAAGAAAGAGTATGCGATTCGGAACGCAACCTCAGTTTCCGTAGTGTAGTGGTTATCACGTTCGCCTCACACGCGAAAGGTCTTTTACGTTTGGCAGTGACATGTTTGTAGCCTGTGACACTGGCTCTGAGCTGGTACAGAGTAGCTAGACGTCACTCTGCGGACATACCATCCAGCTGCAGCACTGAACGCTCCTCACATTAGTTTTAGGAGCATATTGATGATGATCAATGGATCGATTCATTGTGCCAGCGTAGTCGGCCAATACATGAACATGTCTGTGACAAAGATATTTATAAAATAGATAAAAAATAGTGAACTTTTTTTGTTTTAATTTTATTTTAGCCTTTTTTTAAATGAGTCTTCTATCTGATCCTGGACCTGTAGCCTATTTTCTGAAAGATGAACTAGCCTACGCTTCATTGATCGTTTAGCCTTTGGTTTTTAGGTCAATTTCTTCTTTAGTTTCCAGCAATACCATGAACACCTTAACAACATTGTCTTAATAGAAATGTGCGGCTACATAGTCAAAACATAGCCTATTGAAAAAAACAAATAGGCTAATTCAACAAAACACATAACATACAGTGTGCACCTTCTTAATCAGGAGTGTTCAAGTTTTATACTTTATCTATAGCCTAGGCCCAAGTCCATCCTCTCTGTAGAATACAAATCTTTGCACCGAGCATGGACAACACCGTGTTTCTTTTCTCTCCATCACGTGAACTCCACACAGTTCTACCAAGAGGTGGCGCCACAGGCCACAGCCATAGAACTATTAATGTGTCAAATGTTAACAGTTCCATTAAACAGCTACACAAATTTCCTGCGACAGCTACAATCTGACACACACACACACACACACACACACACACACACACACACACACACACACACACACACACACACACACACACACACACACACACACACACACAGCATGGAACAGCCTATATGGCCAAGGAAACAGGTTATTCCTCTGATTAATTGACTGTCTTGCCATAGCATATGTGTTATTGGTGTTGGAAAGTCCTTACCTGATGTTTCCTGCCTGATTATAGGCAGGAAACAACAAAAGTGCGACATATATCTTATGATGGTATTTATTTACTGAGCTATCTCTCTTGACTCAAATGTAATGTGACAGAGATCATTCACTGAATCCCTGGGCCAATGGGGGAAGAACGGAGCAGAACCAGCTGCAGTGTTGGAGAATTTACTGAAAAAAGAATGCATTATTCATCTCTCATTACTCTGCTAAAGTGGTGATGGCATTATGCAGTGAGGAGAGCAATGGTATTGGTCATTATTTTACGTCTACATTACTTTCAATTCTAATAATCATAATAATAATCATTTGTCTGACAGATGGTGGTTCTGACATGAGCAGCAATGACACTCACCAGCCACATAATAAGCTACTGTTCTTATTGACCTTGCAAGGTTGCAAAATAATCTTCTTCTTTTTTTTCTGGAGCTTTCAATCACATCCCACGGTCTCTATCAGCAAATGGACTTTTTTCATTTATCTTAAGATACTATAACAAGCTATCATAAGATAAGCTACAGTATATGTTAGCGTGTTTATCTGTAGTTGAGATATTCTTCTCATTTGTCTTAATGGGACATGTTGCTTTTGTCAGCATGCAAGTGCTTACACAGGTTAAAGGTTAGCTTCCATGCACAGGTGATTCTGTCCTAGACACAGATTCATTTTTTTGTGATATTGATATTTCTATGTAGCGACAGTAGCTCCTCAGAGATTTTGGACTTCATAGGCATATACCTTCTGTCGCTGATTTGAGCTTAATGTTAATGTCAATATGTTTACCATGTTCACCAACTTAGTTTAATGTGCTAATATGTGCCAACATGTCATAACCAAACAGAAAGTGACTGAGAGTGATGTGAACATCATTGGTTGGTTGTAGAGATACTGTATCATGAACCAATGAATGGGATAAATTCATAGTTTGACCTGATGATGGCGCCAGATGAAAAGTAAAGGGACCACTACAGTCATTATGGGCCGGTTTCACAGACAAGGCTTAAACCTAGTCCGAGACTAAAATGCCTGTTGAGCTGGATTAATTCAAAGATACTTGCACAGACTCAGTTTAAAATAGTCCTAGATTAAAGCTATTCTGGATTAAACAAAGACAATTGCAAGACGGACGAGTAGAGCTACTCTAGGTCTAAAATTTAGCTTAAATTAATCCTCCAAAGAGGCAGGTTTAACTTCAGTTTAGTGTTTGTGAGAGAGCATGGACTATTTGGAATATCTAAATGAAGACCAACTCCCACTGCAGAGGCCAGCCAGAAGAGTACTTGTGGATAGGTCTTATTAATTTTTTTTATTATTTATTATTATTCTTTCGGACAATTCCACACAATACACAATTATCTCTTTCACATCATACATCTTAATTTGTGTTGTCCGAAGGGTGACGGAAGAAGCCTAAGGCTTATCGAGTCCCGCCCCCTATTAACATTTATTTGATGAATTTACATTTCGAGACCGCTTTCAATATGGAAAATGCACTGGAAATAACAACTTTGCTTGAGTTTATTAGATTTAAATTGAAGATGTATTCAGCATAATAAAATTAGTGTCTAAAACAATTCTGTTTTCAAATGTGGTTGTTGTGATTTAAAATACTGACACACATGAATAACAAAATGACGAGATTCAGGTTTTTCCACAGAGTCTATCAGTGCAGATATCATTAAATATAATGTCAAAATTATAAATGAGAAAGATCTGAAATACCGATAATAATGAAGATAACCTGAAGTTGGTGTATTGTTCTCTTAGTAACATTTTCATTAGTATTAAATTTGTTTCAAATTGCGGCCCAACTATTCATTTGCTCAGTCCCAGCAGTATGGCTTTTAGATTCAATGACCGGATGGTTTCAAACTATTTTTTTTTCAAGAGATTTTTTTCAAATTCATTAAAGTTTATTGATGGGATTTTTAGAGCTCAGCCATTGTTTTTTCTCACAAGCAATGGTGTTTCTGCTCCACTCCAGGTTTTTATGATCAGCGTTGGACCAGCAGCATATGCTCATGGGCAGGTGTTCACAATAAGGCTTACTTACTTTACTCCAGGACTTCATAGTCTCAGACTAACTAAAACAAACTTAAGCCATATCCATGAAAGTGACTTAAACATCCCAGTTTAACTAGTCCACATTAAGGCCTACTCCTGGCTTAATCTAGGCCCTGTCTGTGAAACCGGCCCTTGGATTCTTCCTCAGGGGACCACGGACGTCTGCATCAAACTTCACAGCAATTCATCCAACAGATGTTAAGATGTTACAGTCCAGACCAAATAATGGATTGACCCACCGACCATCATTACCATCCCTATATAGAGTCACTCCATGCAGGGGAAAAATATATGATATAACCCAGCACTGGGCAGTTTGAAGGTGGAAACATAGATACAGAATATTAATAGTTGTAGGCTAATGTAGGCAAAAAAATTAATAAATCTGTTCTTAGGCCTTTCCAAAGTAAAAAAAAAAAAACTGTCTTTGCATTTGAAATGCAAACCACAGACTAGCTGCTCTGATGCCTGACATCTCTGAGTGTAATGCCCACAGCGCGTCATTCCCATGGACACAGGCTGTGTGTGGGCACAGCCATTAAAGCATGGCATTTGAGTGTCCTGGGGGATCAGCTTTGCTCCAGTGATTTCTCCCCCACCTGAGGGCTGGAGCCTTTACTTGGGACACTGGTTAGTTCACTGATGTGTTCTACTACCAACTGCTGTGCACGGAGCCACTTCCTCAGGCTTCACTGATAGATTGCACAGGAGCACACAGTCATCCAGGTCTAGAAGGCTGCTCTAGAGCTTCAGTAAGATCAGAGTAGACATTTCACATGTGTGCCCTTTTACTTCAACACCAGTTCTGAACACAAACCAGCATAGGGAAAGCCTATGACATTACTTTCATCACATTTTTTTTAGCGTATGGAGGAATGGGCAGCAAGCCTGGCTCTCAATCAATTCCCTATACCTACCAATACACAGCAGATATAGCTTTTCATTTAGACAGGCCTTACTTAGTCTCATGATGCCTTGTAGTGACTCCACCTGCACCATGGTCAGTCCCTGTTAAAGGTGCAGTGTGTAATATAAGAGTACTTCTGTGTCATCTAATGGTGAAAGTTCTAGAGTACAATGCTCTGACCCTACTCCTCCCATTCTGAGAATTTACAGAAGCTACGGTGGCCTTCAAGGACAAGAAGCTAGTGAATAAAGATGGCATCATCCACCACTGCCTCAAGTCTGAAGATGTATTTAGTTATTTATTCTATAGTACTTCTTCTTGGTCTTCCAACAGGTGCATTTCCACAGGACGCCCACTATATAAACAAACGCAAGAGGCCATTAAGTTTATCCGTTCTGTGCTACAAACATCGCGGTGCAACATGGCGGCCTCAGCGCCTCACACTATTATACACTACATTAAACATACTCATGAATATAATATTACACCTCTTCCAAGTCTGTTGTGAAACACGTCAATTCCTCTTACACAATGCACCGTTAAGACCCTCCTCCCATTCCCTTCCACCCCTCCACCACTCTCATCCCTTCTGTCTAAGACCCTCACTGGCCCTTTTCCTTGTCCTTTCTATACACTAACTTGCATACATATGGAATGCTGGTGAGTTATGTTGGTGAGTTATCTAATCATTTCTATGTCTATAACAACTTGTTGGGACCTGGGAGTGCAGGTCCTTTAAAGCCCTTATTTTTGCGCTTATTTGCACAGTGTGGACAAAAATGAACCAAATCCAAAGATATTACAAAGGAACCTTAGCCACTGTCGTTCGGAAATTCACCGCACCCATCATTTATTTATATGGAGCAGCTTTCAGCAGGTTCCACTTCTGATTTCCTATTTAGTAATAGTTCACACACAGATTAAAGGTATGCATCTTCCTACCACATTCTAAAACCCAGGGCTCTGCTTACACCTCTGTGATAAAGAAACCAGCCCTGCGTTCCAAAACCCATACTTCCCTACTACATAGTATGCCAGAAAAAGATTTAGGATGTCCCAATACATGTATGTCAATTGTGGTATGCTGAAAATACATCAGTGATTATTGAGAAGTGGGACAAAACAGGGTGCAACGTTGAAAAAATACAAACCCTATGTTTCGGCAAATTAAATTACATGTATGTATCCAACATATACTAAGCTACTGAGCTGAGCTTTGACACAACCTCCCAGCTTTTTTTTTTTTTACCGTCATTGGCCTATCACCACCGTCAGATGTCAACTCCCGTCAGATTTCCTGTTTGACGGTGTTGACATATTTAACGTTTCTTAAACATAACAAATTTATCTAGTAGCAGTTTGGTTTTTCTGTTGATGTTAGGTGCTAGTATGAACTACTTCAGGAAAATAAAATGATAAAAAAATTTCAAATAACTTCTCCAGAAATTGTAAGTCGGTGTTGACGTATCATGGTTGTGACACAGGACTTTCAAGATTCGTAATGTAAAATATTCTAAAACTACAACACTTATCAGAGGCTGTCTGACTCTAACGTACTCTGCAGAGGTAGAATTTGACAAGAGGTCCTTCAAGGTGAAAGCTGCCCCTTATTTCGCCTGATTTTATTACATTTTACATAATGAAATGTCTGACGGTGTTGACTTACAGTAAAGTTGTCCCACCACTTAGAATCCTTATAAAACATGAATGTGTTGTAGAAAAACTTTGTATTGATATGAGAGATTATTTAGTGTTGCTTTTGATGAAAAAAGCTATTTTAATCATTAAAGTAAATTTTTAATAGGTTTTATTGCATATGAAAGATTGAAACCCTCTCTGTGGACACACTGTATTTGACATCATGAGAAGATAACAAGTGTCATATATTTGAAATAATGATAAAAATAAATTTAAGGGGATAATTGTGCTCCAGACATTCTATTCTTAATCCCTAATAACATCTACAATTTTAAATATTTTTAGTTTTAAACATAACAGCAGTTACATATGGAAGACGGCCTTTTGTCCCGCTTCTCAAGAATCACTGACATACATGCCCCACTAACTACAATAGCATTTTGCAGTATTTGTCTTTATTCTTGACATTTCTTGACATAATGAACAAAAAAACTTCCTTATCTGATTTTTGTGTCTCTCCTGTGGCCCTAAAACTGTTCTGTACTTAGTGTAGTAAAAAGAAAAAGTATGTGATTTGAAAAGCAGAGCTAGTTATCTTCCAGTGACCATCAACAATTCACCAACAGTAAACAGACACACATTTTTATTTGTCCTCAACGAAATACAGGAAAGAACATGTCTGTCATTATAGGAAAAATAAGAAAAGGAAACCCTACCAAGCAGAGTTACTGTACATTAGCCTACCTGCACTCTCTCCAGCCGCTAACAGAGACTGAACACAGTGGTTCCCAGGAAGCCAGTATCTGTCCATCACTGTCACCTTGATGCTTCAACATATTACTGACAATATTAAGCTGTACAAAGACAATGTTAGTGATTAAAAGCAGCCAGGGTACGGTACACAGTTTGAGAACATCGTGTCAGAAGTGC
Organism: Ammodytes marinus; assembly: GCF_949987685.1. Taxonomy (NCBI): domain Eukaryota; kingdom Metazoa; phylum Chordata; class Actinopteri; order Uranoscopiformes; family Ammodytidae; genus Ammodytes; species Ammodytes marinus. The sequence continues at coordinate 26,313,602 of NC_137221.1, forward strand.
TTAGAGTAAGAGAAAAGGTGGGTGGATAAACATAAAGGTATTGGCCTTTAAAGGTCACCTATTATGCAACATGACCCTTTTTCATGTTTTTTAGTGACTAGACTCCTAAAGTATGGCGACCCTCTCATTTTTCCCCACCTCCAACTTTCTGAAAACCTGTGTTCGAAAACCCCGGTCAGATTTCTGTCCCTTTATGACATCATAAGGAGAGAAACCAAGCCCCCCTCATTACCAACCTTACTTAGCATTGCCTCCACCTGTGATGGACACACCTACATTTCCCTGAATCTACCTGACAGTTAGATTCAAACCAGCAGTAAGATTCAGGGCCAATCAGGGCAGACTGGGCTTTTTTGGATAGCAGGGCTTACAAAGGCAGGCTTTACAACAGAGCGTTTCAGACAGAGGCTGAAAAGAGGAGATTTAGCAGTGGCTCTATGAGAAATATAATTTTTTTTTAGACTTTATTAGGAGTAGAAGCCCAAATTACAATTTAAACCTGACAATCAGATTAATATGGACCTTTATCAGTCTGTGTGTGGTCATGTTTAGGGAATCCACCTCAAAAATGAATCCACATTCACAGCAGCCACTTGTCCTTCTCTTTGTTGAAGTTCTCGGCCCACTGGCGTGTCAGCTCTAAGTAGTGTTCCGGTTGGTTGGGTTGGTAGTCCAGGTACAAACGGGTCACTGTTTTCTTGGGTACGGCCTTCTCTATCTGCGTGCCTTCATGCCATTGGTTAAAGGAAGTGATGGTGACGATCTCTGGCCGGACGGACAGAGCCGCCTGCAGGGACGTCTCGTAGTATCGCCCGTTGACCCGGTTCCTGGTGTTGTGGTTGTTCCACGGCCGGACGGCTGTGTCCACGTACCCCGGGCCAACGCTGGGGATGAACAGCAGGTTGTTGGAGTCACAGAAGTCCTTGATGGCTCTCCAGTTCTGGTGGGAGGAGCCGAAGGAGAAGCCATTGGAGGCGAAGTAGGTGTAGATGCCGTCGAAGCCGCTGGCCTGGATGTCGTGTTTGTGGCGCTCTTCCACGATGAGGGCGAGGAACAGGGCGTCGTACGGCGTGCCTCTGATGCTGTGTGAGCCCTGAGCGCTCAGCAGCTCCGCCCAGGCCTCTGGAGGCGTCAGGTAGGAGTCATACACGTAGAACAAGGGCAGCACACGCCCTGTGCTGGAGCGGAACCTGTAGAAGGCCCCATGCTTTCCATACCTGAGATTTAGAGAGGAGAAGATGAATAGGCTGTGATGAATATCAGGCTGTTACAAACATACATGAAACAGTCATTTTAAAGCTACTATATGTAGATCTGTTTGGAATTGACAGGGAGTGGGCACCAAAAAGTAGAAATTGTCAATTTCTACAAATAGTGACCGGTTTATAGAGCACCAGTTTAGTGATGTTGACAACAAAGGTTCTCCAGAATCCCTGGCAACACTTTTAATCACATCCCAGGATATCCTACACAGTTTTCTCTTTATTTGCTCAGCTGAGGGATGGATCCATACTGCAGCCATCCTATTTTTTTCAGATACACAAATAAGGAACTATGTCAGAGGTTACATTTTACATTTTGCAAAGTATAATCCCCCTGTTGAACTCCAGTCCTTACTGTTAGCTAAACCTGATACCAAAAAACTAGTCTCTAGGTTTGTAAACTTGTTTGCGGATCACACAGCCCCGTCCACGCAGCATTTGAGGGAGATTTCAGAAGATGCTTGGCCAAAGTGTCTTCGCAGCATACACACCTGCTCGATGAACAACTACAGACTTTAGGTCGTATGGTAAAGCTTTGTCAATCCAGTATGGGATGGTTATCGCTAAAATGATTCTTAAGGTTTGGAACAAAGAGATAGCTCCCTGTTTTGACATCTGGCTCATAGACTTCTCCAGTTCTTTATATATATGGAGAAAATTCATAATGAGACTTCAGGGAAAGCAGAGAAATTTAAACAGATATGGCGACCCTTTCCTTGACCTTATAACAGTACTGAAAGGACCTACATGACACCTTGTTGACTTTATATGTTCTGCGTAACATTGGCCTATAGTTGAAACAATGTCATTTGAAGTCCATAGAAACCTGCCATGTTAGTTGTTTATTTTATTTTGTCTTTTGTTTTTGTGTTTCTTTTTTCAGTTGTGTGTATGTTCTCTTTAACAAATAAATCCCCAACTAATGGATTTAAAAAATCAAAGCACTCTAGCCTGGGCTTTGATTGTCAGTTATCATTATTTTCATTTTCATTTAACTTTTATTTATCCCCGAGAGACCAATTGAGGGGTGACCCTCATTTACAATGACGTCGAGTTCAAACAAATTCAAAGGAAAAACAACAATACATAAACAATATTCAATGCAAATACATCAAATACACAACAACAGGTGAAGAGAAAAAAACAATTGAAACATGTACACAGTGGTGAAGAGTGGCAGCAATTAAAATGAAATGGGTGAAAGTACAATATAGCCTAATTAAAACAGTTACAGGTAGAGTTTGGCAGATTTAAGATAGTTTGTTTAAATTGGTTAAAGGATATGAAGGTATTTAGTTTAATTTTTTGCTGTAAGTTGTTCCAGGAGTCGGGGGCACTGAAGCTAAAAGCTGTCTTTCCCAGCTCAGACCGGGCTTGTGGGACATAAAGCATAAGCATGTCAGTGGAGCGGGTCTGATAAAGCCCATCTGAAATTTTCAGCATTTCTGTTAAATAACGAGGAAGCTTCCCGGACAAGGCTTTGTAAATAAAAATGTGCCAATGTGCGTCACGTCTCTCTTTATGGGAGGACCACCCAACCTTTTCATAAAACACAATGGTGTGTGTCATAAGCATCTCCTGTGATGAACCTTATAGCAGAGTGAAAAACAGAGTCCAGGAGTTTAAGACATGAATGTGATGCGTGCCGGTAAACCACATCACCGTAATCAAGGACAGACATGAAAACTGCCTCAATAATCCTTTTCCTACTAAATAAAGGGAAGGTGGTTTTGTTCCTATAAAAATAGCCATTTTTTTGTCGTAGTCGACAAACAAGATTATTTATATGAAAATTAAAAGTGAGTGTATCATCTAACCAGATGCCGAGATATTTGTAAAAAATTCATTCTTTGTAAAAATATTAAAATCATTAAAATGTGTAGTTTTTGCTCTGGAGAAACACATATATTTGGTTTTGTCTGTATTAAGAACCAGCCTGAGGTCCACTAGACAGTCCTGCAGAGTGTTAAAAGAGCTTTGTAGGTTCTGAATAGATTGGTGCACCGAATCGGAAATGCAAAATAGTACTGTGTCTTCAGCGTATAGATGGGCGTGACAGTTTTTTAACGATGAAACAATGTTATTTATATAAATTGTGAAAATAACTGGACCTAAAATTGAGCCCTGTGGGACACCATTTGTAACAGTTAAAAACTCAGATTATAAACATAAGCATCACTTAGAATATTTGTTCCTGTTCCTAGCCACAGTGTCAAGTCATGGGCTTCCTTTGTTCTCTTATCAGGCTTCTTCTAAAAATCTTATTGGTGAAAAATGATCCTGTTAGCCTCACGTCTATCCCTGGGTCTCTCACTTAAAGCTAACATATGTTCTAAGTTGCTTGAGTTAAGGGTACGATTGAAAATGATCAAATATTACAAGTTATAGAAATAGAGCCAGAGTTCCCTTTGACAAACATACAGACTGCTAATCCGTTAGCGCCGGATCACATCTGTATTTAACAAGCGCCTTCCTCATCTTCCCTCAATCAGACTTCTGAGGTCAGCAGACACTGTTATGGAGAGAGCATAGCTTGACCTCTCTACGCAGTGAAGAAACACATCTAGAAGACTTTAAACTTTAGACTTTATTGTCCCCAAGGGGAAATTCTTTTTCACTTCACAGTGCATGTATGGGCCGCACGCCGACAGACAATAGACAGATGGACAACAAACACAACAAAACAGGCAGAATATATAAACAGAGTGGGACTGGGGTGTTTTATCTTGGCCTTTTGTTTAGTGCTGCTATGGCTGCAGGCACCAGGCTTTGACCATAGTGAGCCCTCCTGCACAACAGATATTATACTGTCTATGACCTGTACCTGCGTCCAGAGGGCATGACAGTGAAGAGGCAGTTGAGTGGGTGTGTCTTGTCCTGTGCTATTGTAAGAGCGATGCGTGAGATGGCCTTGAGATTAAGCTCTGACAGTGTGGGTGTGGGGAGACCAATTCATTTGGCAGCTATGTTTTTGACACGTGTGAGTTTGACCCGGTTTTTGACAGTGAGCATGTTAAAGAAGCAGGTGGAACCATAAGGAAAGGGGGTGCACAGAGAACCACTCACTTGTCAATGATGTATTTGATGTTGTCATGCATGCTCTGGTCCGTCCGTCCTTTGTATGGCTGTATGTGGAAGGCCACCTGTGCAAAACAACACATTTGAACACAGAGCAATTAACTAAACCATACGTAAGTAAAACACAAACACCTGAAACAAAAGAGGGTTATGCAGATCATTTCCAAGTGAACACTCAGTTCATACTTTTTGTGTATTATAAATGTGTTTGATGGGCATCCAGTATGAAAGGCTACATTTAATTAGCAGTCAAGGACTGTGCTCAGTATTTGGCCAGGCTGCCTGTGAAGCACAGCTTGTTGAATGGAGTGTCATTCCATGTCCAGTGTGGAGGTCATTGTACCACAGTGGTTTCATGTTTTTGTGTATACTCATAATAGTCAAACTGCTCAACATTGTGCCAGCAGCATCACGCTCATTTTAAGGGCGATTCTAAGCAAGTGCAGTGTTGACAAGAGGTCAAGGTTTTTTTTTTTTCAAAGATTTTTTTTGTGTGACATTTTCAAGCTTTATTGGATAGTACAGAGTTGAAATGGGGAGGCAGAGAGAGGATGACCTGCAGTATAGGTCCACGAGTCAGATTTGAATAGGGTAAAACATTTTCTACTTATAGATATCATCATGAAACTTTTGCCAGTTGATTACTTATATATTAGAACTATTATTTTCTGTATTCAAATTTTCTCAAAAATGTTTGAATGAATATGTATATGTGTCAGTAACCAAGTATGTTTGGGTTTGCATCTCTTTAAGAACCAATAATCCAGACTGAGCCAGAGTTACAATCTTTGTTTCGTTTTACAACAAATAAGTGCCTAATGAATTTTCTGCATGTTTTTTTTTTCTTTTTTTTTTAAGATATTGTTTTTGGCATTTTTATGCTTTATTGATAATGTAGAGACCGAGGTGAAGTGGGGCAGAGAGGGGAGTGACATGCAGAGAACGACCGCGGGCTGGAATCGAACCCGGGTCCGCTGCTGGCCGAGGCCCATGGGGGGGGACGCCCTACCAACTGAGCTAAGGGCGCCCCCTATTTTCTGCATGTTTTTAAGAATAAAATGTCTCATATATCAGACGATTAACAACATATGAACAAATCCTTCTGTAATAACCTTCAGAATAGTGCTAAGAATGAATATGGAAAGATTAGTTGATGATAGTTCTTTTGGAGTTAGATTTTTGGTTCAGTGTATTGGATTTATTCTTCCTTTTTATTGATAATGGCCATTAAAGATGGTTGTATAGGAGATAAAAACAGATGCTAACAGACAAGGTTTGGTCAAATAACACCAAAAAATGTAGAGTACTTTTTGTAACTTAATTTATACCAGTATGAATGAAGACATGGAAGCTATGTAGCTGTGAGCGGTGCATGAAAAAACAATGTTTGTGCATGTCGTGTGTCTTCTTAACTCAAGCTTTCCTGTCTCACCTAGCTAGCTCACCTTTAACAGGGGTAGGTCACCATGGTAACATGCTAACCACTTCAGGTCACAAGCAGACCAATCAGCTCACTGGAAAAAGAGACTCATTCTACGGGAGCCTTACAGGGACAAAAGCAGCACTGATAATAATAACCCAAAGTAGTAGGCTAATAAAAAGCAACCCTGCGTTCTAATTCACATACTCTTTCTTTATACTACAATACATACTAAAGTACAGAAGAGTTTTAGGGCCACTGGAGAGAAAAAAAAATCAGATAAGAAGATATTTTTTCATTATTTCGAGAAATGTCCAGAATAAAGATAATTACTCCAAAATTGTATTGGAGTTAGTGGGGCATTAATGTATTTTCCGCATACTACAATTGACCTGCATGTATTGGGACATCCTAAATCTTTTTTCTGGTATACTAAATAGTATGGAAGTATGGGTTTTGGAACACAGAGTAAGAGATAGATTTCTCATAGTTCACTACAATCAGGTTGCAGTTCCAGGCTTTTCCAATTCCACTCTGGTTTCAAAAAGGAGAATGAATGTGAGCTCGCCACACTAAATACATAACGATGGCCGAAAATCAAAACCTCCTATCTGAAAAATTGAAAAAAACTGTGTGGTTTTATTGCACAATGTTTCTTCTTTTAGGAAACCCGATACAATACACTGTTTTTGGACTATATAACTATATTATGTGTTAAAAATGTTGAAAAAGTATTAGTGCCTTGTAAAGTGCAGATTTCCCCACTTTTCCTGTATAATTTAGCAGATAGGTGCTTTTGCACTTTATTATTATTTGGTGTGGTTATACCTACAATATCTCACAAAAGTGAGTACACCCCTCACATTTCTTCAAATATTTCATTATATCTTTTCATGGGACAACACTGAATAAATGACACTTTGATATAAGTAGTCAGTGTACAGCTTGTATAACAGCGTAAATTTACTGTCCCCTCAAAATAACTCGACACACAGCCATTAATGTCTAAACTGCTGGCAACAAAAGTGAGTAGGGGAGAACGGGGTAATTTGTCACACGGGTAGGTTGTCACAATCGTTATATCTCGGAACCAGAAGGCGCGGTCTGTGAAATTTTGGTATGTAAATATCCAGAATTGGGATCAGAGGTCGCCTACATAGTCTTCCTTGGAAATAGACTGCTGAATTTGAGGAGAGACGACCGTTTGTGTTTTTCATGTCAAATTGAAATATTTAGCTCCTCAGTATTTTTCTTCTAGGCTTTTACACAATGGGTTCATAACAAAACACTTGTTACCCATACAAAGTGTGAAGGGTAAACTATAGTTTAGATTGTGGTTAGCAAGCTAATTAGTTGTCAGATGGTTGTTGGCCTTGATGCTAGCAAGAAATTCAAGTTGGGGTTGGTCGTCACATTTTTTGGGGGGTTGGTTGTCACATGTTATCCAAAGGCTGCAGCCAGAAAAGGAACCCAATAACGAAATAAATTGTCAAGCTGTATCCTCACTGACACCCCAGAGAAGGAAAGAATAGAGCAGGAAAAGGCAGCTAGCAAGCAAAAGAAAAAGGGCAACAAAATCAAAACAAACCCAGTGCATCCCAAACTAGACCAGCTGCCAAGGCTACAGTAAGTTATGTAGGCCTATTTGTCAACTTGACAAGCAATTAAACTTTCAAATTCAGTTTTACTTTCTTGCCTTCTTTTTAATATTATTCCCATTAAGATAACATTGTGACAAACAACCCCATAGTGTTTGACAACCGACCCCTTGATGGGGTTGGTTGTCACAATGTGTAAGGGTGTCTTTGATGATTAATTTCTTCTTTATTACAATAAGATAGAAAAAGTGAGGGGTACACATTTCAAGCCAACACCTTAAGCTTCAATTTAATGTAGGAATAATTATTGAAAGATGTTTAGGTGAGGAGCAATTCTCACTGGAGTAAAAAGTGTGCCTACTTAACCCATTCTCCCCTACACCCCTAAGAATTTTTTTCCAAATTGGGCCCAAAGTGTCAATATTTTGTATGGCCACCATTATTTTCCAGCACTGCCTTAACCCTCTTGGGCATGTAGTTCACCAGAGCTTCACAGGTTGCAACTGGAATCCTCTTCCACCCATTCATGACGACATCAAGGAGCTGGTGGAGACCTTGCGCTCCTCCACCTTCCGTTTGAGGATGCCCCAAAGAGGCTCGATAGGGTTCAGGTCTGGAGACATGCTTGGCCAGGCCATAACCTTTTCCGTCAGCTTCTTTAGCAAGCCAGTGGTCGTTCGGAGGTGTGTTTGGGGTCGTTATCATGTTGCAAAACTGCCCTGAGGCCCGGTTTACGAAGGTTGAGTGCACGTGCTCAGCGTCATACACAGAGGTTGGCTTTGGAAAATAGACGTATGAGTGCTGCCAGCATTGCTGAAGGGCTTGAAGGGGTGGGGGGTCAACATGTCAGTGCTCAGACCATACACCACACTCTGCATCATACTGGTCTGCATGGCTGTCGTCCCAGAAGAACGCCTATTCTAAAGATGATGCTCAAGAAACCCCACAAAAAGTTTGCTGAAGACAAGCAGACTACGGACATGGATTACTGCAACCATGTCCTGTGGTCTGATGAGACCAAGATACATTTATTTGGTTCAGATGGTGTTCAGAGTGTGGGGCGGCAACCAGATGAGGAGTACAAAGAAAAGTGTGTCTTGCCTATAGTCAAGCATGGTGGTTGGAGTGTCATGGTCTGGGGCTAAATGATTGCTGCCAGCACTGGGGAACTACAGTTCATTGAATTCTAACATGTACTGTGACATACTGAAGCAGAGCATGATCCCCTCCCTTCATAAACTGGGCCGCAGGGCAGTACTGCAACATGATAACGACCCCAAACACACCTCCAAATGACCACTGGCTTGCTAAAGAAGCTGAGGGTAAAGATTATGGACTGGCCAAGCATGTCTCTAGACCTAAACCCTATTGAGCATATTTGGGGCATCCTCATACGGGAGATGGAGGAGCGCAAGGTCTCTAATATCCACCAGCTCCTTGATGTCATCCTTAAGGCAGTGCTGGAAAATAATGATGGCAACACAAAATATTGACACTTTGGGCCCAATTTGGACATTTTCACTTAGGGGTGTGCTCACTTTTGTTGCCAGCAGTTTAGACATTAATGGCTGTGTTGAGTTATTTTGAGGGAACAGTACATTTACACTGTTATACAAGCTGTACTTTTACTTACTTATGCCTCTTCTTCCCCCATGGGAAATAAGGCCGATACAGTGTGTCTCCATTTGTTTCTGTCTTTGGCAACATGTTGTGCCTCGCCCCAGGTAAGGTTCATTTCAGCCAGCTCAGCTGTAATTGTTCTCCTCCAAGTGGTTTTTGGCCTACCACGCGTTCTCTTTCCTGTTGGTGTCCATCTCAAGGCAACCTTGGGGATACGCTGACTGTCCATTCTTAGAACGTGTCCAAGCCATTTCAGACGTCGACGTTTGATGTCGTCCACCACGCTGTTTCCTCCGGTTTGTCTATATAGGTCTTGGTTGGAGATTTTCACTGGCCAGAAAATGCGGCAAATTCTTCTCAGACAGTTGTTGTGAAAGACATTAAGCTTTATCATGTCGCTTTGAACAACTCGCCAGCACTCAGAGCCATATAATAGTACTGCCTTTACGTTGCTGTTATACAGTCGGATCTTAGTCTGTAGGCTGTATTGGTTGGACTTCCAGATAGGCCGAAGTATGGCAAAAGCGCTACGAGCTTTTCCAAGACGTGCGTCGATGTCTTTGCTGGCTGCATTATCAGTGCTCACAAGACTTCCCAGGTAGGTAAATTTGTCTACCCTCTCAAGTGGTGTGCCGTCTGCTGTGATGGGTGTTTCTGTAGTTGGGTTTATATACATAGTTTGAGTTTTGGAGGTGTTGATATTTAAGCCTGTCTGCTTTGCAAAGTTATGCAGTCTTTCAGTCTTCTCCTGTAGATGGTTATGATTGGAGGACAGAACAGCTAGATCATCTGCAAAGTCTAGGTCTTCTAACTGGGAGTACATAGTCCATTGGATACCTCTTGGCTTGTCTGCAGTGGTTTTACGCATTATCCAATCAATGGTAAGTAGAAAAAGCATAGGTGAGAGGATGCAGCCCTGTCGTACACCAGACTTCACAGGGAACCACTCAGACAGCTTTCCATCAAGAATAACACTGCATTCAAAGTGCTGGTAGAACAACTCTATTAATGTGACCATCTTAGGAGGGACTCCGTAGAACCTTAGGATCTTCCATAGAGTGTCACGATGGAGGCTGTCGAAGGCCTTCCTGAAGTCGACAAAATTGATGTAAAGGGGGTTGTTCCATTCTAGACACTGCTCGATGATGTTTCTAAGGGCAAATATCTGGTCTATGCATCCTCTACCTCTCCTGAATCCGGCTTGCTCTTCTCTGAGTTTGGTGTCAATAGTTGGGCTAATTCTGTTTAGGAGAATTCTACAGAATACCTTTGATGGTACGGATAGGAGTGTGATGCCTCGCCAGTTGTCACAGTCTTGAAGATTACCCTTCTTTGGGAGCTTTACAATGAGCCCTTTGACCCAGTCGTCCGGGATAGTGTCCTTGTCCCAGATGGAATGGAAGAAGCTTGTAAGAACCTTTGTTGAAGTTTCAACATCGGCCATTAGCATTTCTGCATGGATGCTGTCAATTCCACACGCCTTTCTATTATTTAAGGCTGAGATCGCACGTCTGACTTCATCTTTACTTGGTGGACTGGTGTCAATGTCCAGGACAACATCTGCTGCTGGTGGATTTGCGACATCATCCGGTACCGGTCTGTTGAGGACTTGTTGGAAATGTTGTACCCATCGCGTTGCTTGTTCGGTTTCTATAGTGAGGCTGTTCCCATTAAGATCTTTTACAGGGGCAGAGTGACTGTTTTTCTTGCCACAGAGCTGTTTGGTTATCCTGTAGACAACTCCTAAATCCCCCCTGGTAGCAGCATGTTCAGCTTCTTTTGCAAGCTCCTCTACAAAGGATCTTTTATCCCTCCTGGCACTTCTCTTCACTTCACGATCTTTGTTCTTATATGCAGCCTGGGCCTGTTGTATTAATCTAGGTGATTTGGTGCTCAGCATTTTGGCCTTGAGCTCTTTCCTCTCTACTATTTTCTTCCACGTTCCCGGTGTTAACCACTCCTTATTCTGTTTCTTTCTATAGCCTAGGATACTTTTTGATGTCTCAATGTAGGTGTTCTTTATCGACTCCCACCTTGTCTCCATGTCAGGGTCTTCGTTGGTATCAGCTAAGGCAGCAAAGCGGTTTTTCAATTCTACCACAAACTCTTTTTTGGTCTTTGGGGATTTCAGTTTGGCAATGTCAAGGTGTTTCCTTTGCATGCTTTCCTCTTTAATTCTGCGTAGTTTTAGCTTGATGATTGCTATAACCAGATGGTGATCACTGTACACATCTGCATCACGACAAACTCTCACATTTTGTAGAGATCTGCGCCATTTCCCGTTTATTGCAATGTGATCGATTTGATTTGATGTGCGGCCATCAGGCGAGTTCCATGTAAGCTTGTGGATGTTTTTATGTGGGAAGATGGTACCCCCTATTACGCAGTTGTTTTCTAAGCAGAAGTCTGCGAAGCGCCTGCCGTTATCATTCATCACTCCACAGCCATGCTTCCCCATAGCTCTTTCAAAGTTGTTATTGTCAGCGCCAACCTTGGCATTCATATCTCCGATGATCAGTAGCGTATCGTGTTGTGGGACTTTTGAGACTGTGGCTTGTAGCTCTTCATACCAGCCATCTTTGCCCTCTTGCTCAGCTTCATTTGTTGGTGCATAACACTGTAAGATGGTGAGTTTAGAGTGTTTCGAGTTGAAGCGGGCTCTGATGAGCCTATCACTGATTGGTTCCCATTCAAGCAAAGTTTTAACTTTCGTTTTTGAGACTATGATGGCCACACCGCGTTCGTGACGTTCTGAATGCCCTGAGTAGAGAATAACTGATCCTCCACTTGTCACTTGCTTTCCAGCACCCGTCCAGCGGCATTCACTGATCCCAAGAATGTCCAGTTGGTATCTCTCCATCTCACTGAGAACTTGTGCGGCTTTAGATGTTTCGTACATAGTGCGGACATTCCATGTGCCTAGCCGGATCTTGCTCTTTGGCCCGAGTAGATTATCATTCGCACTTCTGACTTCCGGTTGACGGCTTTCATCAGTAATGGTCATACTGCCAGATATCTGGCTCAAATCCACATCAGGGCTATTAACATTGGTATTTACATTTGTATCGGTTTCCGTAACATAACTTTTTTTTACAGGGTGGGGTCGTTGGCCCCACGCCCAACCCCCAACCTGGAGGGCCAGGTGCTGAATTTCGTCTGGCCTCTACCCCGAGACCTGCCCGGCATGGTAAAACCTGCCAGGGGCTTAGCCCCAGTCGGTATAGCTCTCAGGGGTCACTGATGCGCGCAAGCCTCTCCACCACGGCAAGGTATCAACACATGGAGAAGCACACAAGCTGTACACTGACTACTTAACATTGTATCAAAGTGTCATTTATTCAGTGTTGTCCCATGGAAAGATAAAATGAAATAGTTGAAGAAATGTGAGGGGTGTTCTCACTTTTGTGAGATACTGTAAGTCTCCACCTTTATTGGGCAGTCTTCTGTCTGGCATGGGCTTCTCTTTATAGGCTACTCATCTACTTTTGAAGTGTATAATTGTAACTCAGTTCAAAGAGTACTGGCTGTAAATAAACTCTGTTTTTACCTAAAAAGAGCTTGGCTAACAAAAACGCTTATCTATGGTGATCAGAGCTGTTTCAAGTATTATCTATAATATTTTAGATCAACTCACCCTCTTGGTGAAATAAAATGTTCACTATTGGGCGCAAATACCATAGATATCTATGGTTTATTTAAGCAATAGCACACGAGAGGGAGCATGTTGTCGCTCTATATCAGCACTGCTGTGATTCGGTCGTAGGTACGAGGCCGCAGGCCGAGTGCCGAAGAGAAACACAGCAGTGCTGATATAGAGCGACAACATGCGACCTCGAGTGTGCTATTGCTTTTATACAGCAGTTTTATAACTGAAATTCACAAGTTAACTTTAAAATGTTATCTTTAATCATTTAAGAATGTATTTGCTTCCGCCAACACAAATAGTTCGACAACAGCAGTCAGAGCGGAGCGCGTTGCTAAGCAACAACTTTACGCGAGTGAGCTCGTCTTGCTTTGTTTACTCTGGTCACATTAACCACGGCGGCCCGATGTCCCGTAAAAATCACCAAAGAAACGGAACGGCGGATCTTAATCTAGTTGGTAATAAGGTCCGCTGCCCAATCCAAACCCCCACGCTTCATTTCCCAGAGTTTATGAGTGTATTTCGGCCCGGGGGAAGTAACGTTATATAATGAGGTGGGAAAGATAGGCTAGGCTAAAGCTATGCTGCGCTCGTATTATTCAGCAGCCTGAGTTTATCTCCACACACTATTGCTGTCTTCAGTAACGTGAGTGTGAGCGACTACCGCACACTGTCTCTGTCTGTGTGTCTGTGTGTGGCAGCGATGCCCTCTCACAGGGGAGAGACTCGCCACAATCAACCTGAGTCACACACACACACAGATAACACACAACTGAAGCTCCGGCTCATCAGTGAGCCGCAGAGTGATTTTGACAGTTGGTCTACAGTTTGGTGAACAGTCCCGAGTGATGTTGTTGGCTAATATCAGCACTCCTTCAGAACGCTCAGAAGGTCTCTCGTCCAATCAAATCACTCGCTCAGAACCAACTGCTGTATAAACAGTAATACGCTGATGCATAATAGCAATAATACGGTACCCTTCCCGATTCATTGTATTCTCATCATTAACTTGACAGAGATACTAACAAATACTTCACTAGTAAAGGTGGAAGATACATTTGATTAAGAAAACAATTGATTACTGCAATCTGACATATTTTAAGATTAGTTTACATACCTCAGAAGTCTCAAGTTTTGAACTTGTGTAGATAGGAGGTTTTGAACTTAAACATATTCCCGGCGAACATGATATGAGGTTTTTTTCATGTGACTTTTCTGTCACAATGAAGGGCGGGAAAATGTTGCAAAACTACTGAAGAGGAGCAGCCTTCCTTGTTCTCATCATTTTAAGAAAAAAAAATTAAAAAATGCAGATAGGAGGTTTTGCTTTTTGGCCATCGATAATAATCGTATAGCTGCATTTTCTGATTAAACTAAAAGATTATTTCATTCCCAAACAGGATTTCCAACAGGGATGCTGCGTCATGTTCCATCACAGAATAACATGAGGCGACTTGGCAAAAAACTAAAGCTTCTTTGTCTTTTGTTAGAGAAATAACCCACACACTGTTAATTAGCTCACAATCGTACGTATTGATTCAAATTGAATCCATGTGTTTAGATTCTAGCCTGGACATTCATGTGTTTGCCTCACAAATGGCAAAAAGGGTTGGTCCTAGGTTACCTTATTCCAAAAGCCATCAGTCGAGAAAAAGAAAAAAATGGCCAGGTAAAAAAACAGTTTGCTTTTTCTCTGGCATAAAGATAGAAGGAGACAGACGCTAAGTTTAGTCTGCTGCATGCTGGAGCCTGCTAGAAAAAACAGAGCTATGACGAGAGGGAACAGTTGACATAGATTGCTCAGCCCTCCCCGCAGGCTTGTCCCATATTGTCATCTCATCTGTCGGCACACTCCAAGACAGGATGCCATCCTTCTTAACTATATACTTTATACTCAGTACCGGTAATAATTCAAACTTAAAATAGCATTGATTCTTCAAGATTCATGTGATCCATTTGTTTCAGAAGGACTTGATTAAAACATGACAATCACCAACTTTGGGGGTATATACAGCTCCGGAAAAAATTGAAGAGACCAGTCTGGATTTTTCTTCAATCTTCATCTCTACATAACTTATTGAAAATGCTCTTAATGACAAACAAATGTTTATTGGAATTTGGTAGAAATGTTGTCAGTAGTTTATATTATAAAACCAAAATGTTCATTCTACTCAAACATAATGCCTATAAATAGTAAAACGAGAGACACTGAACATTGGGAGTGGTCTCTTCATTTTTTCCAGAGCTGTATGAACACCATTTCACACTATGGTATGCTTGTTTTCTTCAGTCACAAAGAAAAAACAGGTCTGTTGCAGCTATAGGCGGTACAGACAGTAAAGCATTGACAGAGCTGTCAAGCCACAAACACTGAGGCAATCCACGCCCACTCCATCTTTTTTCTTTTTCAAAAGAGGCCGCAAGGTCTTCCTAAACAGTTTCCATGGCAACGCGGCAGTGTTTGGCACTGGGCTCGTCAGCCGTCTACACTGGGTTTGGAAATGATGAAAGACACCAATCACATAACATACACTAAGCATTTTATAATTATATTTAACAGTATTCTTTTACATTTACACTATAATGTTTCACTACAATTATTAGTCTTATTGTTATGTACAGTATTACAGTACATACACCTATACAGTACTCTATTTTGTCTCCAATTAGTTTTTTTGCATTCTAAATTTACTTTATATTTTCGCACCTTATCTATACTCTTGTCTGCACTTTGCCCTTGCACTACTGTTGTGTTTATTTGTGTCTCAGGTGTTGCTCTTTTCATTTGTGCTTTTTTTCTTTTTCCTATTGCATTGTTTGAGAGAGTTTCATTGCCAATGGCTGCTGCTGTTATTGTTGTGCATATGAACAAATAAAGGTTTGGAATCTTGAGTCTCCATCTGTTCCTGCTATGGCTGTATCACGGGTGTATTATCGATGCGGATGAGAAGTGCTGTATTTGCTCATATTGTGTGACGCTGACATACTCCCATATTGTTAGCCTCATAGCATAATTCCCTAAATCATATTTACCCTACTCTACATCTGCTCTATTCTACATCTACTCTACTCTACATCTACAGTACTCTACTCTACATCTACTTTACCCTACTCTATAACCCTTAAAATATGACTTAGGCAATTATGCTATTAGGCTAACCAAAAGTAGATGTAGAGTAGAGTAGATGTAGAATAGAGTAGATGTAGGGTAGAGTATGTAAATATGATTTAGGCAATTATGCTATGAGGCTAAAGATATTTACATTCCAGGCCTGAGGTGTATTAGGCGTCTCCCAAACAGTTCTCACGAATGTTTGCTTTCTCCTCAGATGATGACTAACACTGTACTGAAGCTGCATTATGTCATCATGTTGGCATGTGTACATGCATCCACATTAGCTAAGCCATTATGTAAACCCAGACGATAAGTTCAAAAGTGCAGATACAAAGTGCCGTTATGAAAGAAAAACACACAACCCCTGCGTTCCGAATCGCATACTCTTTCTTCTTTCTATTCTACATCGGACAATAAAAATAATCTAGTTAGGATGCAGTAGGCATACTATTGGGACATACTTTTACTTATTTATTTCATCATAACATTGATCTTGATCTTGTCTCTTGTTTTTATATCTGTCGCATCCCCGTTTGTTTTCATATGGAGGCTCCGTTGGTGTGACGTCACTTAAGGTTCGCACTGGATTGTGGGTCAGAATCGCCCAAATAGGATGCTGTTTTCAACACTAAAAATCTTGGCCGGATGTAGAAGAGATCCGGGTCTTTCTAAGCATCCTAAATCTGACCACAAGAATCGGGACATACTAAATCTTTTTTCTACCATACTACTATACTTGTTTCTACTAAATAGTAGAAACAAGTATGCGATTCGGAACGCAGGGTTAGTCTTAAAATGCATTGAGTGCACTCAAATAAGCAGAAATAATATGAAATAATGCAATGTGGCACATAACACGTCCACATATCACCATCCATCTCGTCTGAGTGGTTTTGTACTAAAAAACACACCCACAGGGACAGCACAGGCACAGGGTCTGATGCTGGCTACATCATTCAACATAGTTCATAATCTCTCTTATGAAGGGAACAGTTCTTCATTATAACTAGGAAGCGTAAGATGTCATATTGGCACATTAATAATTTGTCATTTTAGATAGATGCTTTAAATAATGATCATACGCTGCCCCATTCAGCCTCCTGCATCATTTAAACAAGACTAGACAGAAAGCTAGTTATCTGGCCAAACTTTTACACGTAATAGTCATGGTCCTGTCTAAAAAGTAGAATGAAATGTCCTTTCCTGGAAATTAAATGATATTAAATGTTCATCTGCAATTTCCTATAGTGGTGCTAGTCATACTTAGTGCACTGAAGATGGAGATCGCATGACACAGTGAAGCGATGCAATGTGTTATACATGCGGTTGCGACAATACTTTTTATTCATAGCTCTTTAAAACGTTTCAATTGAAAGAACATCATATTGAAAATTAAACTAGATTAATGTGGTTATTGAGTAACAGGATCCAGGTTTGAAATTCCAGTATCTTCATGGACGACCTTAGTTATGAAACATTATATATAACATGCGGTTAGAACACAACACTTCTGGGCCTATGAAGTTTGAATTTCTCCCTTCTTGTTTGCTTGGAGCATCTTTTGACCCTGCTAACAGGGCCAATCTATATGCTTAATTAGTGAGAAAGGAAGCACTAGATGGGGAATATAGGTCAGCGTGTGTCCTCCACTCTGATGGTTCAAGCCGACAGTGGGGGCGGGACCTGATAAGCCTTTGGCTTCTCCTGCCACCCTTCGGACGATAACACAAAGTAATATGTGTGAATATGCAAAGAGAAAATTGTGTATTGTATGTAATTGTCCGGAAGAATAATAATAAATAAATATCTGTGACACCAGTGGTCTGCTTCGGATGAACCCTGGCACAACAGTCAACCCTAATCACACCTCCCCTGCGTTCCAATCCCCATACTTCGCTACTATTTAGTATGCCAGAAAAAGATGTGGGATGTCCCAATACATGCAAGTCAATTGTAGTATGCTGAAAATACATAAATGCCCCACTAAGCATTTTGGAGTATTCGTCTTTATTCTTGACTTTTCTCGACATAATGATAAATAAATCTTCCTTATCTGATTTATTTTCTCTCTTGTGGCCCTAAAACTCTTCTGTACTTTAGTATGTAGTGTAGTATAAATAAAAAGTATTTGATTTGGAATGCAGGGCTCATTTGGCATTTGAATAGTGACAGAGATGCATTCCCATGTGTCAAAAGACATGAAAAGCAGACATACGTGACATTTGTTAAGGAAAAGCACACAATTACACTCACACACACACACACACACACACACACACACACATGTATACACGATGAATGCACCACTGCTCCCAAACACAGACTTCAGCCTGTATTTTGTCAGCAGCAGCTCTGGTGCACTGAAACACTGGAGCATTAGCCCTCGGGTCAGCTGTGAGATACACACTGTTGTGTAAGTCTGACTGTGGCACACACACACACACACACACACACACACACACACACACACACACACACCTACACACACACACACACACACACACACACACACACTTGCCAGTCTAAGACTTCCATAAAAGGAGTATGAAAATAGACCGAGGGAAAGCTCTGTTGTCCTCTTAACGCTAAATCAACAGTCTGAGCTCAGGTTGTTTTGCTCCCCGCTGTCTCAAGCACGCTCACCATCTAATGGCATGTGACGCCTCTGAAGTAAACAAGACTCGGTTGGATGGAGCGGCCATTTGAAATCTACATTAAAAACATGGCTGAGGGTTTAAAAACAGCTCTTGTCTCGGCAGTAAGCAGAACATCTACATCTGGTATCCACAACGTGTGTGTTCCTGTAAATGTCAGGTGTTGAGGCCAGAGTATCTGAATGAAAGGACCCACTGGGATCCACTGGGTAGGCAGCATCAATTCACTTCACTCAACGGACCAGAATGCAATGCAGCTGCAAGACATGCTGCATTTTGTATGAAGGCCACGGCACACTTTTTACACTGCTGAAGAAGGAAATGCAGTTTAAGGGTCCTCAGCACCAGCATTTAAATGCAGCACTTTTTATTTGAAAAGAACATCTCTACTCATCTGAATCAAGATGTCTAGACGGTGCTGGACTTTGAGTGAACAAGAGCCCCAGACTCAAACAGGTCAAAGCCTATTAGCGCTAGTGCTACACCATCCACTTTTACATAAGCCTG
Source organism: Ammodytes marinus (assembly GCF_949987685.1). Classification (NCBI taxonomy): domain Eukaryota; kingdom Metazoa; phylum Chordata; class Actinopteri; order Uranoscopiformes; family Ammodytidae; genus Ammodytes; species Ammodytes marinus. The sequence goes on from NC_137221.1 coordinate 26,332,499, forward strand.
CTCTGCCGGAGCAAGGTTATGCTCTGCTTAAGGTTATGTAGGTTAGCACTGCTCCACTAAACAGACACGCTATGCAGACAGTAATACAACAGCAGTGGATGAATAGATGGATGAAGGCCTAAATGACAGTGGAGCTAAGACTTTGGCTGAAATGATGTTGGCATTCTCTTGGAGCGAATCATCTGTGTTGTCATGACTCACGGCATGGCAGCCTCTCCTTCTCCTCTGTTTGTTGTCTGTTGTTCCATGTCTGTCTCTCCCTCCTGTCCCCCCCCCTGTCTTTGTCTCTGTCCCTGCTTTCCAAATTGCATACTTACTATTTAGTATGGTAGAAAAAAAGATTTAGAATGTCCCGATTCTTGTGGCCAGATTTAGGATGGTTAGAAAGACCCGGATGTCTACTACATCCGGCCAAGATTTTTAGTGTTGAAAACAGCATCCTATTTGGTCGATTCTGACCCATAATCCAGTGCGAACCTGAAGTGACGTCACATCGACGGACCATATGAAAACAAACGGGATGCGACGGATATAAAAGCAAGATCAAGGCGCAATGTTATGATGAAATAAATAAGTAAAAGTATGTCCCAATAGTATGCCTACTGCATCCTAACTAGATTATTTTTATCGTTGGATGTAGTATGTAGAATAGAAAAAAGAAAGAGTATGCGATTGGGAACGCAGGGTATACATGTGGGCGTGGGTACCCTCCCTTGCAGGCTGCTCCAGGTGAAGCTTGTTGCCTCATCAGACCCACCCAACAAAGCCTCTGGATTCCAGCCATTCTGCGCCTGGTTGTACTTCCAACAGGAGCGGTATTTAGCTGTTGTTCCCCGGCTTCCAGTTGTCCTGAGTTGTTCTCTCGAGTTCCTAGTTTGTGTAGCTTGAACCCTCCTCTTGTTCTTTTCGTCACAGTTTGCCTCAGCCATTCCGCCTGCCTGTTGTTCCGGTCTTCCACACGCCCATGCTCGCTACGCTGCCCCGGCCTACCTGTGTTCCTGCCAGCCTGTCGCCAGCCCTAGTCTTTAGTAAACATTGTCCTTTAAACTGCTTCCCTGGGTTCTGTTGTCGTGCATTTGGGTCCAATCCCCGAGCTTAACCATAACATGTTTTACAAGAAAGACATATTGGTTGCATATATTGGAATGGTGTTTTTTTGTGCCACACATCTATGCTGTCCATATCAGAACTGACATGAGTCAACTACTTGTGGCTCTCTGTTGTTCACACCAGGTCAGAGAAATCCAAAGGGGAATAGTCTGGACATTTCCAGATGCAGAGTGAGTGAGTGAGTGAGTGAGTGAGTGTGAGTGAGTGAGCGATAGAACATTGAAGATACATGTTTTCTCTCTGGCTAGCTTTAACATTGAACTGTCACTGGGCAAGATAACCATTCGGTAAATCATCAGAAAGGGAATAAAACATACCGGTCTTGTCACCAGTTACCTTGATGCTGTGCCTGTGGGCTGCGTCCATCACAGCAGGGACCAGGTCCTCGGTGGGCTCCCCGTGCTGGTCTGCCTCCTCAGGGGGATACCAGGACAGAACCACCACCCCTACCACCACACAGCACACAGGGCAGGAGCAGCACAGGCAGACAGTCACATTCACATGGTTAGGTTAAGGTCACACCTATTATGCCAAATGCACTTTGTCATGGCTTTGCAACATTAATATGGGTCTCTGGTGTGTTCAGAAACTCCTTTTAAAAAATATAAAAAAACCTTTTTACACCTTTCTGAAAAGCTGTGTTTAAAAACCCCAGTCAGATTTCTCTCCTCTTATGACATCATATTAGGCTCTAAACCATGAAAATAGTTTCTAGTAGAGACCCAAAATTACAATTTACCAACCTGAAAATAAGCATAATATGTGGCAAGTTTCTTGCAACTTTTGCTTGATCTCTTTTACTCATCACAGTATCCTAGTAACCACGTGCCAACATGCATTGCCAATGGTGGATTTAGCGTGCCGCAGTAAGCATGGCCAGGTGCAGATGTGCAGAAACTGGAAGTCAGTAATGACAAAGGAGTCCCCACTGTCTGTGCATGGAACACGTCCTGGTTCAGTTCTTGTTCAAGATGCCTTTCTCATTTAATTTATTGGTAGAATACCGCGACCACCTGGCTTAAACCCCGCCTACCAACAAAGGGTACTGTTGGCAGTGGAAATGCAAGCCAGATCTAGCATTAGCTTTCCATACCAAACCACACCAAACTGTACTGTTCAGTGGAAACAAGGCAAAGGATATACCAGTGATTAATTGCAGAGTCTTTTACCTGGTAGTGAATATCCATTGCACGCATTCACACTGCAGACATAATCCGGATGTAAGCAGGTTTAAGCGGGTTTTTTGGTAGGGTGAAAGACGAAAAGTTTGAATGGAGAATTCTGTAGCCTAGTTGTTAATCAGGAGTTTGTAGGCGACTGGCAATGTGGAGAGGCTTTCAACAACACCAATTCATTCATTCCATTGTAAGAAATCAATTTTCAAAAGTAAACTGAATGGATAACATGTGGAAAAATGTAAAGATTTAATTTCTAAAGTCTGGGGGTGCGGGCTTTGGAAGGAATGGCTATGGCCCTGGACAATAAACCACTACACAAACAAGGGAAACACATCCAGCCAGTGTTGCTGTTGTTACCTGCTGCCGCCGCTTCCACCTGGGCCATGTGTGACTCCAGCACGTCCGGGTCCCTGGAGCTGTAGGGTCCCAGCTCAGGGTAAAAACTCGAAGCAATGTCTTCCGGAGGAGTGTGCCTTCCTTGGGCATGGCTAGCTGCGATCTTTGGGTCCCAGTGTGGCACCAGCACGTGATCCCAGTGGATGTACTTGTTGTCCATGCTGGGCGAGCCGTACCACAGGTAGTAAAAGATGTGAACGTCATAGAAGATGCTGTATTCTCTGTCCGAGCGGGTGAAAACCACCTTGGTGTCGCTGGCGCCCATGTGGAACTGGCCCGGCGACGACGACACCACCGCCGCGGCGTCTCTCACGTCCAAGCGCCGCCTCTCGGACCTCTCCCCGATGAAGTCCATCCCGGGGGCCAAGTCCGAGAAGCCGTCGCTGGGTTTGAGCGTCCGGAGCCCCATCATGGCCCCGAATATGAAGAGCGTGAAGAGGAATAGAGCCACGAGAGCTTTCCTGCGCAGGCGAGTCATGGTCGCTGTCCGTGGTGCTGAGAGGAGACTGACAGCCGCGGGTTCCTGGAGCCAGCAGGGGGGCAGACACTATTGCAGCCTGGACTCACGCATCGTCTGATAGCGAGAAGTGGCAACGAACTGGTAAAGGTATAGAGCGCGTTCAGTAGTCCCTACTGCAGCGGCTGGCCCATAATAGAGCCCGTAAGACGCACCATTAAGCTACCAAAAGCATCTAATTCCACTTCTTCCATCAGAGCGAGGGAATCCTGTAAGCGTTTATAGAACGCTTCAGTGCATCGCCTCCTGTTCGCCACCTCCGAGCGTCAGTCTGTTATTTTATCTCCATTCTCCTATCGCCCTTTGAAAGAAAAGTGAAAAGAATCCATTAGATCCCTGAACAGTCCCTTTAGCATGTCTCTACACACAAGCCAGTCTGGTCAAAGCTCAAATAAAGCCAGTCCGTTTACCTCTGTGTTCCATCCAACCATGGCTCCATCGAGCTTGTTGCTGCTGCTCTGTCCGTCATCCCATCTCTATTACGAGGGATCACATGTGTTTCCTGGAAAGCGGGTTCTAAACCCTGCGTGCTAGGATCTGCATTTGATAAACACCCTTCTTTTTAATGGTTGTTCCTGATGGAGAGAATGGAACATTTGTTTCTGTGGTGCCAGCAGGAGGGAGGGAGGGAGGGATTATCTCTACCCGGAAAGACATGTATGAAGGGTGAATAATGCCACGAGGGAACCAGGAGGCGGAGTTTAGGATTAGGCACACAAATATGGAGGCTATATCTGAAATGGCTGAACTGAACTATACCATTTAATCCTGCTTTGTTAGCTTGGCTTTTATCATAATAAATTTGCAGGATTAAAAAAAAATCCTGGAAAAAGTTATGTAATTTAGAACTATGTTAGACCCTATTTATAGGTACGAGAAAAGCGATATTTGCACATATGTATGAGCATGTGCCAATATGGGTCAGAATAATGCAATCTATATTAACATTGGGATTTTTCAACTTTGGTGTGGGTTAGAAGAGTATTAAAACCAGTTGTAGGATTGTGAATAATGGTTCTATTTTTTAAATACGTGCCCTTATCAAGAGGAGTTAAGCAATGATCCCATATTCACCATATTTATTTATAATACTATTATTATATTAAAGTAAGATCTAATGCAGACATAGAGGGACTTAAAGTAGGGTATATACAAACGTTCCATGTATGCAGATGACACCAGATTCCTTCTAAATCTAATATCTTCCTGTTTTCAAACTCTACTTTGGTTTGAAACCGATCTTAAACCTCTTAGGATTGGGGGTCTGAAAGGTCCAAACAATAAAATACCAAGTTAATGAACTATTATTTGGACTGATGGGCCAGTTAATGTTTTAGGTATTGTGATTCCAGACAACTTAGAAGACGTCTGTACAGTGAATCACAATAATAAGTTGAAACAGATGGATAGGATTTTACAAATAGTCATTAACATCATATGGGAAACTTTCACTTGTTAATTCTCTGGTTGTACCACAATTTATTTATCTTTGTATGTCCCTTCCAACTCCTTTACAGTCATTCTTTAAAGGTCACATATTATGCTAAATGCACTTTTTAAATGTGTTCTAACATATCCATGGGTCCACGGTGTGCCTAGAGACTGCCAAAATATAAAAAAAAATAACAATCTCTCCTTTTCTCACTCTCCCCATTTCTGAAACCCCCACCCCTCCCCCCCAATATACTCGAGTCAGAATTCTCGCGGTTTATGACGTCATAAACTGCACAGCCACATCCCCATATTTTCGTTATATGTCCATGCTTCCGATGCTTCCCCCCCACATTAGTAACCAGAAACTTCCACCGTGCAGTATTCTATGATAACCCCACCCCCCCATTTCTTTTTGGTCCACGGCCCCGAGATCCTCTGGAAAATTTTCCGAGCGACAGCCATGTTGTTTTCCCCGCTAAGCGACAAGATGCCCATAGTACAGCAAACCATGCAGAGTGTTGCATAAACCAACACAGAAGCATTCTGCTCATAATCCACTAATTTATCTTAATCACAGCTGTCTTGATAATGCCGCGTTTATAACGAGACAAGGCTTAGGGAACTACTTGTGTAGTAATTCCATCGGTGAAACTAAAAGGAATCTCCTCAATGGTTGTTTGCCTGTTATTTACCTAGTGTAGCATGTAGCTTCGGGAGTAGCACCCAACGTTTGCTTCTATTACACTAACTTGGCTTTCCCACTGCAGTTTAATAATGCCTCGTTTTCAACACCACAAAGGGTGGGAAGTTATTCCTGTAGAAATCAAATGTGAGGTTATGGTTTTCACTGGTTTTAAATCGTCTGAGTGTTACTTTTAGCCGTTAGCGCACATGTAGCTTCGGATGTAGCACCCAACGTGTCATGACTCACGGCTCGGCAGTCTCTCTTTCTCCTATGTGTGTTTTCCCTCGTCTGTCTCTCCTTTGTTTTGTTGTTCCATGTGTCGGCTTCCCTGTTGGCATGTGGGCGTGGTGGCACTCCAGGGCAGACTGTTTCCAGGTGTGGATCGTTGGGCCGAGATCAGGAATATCTTTTGTTATTGTTTTCTTTATGTCTCCAGTTGGAGTGAGTTCTAACTCTGCTCCTTGTTTTCCTTCCGTGCCAGTTGCCTCCGCTGTTCACTTTTCCTGCTCGCCTGCCTGCGGGTTTCCAGTTATCCACTTGCCTTTGATCGCCACGCCATTCAGCCGTCCAGTGTCCTGCCTGCCTGCCTAATAAACATTGTTCTAAACTGACTACCTGGTATCTGTTCTGCTTTTGGGTCCAACCTCAAGCTATCACAACACAACGTTTGCTTCTATTACACTAACTTGTCTTTCCCACTGCAGTTTAATAATGCCTCGTTTTTAACACCACAAAGGGTGGGAAGTTATTCCTGTAGAAACCAAATGTGAGGCTACTGTTTTCACTGGTTTTAATCATGTCAGGTCATGTCAAACTGTTATGTCAAAGTATAGCTTCGCTCCGGGTAAACACTGTGTTCGCACGCAGTGTCTCTCTAGTATCACGTAAGCATGGCAGAGACGGTGGGAGGGCCCGGCAGAGAGGTGGGAGGGGCCAGCCAGATCGCAGGCAGCAGACACCAATATAGGTCATCCGGAGACCAGAGGAACGTCAGGGTATAGAGGCTTGCTACAATAAATGATCTGAACGGGTTTTTCAGCAAACATTTAAAAAAATAAGTATTAGGGACTACTTAGACAAAGTGCATAATATGTGAGCTTTAAGGTATTTGAAAAAATATATTTTGAGTTAATCGGGAACAATAAAACCAGAGAAAGTAAAAAGAGGCCACATGTCGAAGTGTCCCTGGGCAAGACACTGAACCCTAAATGTCTCCTGATAGTTAGCTTACACCGTTGTGAATGAATGTGTGCTCCAGTGCGCTCGCTTTGGGTAAAAGCGTCTGCTAAATGACATTGCTGTAATCTCAGCAAATAAGACTGACAGTCAATGCCTATCATCAAGTAGGCCTACTTGTTAAGTTCAAGTTCAAGTTAGTCTATTCGTCAAATGCACAACATAACAGGCAAGCAGTCATAGCTGGCAATGAAATGTTTGTGTTCCAAGCTCTCCTCAACAATGCAACAATAAAAAACTTAAAAATAGTATAGAAGATAAGAGTAAAAAGAGTAACAACGTGCAGTGCAATAAGAACTAGGGATGGGGCCGATCCGATCCAGTATCGGTATCGGGTCCGATATGGCCGAAATCTGCGTATCGGATATCGGACAGACAGCTCCGATATTAAAATCCGATTTTTTTTTTTTTTTTTTTAATAATTTTTTTTTTTTTTATATATAATAATTTTTTTTTTTTTTTTTACTTTGTAAGAGCGAACATGCGCCGACGTTCGGTGGAGGGAGAGAGGACATCACTTTATAATTTGACATACAGTACATATCAGTTTGTTAGCCAGTGAGCTAACCAAAGCTAATCCAAGTCAAGGAAGTGGAGAGGCTTGTGACAAATTCTACTATGTAAAATACAGCCAGACAGAGAAAGACTGTTTAGACAAACAGACCACCACATATTCTAGTGGGGCCGAAGTGATCATTGAGAAGGATTATTTTTGTGTTGATATTTCCATTAAAATATTGCATAGTCTGCCTTTAAGATAAACCTATATGCATTTGTGTATATTTATTGCTCTTTTAAATTAGAATTGCTTAAGCCTTCCTAGCCTAATACAAACATCACCACCAACGAAAAAATGTATAACAATTATGATATCGTATCGGTCAGTATCGGTATCGGCCGATATCCAAACCCCAGGTATCGGAATCGGATCGGAACTAAAAAAAGTGGATCGTCCCATCCCTAATAAGAACCAAAGTTTAAATAGTTAAACCTAGAATATATGTACAGTATATATATATATGTACAGTATATATATATATATACAGTAGTTAAGGGGCTTGTGGAGTTCAAGAGTCTTGTGCTGCTCGGAAAAAAGCATTTTCTTTGGCATTTTTATGCTTTATTGATAGTGTAGAGACAGAGTTGAAATGGGGCAGAGAGGGGAGTGACATGCAGAGAACGACCGCGGGCTGGAATCGAACCCGGGTCCGCTGCTGGCCGAGGCCCATGGGGGGGGGGGGGGGGGGGGTGCCCTACCAACTGAGCTAAGGGCGCCCCCGGAAAAAAACTGTTCTTGAACCTGGTGGTTCTGGGGCCTCATTTATCAACAGTGCGTAGAAAAGGTTCTAAATTCACTCTTACGAATGAAATTTAGTATGTGCTTAAGTACAAAAAAATCTGTATTTATCAAACGTGCGCTGGCCTATCGTACGCACACCAGTAAGTCATCAATCTTGATAAATCCCACATGTTCTTAAGTACCATGCTTGTTCACGCTCAGACCATTTGCATTCAGAAACGCCTCCAATTAACCATATATGGTCACAACACATCCCTTTATCAACCATGTGAATGTGTTTTATCCCTCTCCGCTACAATGGCAAAAAAAGAAACTTCTCCAACACAGAAATGGAAACCCTTGTAAACGAGGTTGAATCAAAGCAAAACATATTTTGTTGGCTCACTTAGTGCAGGCATTAAAACAAAAGAAAGCTTGCTGCATGGGAAAATGTGATATTTTCGAGCAAGTTGTAAGGCAACGGCATTGTTTGGGGTCCGCGATCTGACAACTTTACGTGCAGTCATAAACTCTTTCAATAAATAAGAGATGAAGATAAGTACCTAACAACATTAGAGTTGCTAAGTGAAATGAGTGATTGGCGAGTCTGGCGAGTCACCGCGGCTCGTCCAGCTCACAACTGAGTGGTGTCAGATGAGACGGACAGAGAGCATCGGAGGGATCCTCCGCTTCAAATCATGTAAACGTGTGACACATTTAATGAATAATCAATTAGAGCTTACCTAAAAATAAGTGTGCCATATAACTATTTATTGCATTTAGGATTTTAGCTCATTTGGACGCTGTTTTTTTGACCGTCGACTTTCATTGATATATTGGCGATATCTAGCCTAGGCCTACTTTGAGTTTCATTACTGAGTCGCCACGAAACGTGATCAGTGTTCTTAAAGAAACTTAGATTATAAAACAAGAGGTCCAAAACACAGATGATGATTAAACAAACACATGTATGATTTTATATTAGGCCTACACTAGAAATGCACGGGTATATTTGACGCGCATGGCGAAAAGATATAAAGAGAACGCTGGCGGTTCTAGTGTTAATGCAGACGTTGAAACTCTTAAATGCTTTGCTTTGCGCTTGTAATATCGCTATTCTACCACTAGATTCTGTTCGTAAGCATGGTCAGAGCTGTGCTTACATTTACACACATTCATAAGTCTAAGTACATTTTGGTAAATTCCATACTTTGCGTGGCAATGTTCTTACGCCCTCCTTACGCACAGATTTGTGCGTAAATACGGTTGATAAATGAGGCCCAAGGTTTTGATGCTCCGATACCGTCTGCCTGACGGTAGCAGAGTGAACAGTTCCTGGCTAGGGCGGCTGTGGTCCTTGAGAATGCTCTGTGCTTTTCTCCAACATCTTTGGGTGTAGAGGTCATGTATGGATGGCAGATCAGACCTGGTGATGTGCTTTGCGGTTTGAACGACCCTCTGCAGAGCTTTGCGGTCGCGGTCGTTGCAGTTTCCATACCAGCTGGTGATACAGCCGGTCAGGATGCTCTCGATGGTGCATTGGTAAAAGTTGCAGAGTATTCTGGAGCCCATACCGAACCTTCTCAGTCTGCGGAGGAAGAAGAGCCGCTGTCTTGCTGCCTTAACAACAGTGTCAGTGTGGTGTGACCAGGACAGGTCCTCAGTGATGTGTACGCCAAGGAACCTGAAGCTGCTGACTCTCTCTACTGCAGCCCCATCTATGTGGATGGGGGTGTGCTCTCCTCCCTGCAGCTTCCTATAGTCCACTATGAGCTCCTTTGTTTTGGTGACGTTGAGGTGGAGGTTGTTGTCATGGCACCATGTTGACAAGGCCCTCACCTCCTCCCTGTAGGCTGTCTCGTCACTGTTGGAGATTAAACCAATGACTGTGGTGTAGGGATGTGTTGAAGAGGTGAGTGAATACATCTGCCAGCTGGTCTGCACATGCCTTCAGTACTCTGCCCGGGATGCTGTCTGGGCCTGGGGCCTTGTGAGGGTTTACCTTTTTAAAGGATTTGCACACCTCTGTCCTTGATATTTCCAGTGGGCAGGGGTCCTGGTCTATAGGCATCTCCAGGGCAGGGGTGTTATGCATAAAAATGATTCAGCTCATCTGGCAGAGTTACAGACACCTCCTCAGCAATATTGTTTTTTTTCCCTTGTAATCCGTAATAGTTTTTAATCCAGACCACATGTTTCTGGTGTTTGAGCCATGGTAGTTTGCCTCCACCTTGGCTCTGTATTGTCTCTTTGCATTGTTTATTGCCTTCCTGAGCTCATACCGGCATTTCCTGTATTCGTCAATATCCCCCGATCTGTGAGCGTCATGACGTTGCTTAAGCCTTAAACTGACTTCAACGTTCAGCCAAGGCTTCTGGTTAGGGTATGTTCGTATATTTACAGTTGGAACTACGTCTCCTGTGACTGAATGACTCAATGAATGAGACCACTGACTCCGCATATTCGCTGACGTCATCACTTTCAAACACACCCCACTGTGTCATGCTGAAACAGTCACGGAGGGCAGAATCTGATTGGTCAGACCATCGATGGACGGGCCGCGTCACAGGCTGTTCCTGTTTGAGTTTCTGCCTGTAGGCAGGGAGCAGTAGAATGGAGCAGTGATCTGACTTGCCAAACGCAGGTCGGGGGAGGGACTTGTATCCTTCCCGGAACAGAGTGTAAACACAGTCCAGCGTGATGTTGCCCCTCGTTGGAAAACTAACTTGCTGGTGAAATCTCGGCAGTACTTTCCTCATGTTGGCTCGGTTGAAATCGCCGGCTACTATGAAAGCAGCCTCCGGACGTGAGGTCTCGTGCCTGTCGTTAATTGTGTATAGTTCTTCCAGTGCTGTTGAGGTGTTGGTTAGTGGTGGAATATATAAACGGCTGTTAGAATGACTTCCGTAAATTCCTGTGGTAGAAAGAAAGGTCGACAGGCTATCATAATGTGCTCTAAATAAGTGTAACATCCCGAAGAAACAATGTTCACATCCAAGCCCCACTGACTGTTTACCATGACACAAACACCGCCTCCCTTGGTTTTCCCCGAATCCACTGTTCTGTCCTGCTGGTAGATTGAGCGCCCGGCTGTTGCTACTGCGTTGTCAGGGATCGATGGGTCCAGCCGTGAATATCATGACGTTGGAGTCCCTTATGTCCCGTTGAAAAGCAATCCTGCTTCAGAGTTCATCCAGTTTATTATCCAGCGACTGGACATTTGCTAGAAGGATGCTCGGAAGAGGAGTCCGATGTACTCGTTTCCTTAGTCTGACAAGGAGGCCCGCCCGGTTACCGCGTCTTCTACAGTGTTTACGTCACACAGGTAAGTCCCCAGGCAGACAACACAACGGAAAATCTCCGATAGTTGTTTGTGATAGTGAAAAAAGAGTTTCTGCTCTCAATTTGATGTCAAAGAGCGTTTGCCTGTCGTACTGTATGATAGTACTGGTACATGTTACAAAGGTACTAAGAAAAAACAATATAATATAGATAAAAAAACAATGTCTTGGAGGAGTTTGAAAGACTGCGGCCATTCATCTAGTCATTCATCTATCTAGTTATGCTTTATATTTTTATGTAATATCATTATTTTATGTATGATCATTTGTTTCTTTCACATGTTTGAAATACATTGAAATCAATCAATCAACACAAGTACTCGCTCTGTCTAAACAAGACACCATGATGATGAGAAGGCGCTACAGACGGATACATTAGGCACAGAGAGCACGAGGACATCAGGAGAAGTGTCCCACGCTGGACACCATGTGAGAAGGTGGAATGCCTGAGGGGAAACTGCTGTCTAACACCTGGGTTACAATCTAAAAGTCCACCCCTGATCAGACTGCTCCTGACTGTTTGCTGTTAGGGTTAGCGGCAGGTAGGTAGGACCCAATAGGCAATAGCAGACAGTTCAGGTTAACAACGATTTATTAAGCTCCAAAAAAGGCCAAAAAGCAAGGAATACAGAGAACACAGGTAACAAACAGGACATAACTCACCAACAAACCACAATGCTAAGACAAAACACAAGGTAAGACAAGGGCTATTTATACCAGACACGGGAGACAACGAGGAACAGGTGGAACACATTAGGGAGGGAGCAGTAATCAAACAGGAGGGAAACTTGACAGGACATGGGGAGGAACAAGACAGACATACCAAAATAAAATAGGAAACACAGGGACAGCACCAAAACAAGACAAGAACATACAGATCATGACTGTTGGCACCACAACATAACAGCACACATGTTCTCTTTATCTACCATAAAAGACAGAAACACAACTTAATAAAAATGCTCCTTTCATTCTGACCTCAAGAAACATTATCAGCAGTCACTGTGACTTTTGGGTGATTTTTTATTATATAACGTAAAGCTGCAAGTGAAGTGAGTAAATGGTTAAAAGATGCAGTTTACAATAAGCACCCAATTTAAAACACTCTTTTTTAATCATGTAGATACTGCAAATAAAGAATAAAATATGGAATAGTGTGGACTTATTAGAATGAATGAATTTGGAATATGGATGAAACAGTATGCATTTGTGTGGTCTCAAAGAATACATGGTTGAGGTGACATCTAGTGGGGAAGATGAAATAGTGCATGTATGACCTGCAGGTTTCTGGATGTAGCTATTGGTCTGTGTGCATTAGGGCTGGTTGTTACCATATATCTATGGTTGTTACCCTCCAACACTCTTTGAGAGTCCATGATTGTTTTCCAGGACAGACTAACCCTGCGTTACAAATCGCATACTCTTTCTTTTTTCTATTCTACATACACATCTGATCATAAAAATAATCTAGTTAGGATGCAGTATGCTACAATTGGGACATACTTTTACTTATTTATTTCATCATAACATCGCGCCATGACCTTGCCTCTTGCTTTTATATCCGTCGCATCCCCGTTTGTTTTCCTATGGAGGCTCCGTCAATCTGATGTCACTTCACGTGCGCACTGGATTGTGGGTCAGAATCGCCCAAATAGGATGCTGTTTTCAACACTAAAAATCTTTTCCGGATGTAGTAGGACATCCGGGTACTTCTAACCATCCTAAATCTGGCCACAAGAATCGGGACATCCTAAATCCTTTTTTCTTCCATACTAAATAGTAGAAAGTATGCGATTCGGAACACAGGGTACATGTCCATATGTCACCCATAGATGTCCTCACTATGTTTGGAACACAATGGATTACATGGGAGAGAGGGACCCCATCTTCCTTTGAGTGGAATTGTTTTTGCATTAGGAAATATCACTTGGCAAATGGGCCCCTTTTCGATTTCAAATTCAATTCCAAACCAGTGCGAGTCTTGTTTTTTTTGATGGAAATGATATGAAGTGATATTAATGTTTGAAAAAAAAATAAAAAGTATGTACAATTGAATCATCCATGAGGTCCGTCCTGTAACATTAAAATGGAATTGTTGACTTGTCTCAATGGGATTCTTTGCTCTGTTGTAGGAGCTGTCCCTGGTGCTGAAACAGTCAGTAACATACAATGCTCCACCGTTGAGTGACAGACACAGCATTGTTTGCCTCTTCCTTTCAACAATGTCTATACACCAGTTCATTGTATCTGTGCTTACAGTTTTTTTCGATTGCTAACCCACAGTGGGCACAACTGGAGCGACATGTGCAAAACTCTAACTACAGGCTGCACAGCAGCGGTTCATGTGGACCAAACTCTAGATCGTTTCCCATTGCTTAAACACAATTTTCAAAACTTTACACACTTATCTCATGGCTTAACCACAGCCTGCACAACACTGTGGATTTCCAGCACTTTTTTCAAATGCTAACACACTGCTGTCACAACTGTAAACCACACATTCAAAACAGAATGAATGCCTAGTGCATTTCAAACACTGCGGATTGCAATTTCAACTGAAACAGCAAGATATCTTGTTTTAGACTTGTTAGTGAACATATATACAGTATAAAGGGAAAGCTAAAAAAAATATATTTTTTTGGAAATGGACCAAGGAAGAGAGAGGCAGGGTTGAGGGTGCAACACAATCTGCAAAAATCTAAAGTTGCATCTGTAATACGAATTTTCCAGCAAACAAACAGCTTAGAGTTGCATCCTTACAGTAAATGACAACATTACAGGAATTGATTTCTGTATTAGAATGATAGAATATTTACACAGATAAATACTACATTTGGAAATGTTTTCAATACAAAAAACTAAATGTGTATCTATTGAAGCAAACTTCTGATTTTAATTTCTTTTTGTTTTCCTAAAAAAAACTGGTATGTTATAAAATAAACAATTTCATGTGAAAGAATTTCACCCTTTCATCAAAGAAAATATTACGTAATTTGTGTGAAATAACTCAAATTATTCAAACTGTAAAGATTAAAAGTTTGTAATTTGTGTATTGGGGTTTGATGCTAGTGTTTATACTCTGAGCAGGTTCTGAGTGACAGTGTGTGTTATCTCAATGAAGCTGGTTCATAGTGTTTGCTGCACTGAACCTGTTTTGCAGGTGAAGTGAACTGTTCAGCTCCAGTGACTGTTGGTAGTGCAGACTGTAGTTAGAGTTTTGCATATTGAGCTACAGTTGTGCCCACTGTGGTTTAGCGATCGAAAAAAACTGTAATTATGTATCTGAGCTCATAGTTTCATTCATTCACAGCATTGTACGCATTGCTCTGTTGTTAACCACAACGACCATGAGCAGACTAACATGTATTATTTTCTCTTGCAATCCAAATGTATTTTGAGTCAATGAAATAAGTACATTTCTGAAAGGGAGGGGGTGAACCCTTTTTTAAGGACAGTGTAAGGTAAGATTTTCTATTAAAATCCCACACCGACTGTTGCACTGAGTGGCATTAACACTTATTACCATGAACACACACACTCTATTCCATTTGTATCTCAATCCCACAAAGAACGTTGTGCTGTGCCAAAGATTCAAGAGCACCAAATGTGGATTCATCCGCAGCTGAAAATAGTCTCTGACAGATCCCTCCTTTGTCAGTAAGGTTTCAAAAAGGAGTTTGTTGACATTGAGAAAAAACAGTTTTTATATTTGCGCCATCTGGTGGTAGTGTCAAGAATGACTCTGTGTTTACCAGCCCACAGATCTGACCAGGGGACAGTGAGATAAATGGGCAGACACACAGACTGCTCTAATATGCATCTGAATCGTTTGAAGGATGCACACTGTTTGTGCGATGAAATATTGTTGAAGATCTGGTATTACAGTTTTTCACAATTGCTTAAACACATTTCCTGATAGACTACCTCACTTTTTCAAAACCCTAAACTCAAATCTCAAAACTCAAACACAAAATGCAAAATCCTTCACTTCTCTTACAAAAGCACACTTTACCCTCAAAACAGTGTTAACTCTTCACTAAATGGTGTTTTCTTTTCAAATGACAAACACACACATCATATGACTAGACATTTCTAGCACTCATTGAACACTGGTGTGCAGAATGGAAAACACTATAGTATAAATGCAAAACACTATATGAATGCTTTATCAGTAGAATTATGCCTTTGCATGTTCATACACTTTCACCTACAGTAACAACAAATACTTTACGGTTTTTGCCAAATGCTAACACACATGTTGCAGAATAGTTTATTTTGCCATTTCAAACAAACACAATGAATAGGTAGGACTGCAGTTCAAGCAATTCAGTGTCTCAGTATAAACTAAGAAACAATTACAGTAAAATTAGGGAACAATGTTAAAAAAAAACAGTGTTGTAAGGAATTGGGTGATTGGATTATGAATCCTTTTATGGATACCGCCTCCTGTTTGCGTCTGGCCACTTCGCCTCATCAACATCACACTCAATGTCATCCTTTGAGAAGCAACAGGGAAATGATCACATGATATCCAGTCTAAATCTCCTAAATATGGAGCGACTCAGGTTTAGCTGCACTCTCTGTCCAGCCTCCCTCATTGATAGGCCATGATCTATAACATAGTCCACTATAGTGTTCCTGTTGTATGTGTGTCTCCTTCTGTTGCCTTCTTTGTCCTTGTACTCCTGTCACTCTCTCTCCTCCTCTTCCCCTGACTCTTACTGTCTCAAAAAGGAGCTGAGCTCATTTGTAGTGCTAAGGTTTAGACTGATTGGTTTTCAATTAGTTTTTTTTTTTTCAAGAAGTATGTTGGAGAATTTCAAACACAGCGCAAAGCATATATCGTGTTTGTAGGGTTGGAGCTTTGGTTTAGGGCATAGTTACAAAAGTTAGAGTTTGTGAGGCTGTGGTCATAGCAGTCACTTTTAGTGTTTACAGTATTCGGCAAAACTGTATATGTACCGAAATGTGCAATCTACTGTAAATCACAGCAAACAGGAGCTCATCTCTGACCCTTCTATAGCTAACTGCACAAAAGCCTTTTGAGTTTAAAAATTTGATTGGCAGTGTGTTCTGTGTGAATACCATGAGAGAGAATTCAGGAAGAGTGTGCAAGATATAGAGAATTGTGTGTAGTGTTGTGAAAAATGTGTGTTTTCAAATGAGAATATGAGTCTAAGGCAGGAAATGTGTTTGGAGTTCAGCAGAATTGGTTAAGCAGTTGGTAAATTAGTTACAGATTGTGCACATTGTGTCTGATGTTCCAAAAAATGTGTTTAAATAATTGTGAAAAACTGTAATACACAGCCTAGGGCTAGGCCCACTGACATGCCTGTTTACAGAACCTAGGCTCAACACCGGATTCTTCTCAATTCATACACAGTAAGTACAGGTAGTGGGTCTTGAGGAGATATTCACTAATTTTGAAGTATTCTCCAGAATCGCTTACTCCACCTTTATTAGTTACAATTTTTTTCGATTGCTAAACCACAGTGGACATGTGCAAAACTCTAACTACACTATGCACAGCAGCGGTTCATGTGGACCAAACTCTAGATCGTTTCTCATTGCTTAAACACAATTTTCAAAACTTTACACACTTATCTCATGGCTTAACCACAGCCTGCACAACACTGTGGATTTCTAGCACTTTGTTCAAATGCTAACACACTGCTGTCACAACTGTAGACCACACATTCAAAACAGAATGGATATCAGACTAGTGCATTTCAAACACTGCTGATTGTAATTTCAACTGAAACACTAAGAAGGTGTCTTGTTTTGGACTTTTTAGTAAACATACTGTATATACAGTATAGGGAAAGCTCAAAAATACAAATACATTAAATGGACCAATGAATGTTGTTGGTTGTTGGTGGGAGAAGTGTGGCAGTGAGAGTGTGGATGTGTGGAGGAAGACCTAGAAGACATAGAGCTGTAATGTCTGTTGAAATACAGTAAGGGCAACACTGATAGACCCTGTTGTGAATCATGGTCTCTCATTGAGAGAGGCAGGGTTGAGAGTGCAACCCAATCTGCAAAAATCTAAAGCTGCATCTGTAATACGAATTGTCCAGCAAACAAACAGCTTACAGTTGCATCCTTATAGTAAATGACAACATTACAGGAATTGATTTCTGTATTAGAATGATAGAATATTTACACAGATAAATACTACATTTGGAAATGTTTTCAAAACAATATAAAATATGTATCTATCGAAGCAAACTTTTGATTTCCATTTATTTTAGTTTATACGTAAACATAACAGCTATGTTATAAAATAAACAATTTCATGTGAAATAATGTCACTCTTTCCTCAAAGAAAATATCACGTAATTTGTGTGAAATAACTCAAATTATTCAAACTGTAAAGATTAAAAGTTTGTAATTTGTGTATTGGGGTTTGATGCTAGTGTTTCTACTCTGAGTATGTTCTGAGTGACAGTGTGTGTTATCTCAATGAAGCTGGTTCATAGTGTTTGCTGCACTGAGCCTGTTTTGCAGGTGAAGTGAACTGTTCAGCTCCAGTGACTGTTGGTAGTGCAGACTGTAGTTAGAGTTTTGCACATTGAGCTACAGTTGTGCCCACTGTGGGTTAGCGATGGGGGATGTAGCTCAGTCCGTAGGGCGGTCGACCCACAACTGCAGGGTTGGTGCTTTGATCCCCCGTCTCCCCGCCACATGTCCAAGTGTCCCTGGGCAAAGAGACACTGAACCCTAAATTGCTCCCGACAGTTAGCTTTCACCCTGCGTGGTAGCTGCTGCTATCGGTGTATGAATGTGTGCTCCAGTTGTAAGTAGCTTTGGATAAAAGTGTCTGCTAAATGACATTAAATGAAATATAATGTAATGTACTGTAAAAGCCAACCAAAGTAACACTCCCCTGAGTGTCCTGTCCTATCCCTTGAACAGACAGGTTCCTTTGATAGAGGCCGGTTTGGCCCTGAGGTGGCCTGCAGCAGCCTCTCCTGCCCTAGGGGCTTATAGTGGGAGGGATATCTGTCACAACATGGGAGCACCTTATAGATCTGTTATGGATCGGGCCTATTGATGGATTCCCCTCTGGAGAAAGGGTGAGAGGTGAGCTGTCAGGCTTCCCATGGGGCCGCTGCTTATGTAATATCCCACTCTGCAACGCACAAGGGCCCAGGCTATCACTCCTAAAGTTTAAACCATGCATCAGTCCATATACAACATACATACTGGAGAGTATTACTTGTAATGGTACTTTAACAAGAAATTACTTTCTCAGTGATGTAAGATGTGTGTGTGTGTGTGTGTGTGTGTGTGTGTGTGTGTGTGTGTGTGTGTGTGTGTGTGTGTGTGTGTGTGTGTGTGCGTGTGTGAGTGCGTTGATTATTGAATAAGCACGTGCCGAGGCTTTGTTAGCACAAGCCCTTGTGGGTGACCCGGGTCACCTTATAGGCCGGCCTGTTTTGTTGTGAGGCAGCAGGTGCGTCTTTTCCATTTCCATAGCGACTTTTAGTTGGCGCCTCTGGATGCACTGTTAAACGCATGAATGGAGGTAGTATTTTGGTTTTCATCAGGCAACACCTCAGACACACGCGTGCGCGCGCACACACACACACACACACACACACACACACACACACACACTCACACACACACAAACTCACACACACACACACACACACACACACACACACACTGATGCGATCTAGACCGGAAAAGTCTGATCTATCATGAAAAGCTAGTATCCAAAGTTTATTAGTTATGTCCTATTAAACCCGTATTAACCAACTTGTAACACGATTCTTTAATTGTACATTATTTCTTCATAAAGAAGTCCCTCCTCTCACCACGGTCCCTGCTATGAGATGTGAACCCCGGCCTCTGCGGTTTGAAGCGCATGATTTACCCTCTAGTCTACCTGAGATTGCTTCTGATTCAATAAATACCACCGTATTCAGCGTTTTACTTCATCAGAACCCCTTCATCCTCATGATGCCGGTTTCCATGTAGTATAAACCCTTTTATATTTTCTTCAGAAAATCTTCCTTTTTTTTCTTTTTACGGAAGATATCATTCACAAGTTATTGCTATTCAGTTGTCTGCAACTTAGTTTTGTAAACCACCCTTCCTAAAAAATAGAACAGATATACTATTTTCAGAATTTAAACATCACGTTAAATCTGGGAAGGTATTAAAACCTATTCTTTTATTTTTAAATATTTGGTGTATAAGCATATTCTCTCCTTACAGAGAGGTTAGTTGTATGAGGTTGTGTGTGTTTTAAATCAGTAATGTGCCGTTGTGTGGAATCGAATTGTACTTACCTCCCCGAGGACGGAACCATCTCTTTGAAGAAAAAACCTATACCTAAAGTCCTTCTGTTCCAGTTATAAACTAATTCACAACTGAGGCTTTACAACATTTAAGGGATTTTACTTACAAAATAGAAGAGAGTAGGTATATTACATAACATGGACAAGAAAGGAAAATAAAAGAGGTTGTGTGCCTGCATACTCCTCAATTGGAGTTATTTCTATTCCCATTATATATGTGGACTTGGTCACTTTCCTAAATTTTTGTAAAGCTTGAAATAAAATGAGGTTTTGCATGCCCGTCATAGTTATCTTAAGCTTTACTCCGTCCCAAAATTAGTTATTAAGCTCGAGAAAGCCAAGGGTGTGAGCATGTCCGCCAGACTTCCTTCCGCCTATCCCTGATCTAAATTCCCCGAAAAATCTAAAAATTATGAGGACTTAGTTTATATTGAGAACACCAATAGTCTGCTACTTCCATTCATCATTCTATGAAATTTCCTATTCTTATCTTTCCCCCTCTAGTCGTTTACCGTTTGACCAAGTTATCTGTGTCAAGAGTTTCAAAGAAGTGTTTTTAAAAGACTTTGCCTCTAAGTACTTCGAAGTCCAAAATCTTTCAGAATATTTTGGACTCACAAAGTTCTCTAAGTTTTTCTTCTGCCTCCATGGTTGAAGGGACAGATAGAGTCTGTTGGAACAGAGTGTGACAAACTATAGGAGTATATAGTCATTCCTTGTTCTGCTCCAAACGGGCTGTTATATAGTGAACTGAGAACCAATGAGCTTTGAGAGAGGGAGGAGGGAAAAAGGAACAGCTGCACGGGGGACCCCGGTAGCCTCCTCCCTCTACTCCTTCCTACTGTATGGCCATATAAGGTCCTTCCCCCTACTCTGGTCAACTTTAACCTGGTGAGCCTTCACATTCTATTCTGTTTCATTAAACATTTCCTACTTTTACTTATGACAAAAAGAAAAGTTACATCATGTTCAAGTATCACAACAACACACACACACACACACACACACACACACACACACACACACACACACACACACACACACACACACACACACACACACACACACACACACACTTACTTCTTACTTAGATGTCATCATGAAACTTTGCCAGGGTATTACTGACATTTTTTTAGAGATGTTTGAATAAATAGGATCATTTGACACTATCTGACTAATGATGCGTTATAGTGTATCTCTTTATAAAACAATAATTTAGATGTTGGATAAAACCAGAGTTGAAATCTTTACAGTTTTTGCCGAATGCTTACACACATGTTTCAGACTTTGGCCCACTGTATCAAAACTTAACACACAGGCCGAATAGGACAAAGAACATGGAGATAAACTTCTAACTTATACGGCAAAATGAAACTCTTGAAACAAAACCTAACAATCCCATTTCATAACTGTTTTAGCATCAAAACAATACACACATGCACCTTTGAATTACTCTTTCCTAGCAGCAACAACACACAGATGTGCTTTATGCAAAACACAGCTGTATTCAGTACTTTGGATGGTTTTTCAGAACATACTCAGAGTAGAAACACTAGCATCAAACCCCAATACACAAATGACAAACTTTTAATATTTACAGTTTAAATAATTTGAGTTACTTCACACAAATAACATAATATTTTCTTTGAGGAAAGAGTGAAATTCTTTCAAATGAAAATGTTTATTTTGTAACATAGCCTACAAGTATTTCAGGTAAACAAAAATAAATGGAAATCAGAAGTTTGCTTCAACAGATAAATATTTTTATTTTTATATTTTATTGATAACATTTCCAAATTATTTCCATGTATACATATTATATAATTGTAATACAGAAATCAATTCCTGTAATGTTGTCATTTACTGTAAGTGTTCAACTCTCACCTGTTTGTTGGCCGGAACATTTGTATTACAGATGCAACTTTGATCTTTGCAGATTTGGTTGCACTCTCAACCCTGCCTCTCTCAATGAGAGACCATGATTCATAACAGGGTATCAGTGTTGCCCTTACTGTATTTTATCAGAAATTACAGCTCAATGTCTTCTGGGTCTTCCTCCACTCATTCACACTCACACTCACACTGCCACTTTTCTCCCTCCAACAACCTGTCTTCATTGGTCCATTTCCAAAAAAATATATTGTTGAGCTTTCCCTTTATACTGTATATACAGTTCACTAACCAGTCTAAAACAAGACACCTTCTTAGTGTCCTTCTCAGTTGAAATTGCAATCAGCAGTGTTTGAAATGCACTAGGCTGATATCCATTCTGTTTTGAATGTGTGGTTTACAGTTGTGACAGCAGTGTGTTAGCATTTGAACAAAGAGCTGGAAATCCACATTGTTGTGCAGGTTGTGGTTAAGCCATGAGATAAGTGTGTAGAGTTTTGAAAATTGTGTTTAAGCAATGAGAAACGATCTAGAGTTTGGTCCACATGAACCGCTGCTCTGCATAGTGTAGTTAGAGTTTTGCACATGTCGCTCCAGTTGTGCCCACTGTGGGTTAGCAATCGAAAAAAAACTGTAAATAGATGTTTTCCCAATGATTGCAGGAGATTTAATTTTTGAACAATGTGTCTTATGTGAAAAACAGTGTATAGTGTTTTGCAAGAAGTGTGTTGGAGAATTTCAAACACAGTGCAAAGCACTTCTTGTGTTTGTAGGGTTGGTGCTTGTGTTTAGGGCATGGTCACCAAAGTTAGAGGTTGTAATGCTTTGGGCATACCACTTTTAGTGTTTAAGCATTAGGTAAAAACTGTCATTCATTTTTACAACATGTTAGCGTCCAAAGTGTTTCCAGATCAGATTTTGGATACAGCCTTTTCTTCATTTTATAAAACCAAAACTACTATGTTCAGGTCAACATATGAACACATCCTTTTGTAATAACCTTCAGAGTAGTGGAAATGTCGTTGATGTAAGTGCTTTACAAGTTGAGATTTTTGGTTCAGAGTATTAAAAAAACTGATGTTGCGATAATGGCCGTTAAATATGGTTGTATAGGAGAAATGTGCAGACACAAAAAGACAAGCTTTGGTCAAATTTACTGTAACGCCTAAATGTACATGTTGGACCTTTGATGTATACTAGTATGAAAGAAGACATGTTATGGAAGATAAACAGACAAATGTTTAAAATTAGACCAGTGTTTGAAAAAACAACGCTTTGTCCTGCAGTGTCTCACCTGCTGCACTTGTTCGCAGGAAGTCAGATAAACGGCTTTCTTTAGCTCAATATATCACACGAAATGGCTCAAGGTTTGTGTATGTGAGTGTGCGTTTGTGTGTGTGTGTGTGTGTGTGTGTGTGTGTGTGTGTGTGTGTGTGTGTCTGTGTGTGTGTGTGTGTGTGTCTGTGTCTGTGTCTATGCGTGTGTCATTGCAGGAAGTTCCATGACTCAGCAGTAATTGAGAGCAGGTTTGTGGTTCCCCGTGCAACAGCTCGACAGCGACTAATAATTGAATATTAATGAGTATGAGCCTAACAGGCCACCGTATGCTCAATTCACACTGTTACAGGTAGATGTGATTCACCTCAGCACAGACAATGCAAGAAGCTTCATTTGATCTGCAACACACGTATGACTCATCCTGTTTGGATAAGGAACAGGGAGATACAGTATCCTTCTGGTGTCTACTTTTCACCTGTTATTACGGACGACATACCGCTCATAGAGAGAGCTACAAGGCCCAGGGTCTCCTCTAAAACAACGGTTTGGTCACCAAAGGTATGTATAATACTTTATTACATGGCACAGAGGTTGTTTGGTTTGGATATCAGCCAGAAAAATGAGAATGTGAAACTTAAATAACAATCCTTATTAAACTAAAGCACTGCTGTACATTAACATAACTTTTCATAATCATTCTGAGCACCATTCTGAAGGTTATTACATAAGGATCTGTTCATATGTTGTTAATTGATCTGATTTATGATACATTTTGTTCTTAACACCATGCATTTTTTAAAGACCTGTACATACAGCACATTTCTGAAAAATTGTAATACAGAACCAAATGATTTTAATGTCAGTCAAAATGCATTGACATAGTGTAATCCCTTCTGTGTCTGTCTTTAACCTTGAGGTAAAACAAGGAATGATTTAGTTTCATAGTCGTGATATCAAATGCAAATGCGTGATCCAACTATATCAAAAGCTCCAAATGTCTTCTTTCTTACTTTTAAGATAAATGAAAAAGTACATGTTGAGTCTAAACTGGGGCTGGATTCTAAAATATCTAAAATGTCCTCATGCTTTGGAGAAAGTTCATTTCATTCCATTGTTTTTCAGTTTTATTTTCAAATATTAAAGTTCAAATTGTTATTTTTGAACCATTTTAAACCAAGCCAGCGGATTCCATGTGTTATCACTTATCACTATCAGATATGTATGCTTATTGTAACATCATTATATATTATATACCTTTAATTCAAACAGAAGCTGTAAATGGCTTGCAGTTAGGGTGTGTGAGGCAGTGGGGTGGGCGGGTTGACATCCTTCTGAGCACTTGGGTGCAGCTCTTTACAGTTTTTACTTCGATTGCTAAACCACAGTGGGCACAACTGGAGCGACATGTGCAAAACTCTAACTACACTATGCACAGCAGCGGTTCATGTGGACCAAACTCTAGATCGTTTCTCATTGCTTAAACACAATTTTCAAAACTTTACACACTTATCTCATGGCTTAACCACAGCCTGCACAACACTGTGGATTTCTAGCACTTTGTTCAAATTTTATTTATTTATTTAACTTTTATTTATCCCCGAGAGACCAATTGAGGGGTGACCCTCATTTACAATGACGTCGAGATCAAACAAATTCAAAGGAAAAACAACAATACATAAACAATATTCAGTGCAAATACATCAAATACACAACAACAGGTGAAGAGAAAAACAATTTAAACATTTACACAGTGGTGAAGAGTGGCAGCAATTAAAATGAAATGGGTGAAAGTACAATATAGCCTAATTAAAACTGTTACAGGTAGAGTTTGGCAGATTTAAGATAGTTTGTTTAAATTGGTTAAAGGATATGAAGTTATTTAGTTTAATTTTTTGCTGTAAGTTGTTCCAGGAGTCAGGGGCACTGAAGCTAAAAGCTGTCTTTCCCAGCTCAGACCGGGCTTGTGGGACATAAAGCATGAGCATGTCAGTGGAGCGGGTCTGATAAAGCCCATCTGAAATTTGCAGCATTTCTGTTAAATAACGAGGAAGCTTCCCGGTCAAGGCTTTGTAAAAAAAAAAAATAAATGATAACACACTGCTGTCACAACTGTAAACCACACATTCAAAACAGAATGGATATCAGCATAGTGCATTTCAAACACTGCAGATTGTAATTTCAACTGAAACACTAAGAAGGTGTCTTGTTTTAGACTTGTTAGTGAACATACTGTATATACAGTATAGGGAAAGCTCAAAAATAGGAAGACAGGTTGTTGGAGGGAGAAGAGAAGCAGTGAGACTGGATGTGTGGAGGAAGACCTAGAAGACATTGAGCTGTAATTTCTGATGAAATACAGTAAGCGCTACACTGATAGACCCTGTGGTGAATCATGGTCTCTCATTGAGAGAGGCAGGGTTGAGGGTGCAACGCAATCTGCAAAGATCTAAAGTTGCATCTGTAATACGAATTTTCAAGCAAACAAAAACGTAAGAGTTGCACCCTTACAGTAAATGACAACATTACAGAAATTGATTTCTGTATTACAATTATAGAATATTTACACAGATAAATACTACATTTGGAAATGTTTTCAATAAAATATAAAATGAAAAGATGTATCTATTGAAGCAAACTTCTGATCGTCATTTATTTTTGTTTACCTAAACATAACTGGTATGTTATAAAATAAACAATTTCATGTGAACTATTTTCACTCTTTCCTCAAAGAAAATATTACTTTATTTGTGTGAAGTAACTCAAATTATTGAGTTATTTGTGTATTGGGGTTTGATGCTAGTGTTTATACTCTGAGTGTGTTCTGAGTGACAGTGTGTGTTATCCCAAAGAAGCTGGTTCATAGTGTTTGCTGCACTGAGCTAGCCTGTCATTCCCAGACCTGCCACTAGGCGCTGGCAAATTAAATTTGCTGCGCCTGTTGGTCTGGACACTCTCCATTGAAGCTTTTTCAAAAAGTCCAGAAATCCGGACTCACGTTTCAATTGGTTCTATCTAATATGGGCGCGCCAGAGCCCTTTGTATGGTGCTCTGGGGAGGACGTAACCGGATGACGACAGTGACGTGCATGCGACGTCGAAGACGTGATAAACATCAAAGATGGCTGCGGATATGTTGTGTGAGTTTGAGACTGCTTTGGCCTCGACCCTTTACGATTTGGAAGACGGCACTCAAATCTTTCATTAGCAAGTAAGTGGAATGTTCTGTTTTGCAGACGACCACGGCAAAAGTTTAATTTAACAGTTTAACAGCTGTTCGCTAAACGAACAGGGCTTAATACGTCACCTTGTGCATCGCTCTGATTGGTTGTAGTGCTATCCAACTGCGTGCAGTGGCATATGAAATGCACGAGTAGGAGCCGCCCCTTGAGTTGGAAATTACTATTGATCGTGGCCAGACCCTCTATCGTTCAAGATATCAGCGTCTGGATTTCCAGGCTAGCACTGAGCCTATTTTGCGGGTGAAGTGAACTGTTCAGCTCCAGTGACTGTTGGTAGTGCAGACTGTAGTTAGAGTTTTGCACATTGAGCTACAGTTGTGCCCACTGTGGGTTAGCGATCGAAAAAAACTGCAATGCTAAAAAGGTGCAGTGTGTGTGTGTGTGTGTGTGTGTGTGTGTGTGTGTGTGTGTGTGTGTGTGTGACCCCTTTTAGCTTTAAACCATTGTAGTGAGCACATTTTTGGAAAGTGAGGACATTTTTTGGACTGGTCTCCACTTCTTCAAAGGCCTGTTTGAAGGTTCAGACTTGGTTTTAGAGTTCTGGTTAGAATTAAGGTTAGGGTTAGTGTGAGAGTTGGGGTCAGGCATTTCGTTTTGATGATTGAGTTAAAGCAGCTTTGAGGAACTTTCAGTTTGTGTTCATTCTAGCGCCCCCTTTGGACAAAAGCGGTAGTGTTTCTACAACGCCCAGTTCCTGGGTGAGCATACTCGGACAAAGGCATAAAGAAAACGATATAAAATAGCATTCTTTGCACTGATGGTCCCCTTTGCTGTTACATGTAATGCATGATCATCAGAGGAAAAATTTGACTATTTCAGAAATATTTAAAAGTTCCTCTCAGTCTTAGCACCATTAAGTGGGCAATACTTTGTCAATAAGTGTCCTCACAAAGATAGATGAACAATTGTGTGTGTGTGTGTGTGTGTGTGTGTGTGTGTGTGTGTGTGTGTGTGTGTGTGTGTGTGTGTGTGTGTGTGTGTGTGTGTGAGAGAGAGAGTGTGTGAGTGTGTGTGCGTTCGTTTGTGTGTGGTGGGGGTTACCAGAGGTAGGAGGAGGGTCAACGGGGGTCTGCTGCATATTGTGCAAGGAGAGAGGAAAAGGAGAAGGCATTCTTCTTTCTCCAGTAGGATTACACACACGCACACACACACACACACACACACACACACACACACACACACACACACACACACACACACACACACACACACACACACACACACACACACACACACACACATCCTAGCATGCAGTTTTCCATCTGACATTTGTGGGCCGGAGGAGCGGCTTGCAGGACGGCTGTGGAACGCCTGTCACCATGGCAGAAGGTAGGAGAAGCTTGTGTGCAGATGCTCTGGTTTAAAGAGAGACGGGGGGCTGGCAGCACTGTGTCTTTTCCTCTATCACAAACATGTGGTGGTGTCTCAGGGAGAGCACGGTAGAAGGCTTGTGTTGGTGTGGAGGTAAGACGGGGAGTGAGTGAGGAAGTTGTGCGCCAGGGGACGGGCAGCAGAGAGCGGCGGGATGGGCTCTGCCTCCAATCAGAGTTTCACAGGTAGAGATCCAGAACAGGACAGAAGCGTTTACCGACAAATATGAACTTCTAATGGCGTTAGAGGACCAGTGTGTTTGCGGCAGCAACCGAGGGCAGTTCAAATTCAGATTCTGCTGCTTGGCGATTTTTAATTTTCATTTCATTTTTCATTTAACTTTTATTTATCCTCGAGAGACCAATTGAGGGGTGACCCTCATTTTCAATGACGTCGAGTCAATGTTGACAGATGTATTTTATTTTGAAGGCCTGTTGGCAATGAAAGTGTAGCACGCTTTTTTTTTTGTTGAAAAGTCTAAGAATAGGCCTATATGAATCATAGCCTACTATTTAATCTATAAAGACATATAGGCCTAGTGGAAAATAATATGACAATGTATATTATAATCACGTGGGCTATTTATGGCTGAGACAATTCGTTTTTATTTTTGTGGATGAACCTTTTTTAATACTTTGTCTCTCATTGACTCCATTGATACTTTAGCCAGGATATCATTTAATCATTTACCCTCTTAACATAAATAAAAAGTTTGACAGTATTATAATAGAACATGGAAGGTAAAATAAAGGGTGAATATAGAAGGCTAGGCCTATATCATTGTATAGACTCCACCAATCATGGGTAATCGGAGAATAACCTGCAGATGAATTGATAATGATAAAGACAAAAAACTGCATCCCATAGAGCGTATTTTCCACACTAGTCCTCTGAGAAAAATAGTTTAGTTCAGATCGGGACAGTAGGCTATAGTGTTTAGTTCCGTGCCGTGTCAGACGCTTATCCGGGAGAACATCGGCTCCTCTGGGCTTATTTTACCACCGTTCACCAGGCTGAGAGACTGTGTGTGTTGTGCAGGCGGCGGTGCTTTGACCGAGGAGCCACTGGCCTTGTCC
Organism: Ammodytes marinus; assembly: GCF_949987685.1. Taxonomy (NCBI): domain Eukaryota; kingdom Metazoa; phylum Chordata; class Actinopteri; order Uranoscopiformes; family Ammodytidae; genus Ammodytes; species Ammodytes marinus. Next base: position 26,360,837 of record NC_137221.1, read on the forward strand.
CGGGGCAGCGGAGTGTGTAAATGGTTCAACATGAGGATGGGCTTCGGCTTCCTGTCCATGAGCACCAGGGACGGAGCCAAGCTGGAGGAGCCGCAAGATGTGTTCGTCCACCAGGTAAGAAGAGCCGCGGTGTGAGCGCAGCTTTGGCTGAACCCAAAACCTTACCGTAGCCCTGTAGTAGATAGGCTAGAATAATATTGTTTGTGTTGTTTGGATAAATAAAGTTTTGAGAAGATATATAGGCCTACACTTTACCTATCGAATAATTCACATATTGTCAAAATCATTTCATGAGAAGAGGTGAGAAAATATTTTATTCCAACTTGTCAAGGAAGCAAAATAGACAAAAATCTCAAAAACCGACCAGTGCTTGAAAAATGATATTTTGCCTGCAGTGTCTCCCCTTAAAGATGTCATTAGAACCAGGAGTCTTCATCTTATGTGTGATGATCTATAATGTAATGCCTGTTCAACAATATTGTTAAAAACCCTCACTGCTTAGTCATTTCAAAAGCTAAAATAAAATCCTTTTTAATTTATAAGAACAAACCTGTGATGGTGACATTTTGGAGGGGCATTTATACCTTGCATGGAAAGCTGAATTGATTGGTCGATTCAATGAACAGATCAACAGAAAATGTCAAGCTATAATCACTTCTCAAGCTAAATCTCTGGTTCTAACTTTTTACTTATTTGGTTGACCAAGGGCAACGACTGACAGAATAGTGCATCTGTCTACATTAAATACAGGCATTAACCCTCGAAAAGCCACTCGTAAGCAGAATGTGTGAGGCAACTGATGCGTTTGTGTGTAAAACTACCTGAAGATTAACACATCCTAAACTTCCCCCGCTCACTTCTCCCCACAGACAGACAGACAGACAGACACATACTTGCCGTGAGACCTCAAATTTGTAGGAGTGGGGGGGGGGGGGGGGTTAAGAGCTCAAACATTTCTATTTAAAGAGGGGTTAGAGGCTAAAGCAGAGAAAACAAGGCTCGTTCCTCTCTCCATCCAGCCCTGCTTCCTGTTATAAAGTCATTAAAAGCATCAGGGAGCAGCCCACCCAACCCCACGCTGCAGCCCCCCCCCCCACACCTACCATGTGGTGCCTTTGGGCCTGCAGACCTCCTCTCAGGTTACCTGTAAATCATTGTGATGAAAGAGAGTGGCCGATACGTGCTTGTTCTGGGCTTGAGTGAATCACCGGTGTCAGGTTTGGTCAGATGTGGAGATTGTAGTCTTTAGTGTGAGAACATGTAAGGAATGTATTGTTCCACGTTGTTGGAAAGGAATTTCGGGAGATAAATTAGAAAATGCAGCAGGTTTGGAGTTTTCTGGTAAAGCAAATGTTACAATAATGCAGACACGTTTCACACCTAAGGCCTCAGTATATGCTTCAAACAAACTACCCCTGCGTTCCAAATCGCATAGCCTACTCTTTCTTTTTTCTATTCTCCATACCTCACCTGACGATAAATTGTCATACTTGTATGACACAATTGGGACATACTTTTACTTATGTATTTCATCATAACATTGCAACTGGATCTTGCCTCTTGCTTTTATTACGTCGCATCCCTGTTTGTTTTCATATGGAAGCTCCGTCGTCGATGTGACGTCACTTCCGGTGCACACTGGATTGTGTGTTCAACACCAAAAATCTCGGACGGATCTAATAAACATGCAGGTATTTTTTAAGCATACTAAATCAACCACAAGAATTTGGACATCCTAAATCTTTTTTTTCTACCATACTTAATAGCAGAAAGTATGCGATTTGGAATGCAGGGTGAGTGTTGTCTGTCCAATGCTAAAGGCAAGGATGCTTAAACCCGTTGAAAAAAGGTGCCGATCTCTCTCCAAGAACTCTGTGTCCCTTTGCCTGTGTTTGTATTCTCAATGACATGGTTCATTCTCAGCTAACAGGAATAGATATGTAAAAAAAGAATAAAAAAGAAAGCTTGAAAAAGAATTTTATTTGTAGATCTCCACTGAACGGAATCATATGGCGCTTTTCCACTGCACACATAGCTCTACTCGACTCAACTCGACTTAACTCAACTTGGTTTGGTAGCAGCACAGGTTGTTTTCCACTGCAAATAGTACCTCCTGAACGTGGGCGGGGTCGTCATCCAAAGGGGCTGAAAGCCGACTCCGGAGCCAAGTAGCAAAGCAGAAATTACGAGCAGTTGTTGTACTATTAACTGAACCAACCGCCAAAAAAAAGGATGGAAAATGTTTAAAGGTGAAGTAAGTGGTTTATTTATGTTAATATAAGTGTTAAATCGCTCTATGTTCATACAGTGATCACTTACATAATGTGCGCGTTTCATAAAGCCGATCTCTCAGTCAGCTGCTATGCATGTAATCGGCAAATAAACTTTTCGGGGGATCCCGAAATTAATATCCAATCACAAGAGAGAACGCTACAAACCGAAACCCGTCTCACTCATGGTCTCACTGCCGGTGCACGCCAGAGCAACAGATGGGTGAATGTTTATGCGCCTACAATGGCGGAGCAGGTAAAAATCCTTCCCAATGTCTGTTTTGATGGTTTTTATCATGTTTTATCACGCTTATGGATCTGAGATGATGCTAGATAACTCGCTGCTTGAAGACCGCAGTGCGTTAATGTGGTGAAGTTGGGACGAACAAGGGGACTGCTAACTGGAGTAACTGACAGGAAGTTAGCTAAAAGAACCATTCCGCTTACAGCACCTTTAAGAAATAGCCTACCTCCCTTGTATCTGTTTGCTAAAAGAAGTAGAAGAATATTGCGACGGGCCAATAAAAGGAAGGATTACAGGGACCACCAGGTACCATGATATTGCGGTGGAAACGCCAAAAAAGCGAGTTGAGTCGAGTTGAGCTAATACCATGCAGTGTAAAAGCACCAATAGACCTCCATCAGGTTTACCGGAACCCCCACAGTCTAGGTTTCTTTTAGAAAACACAGTTTGTTGGAAAAAACAAAATAGTAGAAATGTCCTCTGGGCTGAGAACAGCTTGAAGCACCATAGTGAGTTATGGTGGAGGGTTACAGAGGGACTGTATTCAAGTGGAAAGGTCTCTTTGGAACTCTTATGTTCAGGCAGTGGTGTTCACACTGGTCAGCAGGTGTACACTCTACTTGTCCTCCAGCTCAGTCAGCACTAGGTTGAATGTGTGGTAACCAACTAATCATTGAAGACGTTGTAATAGGAAAATTAAGCAAACAGTGATACGTTAATAGTAGCATCAGGTTTTATTTCAATCATACAGCAAGGATCTCCGCGGAGAGGTCACTAATACAGACACAGAGATTGTATGTGCAAGAGTGACAAATTCTTCCTTAAAACGTCATGTATTTAAGGAACATCTGCCCCCCAGGGGGGGAGGCGTCTAACAATGGTTCGAAGGGGAGACAGGTAGAGAGGCAGACAGTTCTAATGTACATAACTTAACCATAGGAGGAGTTTGGGCATAGGACAATAGGAGAGCAGACAGAGTAATTGTGCATAAGTTAAACATAGGCGTGGCTGTCCGAGTGGTCTGTTGCATCACTCACATTTTGAGGAATCTACATTTCAGTTTACACTAAAACACATTCAATATATCATTGCACTATGGTCTATACAAGATAATAGCAAATGTTTACTATTGCATTATTAAGTATTCCAACATTTGAGTCCAGAGATATATCATATGCAAAATCTGCTACCACAACGTATTGTTGGTGGACGTGCCTACAGTCTTTGTCTGGTGAAACTACATAGTGCTCTTCCAGCGCCAATGAAGGCCTTTTCCCTTCAGATGCAATCTTTCTTTCTGAGCATTGGAGCCATCCTACAGCTCACATTGTCTGATTCACATTTGTTTTTCTGGGAAATGCAACCGTTCATTTTATACATCTTGAGTATGTAGTAAATTAAAAGTGGACTCAGCCATTCCGGAGAACGCTTGTTGTCAAAATCACTATCTCCTCCCCATCTGCTTACCTGTCTTTACTGTGTGTGCGCGCTGAAACAAATCCAGTGTTAATATGTTAAGCCTAGGCTCTGTAAACTGGCATGTTGCTAGCTATGTTTGGCTTGTTTATTGTGAATTGGATAGCTGATTAGTGAAAGCTCAGTATAGTGTGTGTGTGTGTGTGTGTGTGTGTGTGTGTGACACTGCTTTGGGCTTTGGTGATTCACTTCTCTCAGGATGCAAACATGTTTGCCACCTCTTCTGGGTTGCTATCCCAGGAATGCACTGCTCCTCCCCTGTGTCATTTTCCCATCATGCTCCAGGGCAGTGGTCATCTGGAGCCTTGACCAGATGGACTCATTTTGGAGAGTGTGTGTGTGTGTGTGTGTGTGTGTGTGTGGTGCTGAGGGAGCAGGGTGTGTGTGTGTGTGTGTGTGTGTGGGGGGGGGGGGGGGGAGGGAGGGGGGGTTGGGGTGAGGAATGCTTTGGAGGTTTGGTTGGAGACACAGGAGCGGAGGAGGGGTATTTGAAATACTGATGTGTTACCAGGGCTGTCAACAGCACTGGATTTTTACGAGAGAGCTGAGGATTCCCTGACGGAGAGGCTACACCTTTCTATAAATGCAACATTTGAAGTAGAATTGGTGTATTTATAGGTTAACTATTATTCAAAATGCACTTTTTCTTAAATTTGAATATGTGTCCCATGTGTGACTAGACTCCCAAAGTATGAGGATACTACTAGTAACAACCCTCTCTCTTTTTCTCCACCTCTCTGAAAACCTATGTTCAAAAACCAGATTTAAAAATTCAGATTTCTCTCCCCTTATGACGACACAAAAAACACATAAACCACGCCCCCTCATTACCAACCTAACTTAACACTACCTCACCTGTGATACGCCACATCCCCAGATACCCCTGAATCTTACCGGCAGTTATGTCTCGTTTCCACCGAGCAGAGCGGGTTGGAGCGGTTTGGTCCGGTTATTTTGGCTTTCCATTTGCCTAAAGTTGGGTAGGGTACGGATATAAGCGAGCCTAACCGCTATAAGCCCCTCCCTTTTTCGGTACTTCTCCGTTGGGGTACCAGCCGCCTGAAAGGGTGCCGAAAAGGTGGAGCTACACACTGCCGTCCGTTGATTGGTCGAAAGAATAATTTCTGCCGTGTGTAGTCACCTCGGCAAGAGTGAAGAGAGTCTTGTGTTTTGGCGAAAAATGTCGTCATTAAATGAATCAGTGGGCTACACTGTGTCCCACTACTACGATGTCGTGTAGCCTTCGCAGCCAGCGCTGTTCACTCACTGTCTCTGATGGGTTGCACCGAGCCTTAGAAGCGAGCTGTCCCGCTCTGAGCAGCTCCGACCCGACCCGACCCGCTCTACTCGGTGGAAACGAGGCATTAGATTGCTAATCGGAGCAGACTGGGCTTTTCAGAAGGCAGAGGCTTAAAGAGACATAGGCTCTATAATGGAGCATTTCAGACAGAGGCTGAAAAGACGAGATGCAGCAATAGCACTTTGAGAAATATAAAGGTTTTTTGGACACTACACCATGAACACAGTTTTAAAGTAGAAACCCAAATGACAATGTTGAACCTGAAAATGAGCATACTATGTGACCTTTAAAGGTGAGACATCTCACGTTACCTGCTAAACAACTGAATGAACCCTTTAGAAACTTTACTTTGCGGCGAATTAGATTTTGGCCAACTGTGAAAGGAAGCCTAGGCCTACTTTCTCATCACTGCACACCTGCACTGCATGCAATGGCGATGTATGCAATGTCCGATTCTTATTTGCAAAAAAATATATAAAATGTCTTTGGCCTTTGCACTCCCACTTCTGACGTCAAAGAGTTGTGTTTCAGACGCAGTTCAACGATCTAACGTGTAGTTTGCAAAGAGGATACTGATACAATAGGAAACAATACAACATTTCTGGAAGACTTAAGTTTTACAATGAATCAGAAAAAGGAGATGTTGTTTTTGACTTTCAGGAGATCTCACCAGTTCTAGGTTTATTCAAGCCCCTTCTGTGCCATTCAGTGTATGAAGTGGCAACCTAATTCACAAGAGTTTACTACAATAACCTCTGCTTTACGGCAGTACCAATTTGTGGTAGCAGGACAAAATGAGAGCACAATAAAACCTGAACTATACTGAATAAACCAATTACATTAAGATAAAACAATATATCAGTTATGATTAACTATTATAAATTAAAGCAAAACATAAGCCTTATCTTCTACATGGTTCTAACAGTGTATGTAGCCTACTGTACCTACGGACCTCACTCTCTCTCTCTCTCTCTCTCTCTCTCTCTCTCTCTCCCATTGACAGAGCAAACTGCACATGGAGGGCTTCCGCAGTCTCAGAGAGGGCGAGGCTGTGGAGTTCACCTTTAAGACATCCCCCAAAGGACTGGAGTCTGTCCAGGTCAGCGGGCCCCATGGAGCCCCATGTCTGGGCAGCGAGAGAAGACCAAAGAGTGTCCAGGTGCGGCGCTCCAAGGGAGACAGGTAAAGTCCATTCTCTAAAATAAGCCGGATCAATAGATTGTTTGATGTCCTCAGGCATCTTCAACCCCCTCCCCCCCCCCCCACACACACACACACACCCCCAACCCTCCACCTATGGCTTCTGTGCAGGCTACAACGTCACTATATCAGTTCAAAGTTCATCTCCTTGGGGCGCCCTTAGCTCAGTTGGTAGGGCGTCCCCCCCATGGGCCTCGGCCAGCAGCGGACCCGGGTTCGAAGTTTGTTTGAGAGATTAAGATCCAGCTATTCATTTGTAGCCTCTTGTAGATTTGAACATGTTACAGTGAATAAGATACACATTTGAACATACAGGTATCATCATGGAACTTTGCTGAGATTTAAAATGTTCACAGACTATTAATAATAATAATAACAATAATAATAATAATAATAATAATAATAATAATAATAATAATAATAATAATAATAATAATAATAATAATAATAATAATAATAATAATAATACATTTTATTTATATAGGGCTCTTCTCTATTAGAGTCCAACGGTTTTATGGAACAGAACAAAATATAGGCTATCATAAATCAGACAATGAACAACATATGAACACATCCTTCTGTACTAGTAACCTGCAGAATAGTGCTAAGAATGAAAATGGGGAGTTTAGTTGATGTACGTGGAAGCAAAATAGACAACAATGAACAATCTCAAAATTGAGCATTGTTAAAAAAAAAAAAAAGGTTGAACCTGCCGTGTCTCACCTTGGATTGCAGTGATAAAATCATCCCCATATCAGGTGCTCCTGTGGCGTAGTGGGTAGAGCGTGTTCCATGTTAGCTCAGTCCTTGTCGCAGTGGTTGTGGGTTTGAATCCGACTCACGGTCCTTTACTGCACGTCACCCCCCTCTCTCTCCCCATTTCCTCTCTATCACTCTGAATCAACTATCAATAAAAAGGTCAAACATGAGCGTTGCAGTTAAGAAAAAAAGGAGTTTGATGTACAGATCTTAGAAGGTATTAAAGGTGAAGTAAGTGATTTATTTATGTTAATATAAATGTTAAATCGCTCTTTATTCATACAGTGATCACTTATATAGTGTGCGTGTTTCATAAAGCCGATCTCTCAGTCACTCGCTCTGCATGGAATCGGCAAATAAACTTTTCAGGGATCCTACTACTAATAACCAATTTGCCGGTGCACGTGCAAAGGGACAGATGGGTGAATGTTTACGTGCCTACAATGGCAGAGCAGGTAAAAATCCTTCCCAATGTCTGTTTTGATGGTTTTTAATCATGTTTTATCACACTTATGGATCAGAGATGATGCTAGATAACTCGCTGCTTGAAGACCGCAGTGCATTAATGTGGTGACGTGGGGACGAGGGAGGGGACTGCTAACTGCAGTAACTGACAGGAAGTTAGCTAAAAGAATCATTCCGCGTACTGAACCTTTAAGAAGACAAGGTGACAAGGTTATTCGTCTGGTAACATCTTATTCAGTTGAACTTCATTTAATCACGGCTGGCAATGATGAAAAAAAAAAGAATCCCACTGCATCCTGTCTCTAAGTTTACCCGCTACTGTGGCTTTGATTGAACTCACATGTTCCCTCTTTTCTCCCAACACATAAACGTAGCATCGGGGAGAGGAAAAGGATCCTACCCGTTTAATTGATAACAGATGTAGTGTCCCCGAGAGGGGGTCAGAGGTCGCCATCGCCATAGCAACAATGGGATGTGGTGTGGTGTGCAAATTAGGTGTGGGAGGGGGGGGGGTGGGGGCAGGGTTCAGATGTCAATGGTGTATAGAAACAAAGGAGTCCCTCTGCCACCCTTCTTGTTCACACAGATCAATACAGAGCACTGATGGGTGGGGGGTGCTTAGCTGTGGATCTCATAGGCTTTCAAAGACATGGATTCTGTATTATGGCTGCGTTCCAATCCCCCATATACTTGCCTGATATTTAGTATGTTAGAAAAAGATGAAGGATGTCTCAATACATGTAGTCAGGTGCAGCATGCTTAAAAATACCCAGATGTCATACTACAAATGGTGGTGGTTTTTTGCTGTGGAAATCAGCATGCTTTCTTTTTGGGGCGATTCTGACCCCAAATCCACTGCGCACAGGAAGTGATGTCACATGGACTGAGCCTCCGAATGAAACAACGAAAGAAGCAATGAATATACAGTGTGATCAAGTGGCAAGTTCAAGGCGCGATGTTATGATGAAATAAATAAATAGAGGTGTGTCCCAACTATTTTCTTTTAACATTGATGTCATGGGACTACAGATGAAAAATAGCCTTTTGGCTGATTCTGGCATTTTTTAACCCATGTATGATCATGTGTTTTATTCATTTCCACTGTCCCCTTCTTAAATAAACTGAATTGAATTGAAGTGAGCCTTCCTAGTAAGTGAAACTTGCGGAATTGAACTCTGCATTTCCATTCAGCTTTTACCGTGTTTTGGCATCTTTAAATTCATAATTTTGGTTTTACAACACACAGTTATACGGCCTATGTCTATTTGTTTTTCAGTAAGAACCAAAGACCACAGACAGGGTACGGAAGTCAGAAAGTAGAGCTAGATGGAGGAACATGTTGTTGGTTTTCATGTTGAAAGGTGGAGTGATTCTGGATAATGTTTTTTGTCAAAATCAGTGAATATCTCCTCATGATGCTGCGCTCACAACTGCGTGTGTGCTAAAGAAAATCCCGTTAACACATTGCCCAGGTATTGTAAACGGGCATGTTGCCCGCTAAGGTGTGCCCCCTTTGTTTACATACCAGTTCACAGAGACTAGGCTGTGTATCCAAACCCAATTTCTTTCCAGTACACATAAAGGTAGCAGATCGTGAAGATATATTAACGGATTTTGACAAAAAGTTACTGACAACAAGCATCCGCCTGACTGTACCTTTAAATGGGATTTGTGGATGATAAGAGAAGAAAAGAATGAGACTGATGTTTGGGTTTGCCTTTTCATTGTGATTTCATTGTTACTAAACAGCCTCCACAGTGTCTCTGTGGATTGTTGCACTGTGTCAGTTCTTAGCCACCTCCCAGGCAGCCATTGGTTTCTGCTTATTCCTGCATTAACACAAATATATGAAGAGACATGATACTTGCTTGAGATACGTCATTTTCCACAGTGAACATTAAGAAATCCACGTAAAACATTAAGTGAATTAACCTTGATTTCGGAGTTACAGAATCAATGGTGTTTCTTTACCTGTTTAAGTGGCCTTTGTGTCAGTGCCTTAGCACTTTGTGCCTTGTTTATCCTCCCTCCCTAATGAGTTCACTGATAGGATTTCACTTAGCTATACTGATCATTAGCTTTGTCGGTGTAGATTCACTGCTAGCGATACACATCAAGACCAACACACATGTACACACACTAAGCAAACACAATGCAGGAAAAGCTAGGTGTGAACACATTCAGGTAATGGCATGCATGAACTACAAAGATGACAGGATGGGGGATGAATGTATGAGACAAAGGAAAGGGAAGCACATACTGTACTTAAAACAATTGCATACTCCACCGTCAGCAAGCTTTAAAAAGATAAATGTGTCAAATTCGAGCATAACATACACATCAAACTCCACAGTCACAGAAATGTACGTGTATTAATGATCCAAAAGTCCACATCTTCTTCTCTTTGGAGCAAGGCGAGGCACTGCAGGTGAACAGGGTCAAATGTTTCACTTATCATCATCATGGAGCTTTGCCAGGTGATAACTGACATTAGAACACTTCTTTTTTTGTATCACATTATTTTTTTCCAGAGATGTTTTAATACATATGCACATTTGGCAGTATATCATTTTATATCTAACTCAATTTGCAAATCTTTTTTCAAGAGTTGAAATCTGTATTTCATTTTGACAACATATTAGTGACCAAAGTCAGAACACATTTTGGATAAATGTTTTTAAATTTGAATCATTTTAAAAATACTATCTACATTCTTTAAAATGCCCTTTCTGCATGTTGTTTATAAACATACACAGTTTGCATGCTTGACCAATGGTTGGCTTCCAAACTGTGATGTCACTAAATACTGCTGGTAAATATCCACAACGAGTTAGACTCAAATTTATTAATTTTAATTTAATAATATTAATTACATTTTATTTATAATTGTATATATTTAAATGAATATAACTATGCCCATTCATCATTCTGCACGGTGAAGCTCACAGTAAGGGAGAACAGGGGGGCCTTTAAACACTCTGCAAAGCCATGGTCCCCCCCCCCCATCCTTGATGGGTAGGACAACAAAGACACTTTAAAGTTTAGCTGTCAAAGTATCCCTCTGCCCTCCCCTGAGAGACACAGATCAATTTGGCCAAATCCCCTCACAGCTGCCCAACACTGGGACTGCAGCTAATGACACGTGTGTCAACACAAACTAAAGCTGGAGTGTGCTGCCCTCTGCTGATATCATTTGATCACATCCAGACACTGCAGACACGTTTATTACATACAATTTAACCAAACATGACCAAATAATAATGAGAAAATGCATTTATTTTGGTGTTTACAGAGTGTTAGCCTCATAGCATAATTGCCTAAATCATATTTACTCTACTCTACTTTTACTCTACATCTATTCTATTCTACATCTACTCTATTCTACATCTACTCTATTCTATAATTTAGGCAATTATGCTATGAGGCTAACACAAGTATATAATGATACAGATATGAGATGCGGGACTTGAATATGTCTGCTGTTATCTTTAAAAATAAAGATATTTAAAATTGTAGATGTTATTATGGATTAAGAATAGAATGTCTGGAGCACGAGTATCCCCTTAAATTGAATTTTATCGTTATTATGTCAAATATATGACACTTGTTATCCTCTCACAACGTCCAAAACAGTGTGTCGACAGAGAGGGTTTCAATCCTTCATATGCAATACAAAATTAATTTGTGTTTTTGGTGTCTTGACACAAAATAAGGAATGGCAAGGTAAAAAGCCCATTTTGATAAAAAGGACAAAAGCTGGGAGGTTGTGTCAAAGCTTAGCTCAGTAGCTTAGTATACAATACAGAACATGGATGTAAATAAGAAGCATTTTAGAAATGGGAAACACACCTCATTGGCTGTCTAAACTAGTGGTCGACCGGATTGGGTTTTTCATTGGCCTTCTATGCTAATACAGATATTTAGAGAGCAGGTTGGCTGGATGGATGATATAAAGACAATATCACGCAGTTATGTTTTTTTTTTTTTAAATGTTTGGGCATTTGATAAAAATGAAAAATGTAGTAATAATGCTGTAATGTCTCAATAGGTAGTGTGTGTGTGTTGAGAAGCAATGGGCTCAGGAGTTTCCCCCTTTCAATGAATATGTTTTTGCATGTGCTTGAGAGTGATACATTGCATGACTATTGTTGCAAACAAACAGTGTTGCCAAAGCATTACAGAATTACAAATATTACAACAAAATGGAAAGTCAGAACAATATGTAAATATAACAAAATAGCACAACAAACAGATGTACCTAATAATATCTAATATATAAAATGATTTGGACAAGAATAACTATTTATTTGCAGGTTTTCGATTAACATGAGAATAAAATAAACAAAATGAAACAGTCAGGCTTGGTGTACAATATCAATCCCTCATGATGTGGCAAACCGAAATAAGCTATGTTTTCTTATATCGGCCTGTTTCGATGGCTCGGCTGTGAGCACTCAGTCTGTTCACCAAGGCAAAGTCAATGCATCACCGGGACGTGCAAGAATATAAACAATTTGGAACTGCAGAAAGTGTTTCCAGAATAATATTTGTTCCAAAATACCAGAGAGAAACTGTATCAGACCCTCTAAAGGTAATTCCCTCTCTTCTGTTCATTTTAGATGCTACAACTGTGGAGGACCCGGCCATCATGCCAAGGAGTGTCAGCTGCCCCCTCAGCCCAAAAAGTGCCATTTCTGTCAGAGCGTTTGTCACATGGTGGCCAACTGTCCAATCAGAGCCCAGCAGCAGCAGCAACAACAGCAGCAGCCTTCATCTTCAGGCTCTCAAGGAACCGCTACCTCACCCAGGGAGGAGGAAGAGGAGCAAAGCCAGGCCACACTCTCTGACAACTCTGAGTAAAGACTGTGGCTGTGTTCGGAAAGCCATACTAACGTCCTACTCATACTCCTTTTGACTTCAATTTGAGTATGTGACGGTTGTGTATGCGAGTTTGGGTAAGCGAGAAATGCCCGGATAAGTACTAACTTCCAGGAAGATTTTGAGTATGGATCGATTGAATACTTTTCCTACTCAACCGTCCCACAATGCATTGCGTCTTTATTTACAGTTCTGCATTTCCTGCACAACACAGGACTGTATGTAAAAATCTAGTTCTATATCTAACCTGTGGAGGGCGTTAATACGCTAAACAGCGTCTAAACGGCCAGAATCTTATAAGAAGATGAAGAAATTCTTTATTGCTTGAGTATACTTGTGTTTCGACGCACCTCGCATACACAATCGATCTTTAAGTAGACAATATGTAGTATATAGATGTTGAGTATGTAGGAGGGAGGACGTTAGTATGGCTTTCCGAACACAGCCTGTCATTCACTGGAACACTACTTACACACAGAGCTACCTCAGGTGTTATTTATCCATGTCTACTTTGAAAAGCTTTTCTTGTTCCTTGTCTTATATTGTTCTGCCTTGGAGAAGTGTCTTAGCAAATGGAAGAAAGCAATCAGACTTTCCTGTTGATTTACCCCACATATCTGACGTGTGCCTCCACTAACTGAGCCTTTTTACAATAACAAATTCATACGTCATATTACAACTAAGACAAATATGAATTTTGATTTTCTAAACGATGACTTCAATCTTTGAAGGTTTTTTTCTACTAATACTAAACCACGAGGTAAACAATCCAACATGTGAATGTACGAGAAAGAACCTTTAATGGGCTTGTCGAATATTTTCGCCTTCTTGAAAAAACATTTTCAGGTAGGGGTTAGTGAGTCAAAACATAAGTGCCATAACCTCCTCTTAACTATGAGGTTGATGAGAGCTGCTTCAAGTGCACTAAAAGACAACAGATTCACTAAACATGTACATTTGAACAGTTAACTCTATTTGTTTCCTCTAGTGGTAAAATGTATGTCTTCATTTACAAATTGCCATTGTATTCTTTGAACTTAAGTGCAAGACCAGTATTGATTGTATGGCCGAGTATGGATCCGAATGTAATGTTCACACACGTGCACATTTATATATCTATATCAGGGATGCTTTGACATAAGCAATATTAACTCAGTCACTGGAATGCTGTAGGTGAAGCAGAAGGGAGGAGTTCAGATGTGGAATATTTTTAGTTTTTCTGCCTTCCCTCATTTTGGAGTAGGCACTAAATGTATATCGATGTGATGTTCTTATACAAACTATCTATTCTCCCAGCTTTAATAGTTCCAATTGACCCAGTGCTAAATTTTACAAATACATTTGTATATGTTCAATACAGATACATCTAAATACTTCAAAGCACCTGCTGTGCACTACTTCACACATCCTGACATTCACATTACTGTGTAATTGTTTACTTACAGTTTAGATCACTGTCATTTTGCAGTTCCACAACTTTCTGTATAATGACTACACACAAAGAATCAGAGCAGCTTAACTTTCTTCTATCTATGAATGGAAAAACTGCCTCAGTGACCTCAGCCTTCATGTTGAACTCAGGGAGAACTAGTGTCCTTTAGGACGTGTCTAGATGTTTAAGTTATTTACTGTCTTGGGGGGTTCAGACTGCGGGCCTCAACCTTCCAAACCAGGCATGCACTATCTTTATGTGACAACACAGAGCTGCCAGTAGTCTACTGTGGCTACCTGACTGATATGAGCCCTCCTCCACTCCAAACCACTTTAACATTTCATATCTTTGAGCATGATGTGCATTGCATACCTGCATACCTCGGTAGGATTTGTTTTTTTTGCTATTGCCTTTGACATGAGGCTAAGTGGCCCAACACAGACCATGTTAGCATGAAATATGTAGCTACAGTGGAGTGTATGCCTAATAGCAGAAACTTCTATTAACCTAAAACACCAGGGGAAGAGGAAAGTAAGCCAGGTGACACCATCTCGTCAGCTTTACATTCATTTCTCTCCACCAGTTAAGTCTGGACTTTCTCCAATCTCCGTGGGGAGGAGGCCGGCCCTGTCCATTAGTGATAGGCAGCCCCTGATTGGTTCATGTAGTTGTTGAATGCAACATGGATCCACGAATAAGCTTGTGATTCTAGTCTCGCTAAGCATAAAGCTAAGCAGAGTGTTAGCCTGGATCTGTCCAATGTACATAAGACTGATACATCTCTCATGACTCTGAAACAGTACTTCCAAATGAAGATTCAAAATCAGTAGCACTGACATACATACCTATAACAGGCCTGCTCTAGTGGACCAGCTGTTATTCACATATGACACACAGCAGATATCCATTGAAATTGGATTTGAACAGTTTTTTATTGTACATATCCATTGTCTTTTTCACATGTATTCAAATAGCCTATAGAGGTCATGGTGTGCCTGCATGATAACAAGTAGAATAGCCTTATAGATTAGATTTTCATGTAGAAAAGGACTGTTGACGGGGCCCACTGATTTCACAGCACAAAGCATCAGTATTGATAATCATTAGGGATCATTAGGTCTATATTATGTGCTTGAATTCACCTAAATGCTGACTATGGTGCAGTACAATGGGGTCTCATCGTCGGCCATGTATAATCTAATCTAAGCCCATGTCCCAGTGTTCCGTCTCGTCTATTGTAGTTTGTGTTGTTTCTAATGTGTGACCAAGACTCGCCAATGTGTCTTGTCAAAATATATATGTATATCTATACAAGTCTACCTCAGGTGTGATTTTTGGGCAGCTTGAGAACAGCCTGTCCAAAAAACTGTTTTGTATGTATTGTCATTTTTTGTTTGTTTATCAAATTGTTTGTTCAAGTATTTATTACTTAGTTTCCTTTCAATGTAATGTGTGCTACCTCACAGAACCTATTCTGTTTCTTTTTATAGCATCTTTATGCCTGTTGCTGCCATTTTAACCAGATATCCTGAACTTAAAGGTGCAGTCAGTGATTCTAGAGAATGCATGTTGTGGATTATGTTTTTGTCAATATCAGTGAATATCCCATCACGATTCCGCTACTTGTATGTACTGTGTGTGTGGTCGGGAAAAAAACCAGAGTCAGAGTCTAAACTGTGTATTAAGACTAATTAAGGGCCGGTTTCACAGACAAGGCTTAAACCTAATCCGAGACTAAAATGCCTGTTGAGCTGGATTAATTTAAAGATACTTGCACAGACTCAGTTTAAAATAGTCCTAGATTAAAGCTATTCTGGATTAAACAAAACCAATTGCAAGACGGACGAGTAGAGCTACTCTAGGTCTAAAATTTATCTTAAATGAATCCTCCAAAGAGGCAGGTTTAACTTCAGTTTAGTGGTGTTTGTGAGAGAGCATGGACTATTTGGAATATCTAAATGAAGACTAACTCCCACTGCAGAGGCCAGCCAGAAGAGTACTTGTGGATAGGTCTTATCCAAAACATTTATTTGATGAACTTACATTTCGAGACCGCTTTCAATATGGAAAATGCACTGGAAATAACAACTTTGCTTGAGCTTATTAGATGGATGCATTTAAATTGAAGATGTATTCAGCATAATAAAATGAGTGTCTAAAACAATTCTGTTTTCAAATGTGGTTGTTGTGATTAAAAATACTGACACACATGAATAACAAAATGACAAAACACAACATGAACACCTTTTATTTTCTACTTATATCTTCACTGTGATTAGTAATCACAATTGTCTCAGTACTGTATCTTGTTTGAATCATAGCTCTCTCTTCCATCTTCATGTCCAATTCCACCTGTAGAATTTTCATTTTCATGTCATTTTCATGTCATACTTCTATACAGTCGAGAAGTGGAGGGAATGTGTTGAGGTGACGTCACAGAGGCGACAAGACTTAATAATAATAATAATTCATTTTATTTAGAGGGCGCCTTTCTTAGCACCCAAGGTCACCTTACAGGGCAGTTTAAAAACAAAACAAACAAAACCAGCAATCATAAAAAAACACAAGAACAAGATACATTGAACAATTTACATAAGTGGGGTGAAATGGGTTAAATGGAATATGTCAGATTAAAAAGATGTGTTTTGAGACGGGACTTAAAAGTGGAAAGAGTGTCAGAATTACGGATGTCAGGTGGGAGGGTGTTCCAGAGGTGGGGGGCAGATCGGCTCTATGCCCTGGACCCCATGGTAACCAGGCGGGCGGGTGGAACAGTGAATTGAATGGAAGAGGAGGACCGGAGAGTGCGGGTGGGTGTGTTGGTGTGCAGGAGGTCACATATGTATGGAGGGGCGAGGTTGTGGAGGGCCTTGACGGTGAGGAGCAGAATCTTAAAGTTGATGCGGGTTTTGACCGGGAGCCAGTGAAGCTGCTGAAGGACAGGAGTGATGTGATTAATGGAGGGGGTTCTGGTGATGATGCGAGCAGCAGAGTTCTGGACCAGTTGGAGTTTACGGATGGACTTGAGGGGGAGACCGAAGAGGAGGGAGTTACAATAGTCGATGCGGGAAGTGACCAGACTGTGGACAAGGATGGTGGCAGTGTGGGGGGTAAGGGAGGGGCGGAGGCGGTTGATGTTTTGGTGGAAGTAGGCAGTCTGGGTAATGTTATTGATGTGGGGTTGAAATGATAGTGTGGTGTCGAGGATGACACCCAGGCTCTTAACCTGGGGGGAGGGGGAAACAGTGGAGTTATCAATGGTGAGAGAAAAGCTGTCGGTTTTGGATAATGTAGGTTTGGTGCCAATGAGGAGAACCTCGGTTTTGCTGCTGTTTAATTTCAGGAAGTTTTGAGTGAACCAGGTTTTTATTTCTGAGATGCAATCAGTAAGGGAAGTGGGCGGGAGAGTGGACGAGGGCTTTGTAGAGAGGTAGAGCTGGGTGTCATCAGCATAACAGTGGAAATTAATGTCAAATTTGCGGAAGATATTGCCGAGGGGAAGGAGGTAAATGATGAAGAGTAGGGGCCCCAGGACGGAGCCCTGGGGAACACCTGAGGTGACGGGGGAGGGGATGGATTTAAAAGACTTTACTTGAACAAATTGAGTATGGCAAGAAAAATAAGATGTGAACCAATCTAATGGAGTGTTGGTGATGCCAATGGAGGATAGTCTGTTGAGCAGGGTAGTGTGACAGATGGTGTCAAAGGCTGCACTAAGGTCCAGGAGGATGAGTATGGTGAGTAGTCCAGAATCAGCTGACATAAGGAGGTCATTGGTGATTTTGATGAGTGCAGTTTCAGTGCTATGGAGTGGGCGGAATCCGGACTGGAACTGTTCATAAAGGTTATTGTCAGATAGGTGAAAATGGAGTTGGGAGGCCACTGTCTTTTCCAGGATTTTGGAGATGAAGGGAAGATTGGATATGGGACGGAAGTTGTTGAAGTTGGAGGGGTCTGCACCAGGTTTTTTCAGAATTGGGGTGATGGCAGCAGTTTTGAAGGATGTAGGGACAGTTCCAGTAGTAAGAGAGGAGTGGATGATTGCAGAAATGAGAGGAACTAGGGAGGGGAGGGAGGCCTTAACCAGATGTGTGGGTAGGGTGTCAAGTTGACAGGTGGATGGCTTGGATTTCCGAATGAGTTCAGTGATTTCTGAGATAGTAGGGAGCTGGAAGGAGGAGAATGAGTGTGTGGAAGGGTGAAAGTCGGCTGATATATTGAGATGAGGGGTTGATCCAAGGTGCTGGTGAATGTTTTGATTTTATCGATGAAAAAGGACATCATGGAGTTGCAGAAGGAGGTTGTGTACAGGTGAGGGGGGAGAGAATCCTGGGGTTGGGTAATTTTGTTAAGTAGGGAAAAGAGTGACTTAGAGTTTCCTTTGTTGGCAGTGATCATATTGGCGTACTAGTGGGTTTTAGTGCTGGCAATAGAGTCTTTATAATGCAAGATGTGGTTCTTGTACATCTCTTTGTGAATACTGAGACCAGTTTTCCTCTGAAGACGTTCAAGTTGCCGACCTTTGGCTTTCATTAAACGGAGATTGGGAGTGAACCAAGGGGCAGAGATGGAAAAGGAAACAGATCTGGTTTTTAATGGGGCAAGGGAATTAAGGATATTATTGAGTACTAGTATTATTAAGGATATTATTGAGTACTAGTATTATTGAACTTGTAGTTGTTCTCGTAAATTTTTTTCAAAAGCCGTTAGACGAATAATCATACAACATACCGTCAAACTCTTCACATGAAAAATGATCATTTAGACCCAAACAAAACATATATGTAATCCAAGGCATTTAAAGGCCTACTTCACCGGTTTGAATATGAAGGTTTATTGAATTCTGAGATCCTATGTAGTATAAATGTGCAAAAAAAATTGAAATCGGTTCATCCTAGTCTGAGAAAAGGCAGAAAGAGTGTTTTTTTTAACCCTATATTTCTCTTTCTCGTGACATCACAGAAAGAGAAATATAGGGTTAAAAAAAAAACTTACTTTGTAAATATTACTGTGATGTCTTTTACTGTGACATCACAGTAATATTTACAAAGTACGTTTTTTTTAACCCTATATTTCTCTTTCTGTGATGTCACGAGAAAGAGAAATATAGGGTTAAAAAAAAACACTCTTTCTGCCTTTTCTCAGGCTAGGATGAACCGATTTTAATTTTTTTTGCACATTTATACTACATAGGATCTCAGAATTCAATACACCTTCATATTCAAACCGGTGAAGTAGGCCTTTAATGACAGGGACCAGAAAATAGTAGATTACTTTCCATAGACTCCCATTAATTTTTTTTCAGCTGAGAGGTCCCATGCCCCGTAATTCCGCCACTTCCGCTTAACAGCTCTATCTGGGAAATGCGCTGTACACCCAGACTGACTACTGTAGGGAAAATGAAATTTGGCTGGTGGGCGGAGCCAGGATAGGCCTATTGGCTATTGAAAATAGAATAAATTAAATATAATATATAATATAAATTGAAATAATGTCTGTTAAAGATGGTTGTAGCAGAAATATACAGACACAAACAGACCAGGTTTAGTCAAATACACACCTGAATGTACATTTTGGAGCTGTTATTCATACCAGAATGAAAGAAAACATGTAATGGGAGCTAAATAGAAAAACATCTCTAAACCAGTGCTTGATGTGTTTGCATAATTATTTCATTCAAGGGAAAAAAATCGATTCCCGAAAGTTCAGGTAGAATGGCAGAAGCATCGCATTAGATCTCATGTTTGCTGGTGTTCATATTCCACGACCCCTCAGTTTGATGAAGAGGAGACAGGGCGCCTGCATTTCACTGCAAAAATTGGTAAAGCGATAGACAGATTTTGCCAAGGGTAAGAGCAAAAGTGCAGTGAATTTCCTTCAAAATAAAGTGTTTGAATTCGTCAATTTTGATTGGCCTAAATAAAAGAGGTTATCTCTGAAATTGTTAAATGAAAAGCCCCTATCTCACTGGGCTGCGACTGTTTGCGACAAGTTGGAGACTTAATTCGCAAACGAGTCTCTAAACTGTCTCCAAACGTTCGCGGAGGTCTCAATTTCCTCGCATGGGTCGCAGAGCCGCGCAGTCCTGTCGCATGAATTTTGAACATGTTCAAAAAAAGTGTGCGACAAATCTGTCTCAAAATAGTCTCAGAGTGGTCGCGGGTGTGTCGCACGCGTCGCAAACCCTTCTCAATTTAGTTTCCGCGAGTCAGAAAGTGCGAGCAATGTGAGACAACTTTGCGAGGGGTTGGCGACATATGAAACTAAATTGCGACTGATTTGAGACAAAAATGAGACGGTCGTGAGACGTTCGCGAGACATAAATGCGACCTCCTGGCAAGTGTTGGGCAGGACATTCGCAAACGTGTCGTGAGGAACCAACTCAGTGAGACTGCAAGTGAAATTTGTCGCTAATTTGCATATTTTGTCGCAATTTTGTGTCTCCAACTTGTTGCACACTGTCGCAGCCCAGTGAGATAGGGGCTTTTGAGAAGGCCTAACTGAAAGACTAAAAGGCACGTGCGGAAAAATGTTAAGCGTTTTTGTACTCTGCCAATCTGAAAAGGGCCTGGCATCAATTTGAAATGGAGCATAACGCCTAGGATTCTGTTCAGTGTAATGGTAGGATAGTTTTATTAGGCCTTTCTGACACAATCACATTTGAAGGTAGAGTCAGCGATTCTGGAATATAAATAGGCTAGGCCTATCTTATACTATAATTATGTTGTCCATTAAGCTATTAACTTCTTGTAAAAAAAAATATAGGGCCTAATTATAGTAATTTTGCAATACTAGCCTATATTAGGACTACTGTCTCACTACGTAGTATAATCACAGTTGTCATGGTCACCGGCCTCTTTTGAGCACGTTAGCCTATTAATATTGGTCTGTGGTATTAAAAAAGGGAACGTTTCTGATGTGGAATGTGACATTATTTAGGCTATTCTGATAGGCCATATGTCCATATTTCTAGACACAGAATGTCGGCTTATTCTGAAAATAATAATACTCTTATGTGTGTGGTTACTTTGTCTGTACCTCTTTTATAGTCATGGCCTCTACCAGTTTACAGCCTGTTCAATTGTTCTTTACGTACACACGTTTATTTTGATATTTAGAACCGGAAGTGGGTGTCATTCGGGCATCAGCGCTGCGCTCGCGCTGCACAGCAGCTGCCTGCACGCTCTCACGTCCAGTGTTTGACAAACCCTCCTCCGTCGGTCTGACTGTGAGCAGAACGTGTGCGGCTGTAATGGCTGCCAGGGAGAGTGAGGAAGACAACAAATGAACCCCAGAGAAACGACTGAAAGGTGAGAGGGACAAAATGACAACTTAGAGCATGACAGCTGGAGCCTCTTTATCCAGACTATTGTCTTGTCCTCTGTTGCTACTTGTCTGCTTGGATCGCAGGTGTGTGTGTGTGAGTGTGAGTGTGACTGACTGTGCGTGCGTGTGCTTTCTGGATGACACGCGCACATACACACACACACACACACACACACGGGACAATAAACTGTCAATAATACCCAGTGCTTACCTTGTACGCCTCCCTGCCCTGTGCTCCAACGTTTCTACAGTTTAAGCGGTTTGACCTGTTTCACGTTCGATTTCTATTAGCTCGATACAGACATACATGCCGACTGTGCTGGCAAGAGGTGGACTCTTTGTTAGCTGGTGTGTTAACGTGATTAGCCAACGTTAGCTAACCAACAACATCGTTAGCTGACGGTGGCCAGGCCACATAGCTGATAGGCGAGGTGTTTTTTAATTGGCCCGTTAGCATGCTGGCTATCATTTCTTTCAGTCCAAAATAAGTCCTTTCGCTTCCGATTTAGTTGTTGTCGGTGTTAATCATTTCCTAATCTGCCTGCGTCAAGTAGATTGACAAAAAAATGAAGTGTTATTATTAGACTAGTGAATAGTTATGGACAGGCAGGTGTTCTGGTGAGTTTGAACAGTCAATGATTTGTCAGTCCAGTATGGTGGACTGGTTATTAGAGTCTTTCATGTGGTGCTAACCTGATCTGATGTTTAACGTAAGCCTTGTAAATAGCCTAAGTTGTGCTGTGCTTATAGTATCTTAAGATATGTTTGATTGTTTTTAATAAACACGAGGTCAAAATTATTAAATGGGAGTTTAAAGTTATTTTGATAAAGGATTATATAATATTGCCTATAATATTGTTATTGACCATAATCCCAAACCATATTTGTGAGAGGAAGTGGGCAACACTCACTTGTACTTGAAGGCAAAAGCCTATTTGTTTCAACATTTAATTAAAATATATGTGGATGCAGTAGTGTTCAAATTGCAATTATTCATATAATGCAACCTAAGACATAAATTCGACATACAGGGGATTTCTTGACACATTTTACCTAATGGCAGCCTGCTTTTAAACATGTCACTGTCCCAGCTGTTTGACAGCTGACCAATCCTAGAGGAGCAGGGAGACCTGTCATAGCAATGTCAATATTTCAGGGGGTATCAATTGAGCTCAGTGTAACATAACAATTAAACTCTTTCGCTAACAAACATTGTTGGTGTTAAACTGTCTCCCACAACTTTCTGTATGGTGTTTGCGTTTATTTCAACACTTAAAGTCAAAAACATGCTTTGACCTGTGGTTTTCATCAGAAGAATAGATTACTTGCCAGCACAGCCTCACTTTGAGGTCAAGGTCCCTTTTTATGTAACCTCAGCTAACCCCTTTTGTTTACATACGGGTTTACAGAGCCTAGGCTGTGTATAAGCAAGACTTGATTTTTAGGAGATATTCACCGATTCTGACCAAAGGGTGGTTTTTAGAACATTCTCCAGAATCACTGACTCCACCGATTTTTAATGAGCCTCTGTTACACAACAATCAGACAAACTCAAGTCCAAACACTGATTGTGGCAAGCCTTGAATAGAATACAGGCTGATCATAAATATAATGAGAACTTGTAGCCTTGGCAATATGTTGTGGTCTAGCAGGAATATCAGGATTATGATATAAGCACATAATGAGGACGAGTGAGGTTGATGCTATGACTAGGCCTCTTCTTTGGAAGTGAGCCACTTTGCAGTGAATTCTTTCAGTGGTGTAGCAGTTCCTGGGAAGCATGTTAGTGTGACGTGCAGATGCGTGGGATACACAGTCATCAATAGGTTGCTAGGTGTGTTAAGGAAGTTAAACTCTGGAATTTTGGGAATATTCAAAATTGGGAGTTATGGGAATTACCTAGAAATGGGGGTAATTTAAATGATCTGTATCCTATCCAAACATAAATCTTAACATATTAACATTATGTTTTGCCATAGGGAGACATGGCAGACATCCATGTACAATCATACAATTAAAAAACATTACATTTTAACAGATTTATTTGTCAGTAGAACTTTATCAAGTTTTGATCATTTTATTGAAAAATCTATTATTTCACTGAACAACAAAACTATGAATGTTTAGTGAAATATTACTCATCCCCGACCCCACCCATTCACCCCAAAAATCAGATTGAAATCAAATGTTCATAAATATTATAAAACGTAGTTTTTTTACTGTCCAAAACGTTCGCCAGGTCTGACATAACATAGTTATGATTAATGTGGGTTGCCAGGGCCTTTTAAGGGCCAACCTTACATTGAGTAAATTCCTGTTTATTCTCGTTAATTTCCATAAATTCCTGTTAATTCCCATGATGGTTTCCAACTTTGAAAATTCCTGGAAAAAAACAACATATCAACTAGGGATGGGCATTTTAAGAAATTTCCTTGATCGATCATCGCTAGAATTATCGAGCAATTATCGATTAATCATTAACTTTTTCTATAGGCTATATTAAAATTCCCGTTGGTAGAAAATACAAAATGCAGCATGTTTATATCAATGAAATCTTTATTCCAACAATAATGTATAGGCCAACAATAATACAAGACAGTTAACTTGAAGACCTACCTACAACTGTTTAACAGTTTTAAAATAATAAATACAGGCATTATAGGGTATAGGCCTATGCGGCGCTCGCAAAGGCCGAACAATGCGCCTACAGGCGCTCTTAAAGGTTTGGAAATGCTTCAACAAGACTAAATCTGTATTCTAATTACTATAAGTAGCCTACTATCGGCCAACAATAATCAAACAAGGCAGTACAAGTGGGCATTAAACTGTATAACTGTTTTGAAAAAAAAGGGAAAAAAAAGGCCGACATATAGCTATGCCTATAGGCTGCAGCCGGCGCTCGGAAAGGCTCTCAACAAAAAGATGAGCCACACATTTAGAAACAATTGCATGAACTAGCCTATATATAAGCAATACCTTAGTGAACATATATAAGGCTGAACTTGTTGCTAAAATGTCACAGTTTTGACAAAATGTAACGACTCTAAGAGGCACCAAGCCGAAAGAAAAGCGGAGCGAGAGACAACACATTAAGAAAAAAAAAAGAGCGACTTACATACGGTGGTGACTGTCCCCACTGTCCATAGCATACAGTACCTCCAGCCTACAGATTTTTGTTTAGGAATATAAGCATGTTAACATGCTCGGGGGTCAGACGCGAACGCAGCCTTGTAACTGTCAGTCCAGCAGCAGAAAACACCCGCTCTGACGGGACCGAAGTTGCGGGGATGCAGAGGTATTGTCGCGCCAACTTTGACTAGGTTGAGAGGAGGATGAACTGCCGGCCAACAAGGTCGGATGTGCATTGTTCAAGTGATACATCATATTAGTCGTCGTGGAATTATACTTGTACACGGCATCACAGTGTGTACAGTGCACGTCTCCGTTTTTTAAATCGAAGTGGTTCCACGCAACACTTCGCTTGGACCGCTTCATGTTTAGGCTAATCTTGATTTGCTGGCAAGTTTCCAAATGAGCTGCGTCACAAGTCAACTGCCGCTCATTTGGCTGTTCCGTTTTTGTCATTAGAAATAATAAAACATCGCGCCCTGGTGGTTAGATTTGTTATTTCTTCCACATAGTGATATTCAATTAAATGCTTCAAGACTCACAGTATGCAATACAACGTCCTTTTGATCGATAACAATATAAATTGATCGACACATTTCTTAACGAGCAATTATCAAGCATCGATTAATTATGCCCATCCCTAATATCAACATAACTCTGTAACCAAGAAAGTTGGTGTCAATTAAACTGATCATTTGGTTTGTGGGTATAATGTGAGTTTTCATGAGTTTTGTGACAGTGGTCTCTTGACAAAAGACATGCAGTACCGTAAAGGTGCTAATGTGTGTGCACGAGTGCTACGTAGCTAGCGTCCCTTATTAAGTGGTTTTAGTTAAGCTATAGCTGTGGTTCTTCTATGCTTCTGCCGTCATATGAAATCATAAGAGAACAGGGAGGGATGTTGTTGTTTGTTTGGGGGAAAATGAGTTCATGCTTGGGGGAAAATGAGTTCATGCTTCAGGGACCAAGAACACCTGTCAATCATCTGTCACACCTACTTGCCCCCAGCATGCCAATCAAGTGGCACAATGGCTGTTTGCTACATTGAGATTATTTGTGTTTTTTTGAGGAGTTTGATTTGATAACAGGCCAGAAAAGCTATGGAATGATTTTAAATGAACAGGGTTGGCTAAGGTAGAGAGACGTTATTGATTTGGTTGAAGGCGAAAGATGTTTACCACACAAGAGGAAGCAAATGGAATGTAAAGTTGCCTTTTAAGGGTAAAGTCCAGTATATCATTATTTGGGTTTCTAGTCCTGGGGGAATGACAAAATAAGGGCAAATATATATCCCACTTGAAAAGATATGATGCTGCTCGCCTATCTTAAATCTATCCTATCCTTTGTTGTATCCTACAGGATAAGATTTAATTTTCACCAGTCTGTCTTAGGTCAATTGTCAAAAGGCCATTGGGCTAGGGCTGTCAAACCATTCATTGGGATTTAGACTTTCATAGTTAATTTAACGAGTTAACCCTGACAGCCCTAATTTGGGCATTTTGTCATCATTCCTCGCACTGTAAGAAATTGAGGGACAAATCCAAAGTCAATTGACAGTTTGACGGAAGCTAATATTAAGCTTTGGCATTGTGAGTTACTTTAAACTTTGTCATGGTTCTCACTTTAAGGTTTATTCCCAGTGTGTTGTCCAGGCGTCAAACCTACAGTCAGCTAGAAGAACGTATCCCTCCACCATGACTTGACGAGGAAACACAAACAGGGCCTACAAAGACAGTGACTTTGCATGATAAATATTTGATCAGGCTAACTCAGACTGCTTAGCCCATACTATAGCTCTTGTGCTGGCTTAAACGGCAGTATGCTTCATTTAAGTAAACATGAACAAGTGTAGTGCAATGCAAACATGGAATCGGTGTTGTTGTGTGTCCATAGCAAGGACTAGGATGGTAAGCAGCCAGCCGAAGTACGACCTGATCCAGGAGGTGGGGCGTGGCAGCTACGGCGTGGTGTATGAGGCCGTGGTCAAGAGGACGGGGGCCCGCGTGGCCGTCAAGAAGATCCGCTGCCACTCTCCAGAGAACGTGGAGCTGGCCCTCAGAGAGTTCTGGGCCCTGAGCAGCATCCAGAGCCAGCACCCCAACGTCATCCACCTGGAGGAGTGCATCCTGCAGAGAGACCAGCTGGCCCAGAGGATGAACCACGGCTCCAGCTCCCCACTCTACCTGGAGGTAAGAACCACCAAGCCACACAGCATTATGGATTATTAGAAGGACTTGAGGAATGTTTGATTTTGTCTCACGTTGAATTGTACACAACATACAGTGTTTCCCACAGAAGGTTTTGAAACTGTGGGGGGGACTGCGGATCTTCTAGAGGGTTCCGGGGGCACGCTTCCCCGGGAAAAAATGTGGTACCTTTTTAAACTTGAATGCATCAATCTGGTGCACTTTTGAGAGGAAAATTGAGCTGTTAAATTCAATTTTCTGGAATAAATTGGAGACACTGCGTCAGATAACGTGGAAATTATGGGGCATGCCCCCCTGGAATACAATTTCTTTTACCTTTTTTAAAGTAAAATGCATCAATTTGGTAGCCTGGAAATCCAGACCTGCCGCTGGACAATTTAAATTTGCTCAGCATGTTGGTCTGGGCACGCTCCATTGAAGCTCATTAAATATGTCAAACTTCTGAGCTACGTTTCAATTGGTTCAATCTGATATGAGCGCGCCAGAGCCCTATGTATGGTGCTCTGGGGCGGACGTAACCGGATGACGACAGTGCTGTGCATTTGCCGTCCAAGCCGTGATAGTAAACAACAGCTCACATGCAATGATTGACTGGAGGTGAAGGGAGACTGAAGGGGAGATGCTTTACTGAGGCGACGACAACATCTCGGAACATAGTGTAGAGATTTGTCGTCTATGGTAGAGAACTATTATGTTTTTTAAAAATATATGTATTAGGGCTGTCAAGCGATTAAAAAAATGTATCTAATTAATTACAGGCTCTGTGATCAATTAATCTGAATTAATCGCATACTTATATGACACTTTTATGCCTGTTTATAAATGGCTGTATAGCCAACAGTTTGTCTCTTTGTCTCAGTTTGACACTGCGGAGAATAACACAAGATACACTCAACAAAAATATAAACGCAACACTTTTGTTTTTGCTCCCATATTTCATGAGATGCAGTGTTTCCCACTAATGTATCATTCCGTGGCGGGCCGCCACACTTTAATTTTGCCCCGCCACACTTTAATTTTATTTTATTTTTTAGATATATGTATATTTTACTATTTAAAAAATATACATGTATACATTTCATTTGCAATGCGCGAGTTTCACTTGGAAACAATAGCATTTCCGCATAAAAATCTTTAACGTGTGATTCGCGCTGTGATCTCAAGAAACAATATTTCCTTCAATCATGGACGTATTATCAAAGCGCCGCTTGAGGGATCGAGGCTTCAATCTCCCCGAGTCAATCAGCCCCTCCCCCTGCGGTGTCAACACGCGCTGTGACTGTATTGCCTTTGAACACTCTAATTTTTTCAAAGTAAACGCTTCGGACCCCGCGGGACACTCAGTTAAGAGCATCGAGGGGGCGCCGAGAGGCAGGGGCTGGGACAGACGGTAGCTCGCCTCGCGGCGGACCGTCAGCTCGATCCCGAGATCCAACTACGAGCTTTTTAATTGCAGCAACTTTAAGATACGCTATTGGAGCTGGAATTACCGCAGCTGCTGGCACCAGACTTGCCCTCCAATGGATCCTCGTTAAAGGATTTAAAGTGTACTCATTCCAATTACAGGGCCTCGAAAGAGTCCTGTATTGTTATTTTTCGTCACTACCTCCCCGAGTCGGGAGTGGGTAATTTGCGCGCCTGCTGCCTTTCCAGCAGAGCACCCTCTGCTGGAAAGAATATTGTGAGCTATCCTTCGTGATTGTAGTCACAGTTATTTGAGTACTAGTAATTCAACAATCTAATAAAACAAAAGGGCGCTTGTGTTCACTCTTTTGAACCACAGGTAACCACCACCTTTGCTTAATTTTTTTGATGGCTCAAATGTGTATCATAGAAAATTATTTATTCATTAACCATTGATAAGTGTGTTAAACTCCATCTTAATCACCATTCATATAGGAATAGTGTTCCTCAAAGTACACCAGATTGATGCATTTAACATTTAAAAAGGTACAACAGGGGTCGGGGTCCCCCCCCCCCCCCCCCCCACACTTTCAAAAAATTCTGTGGGAAACACTGAGATGGACTTAAAGATCTAAAATTCATTCCAGATACACAATTGTACCATTTCTCTCAAACATTGTTCACAAATCTGTCTAAATGTGTGATAGTGAGCACTTCTGCTTTGCTGAGATAATCCATCCCACCTCACAGGTGTGCCACATCAAGATGCTGATCTGACATCATGATAAGTGCACTTAGACTGTCCACAATAAAAGGCCACTCTGAAATGTGCATTTTTTTGCTTTATTGGGGGTCTGGGGACTCAGAACCAGTCAGTATCTGGTGTGACCACCATTTGCCTCATGCAGTGCAACACATCTTCTTCGCATAGAGTTTATCAGATTGTCAATTGTGGCCTGTGGAATGTTGGTCCACTCCTCTTCAATGGCTGTGCGAAGTTGCTGGAGACGGCTTATGGTGGAGAAATTAACATTCAATGCACGAGCAACAGATCTGGTTGACATTCCTGCTGTCAGCATGCCAATTGCACGCTCCCTCAATGCTTGTGGCATTTTGCTGTGAGACAAAACTGCACATTTCAGGGTGGCCTTTTATTGTGGACAGTCTAAGGCACACCTGTGCACTAAACATGATGTCAGATCAGCATCTTGATGTGGCACACCTGTGAGGTGGGATGGATTATCTCAGCAAAGCAGAAGTGCTCACTATCACACATTTAGACAGATTTGTGAACAATGTTTGAGAGAAATGGTACAATTGTGTATCTGGAATGAATTTTAGATCTTTAAGTCCATCTCATGAAAAATGGGAGCAAAAACAGAAGTGTTGCGTTTATATTTTTGTTGAGTGTAACTTCCTACCTTCATGCTTATTTGCCTGAAGCTTCCCATAAAACGTCCATAGAGCCCTCTCTATGCTTCTTTCTTTACCCTTTAATCCCGTGCGGGCCATGTCCGCAAACTACATGGTGCAGCTGCGCTATCGTCTCACCCCTTTTGCACCGGGTCAAAGGGCACTATAGAAGTGCGATTAATCTGTGTTCATTTTTTTAATCACGTAAATTTTTCTGTGATTAATTAATCGAAATTAACGCGTTAATTTGACAGCCCTAATATTTATATAGAGAACTATTATGTTGACGTTCAAAAATAAAAAAGAATAGGGGCAGGTTATTGATAGTTTTTGTATATGTTTTTCTCAATTTAAAACATGAAAATAGTTTTGAGAACTGTGAACCGCATATCAGGGGCCGGGGAGGGATTATCCTGACCAACCAGACAAACTGAAACCTCATGCCCGCCATATTTAAAAATGAGACGTAAACATAACATAATTACCGAACGTAGCGATCAAATCGGCCGGCGAAAATACACTGTATGGGTCGTGTTTGGTTAACAATGCAAAGCGAGAGGCAACCAGGTAAAAATAAGACGTATCCGCCGCTGTTGCTGTGCTTAAAGCTAGTGCTAGCTTTAGCGTTAGCCAGGAGAGCAGCAACGTCGGGCGACGTACACAGACGTTTAAAGTGACGTCATGACGTTGCTCTCTTGACAGCTCTGGTCGGTGGAATGCCCACAAGTTAATAAGGGACAGTGATTATTATTTCCTTAAATTGTTAGTAAGATTTGTGTTACTGGCGGTGACGTCAGTCAGCTGGAGCGCATGACTTTTCTTATTTATGACCACCCTTGCAGTGCATTATAATTTATGCACGCTAATTAACTGCCGCGATTCGCGGGTCGTAATGGCAGATTAATTTATCATGACGAGTGAAATACATGCTTTAGCAGACTATTGTTCTTTTCCCTGGTTTTGTATGCTGTGCATGTAGTAAACTAAAAGGATAATCAAACAGCGGATCAAGCACCCACCCGTTTTCTCCACTACAGACTGAGCTGGTAAAATTTAGAATATGGAGTTAAATTTTTTTTAACAAAAAATAAATTATGCAGCCAAAGAAGCATGGGAGTGAGTTTGTTTTTATTCAATACTACATTTTACTCTCTCATGCGTAGCCTATATTATTATAGGCTATATGAATGTAAAGAATGTTTCAGGTCAATGCTTTGTATAAGATTATCATCAAAATCCTTTCTGAAATGTTCTGTGTACAGGTTTAGATAAAATAACTTGAAGGTAAAGTGACGAGCAAAACGGGCCTGAAAAATACAAGGTTCTTATTGTTATCGAATTTAAATATTGCTCTTTGAAATATAAATGTGGTGGAATTTTATTTTATGGTGAGAAATAAAGACTGAACAAACTTCCTGTTTCCGTCTGACAAAGGCGAGGCCTTGCCAAAGCCGCACCGCTGTTATACCCTCGCCCTTAATGATCGAGTGGCACTCCACAGCCGCGAGGGTGACTCCACAGCGAGTGACACTCGCTCACGGAGTGGGAGTGCCTAGGGAGTCATTTCGGATTGGGCCACATATACACAGAGCAGCTGATGGTCTGATCAGAGGAGGGGAATGCTACACATGCACGTAGGGCTGGGCGATATGACCAAAATCTCATATCCCGATATAGAAATTTCTTATCCCGATAACGATGCATTTGACGATATAGCATATTTTTTGTAAATTAAATTAATAAATATTCAAATTTTCAAGCATTCAACAAAATAGAAAATTGCAGATCAGATCAATTGGACTCCTGTTTTGATACAATGTGTACCATGAAATTGCGTGACCATGTCTAGATTATAAGAGGGATGTTTATTTTTCCATCCACTACCGACATCTGTTGACATATTTCTCTCATTGCTTCTGGCCAAAGTAACTAGTAGAACAAATAGGTTAAGCATAAGGGTCAGTGGTTTGTCCAGTTCTGCAAAGAAGGGATGCACTCAAATAAAGATTCTCGGCACTTGGTCGAATAACAAACATGTTCTATTGCAGTTCATTTATTTTGCCAATTTTTCCACCA
The DNA here is from genome assembly GCF_949987685.1 of Ammodytes marinus. Taxonomy (NCBI): domain Eukaryota; kingdom Metazoa; phylum Chordata; class Actinopteri; order Uranoscopiformes; family Ammodytidae; genus Ammodytes; species Ammodytes marinus. The sequence goes on from NC_137221.1 coordinate 26,392,416, forward strand.
TTGAATTAAATACAATTGCCCAAAAAAAAAGTATATACATTGAAGACTTTTAAAACTTTCCAGCAGCCATACAAACAAAGCACAATGGCCCTCATTTATCAAACTTGCGTGGAAACTGGTGCAGATTCTGGCGCAAATACGCCAGCTATCGCGTGGGATTTCTCAAACAGTCGTACCTCGCCAATCTCGGCGTACGCCAGGCCATTATTGAGAAATGCGGCGGCTGAAAACAATCGTTATTTGAATATGACGCCCCTATATTTTCTCAGTTTAGAGGCCTCGTCCAGAGGTTTTACGACATGGATATGCGCATTACGGCAAAGAAGAGGAACTTCCCTGAAGTAGAAATTTACAGAATAACAGAAAAAAAATAGTTTAATTTCGGAGCATTACAAGCGCCATCAAAGAACGACAGAAGGCAGCAGTTAGGAAGGAAATAACTGCTGCGGTCAACAGCGTTGGTGTTGACAACAAACGATCTCCAGCTGAGGATTTTGCATTTGAGGTTTAGCTACATCAGTATCGCTCAAATGCTATAAAACAGCATATACAATAATATGTCCCCATTTCTTTACATAGATGAAGAAAAAGTGGTCTGACTCAAAAATCGCCACTAAAAAAAGCGTGTTGCAGCTCTGAAATGCAACCAACTGGAGGTGCAGGCATAATATAAGTGGTAGAGGAGAAAAAGACGCACCAACTGTCCGATAATGGTCCCCATAAAAGAAATACACGTCTGCAGCGATTTGAATGATTAGAATGTATTGGCCCTTTTAGATAGCACTACTCAAACGGGTTTTAAAAACTAAAAATAACACATTTTGCGTTTTACTGTATGACAGCATGCGCTTGGCACGAGTGGTCAGCCCGGCCGTCAGCTGCACAAGCCGACCCGGCAACGATCAGCTGTGAGAGCGCCCACCGTCCTGCTCCACCAGCAGATCGGATAATCAAGCCGAAACGTGCCGGTTAACGGTGGAAATAAATCACTCGCTTTAGCGATCAATGACACATTAAAATAGGAACTAAAATCTCAAAAGTGCGTCAAATAAATAAAATGTTAAAGCGGACCTATGATACTTTTTGACTTTTATGACCTATAAACGTTGTTATGATGATTTATAGTCATGTTTAACCATACTAGATTATAAAATAATGACGTACATGCATTTCGACGTATTCCCTGTTTACCGTCTGGGGTGTCTGTGCAGAACACTAGACACTATTCTAGCCAGTCGAGAAGTCACGTGTTCAAAGCGGCTTGACGCTTTGTGACTTTGTGACGTCGCATGTAACTTGGTGTCGTCACCACGCGGATGTTTCCATGTATGGTAATGCTGCCACTTTCCTACTCGCGTCGTTATAGGTCCATGCTCGCACCTCCCTCCACTGAAAGTGTTCCGGAAGGAAGGTAACCAATCACAACGAAGTTGGGTTTTCAGGAAGGGAGGGGAGGGTGCGTAAATGTCAAAAGCAAAGTGTTTACAGGGCATGCTGGATCGCCAAAATAAGAGAAAGAGCTTCCCGAAAATCTACATAGTTTTTTGTGATGTGATTCGTGTCAGGTTGCTCTATAGCAGTGTAAAACAAGAAATTAAGACCAGAAAAGTAGTATAATAGGTCCTCTTTAAGCTGAATGTTGTGCCGTGTATTTTTTTTTCTCATAAAGAGCAGCGTACTACTTGCATAGCTTACATATTTAATACTTAGGCTAACATTTTGAATTAATGCAGCCCCCGTGCCTCAGTGTCCCCCCAGCCCTTACGCAGTCCCATGCAGCGCTCCTAAGTGGCCGGTGTGCGCACTATTGAATCAGCGCTCCTACACATTTTTAAGTGATTAATATCTTTATTTCGGTCTGAGCAAACACTGCATTTGTATTATCTTCTAATAATTGTCGGCTACCCGGCACAGCCTGCACTACGAGTCCATGCTGTTTAAAAACTTGCGTACACGAGCTGAGAGCTGGCGTTGGATTTGAGCGTATCCTACGCTCACGTCCATATTGATGAATGCCGAGGTTTGCGTGGAAATGTGCGTACACCCACTTTTCTGGTCTACGCACGGTTGATAAATGAGGGCCATTATAACTGCAGATAAATGTAGAAGTTAAAGCAAATATTTGTATTTGGCCCCTCTGACTCATCATCATACAACGCTGTTTGCCTATTTGATTGTGTCAACAATAATGTTGGGAAAAATGTGTTTCTTTAATTTATTCTCCCAAATACCAAACGTGTTTTTTTTTTTCTTTGCTATTATCGGACAAATGATTTTTGGTTGGTGAACATTACTGATGCTGAATGTTGCGTCGCACTGCCGGTAGTAAAATGTCGGATTGGACATCGCTCTTCCTTTTACCTGGACAGTCCACAATGAAACGGGCCGTGGGGGTTTGTTGGGTCCTGCTCACAGGGTTTTTCCTGGCTCAGAATGGGCCTTTGGGGGGTCAGTACGCGACCAACTTTTTTTGGAGTCGCGACTATGTGCAACAGTAAAGGCAAAACGTTTGTGTATTTTAAGAGGGTGTGGGGTTAAGGAGAGGGGAGTTTCTGTCCAGCTCAAGAGCATTTCAGTCAGCCTGTCAATCACTACGTAACCATGGAGCTCACTGACGCTTATGAAATCACAATAAACAACCTGTTGATATGAAGTCAAAATACTAATAATGACTAGGCCTACCTATGGGCCGGTTTCACAGACATGGATTAAGCGTAGTTCTGGACTAAATTGTACCTTCAATAGACAATCTCCATTCAAAATTCCATTTAGTCCAGGACTAAGATTAATCCATGTCTGTGAAACTGGCCCTAATTGTTTCTAATTGATCTAAACCATGGCAATTGCAAGAAGAAAGAAACAATCATAATCATGATTATTTTGAGTAATCACATTGTGTTATCACAATTATAAAAGACAGTTAATCATTATGCATTTATTTTACTTTTAACAAGGTTTTTTTCTAATAACACCATGACTTTGGTCTTTAAACAAAGGCCTAATTGAACTGAAAACAGGGAGAATAGAAATAGGCTAAATAAGTGAAACATATTTTTAATAATTGAATAAAAAAATATGTAAAAATAAAAATAACCAGTTGTAAATGGTGTTGATAGGGCACGTCTTTTGATAGCATTAAATGTAAGGGCATGATTTATTTATGTCAAGGAGCAGGGTGGATAGGCAGTTGCATTGTAGTGTTGACAGTTGTGGTGGCAGGAGTCAAGGAGCTTTAAACTTCCTGTGTTTTTTTTATTCAGTGATTGCTTGGTCATAGACCACTATGACTCGACTTAAAGTGAATAAAGAAATTGGTCGGGATGTTTAGAGGTGCAGATCAGGTCGTATACCTTTTTCTCTCTCTCTGTCTCTGTCTCGCGGTCGCGTATGTAACGTTACTCGCGTGTCCGCGCGTGACAAATCTTGCACATTATTTTAGTTTGTTGTGAGTCTGAAGTGTTTTCAGACAACACAATTAGTTTTACCTTTATTCTCGTCATCTAGAAGTTTTTCACCCCGGCAATGCGCAACATTTCCCTCCTACTCTCTGGACCAGCCGATAGCAAAATTATCAGGTAAGGGAGGGGCCGAGCAAGCGCACCGCTCGGCTGAAAGGGTTCGCTGCATTTACAAGCCTGCATGCCCCGGCGTGCGGAACAATGATAGTTTAATAACGATTATTTTGTTTTCATGATTGAGGGAAGCCGTAATAGTAATCGAAAATGAAATTCAAGTTATTGTCCAACCCCTCAAGAAGGATGACTTAAATTGGGCTGAATTTGGAGAGGTTTTAAATAGCTATATTTATTCTCAATCTTTATCATTTTGGCGCTCCTGATTTTCCTTTGGCGCTGGATAAATCCGCTTTGGCGGGCGCCAAAATTTTCTCTATGCAGGAAAAACCCTGGCTCATCTCATCTCTGTATTATTGACGTGTTACCTGCTACTTCAAATATTTTAAGGCCCGGTACAAACGGCTCCATTGACACTGGGGTTGGCCCTGCTTTAACCCATTGAGAAACGCCCTCTAAAACCTGAGCACCTATGGTCCTCAGTCAAATTCATTTGCAGTTCATTTTTCTTATTTTTTTCTTTACTTATATTTTAGTAGATCACGTTGTCTTTCATCGGTCATGTGTCTTAAAACATCTGATTGATGAGACATCTCATCAGGCTTTAAAGGTAGAAACAGGCACGTTGCATCAGGCCTTAATGGGTTAAGCTATATATTATAGGTATTAGTGTTTTAAAGATTACATTCATGGAGACCCCTGGCATCTGAAGTCTGCTTGGTATTTCTTTGTGTGTGCTAGGGCTGCTCGATTATGGCAAAAATTATAATCACGATTATTTTGATTGATATTGTAATCACGGTTATTAAAGACGATTATTCATTTTAGGGATTCACCAAAATGAAAATTCAGCCAATTCTTTCAACATTACATAAACAAAACTCCCAATTGTGCTCCTCAAACATAGCCTACAACTAAAAAGCCACACAAAATAAATAATCAGTAAAGCCTTCGAATCTAAGAGTAAAATTAATATTTTACTAGGGATGTGATTGTGAACCATTCATTGATTTGTACTTCGACTTATAAGAGGAGGTAGGCTATGAATCTACAAAAATATCGACTTATTGCTTCCTTTTTTTTTGCAGTGCACGTTGAGTTGCTGTAAAAAAAACTGCACCACAGCTGACACCGTAATGTTCAGAATTTGCATCAGAGCGCTGATCATAAAAATTAGACGCTTTATTTAAACGAAGTCCATGCTTAGGTGCTGGTTGTAACTTTTCGTCTGTAGACTGAGACTAACGGAGGGGGTGCGTCTCACTGTATATTTGCTCTTGTCGCGCATATAGTTTGCCGACATGGCACAATATATTCAGGCTCGAGAAATGCAATCAGAAAGCGGAAGCCTTTCCCCTCAACAACGTTAACGTGCAGGAGTCCCCGACTATGATTTTACCCGTAAAGCCACAGAGCTTTTCTGCGCGGCGGCTCACACCGGCAAGTTCTCACAGTGAATGACACCGTTACCCACCGCCATCACAGTGTCTCACTCACACCATGTTTCACCGAGTGAAACGCTGCTTCAAAGGCTTTTGTGTTTCGGTGTAACATCCTGGACGAGCGTTTTAACTTTATGCTGAATAAACAATTGCACTGGAATCGCTGAAAGCGACAGTGTTCAGGCGGGGGCGGGGCGGAGCGCAGGTGGAGACAGAAGGGTGCGCTGCATTTACTACACATGACCCGGCGTGCCGCACAATAACCGTTTTATTACGATTATCTTGTTTTCATGAAATCGAAATTCAATTAATCGCCCAGCCCTAGTGTGTGCTGCTGCGCATTAAGCAGAAGAGCTGGAATGTGTCTGTAGGGATCTGTGTTGCCCCCACAGTCGTGTGTGTGTGTGTGTGTGTGTGTGTGTGTGTTGCGCATGGAGCTGTCTGCAGCCAGTCATGCGGCGGTGCCCCCATGCAGTGTGCCGGCTCTGTGCCCCAGCCTGGTTCTAGCCTCTCTCTCAGTGGCACGCGGTGGGGCCATTGTCAGACTGTTCATTCAGCTTTCTGCTGCGCTAGCATTGGACACTTTCCCAGAATCCCTTTTTATTCCAGCTCTTTTTTTTCTTCTTTTGATTTGCTCTGTAATGTTCCAGTACGTGCTTTACAGGAGAACAAATAATAATGGGGGTGGAATTATCTGACCGCACCAACTGTGGGATAATTTGCGTCTATTCTTTTTCTGGGGGGGTTCTTTGGCTAGAGGCATGTCGGGCCGCTTGCAGCTATTTGTTTACAGCAAGGTTTCCACTAGGAATTGCTTACTACACATTTTCAGAGCAATTGTGTTTTCCTTTACAGCAGCTTACATCAAAAGCCTTAATGTGGGGTTCAAATGTCAACTGACGTTTCCATAAACTTTTACTCTTCAATTATCAGTTCTTCTTCTACTGATATTTAAATCAAATCAAATCAAATCAAATCAATTTTATTTGTATAGCCCAGAATCATGTGATTGCCTCAGTGGGCTTCACATTGCATACAATAGAACAAAGTCAAACAGTATAACATCATATATAAATAAAAATAGTGTGGATTTATGAGGACTTCAGATGCTGAGGGGGGACCAGATCCTCGCCGTCTTGTCTCAACCAGAGAAAGCTGGAGGGGGACAGACAAAACCAATTAGTAAACAAAAGAACATTAAGCGAAACACAGCGGCCGACCGACCCGCTGGTCCGGATGTGCCCGGCCGATGAAGCAAAGGTGAATAAAAATATTAAAAACTGTTAAAAAGTTGCAAAGGTTGCTTTAACCGAACGATCAAAGCAACCCATGTCTAAACGCTTAAAAACTGTTAAAAACACCACCCATCAGTGCACCAATGACACAAGACGCACCCGATGCCCCCCCACCTGACGATCCAGAGAGCAATAGCACGCCGCTGCAGCAGACGCCTGCGACCACTTCCCGACGACGCCATGCCCCCGGCCATCCCCAGCCCCGAGCACACGAGGGACAGTGGCAGGCACACCGCCACCCACATGCCCCGCCCCCGGCCCCACCCCACTAACCAAACACAGCCAGCGGCCAGGGAAACCGACCCCAGACAGGAGCACTTGACCCGACCCCGCACCAGTAGACAAAACACGGGTTTCTAATTAAAAGTTAACTCAAAGAGATAAGTCTTCAGTCTCGATTTGAACACCTCAATAGACTCAGATTTTCTGATCTGTATCGGGAGTGTGTTCCACAATGAAGGAGCTCGATGGGAGAAGGCCCTTCTGCCGGCAGTCTTATTGACTCTGGGGACAGACAGGAGCTCTTTATTCGTAGACCGTAATGCCCGTGACGGTGCATACAGTGTAACCAGGTCAGACAGATATGTAGGTGCAAGCCCATTTAATGCCTTATATGTCAAAAGCAGCACCTTAAAGTCTGATCTGCCAATTCAGCAAGGCTAAAGTGGGGGTGATGTGATCAAATTTTCTAGTTCTAGTCAAAAGCCTCGCTGCAGCATTTTGGGCCTTTTTGAAGGCCTCGAGTAGTTGACCTGGGCAATCCAGACAGTATCCAACAGGTTGGAATCGAACTTAACACCAAGGTTTCTTACTGTTAAGTTTTGCGAGATAACGCAGTTGTCGGAATTAATAGTAAATTGCTCAAACTGATTTCTAATGTGCACAGGACCGATTAATAGTAATTCAGTTTTTTCTGAATTCAGGAGAAGAAAGTTTTGCGACATCCAGCTTTTAACAGCAGATAAGCAAGCCTCTAAATTTGTGATTTGGGTACTATCATTGACTTTGATCGAGACATAGAGCTGAGTGTCGTCTGCTTAGCAATGAAAGTTGACCCCGAAGCTACGAATAATTTGACCTATGGGTGATAAGTACAAAGATCACTGGTATCCAGTTAGAGAGCCTTGATCCGTTTTACAATAGACAGCTGCTCAGGAAAGCTTTTTACATCCGTCATGATAATACCCATCAACTCAACTCAGAATTCATGTCGTTGCCATCTGGCCTTCGTCTGTGTGTACCCAAGATCACCAATAACAGATACAAATTCTCTTTTATTCCATCATCCATCCGGGCAATCAATGCGGCCAGCAGCAGGTAAATGCTGCTGATGCTGATTTTATTTTCGTGTCGCTGATGACTTTTATTTTTTTTATATCTTGGGTTGTTGATGACTTTTATTTTTACTTATTTTAATTTTTATTTCCTGGCACTTTATTTTATTTTAATGCACTTTGTGTCTCCTCAGGCTTGTGTATATACTTGTGTATATATTGTTGTGTTATTGTGTCCTGATGTCTTATTTGTCGTGTTCGTTAAACTTCTCCTGCTGTACACAAATTTGCCCTCGTGGGACATTTAATAAAAACCTTGAACCTTGAACCTTGAACAGCAGTGGTCCGAGAACAGAACCTTGAGGTACTCCATATTTCACTTCGGTGAAAATGGATGTTATGTTGTTGTAAGAGACACACTCAGTTCTGCCGGATAGGTATGATTTCAACCAGGCATGGGCTATTCCTGTAACGCCAAACGGGTTTTTCAGCCGATCCAGGAGTATGACGTGGTCGATTGTGTCAAACGCTGTACTGAGGTCCAACAGTAGCAGAACAGAGGCCGTGTTGGAGTCCATCATCAACAGACATCATCGTTTACCACTTTAGTGAGTGCGGTTTCGGTAGAGTGACGTGCCCTGAAGGCAGATTGAAATGGTTCGAATAGGTGATTACTCGTCAGATGTTCAGATGATTAAAGCTTTCTCATGGGTTTCTTATACCCACTGATGCTTCAACTATTAAATGTTTCGTCTTCAACTGACATTTCACATGCATTTATCTCGGGGCAGCAGTGGCGAAGCGTTTAGGGAGGTCGTCCTCTGGAGTGCAGGGTCGGAGGTTCAATCCCCCGTCTCCCCTCCACATGCCAAAGTGTCCCTGGGCAAGACACTGAACTCCAAATTGCTCCCGATGGTTCAGAGCGCGCCTTGCATGGCAGCTACTGCCATCTGTGTTTGAGTGTGTGTGTGAATGGGTGAATGTAGTAAGAAATGTAAAGCGCTTTGGGGCTGAGAAAATCGTCTAAAAAGCGCCAAATAAGTTTTTTATGCTTTATTGATAGTGTACAGTAGAGACAGAGTTGAAATGGGGCAGAGAGGGGAGAGACATGCAGAGAACGACCGCGGGCTGGAATCGAACCCGGGTCCGCTGCTGGCCGAGGCCCATGGGGGGGACGCCCTACCAACTGAGCTAAGGGCGCCCCACCATTTATCTCTTTCTGTTTAACTGCCATTATTACTGCTTCCAGTGGTTAAACACCAATACTTTCAAATAGCTTCATGTCTCGCTCTACAGCGTTAACACAGTGGGGTTGATCTAGAGAGGGAGGGCGGCTACTCGCTGTGCGAGCATGGAATCCACAGTGAGGAAAAGGGTACAGGGGCTGGTTTGAATGGGTTCACTATATGAGACAATTGTTCAATAGCTGAGAACTGACAGATTAAATGATTTTGGTAAATGCTTGTCGTCATAATCACTTTGTCAAAATCAGTGAATATCTCCTCAGGATCCGCTTACCTGTTCGTACTGTGTGTGCGCTGAAAAGAAAATCCAGTGTTAATACACAGCCTAGGCTATGTAAATGGACATTTCCGTAGCTATGCTGGGTCCCCTTTGTTTAATATACCCTTTGACAGAGCTTAGGCTGTGTACACCAGGTTTTGTTTTTGGGCACACACTACAGACAGGTAGTGGATCGTGAGGAGATGTTCACTGAATTTGACAAAAAAAAAAATGTTTGACTAATTTAAATAACGCTCCAAATGAAACAATTTAACAGCAAGCACGCTAAAAACATTCTTGACAAAATCCTGCTATTTATTGTTTACTTTGTGGTCTCTTTGTCTTTTTTGTGTTTTTAATACAAAACACCATCCATCAAATCCATCCCATTTAATCTTAACTGAATGTTAGATGGATGAAATGTGTGTGTGTGTGTGTGTGTGTGTGTGTGTGTGTGTGTGTGTGTGTGTGTGTGTGTGTGTGTGTGTGTGTGTGTGTGTGTGTGTGTGTGTGTGTGTGTGTGTGTGTGTGTGTGTGTGTGTGTGTGTGTGTGTGTGTGTGTGGTCTGCTTTCAAAACAGGAGATAAAGTAATGACTTCCTGCAGCAGGCATAACTGATGAGGCCTCTAGCGCTGCTTTGACTGAAGAAATAGCCCACAATGCATTATGGGAAGCAGCATGTTTGTGAATACAAAGACAGAGCAACCTTGCTGGTCTAGTTAACATGAGTGACATGTACTCCTCTTAATGCTGTGGAGCTGTGAACCACTCTATCAATAACAATGGAATGTACACCAGACATCAGTGATTACATCAGTTTGATGCTGCAGTTTTGGCTGGTGAAACTTGAAAATAGTCAAATTTCATTTACACTGATCACTTATTTTTAAGTGTACATCACTGTGCTGCTGTCTGAAGATCAGCAATTCATGTCTGCTTTAGCCACAAGGGAGTGGCATGGTGACCGATGATTGCAGGAGCCTGATGTAACTGTTCCTTGGTCTGTCATTGTTTAGTTCTGTCATCGATTCTTTTTAACCATTAAAGCTGGGGTATGTGATTTCTGATTGGTCAAAATTAACATGAGCTGTCCACGTTGACCAATCAGAGTGAGGCTCCGATTCTCTGTTCTTATTGGCTTTTGGGACTGTCCATTCACTTTGGCACGACTTTGTTGGTGTAGAGCGTGTCAGGGAAGGACCATAGGGGAGGGACCAAAGAGAACAAGTGGAGCGGTTGAGGTATTTGGATTCAAATCTCTATCAGAACTGCCATTTTCTCCCCAAATCCTCCACCCCAGCTTTAACATTCAAAATAAATCCAAACATGAATTGATGTGTAAAATCTATGGAACGCTTTGCTGCATTCAGAGTAATTCCAGTTCAGCTGTCTTGTATCTTACAACCAATATTATTTTGAAGTGAGTCACCTATTTATACAAAACCACACCCCCAGATCCCCCTGAATCTACCTGGCTGTTAGATTCAGGGCCAATCAGAGCAGACTGGGCTTTTTGGAAGGTGGGGCTTATAGAGACATATGCTCTAAAGTGGAGCATTTCAGACACAGGCTGAAAAGAGGAGATTCAGCAATGGTACTGTGAAATATAAAGGGCTTTTTGGACACTACACCATAAACACTTTCTAGTAGAAACCCAAATTACTATTTTTAACCTGAAAATGAGCATAATATGTATGTAATATATTTTCATTTCAATTCTTTTGCTCAGTTTTCTGACCTTAGTTGCAGTTTACTTGGTTTGATTAAAATCTACAGCAAACAACCCTTTTTCCTTTATTTCGGTCCAGCAGTAGTATTTGAGAAACTGTCACATGCTAACTTTTGCAGCTAGCAGATGCTCACACCCTCTCTATCATCATCATTGGTCTCATGTTGACTCAGTGTTTCTCTGTGTTTCTTACTGTAGCTGGTGGAGACGTCTCTGAAAGGTGAGATCACCTTCGACCCGTGCTGTGCCTACTACCTGTGGTTCGTCACGGACTTCTGCGACGGCGGCGACATGAACGCCTACCTGCTGTCACGCAAGCCCAGCCGCAAGACCAACACCAGCTTCATGCTGCAGCTGGGCAGCGCCCTGGCCTTCCTGCACCGTAACCAGATCATCCACCGAGACCTCAAGCCAGACAACATCCTCATCTCCCAGGCCTTCACGCCCGCCGGCCTCTCGGAGCCCACCCTCAAAGTGGCCGACTTTGGCCTGAGCAAGGTGTGCTCCACCTCGGGGCTCAACTCAGAGGAGCCGGCCAGCGTCAACAAGTGCTTCCTGTCCACGGCCTGCGGTACAGACTTCTACATGGCCCCCGAGGTGTGGGAGGGCCACTACACGGCCAAGGCAGACATCTTTGCCCTGGGCGTGATCATCTGGGCCATGGTGGAGCGCATCACCTTTGTGGACGTGGAGACCCAGAAGGAGCTGCTGGGCAGCTACGTGCTGCAGGGCTCGGAGATCATCCCTCTGGGGGAGGCCCTGCTGGAGAACCCAAAGATGGAGCTGCTCATCCCCGCACGCAAGAAGAGCATGAACAGCCACATGAAGCAGCTGATCAGGGACATGCTGTCGGCCAACCCTCAGGAACGGCCCGACGCCTTTGAACTGGAGCTCAGGCTGGTCCGCATCGCCTGCAGAGAGCTGGACTGGGACACGTGATTAGACCAGCCCAAAACGGCTAACCACAGACTCAAGCCCAGCCAGCACATGTACACACATCTCGTTGGCTACTGTTTTATCTAGATGGTCACACAACGAGGGGTTATTGTTTTTTAAACTAGGGAACAATAATAAGAATATTCATTGTTTGTATTGTGGCTTAAACTCCATCCACTGTCTCCAAGCACGTACTTGCTTGCTGTGTCTTTATATTGAATTGGGAGAGGTGTAACACTCACCACCACCGCTGCTGCTGCTCCAAACTGCAGCCTAGTCTCAGGCCTATCACATCACAGCTTCCACTTCCTCCTTTACACAATCACCTGAGTGTGATTTGGATGAGCAAAATGAGCCAAGAAGAGTCAAAGTCACAGTGGCACAGTTTGTCTACAACCACCACCGTGGACCCCGGTGCTAATTGTTCCTCAATGTAATATGAGACATTATCCTGTGATTATTACAGCGTGCATTTTAATCCAAAGGGCCAATATTAAAACCCAATCACCTCAATGTGTGGAATGTTTTGACAGAACTTGACATACTAACGGACTTTGACTGGTACATGACCACCACCAGCAGCATTCATATACTTCCATCAAGGTTTGAGTGCTCAGGTAATGAAGACATAGAGCATAGTGGAATCTGTAGACAAACACTCTGTCCAGGTCACATCTGCTCACTAGTCTTGTAGGGGAAGAATACCAAACGTTGGTGCTTGAAGATATATATATTTTTTTCTTGTGTGTGGGGGTGGGTTGGTAGGGGACATGTTATCAGTGAGTGTCTGGCCAGCAGGTGTTTGTGGTTGGTGTTTTCCCCTCTTTCTGCTCATGACAGACCAAGATAAGTGAATGATATGTCCCAGACACGCCCTTGACCTAGTGCAGAAGAATGTATAACCATCAAGACTGGACACTTTTATTTTACATGGAGCCACAACCACTTTGCATGTTTAAAGGGTTTCCAAACAAATGGCTTCAATATTACCATCGTACTCACCAAGTTAATGCTGAACCCTGGCCACCGTAGTTGCTGTCAAGCTTTCTATTGTAGCATGGATGGTATCAGGCATGTGCAGACACAGACTTCAGACTTGGGCACCTGCTGTTTGGCCTATTAGAGAGAAAGTGCCCTTGTTCTTTTTCTCCTTCTTGATAAATACATACCCTGAGTTCCAATACCCATACTACCTACTTTTTAGTATGCCAGAAAAAGATTTAGGATGTCCCAATACATGCAAGCCAATTGTAGTGTGCTGAAAATACATGAATGCTCCACTAACTCTAATAGCATTTTGGAGTATTTGTCTTTATTCTTGACATAATGAAAAAAAACTTCCTTTCTCTCCTGTGGCCCTAAAAGTCTTCTGTACTTTAGTATGTAGTAAAAAGAAAAGGTATGTGATTTGAAACGCACACAAGTCAAATTGCACACACACACGTAGGCTGTATGCTGTGAAAAGTTAGCGTGAAGAGTTACTTTGAGGCCAAATAAAGTATAAAGATACTGTTTATTTTGGTTTAGTATTGATATGAATGCCTTTTAGGAATCGCTTGACACTATCTGACAAGGCGTCTATTTGCTTGAAATATTATCAGCTTATTTATTTTATTTGTTTATTTAGCAGGGACAATGCACAGCTAATTAGCATTACCAGAGTTAGCTATAAGCTCATTTTCATCGGTAGTTAGTTACAACCTTACTCTTATATAACCTTTTTTATACTGGAGAGCTCATTGGGACGCGAGTCATTTCATTTGCAATGACATCGAGTTAAAGGAAACAATGCAAAGTGAAAAGAAGAAGGAAGTTCAGAGTATAATAGTCCCACAACAAGCTGATAGAGAGCCCAAACCATACAAAGATGGAATCATTTAAAAAAAAATCAAATGTTGTTAAATGACATTCAGATAGCTAAAATGCCCTTGAACCATAACAGAGTAGAATTGATCAAGTAATCGGATACAAACATAAGTTAATGTAAAATGGCTTCAATTTAAATGACGTTGAATATTTGAAACAATTGTAAGTGTTGTTTGGGAGGTTAAGATAACGTGTCTGAATTGGATAAAGGGTATGAAGGTATAACTGATTTGTGTGTGTGTTCCCACATCACAGTAATATATCTTTGGTGAGTACAATGTGACCGAAGCCAATAGAAAGAATGTCCTAGACTATGAAGGTAAAATGACTACGATAAAGTAGAATCACCCTTGAACAAGCAACCCAACACACAATAACAAAGTGAGAAAGGCTTCGGAAAACCACTGGTCCACACGCGGCAAAACTAAAAAAAATCCCTATGTTGCCCCAAACACACTTCTAATCTGAAGGGTGAGCTAGCCTGCAGAACAAGAGCACATGAATATTTACACCCAGACAAGAGTGAAAGCACTTTTTTTTCATTTATTCCTCCTAACTAGCTGCTGCATTCTACCGAGGCTGGATTCAGTGCGATAACTGTGTCTGTATGTTGTTTACCAGGGGAACACAATGTCAGCCAACCAGTCTACTTAAATGCCTGCAGTGGCTCTCACCTTCAGGGAAGACGTGAGAAGACACCAGCACACACACACACACACACACACACACACACACACACACACACACACACACACACACACACACACACACACACACACACACACACACACACACACACACACACACACACACACACACACACACACACACACACACACACACACACACACACACACACACACACACACACACACAAACAATCCTTAGTAAGCCAGAGGATCTTGGCTCTCCAATTTTGACTTTTATTTTTGATACATAATACTGTTGTTAAACTTGATCCCCTCTCACTGTGTCACTGCTGCTCATTTCCTTTGGCTTTGGATTTCCCACTAATCCCTTTCTCTCTTCATACTTCCGACGGGCTAATGCTAATGCTAAGCCTATTAAGTTGTCTCTGCACTTGGCAGAGGATGTTGCTCGGGACCACATTTTGCCTTTTCAGGTCATACATCATTTGTGCACTTTTACAGGAACCTTAACCTTTTCATTGCTCCCTGACTCTAGTAGAAAAATCAAAATTTCCTTTTTGACTCGTTGCCCATATCTGTTAGACTTTAAAGCTATAGTGCATAGCTTTTTCTTTAAAAATAATTAATGTCGGAAAAATAGTCAAGCCAATGTCACGCGAGTTGACAAAGTTGATTAATCAGCTCCACAAAACTCTCTGTATTTGTCAGTATGGTGACACCCTCCTCCGACACTGGTGCAGGAACTCAAAAAATTCCCAAGAAATGTTTCAGTTGTTGACCTATTGCTATTAAATCCATGTACGATCACTGAAGGCTTACCTCATGTAGATGGCCCGACATCATTGTTGTAATAATTCATAACTACTGTAACTCATGGGGGCGACAGAAGTTACGCACTATAGCTTTGAAATAACCTCTCCCTGGTTGACACTAGTGTGGCCTCAGTGATATTGCTCTCAAACACAGAATTGGCAGAAGTTGTGCTTGAAAATGCCCCACCTCTCCCCCCCACACACACACACATTTCACCAACTCTTAAGTGAAGCTTTGGGTATGAAGAGTAAGACCACAAATCAGTGTTAAAACGTGTGTGTCTGTACTGTAGGACACCACGCACTGCTTTGGACAATGTTGCTTAACTTCTAGAATGTGGTATTTGTGGCTTTCTTTCTGTTCACGTGCATCAAAGTTTGGAGTGAAAAAGTAGGTCAGCCATCTCTACCGAGCCCAGAGCACTGTGGGTAGACTCATTTCCCCTCTTCAAACCTTCTGAGGAGGAAGCCACTCTTGCTTCCTGTGTGCTTTGAGACACGTGCCAAACAAATGCTACATGGGTCTAGGGCATGAAGAGATTTACCCTGCGTTCCAATGCCCATACTTACATACTATTTAGTATGCCAGAAAAAGAATAAGGACGTCCCAATACACGAATCTCAAATGAAGTATGCCAAAATTACCAGGATGCCCCGATACATCCAATTGGATTGCAAAGTATGGAAACCAGCATGATTTAGTATGTAGTATAGTAAAAGTAAAAAGTATGCGATTTGGAATGCAGTTTAACTCTCCCCTTTTGAGTTGTTATATTGAATTAATTTGCACATGTGTAAATACTGTACAGGATCAATGAGGATGAACAAAGTGGATATACATTTTGCCTAGGTGTGCTCTGTTTTCATGAGCATTACCCCCCCCCCCCCCCCCCTTTGATATGTAAATTGCTGTGATGGATTACATTTCTACTTCAGTTCAAGACGAGACACTGCAGGTGAATAGGGTAAACATTTCAACCAACTTCTACACATGTCATCATGAAACCCTTACCAGTTGATTCTTACTTTCAAAACTAATATTATTTTATATTACAAGGTTTCAGAAATGTTTGAATAAATATGCTGATTTGTTCTCACTGAACAGATTGTGTACATAATCAGGTACGGTAACGGCCTTTTTCATTTTCATAAAATCAAAAAATACTATGTACAGGTCTTAAACATGCTTTGACATTTTTTTCTAAAAACAAAATTAATCATACATCAGACAATTTGCATATGAACAAAGTGGAGGTTAGTGCTTTAGAAGTTGGGATTTTTGGTTCAGAGTATTGAACAAAAACTAATATTGAATGGCCGTTTAAGATGGTTGTGTAAGAGAAATATTCAGAAGCAATTAGACTAGGTTTAGTCAAATAAACACCTGAACGGAGTACAATAATCTGAAAATTTACCAGAGCTAACAAGAAAACTAGGTTTTTGCCTGCCATGTCTCGCCTTGATTCTATCACGGAGAAGTTGTGAAATGATAACAGGTCAATGCTGTGTGTGTGCTGGTGATAAGTGTTGTTTTTCATTGGCCTATTGTGTGTGATGTGTGAGCTAAGCTGGTACGACTCCAATGGTTCTCTTCTGTACCGGGCCTATTGGGAAATGGAACCGTCTATACTTTGGAACTCTGGGACATCGATCAAAACCTCAACACTCTGCTAGAACCGCTAGAACTGATCCAAAACCACCGTACTATGTAGCAATGTACTGCCTAGCTATGTCAGAGACTCCAGGAGATAGCCTAGACCAATGCAGTGACTATGATACACAATGAGTCTTTGGATCAGTGCTGCACTAACATACAAATGGTCCTATGTCCGATGGAGACCACCGACTCACACAGTCAGGATAACTTGTGCTCTCACACTTTTGTATGAAAAGGTTTTTTTGCTCTCATGTCATTGTAAGATATTTTGAAGAGATTAAATGAAGTTTATCAAAAAGTGGGCGTGAACACCTGTCAATCACTGTTGAATTGATTGATTTTTAATTAAAAAGAAATTGAAAGACTCACTGGTTTGCTTTAAAGACATGGAACATGCAGCGTTTCCTCCTCCCTTTTTCTCCAATTCTTTCCCTGCGTTCCAATCATAGATAGTAAATAATATGGATGTAGCATCCGGGCTGACCTCAGTTATTCACACGGCATCCAATAATCCTGGTTTGTGCGCGTCGCCATTTTGTGAGGGGGAGGGAGATAGCTCTGAGGCAAAGTGCGGGACAACGGGCGGAGAGCTGTCATTCAAGAGATTGCGCCAATACATTTTAACCTCCAAAAGAATAAAAACTAGCTTGGGCCAAAAAAATTCACCCCCCTCAGTGTTGTCATGGAGATATGACCTAAACATACAGACTAAAATGGTTTCGTGGCCCAGGCTGTAAATAGGTTTAATAATGCTGTGAAAACGGCATGTTTAACAATGGAGTCAATTTGAGATGGCTGTCTTCTGCTCCCAGCCCCCAGTGGCACTTCCTGGTTACTACAGTTGTGGTCACTTCCTTATTGGATGCTGGTAAAAATCGCAGTTTGGGGCTTGGTTCCAATTCACATACTTTTTCTTTTTACTACACTACATACTAAAGTACAGAAAAGTTGTTGGGCCACAGGAGAGAAAAAAAATCAGATAAGGAAGATTTTTTTTTAAACTATCCCTGCGTTCCGAATTACATACTCTTTTCTTTTTTCTATTCTACATACTACATCCGACGATAAAAATAATCTAGTTAGGATGCAGTAGGCATACTATTGGGACATACACTCAACAAAAATATAAATGCAACACTTTTGTTTTTGCTCCCATTTTTCATGAGATGGACTTAAAGATCTAAAATTCATTCTAGATACACAATATTACCATTTCTCTCAAAC
This sequence comes from Ammodytes marinus, assembly GCF_949987685.1. Lineage (NCBI taxonomy): Eukaryota > Metazoa > Chordata > Actinopteri > Uranoscopiformes > Ammodytidae > Ammodytes > Ammodytes marinus. The sequence goes on from NC_137221.1 coordinate 26,410,376, forward strand.
ATTGTTCACAAATCTGTCTAAATGTGTGATAGTGAGCACTTCTGCTTTGCTGAGATAATCCATCCCACCTCACAGGTGTGCCACATCAAGATGCTGATCTGACATCATGATTAGTGCACAGGTGTGCTTTAGACTGTCCACAATAAAAGGCCACTCTGAAATGTGCATTTTTTTGCTTTATTGGGGGTCTGGGGACTCAGAACCAGTCAGTATCTGGTGTGACCACCATTTGCCTCATGCAGTGCAACACATCTTCTTCGCATAGAGTTTATCAGATTGTCAATTGTGGCCTGTGGAATGTTGGTCCACTCCTCTTCAATGGCTGTGCGAAGTTGCTGGATATTAGTGGGAAGTGGTGCACGCTGTCGTATACGCCGGTCAAGCACATCCCAAACATGCTCAATGGGTGACATGTCCGGTGAGTATGCTGGCCATGCAAGAACTGGGACATTTTCAGCTTCCAAGAATTGTGTACAGATCCTTGCAACATGGGGCCGTGCATTATCTTGCTGAAACGTGAGGTGATGTTCATGGATGTATGGCACAACAATGGGCCTCAGGATCTCATCACGGTATCTCTGTGCATTCAAAATGCCATCAATAAAATGCACCTGTGTTCTTCGTCCATAACAGATGCCTGCCCATACCATAACCCAGTGCTTCTCAAATGGTGGGGCGCGCCCCCCTGGGGGGGCGCCGTGAGTTGTCAGGGGGGGGGGGGGGGGCGCGGGCTGCCTTGATTTCCAACTGACAAAAAAAAGAATTTTTAGTATGCGATTCGGAACGCAGGGTATGTCAAGAATAAAGACGAATACTCCAAAATGCTATTGGAGTTAGTGGGGCATTTATGTATTTTCAGCATACTACAATTGACGTGCATGTATTGGGACACCCTAAGGTTGCGTTCCGAATCGCATACTTTCTACTATTTAGTATGTAGAAAAAAGATTTAGGATGTCCCGATTCTTGTGGCCAGATTTAGGATGGTTAGAAGTACCCGGATGTCCTACTTCATGCGGCCAAGATTGTTAGTGTTGAAAAGTGCATCCTATTTGGGCGATTCTGACCCACAATCCAGTGCGCACGTGAAGTGACGTAACATCGACGAAGCCTCCATATGAAAACAAACGGGGATGCGACGGATATAAAAGCAAGAGGCAAGATCAAGGCGCAATGTTATGATGAAATAAGAGAGTAAAGTATGTCCCAATAGTATGCCTACTGCATCCTAACTAGATTCTTTTTATCGTCGGATGTAGTATGTAGAATAGAAAAAAGAAAGAGTATGCGATTCGGAACGCAGCCTAAATGTTTTTCTGGCATACTAAATAGTAGGGAAGTATGGGGATTGGAACACAGGGTTACTTTGGTGCTGCAATGAGCCACAGGTAATTGGCTATAATTGAGTTCACCTGTGAATGAAATACGGAAGGATGCTACTAGCAAAGTTACAAAGTGTTCCCAGGCCGACTGTTTTGTGCTTCTGACGCTGGGCCTACAGGTGAGTTGCATCAGGAAATCTGTTGTCATATGGAACCAATTGGTTACTTTGCAAATATCTAAATCAGCTCTGAATGACAGCGTCCATGTGGTTTACATCTCTTTGCTAGTGCACAGAGCCAGTCTGCTGGTGGGATGAGCAGTCAAAGAGCCATGATGTCACAGGTGAGTAGGCCTACATGTTCCGTGAAAGGATCTGATCAAAATTTATTTATTTATTTATTCATTTATTTATTTCAGGACGATGCACATTAATGAACATGTACAGCAGTACATGTTAATATGCCAGATTGTAGCCTGGGGTTAATTTCCATCTGTAGTCCATTAGGCAGGTTGATGTTACAATAAAAATGACAAAGAAAAGATACAATAGAAACATTTGCTATTTACAAATACGGAGAAACAGAAAGAAAGAAAAGTAAAACAGGATCATTCATTAGTAGGTTAAACAAATACACAACTAATAAGGTACAGCATACATTTAGAGGTGGTTGCACCTTTGGTTGGTTGACATGGACTGTTGTGCATGCCTTGACCACGGTCTCTCCACAGAAGTCAGCCCTTCAGATTCTACCCTGCACAGTGTCTCAGCTGCTGTCTGCTGCAGTCTGTGACTGGGAACCACACCAGGTATGAGCAAGCAATACAAAATATTTAATAATTCACTTCTGTGGACTTTGTTTTGCAGAGGGCTCAGTTATGGACCTCATGAGCATAGACTCTAGGTAGCACTATTGATATGGCAAAGAACTTGCCAACTAACACATGCCTTTGACATGCTAACATTAGCTGATTAGCACTAAATATAAAGTGCAGCTCAGGTTGATGGGAATGGCACTAGATGTGTTGCCTGGTGAGACCAGCGGGAGAGATAAGTGGAAGGAGCCCGGCCCGGTCTGACTTTCTGTCCGTTTGTGGAAGGCAGCCTCTGATTGGTTAATGTAATCGATTATGTAAACATGGGTCAACGATTAAAGGAATAGTTCAAAATGTTTAGCTCTTTGCCTTACCTCCGGCTCCAGAAAAGGCGACAGAAACCGTTCCTGTAACTGTGCTAAATGTTTTATGAAGAAAATGGGCAAAGGTCTCTCATTCAGGTTGGCTTAGACACTGACGGTCAAGAGGAGCATCTCTGCTGACAATCAAAAGATAAACCTTACAACATCACGTAACGCTCCTGTCTCCTTTGTTGGGACTTGTTTCTTTACCAAGTTATGTTGGAAACCAGCCGTCATGTGCACTTCCTGGTTTCTTTCCATTTTGTATTGACAATCAATGTAGTTAAAATAGAACGTTTGGTCAAAAAATGGCCGGGCCAATCAGGACCTGCATTCTGACCTGACTCCCCAATGGAGGATCTGTGGGAGAGAAAATAATGAGAAGCTTGTGGGATCAGCCTCTTAGTAGTAGGCTATTAGAAATGGTTAAAATGGTGACTTGTTGGCAGAGGTGGAAAGAGTACAAACATATTCTACTCAAGTAAAAGTATGATTACTTGGATGAAATTTTACTAAAGTAAAAGTACTGGTCTAAAAATCTACTTATGTAAAAGTAGCTGATTTAAAATGTACTTAAAGTACAAGTTACTAGTTACTTTCTAACAGCGGGAGGGGGTGGGGGTCTCTTCTGTGTAGGCATTATAGACAAGGGGATATAAATCTCAAACTAGTTGTTTAATTAACCTAATGCAACACCTTTACAATTTAAAGTGTACAAATTAAACAAATCATGTTGCCACGTATGCATACTGTGTCATAAGCAAACATGGAGCAAATAGTCTGTTAATGAGGGAATTTAACAGGTCTACAGACCTAAACAGACTGCAGCTGCAGTTCTCCATTCAAATTCTTTCCTTTTATCGCCTGTTTAATAATTTAATTGTGTATAATTGATCTAAACCTTAGTTAGGCTGCTCGATTCAGACTAAAATCACAATTATTTTGATTGACATTGTGTAATCACAATTATTATAGACAATTATTCATTGATTTAAGAACATCATACTTATTTAACATTTGACACCATGACTTTGGACTTTGAACATATCCTAATTGAACTGAACACCAGGAAAATGCAAATACGTAAAAAATATTTTAAAAAATTTAATAAAAAAGTGTCAAAATCAAAATAAACCGTTGCAAATGTTGTTGATAGGGCACGTCTTTTGCTAGCTTGGAATGTAAGGGGAATATTTTATGTATGTCTCATGGAGCTGGCTGGATAAGCAAGTTATATTGTAGGCTACAGTGTTCTTAATTGATGACTGTTGTGGTGGCAAGAGTCAAGGAGCTTCCAGTGTTTTTTATTCCTTTATTGCTTGGTCATAGACCACTATGATTCGACTTAAAGTGAGTAAACTAGCCTAATTGGTCGTGAGGTGCAGACACAGTCGCATATGACTTTTTTCTCTCTCTCTCACGGTCGCGCATCATAGCATATCTGACTCGCGTGTCCGACCGCGCGTAACATATCTTGCACATTATTTTAGTCTGAAGTGTTTTCAGACAACGCAATTCGTTTGACCTTTCTTCTCGACCAAAGGCTGACTTTCTGACGTCTTCTAGAAGTTTTTCAAAGCTCCCGGCAGTGCGCACCGTCTCCCTCTTAAGGCCTTTGCACACCGGGCGCGTTTTATTCGTGCGATTAATCCGTTAATTAACGAACGTATACAGAGTCAATACAAGCTTCCACACCAGCGCCGTCATTTCGCATCGCGAATTTGCGTTTTTTATTTTTTCGAACTAAGTTCGATTTTTCTGGGACGTCGCTTCTTAAAGTGAGACGCGACAAAATTCACATTTCAAAACATTCGCTTTTACGTTGCGTTTATTCGCGTCGCGCCCGGTGTGCAAAAGCCTTTACTCTGCCCTGTTATCAGGTGAGGGAGGGGCCGATTGCACGGCTGGATGAAGGGTTCGCTGCATTTAAAAGCCTTCACGTCTTCACGTGCGGTACAATGATAGATTAACTAGGATTATTATGTTTTCATGATTGAGGGAAGCAATGTTTGTTGTTGTCATTTAGGCGCAAAGTGTTCTCCTGTCGATCGTTCACTGTGTAGTTTCCGGTTTTGTGCCGTAAAAATAAAAGCCCCCCGCGATTTTTCTTTTCTTTTCTCTCCTTTAGCCTTTCTAGTTTACTCTTTTTTTTACTCAGTAACGCAGGTGATATAAAATGTAGCGAAGTACAATACTTCAAAATAAACATAGCCTACTCAAAGTAAAAGTACAGGTTTTAAAAACCACTTAAAAAATTACAAGTACACAAAAAAACTACTCAATTACAGGAACGCGAGTAAATGTAACTAGCTACTTTACACCCCTGCTTGTTGGTGCTAAATGAAAAGTGAAGTATGTAACCAGAGTAGTTGGAAATGCTCCTTATGGGCCTCCTGAATGGTTGCACAACACGTAGGCCTACTGCTATGTCTGCTAATGATAGATGTCGAGCTAAAACCTGCTGCTGGTAGACAAAATGGGAATCGAAAAAGTTCTAACATATTTTACTAACAAGGAACCTAGAACTATCAGCAGGAAGTGTCATGGCAGTCCATCCAATAATTGTTGAGATAATTCAAATCTTGACCCCAGTGGGGGACCTTGTACCATTGTCATGCATGCAGCCAGGCCGCTAGCTAGCTTGACCTTCAATGATGTTAAGGGTGCAATGTCATCAACTCTTCCTATAAGTGGATGCATTTTAAATCAATTTGACGGAAGCAATGTTGCGCAAGCAGGAAGGAAATGTGTGTTTGGTGGCGCACATCAGCAGATAAATGACTGTTAGACGTAACTTACTAAGACATGTGTGGTTAAAAAACACAATTTAAAATGCTCAGACAAATTGATCATTTAACATTTATATTTACAGAAGTAACTGGCCAATTCAATGTGCTGATAATCATGTAATATTGTGAATGCAAACATCTACTAAATGGATTTAGAGTTGAGATTGTTTTGTCTGTACTGCTGCCCACAACGAGACTGTCAAAGTTTACGTTTGGGGAGGAACAATTACCCTGCGTTCCAAATCGCATACTTTCTTTTTTCTATTCTACATACTACATCCGACGATAAAAATAATCTAGTTAGGATGCAGTAGGCATACTATCGGGACATACTTTTACTTATTTATTTCATCATAACATCGTGCCTTGATCTTGTCTCTTGCTGTTATATCCGTCGCATCCCTGTTTGTTTTCATATTGAGGCTCCGTTGATGTGACGTCACTTCAGGTTCGCACTGAATTATGGGTCAGAATCGCCCAAATAGGATGCTGCTTTCAACACTACAATCTTGGCTGGGTGTAGTAGACATCCGGGTCTTTCTAACCATCCTAAATCTGGCCACAAGAATCGGGACATACTAAATCTTTTTTCTACCATACTAAATAGTAGAAAGTATGCGATTCAGAACGCAGGGTTAATGCATGTATTTCTACTATGTGGTTGTGATTCAAAGGAAGTGACAGAGCCCTCTCTCCCTGCAGGTGACTGTAGTGGGCGTGGTGAGAGGATACGCTCCCTTTGTGACATACACACAGTACTCTGTGGACGACATGACCGGTCCACCTCTAAACGTCAAGCAGTGGGTTAACGATGAGGCCAGTAGCATCAGAACAGTAAAACCAATGAGCACTGCTAAAGGCCTTTGTTTTGGTACATAACAGCTTTCACATTGTGTTTCTCACATTAGGGTGCTCTGGTGACGCCTGTTTCTCCTGGAACATATGTCAAGGTTTCTGGAAGTCTGCGCAGTTACAATGTAAGTATCACAATCAAAGGGTCTAGAGCTGATGGGGTTTATAGGTTAGTGAGCATTGGACATTTCTTGATTTGGTGACAATAAGAGAAGGGGACAGTGCAAATAATTAAAACACATGATCATACATGGGTTAAAAATGCCAGAATTAGCCAAAAGGCTATTTATCATCTGTATAATATTCAATATACAAGACTCTTTCCTTATGTTGCAAAAGGGTCAAAGGTCATTGCTTGCTATGAAGATTCGCTGTATCACGGACCTGAATGAGATCACCTCACACATGCTGGAAGTGGTCCACGCCCATATGAGGCTTCATGGAAAGGTACAGGAGCATGTGAATGGTTTCCACCAGTGAAAAATTCTAATCTTTTAAAATTCTGTATAGTTGGGGAATATGAAATGTTGTAACTACAAATGTATTTATTATGAGAACTCTGAGATGCATAATGATCCACAGAATCCCAGGATTTGCCATTTTTTATCTATTACGTTTTCGAGTTAGAATGTTGCATTTGAATCTCTTTTTAGTTGAAAAAATAAACGTAATACTTCAGAATGTCATATTGTGTCAATGATGTTCCCGCAGGTATATGATGTGAATATGAACACCACCTCTACCTTGCTGTCTGTCGGTGGACATCCCGATGGCTTCTCACCAGACGGTCTAGCCACCATTCAGGATAAGGTAAGGGGGTTAAAGGGTCATTCTGACTCTATGGCTCGTGCCAACTTTAGACTTTTCCCCTTGTATAGATTTGGGACTTTATATCCGGCAAGCCAACCCAAAAATGTATCCGAGTCTGACCCAAAGAGTATGCACCTCACAGAGCTACAACCAGGTCAACTTGCACATCAGTTTGTTTTTATATATATATATATATATATATATATATATATATATGTATATATATATATATATGTATATATATGTATGTATACAGTCCTGTGAAAAAGTATTTGCCCCCTTATTGAATCATTCTGTTTTTGCTTGTTTGTCACACTTATTTGTCTCAGATCATCAAATAATTTATAGTTTAAGACAAAGACAACTCAATGGAAATCAGAATACAGACTTTGAATTTTCATTCTTTTTATTGGATGTAAAGATTTATTCGGAACCTATTTCACCCATGTGAAAAAGTATTTGCCCCCTAAACCTAATAACTGGTTGTGCCACCCTTGGCCGCAACAACTGCAACCAAACGTTTGCGATAACTGGCAATTTAGTCTTTTACGTCGCTCTGGTGAAATTTTGGCCCACTCTTCTTTGCAGAATTGTTTTAATTTGGCCATGTTGGAGGGTTTTCATGAACCGCCTGTTTAAGGTCACGCCACAGCATCTCAATCGGTTTTAAGTCCAGACTTTGACTTGGTCACTCTAAAACTTTTATTTAGTTTTTTCTGAGCCATTCAGAGGTGGACTTGCTGGTATGTTTGGCATCATTGTCCTGCTGCATCACCCAAGTGCGCTTGAGCTTGAGGTGACGAACTGATGGCCGGACATTCTCCTTCAGGTTGTTCTGATAGAGAGCAGAATTCATTGTTCCATCGATTATGGCAAGTTGTCCAGGTCCTGAAGCAGCAAAACAGCCCCAGACCATCACACCACCACCACCATGTTTGACTGTTGGTATGATGTTCTTATGGTGGAATGCTGTGTTAGCTTTACGCCAGATGTAACGGGAACCACAGCTTCCAAAAAGCTCCACTTTTGACTCGTCAGTCCATAGCATATTTTCCCAAAGGTCTTGGGGATCATCAAGATGTTTTTTGGCAAATGTGAGACGAGCCTTTCTTTTTGGTCAGCAGAGGCTTTCTCCTTGGAACTCTCCCATGGATCCCATTTTTGCCAAGTGTCTTTCTTATGGTGGAAACAAGAACACTGATCTTAACTGAGGCAAGTGAGGCCTGCAGTTCTTTAGATGTTAGTCTGGGTTCTTTTGTGACCTCCTGGATGAGTCGTCGATGAGCTCTTTTGGTAGGCCGGCCACTCCTGGGAAAGTTCACCACTGTTCCAAGTTTTCTCCATTTGTTGATTGTGGCTCTCACTGTTGTTCGCTGGAGTCCCAAAGCCCTAGAAATGGATTTGTAACTCTTTCCAGGCTTATAGATATCAATGACTTTGTTTCTCATCTGTTCTTGAATTTATTTTGATCGTGGCATCATGTGCTGCTTTTTGAGATATTTTAGTCAACTTCACTGTGTCAGAAAGGTTCTATTTAAGTGCTTTCTAGATGCTACAGGTCTGGCAGTAATCAGGTCTGGGTGTGGTCACAAAATTTAACTCACCTTTCCAAAATATGTGGTCAATCGATTGATTTATTAAGGGGGGGGCAAATACTTTTTTACATAGGGCCAGTTAAGTTTGGATCGATTTTTACACTTAATAAATTAAATCATCATTTAAAAACTGCATTTTGTATTTACTCAGGTTATTTTTGATTCAAATTAAAATGTGTCTGATGATCTGAAACATTTAAGTGTGAAAAATATGAAAAAATATAAGAAATCGGGAAGGGGGCAAATACTTTTTCACAGCACTGTATATGCAAGTTCAAGGAGCCATGTTATGATGACATAAATAAGTGAAGGTGTTTCCCAATCGTATGCCTAATACATGTAAACTACATACTTGTTATGGTCAGCTTTAGTATGTAGGATAGCAAAAGGAGTATGCGATTGGGAACTAAGGGAATGCTAAAACTCAGGAAACCCAAAAGGCTATCTGCAATGGTGGATTATGGCATGGATAATTATGCGGATCATCACAAACCCTCCCTCACCACCCCATAGGTCTCCATTCAATTGTTACTTGTGCAGGATAAACATATTCAAATGATTAAACAAATCAATCCTTCATTTTGTTTATCATTGTCTGCCATGCCAACATTGTCCCAGCTGCAGTAGCCACATTCATAAGAACTATACTGTGATTTTACTTTTTAAATAAGAAGTCTGAAAATGTAAGTACTTTATAGTTTGTAAGTTGTGTTCGGACGACTCCAGAAACTGTTCTCAGTTTTCACTATAGGAAATAGTTTAAGCTATTGGACAGCACTACGACCAATCAGAGCAAGGTGACGTATTAAGCCCTGTTGGTTTAGCCAACAGCGGGGCTAACTGGTGAATTAAACTTTTCCTGTGCAAATAAATCTTTCTTGCTGATGAAAGATTCAGTGCCGTCTTCTTTATATTTTTTCAAGAGAAAAGCTGAGTCTAAATCGGTAAGTGTCAAGGCCATGGTCGTTTCAAACAACATATCCGCGGCCATCTTTGTTGTTTACTATCGCCCCATCAGGTTATGCCTACCCATATCAGATGGTACGATTTGATTGGGTATCGACAAAATTTTCCGACATATTTAATGAGCTCCAATGAGTCCTCAGAGTAAGCTGCGGAGCGAATTTAAATTTTGCCAGCGGTGAGTCTGAATTTCCAGGGTAACTGAGGGTTGGAAAGTTAATTTCTTGGTCCCTTTTGTAAGGTGTTGGATGTGATCAGGAGGTTCTCCGTCCGTCCCAATGGCATCAGTTTGAATGAGCTGAAGATAAAGCTGAGCTACCTCCCTCTGCATGACATCAGGTAACCCCAGACCTCATCACACCTCTATGGCCCATGGGCTTTGTGCTGTACAGTGACCCACAATCTGTCCACCTGTCATATCACTCATTGCTTTCTAATGTCAAAGTCAAAATGATTTCCATTGCACATTTAAAAACATCAGTTGACCAAAGTGCTGTACAAGATACAATACAAAATAACATATTAGATACATGAAAAAAAGTTAGGAGCGTCAAAGTCTCAACTTGTGTTAAAGGCCAATGCAAGCAACGTATTAAACTGTTCAACTTTATAGGGATCCAGGGATCTAATCACTTATTGCATCCTTATTTTGTCTCTTTTTTTGTACAGCAGTTCTTTGAGGTTTCTGATAAATGAAGGTCACGTCTACTCTGACAACGATGAGCAGCATTTCAAATCGACATAGTGGTGTGCTACCTAGGATCACAGCTGATCAGGGTGTACACACATATTAGGGTGACATGCATCTGAATTGTTTTGGTTAGATTTAGTTTTATTTAGGACATACTGTAAATGTTGGATGTGTCTTGGTATTGTACTCGGCACAGACAGGAGTGAACTGTTGCAGGGTCTATTGTGTATCATTTGTTGCATTTGAATTATTTCTACACTGGGCTCAGGCTTCTTCTTTAGCCATATTCCAATTTATTTATTTCTAATTTATTCATATGATAAATTCAGCATATGAAATTGCAATTTACACTGCTTTGTGTGTGTGTGTATATATATATATATATATATATATATATATATAAAAGATGTTTAAAATGTATCTCATGCTCTCTTTATTTAATTCCAAATGTGTCTGCCTCTGTGCAGTCCTCAGTTTCCTAGAGATAGAACTATTAGGTGAATATGGCAGCTTAAGCCAAGCAGCCTGGGATGAGACGGATATAAAGGCAAGATCAAGATGCAATGTTATGATGAAATACAGTAAAGTAAAAGTATGTCCCAATTGTATACCTACTGCATCCTAACTAGATTATTTTTATAGTCAGATATAGTAGTATTTGGAATAGAAAAAAAAAGAGTTTGAGATTTGGTCAGGGGCAGGCTAGTTTGCCATCATAAGTTTCCATAGTGACTGAGCTTGAACTATGTTGAGCTTGCTTTATGGAACTGAATGACCTGAAAATGGAGGACTGTTCCATAAGCTTGTTCTATGTAACAGCCCTCAGGAGTTCAGCAGGCTTATGACCTGTGGGATGAACATGTACTGGATTCTGTGGTACCTCACGGTACATGGCTTGCAAAGTCAGCAAATGTGGAAAACCGGCGTAGAAAGGACATTTGGATTATGCCTTAAATAATGTTTCTGCTGACCCCATGGCAATCCCACTTGATCCATCATCCCCATTGGTCCAAAATGTCCACATCTAGCACCACCTTCTGGACAAAGGATCAGTCTTTACAAAACCAACCAAAAATCTATTTACTAAACATGATAAACATACATGGAGGTATTCTTATGGACTAAGAGTACTCGAAAACATTCAAGGTTTCATGGTTTAGCTTAAACCTGCAGTGTGTAGAATTTTGGGTTTTATTTCCTAGCAGATTTTGTAGAAAGAAATTATAATATCCATAAGTACATTTAATTCAGTGCATAATAGCTGAACAAATTTTTTTTGAATTATTATTTTTTCCCTTAGAAAGGGTCTCATATGTCCATATTTCTGCATATTTTGGACCAAGGCCTAGTGCCGCCATCTTGAAAGTGTCAGTTGGAATGTCATCTGGTGCATTGTTTAAAATGTAGAATTGTTCTTGTCCTTGAAGGCCACTGTAGCTTCTGTTATTATTCGAAAGGGTAGGGGTTACCCAGGGAGTGTTGCATTCTAGAACTTTCTTGATGTCATATTACACACTGCACCTTTAAGAAAGCAGGTGAACTACTTGGACACCTGAGATTGTGCTTTCGTTTTGTTGTTTTTAGCTCTAGATGGATGGTTCAGACTGAAGTTCCCTTGACATGTTTTACGGACACTGGGCCTCATTTATCAGACGTGTGTACACCAGAATTGTGGGTGTACGCACATTTCCACGCAAACCTCCGCATTTATCAATTTGTACGTGAGCGTAGGGTACGATCAAATCCCACGCCAGCTCTCACCTCGTGTACAAGAGTTTGTAAACAGCATGGACTTGCAGAGCCGGCTGTCTGTAGCCAATGACATTGTTGGACAGTTAGTAGATCATACTAACGCGCCCCACACACATCCTGCGTCTACCTCTGGAGCGCGTCGCGTTACCTTACTGCTGCCTCTCTCGGACTTTTCTCGGACACACATGCAACGTCTCAGCAGCTGCTGCTGCAGCGCTGCTTCTAAAAGCCCTATCTTTCTACATAGAGTTTTCATAGATAATTCCCATTAAAAATTAAGTTCTTTCATGTCATCTATGATGCATATGATTTATATTGAGTCTGGACAGTAATCCGTGCGCCCCATTGCCATTTTTTTTCTTTTTTTTTGCCATATTTTCGCTTGTTGGAAGTTTTATTTTGAAGGGGACACACCAGGAAATGGTGAAACTACAGCGAAAGCTGCCAGTATGAAGTCAATATGACTCTCAGCAGAGTATTTCAAAAATCACTTTACTGATTTATACGGGAGAGAGAGAGGGGGGTGTGGTCGGGGAAGAAGAAGGCCGTAGACACAGAGAGCAACGGAAAACTGTTGCGCTCATCATGATCTTTTTTATTTCTTCACTATATTGGATCTCTATATGTGTCATTTATCCAAAAATGAAATGCCAGAACTAATTGAAAATTAGGTTTTAAATCCCTCGGATTTTGATTGCACAATTAAATCGTGAAATAAAGGGATTATTCGCGTATACGACTGAGGGATGTTTTATTTTGAAATAAACACACCGGGTAAACGTGTAACTAGAGTGAATGCTGCTGGTATGACTGTCAGCAGAGTATTTCTCTATCAGTTAAAGCACAGAGACGCGAGAGAGACGCGCTGCTCTCAGAAAAAAATAGGCGAGCCTCCTGAGGTGAAGGGGAGCGTCGCTGCAGACGTGCCTCCGACGCGCCTCAGCAGTGCGTCTGAGGTTGGATGTGTGCTCGCTCTACGTTGATTTCACAGTCTGTGACCAAAAGTCAGACGCAGACGCGAGGTAGACGCGCAGTAGAGGTAGGATGTGTGTGGGGCGCGTAATGCTGTGGTTGGTCAAACCTAGATAAACATACAGTGGCTTACAAAAGTATTCATGCCCCTTGAACCTTTCCACATTTTGTCACGTTACAGCCATACACGTAAATCAATTTTACCTGTGGAGGTTTGTGCAGTTGACGGCTGACCACTTGTGCCAAGCGCATCTGACAGAGTAACAAGCAAAATGTGTTATTTTTGAGTAATACTTTACAATAAGTGTACATTGATTATCTGTTAATTGATGCTTTTAACGGTTAGTTAATGATTATTTAGCATAAACTAACTGTTATTGCTTGGTTATTAGCGGTTAGTTGTTTGGTTAGGCATGCTCAGTTACCTGAAGCTAAGTTAAGCATAACAGCTAATACTTAATTAATGCTTACTTAGCATTTCCTAAGCATTTATTATTAGCAAGTCAATGAGTTAATGTTTCGTATGCATTTACTAAGCATTAACTAACAGTTAATTAATGCACCCTTATTGTAAAGTGTTACCATTTTTTGTTTTTAAAACCCCCTTTAAGTAGTGCTATCTGAGAGAGCCAATACATTCTAAACTCAAAACTTTAAATCTCTGCAGACGTGTATTTATTTCATGGAAAGAAACAAGACCTGTGTAAAAGTTTTGAAAGTAGACTATTAAGTAATTCCCATTATGGGACAGTTGGTGTGTCTCCTCCGGCCACATACTCCACAGTGGGGTCAGTTTCAAGCTGGGCTCTGGCTGGCTTCCTCCAGTCTGCATGGTAAAGCATTTCAGAGCAGTAACACATGCTTGTGGCCATTTTTTCTTCACCTACTACATGTAAAGAAATTGCAACATAAACTTTCATATTATGCTAATGTATTTTATTTGAGCAATAAATAAATAAATAAATAATAATAATAAAATAAACATGATGATGCTTTTAATGCTCCAAAATAAAAAAAAATATATATATTTTTTCTGCTTGCGTTATGGTTTAGATTTCTACTTGAGAGAAGTTCCTCTTCTTTTTCGTCTCATTGTTGTAAAACCTCTGGGCGAGGCCTCTAAACTCAGAAAATATAGAGGCGTGATATTCAAAGTAGAAAGGATCTCACAATGGTCTCTAGTTCTGGAGTTCCTGGTTTTGGCTCATGGGACACAAGCAGGTTACCAAGTGGTTGGAGGGGATTCATACTGGTCCACATTCTTGAGGGACAAACCCCTTAGAGCCAAGGCAGCAGCCTACCATGGGGAAAGGCATGCTGGGATCGCCTGAAGAGGAGACGGAAGCTGTATCCCAATTGAGGGGCCGCAGCCTACGAAGGCTGCATTCGAAGACCGATTGCGTCCCATTTACAAGGCTCCTTCTTATGCGGCCGAGAAATGCAGCCTTCGTTTCACGGTTTTGAAGGCTGCAACAGATGGATCCTTCGCGGCCCAACATATCCCAAGATTCATTGCGTTTTTTCAGAGATGGCATAAAATAAAAAATAACAAAACAGCAACGTGTTGCTCCATCTTCTTAACTTCGATCTTCCTTTCTTGTACTTTATTTTCTTTTCGTCTGGTAGGCAACTTATTTTTCCCTCCATTGACGAGGCTGTTTCCGTCGGCAGCAATCAGGGTTGCTAGGCAGCACAGGAGCGGCGAGTCGTCACGCAAGGTAACGGCTTGTTACGCAAACCGGAAATGCTCGTAAACCGAGACCTGCGGAGACCGTCTCGATTAACAACGCTTGTTTGGCCTTCCAATCGGCCTTCACAGGCCGCGTAGACCGCGTCCTTAGAAGGATGTGGCCCCTCGAATGGGATACAGGTAGAGAGAGCGAGAGGGACGCGGATTAAATCTGTGTGCCACTGTTATTTCTCAGCAGGGTGTTCTAAAAGTCTGAATTCAAAGGGGAATCTTTCTTTTCTTTCACCCCCCCCTCCCCAAAAAAAATTCCTGAATGTAAATATCTCCAAACTCCAGACACATTTAAACAAAATAAAAAATGCATTTTATATCCACCAAAACTGAAGATGACAGCTGTAGAGGAATTTATCATTTCTCGCTTGTGCTGTTTTTTTTTCATTTTGAGAGAGAAAAGGAGGTGGCCCAGGAAAGACACATTTTTCCAAAAACTATGAACCAACTTCTTTTTCTTTTTTTCTTTTTTACAAATCTAAAATATTAAATTCCAGGTTCTTTTGGAAAAAACAAAAATATGATTGTATGCCTCTGGCTGAATTTTTTTTGTATGCTTACTTCTCTGTGTGCACTATATTTGCCCAGTAGAAGATCTACTCTTTAAAAATAGGGCAAACATGTCACCAGGCTGGAACACAATAGCAGACACACCTAATAGACTGTGACAAGGCTATGAACTGTGGGTGAACACTGACAACAAAGAAAATGAATAAATAACGCCACCATTCGTGACAGTGAAATCAATGACATCTTTCTCTCTCTTTTTCTATTTTTACACAAAGTCAGCCATCGTCAGACATTTACCAAACACTTTGAGTGAGGGGGGCTTTAATTGACGTGACTGTTATTAGAATTCATCTGTGCTTGATATCTTGTATAATAAAGCATAATCCATATACACCTCTCACTTGGCTGTGTGTGTGTGTGAAATTATGTGGAGGATTAGAAGGGTCCCTGGAGACATCTTCCCACTGAGCTTACTTTACTTTCATGTATTCACTTTGTCTGTGTAGCTGCTAATGGTCCCATCTAAGAGCCACACAAAAAACTGAAAAAAAAAACCTTAAAAGTGCTAATTAAGTGATTTTTTTTCTTTTTGGTTTGTTTTAAAGCAAAGTGATTTTGATAGCATGTCTCTGGCGCAAGCTAAATGTGTCATTTTCCTTCCCCTACGTTGAAGAGAATATTCCCTGAAGACTTTGAGCACCTATCTGTTCCTTCTCCTAGAGCTGCGTCCCGATCCATGACAGATATTGCTTTTGAAAGGTGCTCGACTTGTCCTATTTCCAATGCAAGTGTGTTTTTATTATTGCTTTTATTCCCACATTACTACTGCACTCACTGTGATTTCTTTACAGCCATTCATATGTGTCCCCACCATATAAAGAAGTGTCTCTGTGCCTGTACAATAGGCTGCTAAACAAGGCTCCAGCACCAAGCTTAAAATGCTGTTGTTTTTCCACCAGAGGGCAACATGTGTACTGTCATCCACAAACACTGACGCCTCCTTCCCTGTAGATGTAAATCACACCCTGCATTCCAATTCACATACTCTTTCTTTTTACTACTAAAGTACAGAAGAGTTTTAGGGCCACCAAAGAGAAAGAAAATCAATTAAGGAAGATTTTTTTTTCATTATGTCGAAATGTCAAGAATAAAGGTTGAGGTATTTGGATTCGAATCTCTATCCCAACTGCCATTTTCTCCCGTAATCCTCTACACCAGCTTTAAGGCATGACACAGACAGGCAAAAAAACTTAACATACCATAACATGTCTTCTTTCATACTAGTATAAATCAACGGTCCAAAATGTACATTCAGGTGTTTGACTAAATCTTGTCTGTTCTCGTTTGTTTATTTCTCCTATACAACCATCTTTAACGGACATTATCTCAACATTGGTGTTTTTCAGTACTCTGAACCAAAAATCTCAACTTCTAAAGCACTTACATCAACTAAACTTTCCATAATCATTCTCAGCACTATTCTGAAGGTTATTACAGAAGGATTTGTTCATATGTTGTCTGATTTAATGATTTTGTTCTTAAACCCATACATACACCTGTACACAATATTTTAATACAATATGATCAATACAATGAAAAAGAGGCTGTACCCAAAATCTGTTCTGAAAAACGTTGGACTCTAAATATGATTTAAAATGGAAATAAAGATATTATCTCTGGCTTTATCCAACATCTAGACTTTCATTTTTTTTAAGAGATGTATGTGTAATTAGTTTGATATTGCCAAATTTGCACATTTATTCAAACATTTCTGCAAAAAGTTTAATGCAAAAAATTATTGTTTTAATATAAGTAATCAACTTGCAACGTTTCATGATATCTATACATTAAAGACTTTCCCCTTTTCCCCTGCAGTGTCTCGTCCTTAAATGAAATATAAGAGTAGCTGCGTGGCTTTGAATAAAGCATACATTTCACTGCTTCTACCTTTAGGGGTCTCCCTAGCTCTTTTGCAGGGCCCTGCTGTCTAGCTGCCCGGCATAGATAAATAGCACCTCGTTAATCAAATCTGCATGAGTGCGCTCAGGTTGCTATGGCAATAATTATCAGAGCTGCCTAATTAACTTTCTCAATTGCTTAATGATATACGACCCTCTGAACTCCCTCAATTTTTTTCTCTCTCTCTCTCTAATCCAAGTTGTTGTGTTGTTTTATTCCTCCATTTTCACTCCCCAGTGTTAACCCGTGACTGCCAAGATAATAGAAATGATAAAGAAATGAAATTCAGCGCCACATCCTCTCCTGCCTGGTGCAGGCCAGCCTGAAATGAACGGCTGATGTCAAACTTCCCATGCAGAGGTGGAATGTAACTAAGTACATTCACTTGTACTTTACTTTTCATGCTACTTTATATTTCTACTCCACTACGATTATTTAATAACTTAAGTTACTTTATCAATTAAGATTTTTGCACAGAAAACCTATGAAGAGCTATTTTACCCAAGCCTACAAGCGCACATGAAACATAAGTCCATTCAGTTAAACCTTTTATTTTGTGACTATTTTGATAATAGTAATTTATTTTTTCAATAGGAGTACACCAAACATATCATGGTTCCAACTTCTCACATTTGAGGATCTGCTGCCTTTCCTTTGAATAATATAAAAATGACCAAGCAAACAATCGCTGAATGACAAAAAAGGAATAAATAAATACTTAAATCCACAATGAAATTGAAATGTGTTTGCAGTTTATTTCCAGTTAAGAAACTGCTTTTACAATAATGCATAAGTAATATTAATCTAATAGAAATGGCGAGGTGTGTACACGTGCACGTGTGTATCCCGCCTGTATACAGTGTGTGTGCCTGGCATACATACTTTGTCTTCAGCGGGTGACCTCATTGTGACAGCTGACTGGAGGTTGGGAGCAGCGGCCCTGTCTGTCGA
Source organism: Ammodytes marinus (assembly GCF_949987685.1). Classification (NCBI taxonomy): domain Eukaryota; kingdom Metazoa; phylum Chordata; class Actinopteri; order Uranoscopiformes; family Ammodytidae; genus Ammodytes; species Ammodytes marinus. The sequence goes on from NC_137221.1 coordinate 26,428,459, forward strand.
CCCTGATCAGCCAGGCGAAAACTTCTCTGAGATCCAGCCAGACAAGGGGACTGGAACCTGGGTGACACGCACCCTGCCACGCGCTGTCACTGCTGGCTCTCCTGTAGCCGTCTCCAGCCCCATCTGCACAGCCCTCCTATCAGCCTGCGTTCCCCTCGCCGAGTGCAATCCACACCAATCACATGTTGTTCACTCACTTTCTCATATATTGTCGTCAGAAGTTTTGGAAGTTATACACGAATACTAGCTGTTGTGACCCGTACAAGACTTTTGTTGAAAATTCTAGTCGCGGTCCAACTCTTGTTTTTATCATGCGGTGTTATGTGGTTTCTGCTTGTCAACCTTGTCATGATATAGAGATCCATGACACAACAGAAAAGCAGAAACACTAAATTGTGTAGTTTCTTCAAATGCAAAGGGGCTCCGGGGTCATGAGTATTGGATACATATTTTTTAGTGCTGTCAAACGATTAAAATATTTAATCGCGATTATTCGCATCAATGTCATAGTTAAAGCAGCTCCGAGTAACATTTAAATATCTTTTAAACAGCCTCATGTTTCCTCACATAATCACAAATTACCTTTAACAGCAAACGAGACCATCAGTGCAAAGACAGACGTTTTTATATAGTTTTTATTACTGCTTTTGGTCTGGTCGCACACTCAGTCCGATTTTCGGTTCACGCGTGCAGGCTCTATGGTCACATATACGTATTGGTCGCAGATTTCAGTGTGGCGCTGCAACACGATTTGAGAAGCCTATCCCTCCAGGTGAGGGAAGGGGAGCGGGAGCCTTGTTTGAGACAGTTATTTATCGTCATAATGACTGATAACAGGGCTGAACCATCAAAGAAAAAAAAAGAAAATGCAATGAAGAAAAGCTAAAAGGGAGAGTGATAGGCGGGCGGGAGGGCGTTGCCAAGCAACGTATATACACAATTTCACGGGAGCGAATTAGACTGCAGTGTTTACTCCTAAATGAATGAGCGGTTGGTACTAAAACAAAGTTTACTTTGCCTCACCAGCATCATCAGATGACCATTATTCATCTGAAATAGTCATTATTTACAACAACATAAACACATTACCTCATCGTGATCCATACTAACTGCCGTCTCTCGTTCATTCGCTTTGTGTGAGGACACGTACTCTTTCAGCTCCGTGAGAGGTGACACTGCATCAACTCATTGCAATCAGGTGTGTGTAGCACTGACTGGCATTAGTTGATGCTGTGTCACTAACCTCTCTCACAGAGCCGAAAAGAGTCCGGTGCCCTCACACTTTCAACACACGGACATGCACTATATTGCTTCCTGATCATTTGCTTCCTGATCATTTGAATCTCGCACGCACGGCACAAGCTAGAAAACAGCTTCACGACAGCTGCCGTCGTAAAAATACTACCGCTTTTGTCCAAAGGGGACGCCAACGTGCCATGTTACTCAAAGTGGCTTTAACTCGCGATTAATCGCGATTAATTGCATTTTTATCTATTCTAGCCTAAATGTCCCTTGATTTCTTTTTGTCCAATTATTTTTTCTCTTTTTAATGCTCTTATCACACCCATTCTCTACACCCTTGTAATTCAGTGTATTTCTTCAAACATATCATAATTTGCACTTCAGTGCAAATAGCCCACAATGTAGACCCCCCCCCCCCTGTCCCCCACCCCTAGAACAGCAAACACAAACATAATTGGAACTTTTTTTTTATTTAAAAACCAAACCATAAAACAACATAGGCTATATAAGTATTTAGGCTAAATTAAACTGATTGTTGTAGGCCTAAATGTTTTGGGAGTCTTTCATCCACGGCTTATTTCAGACTGTGTGTGGAGTGGACACACTATTGTGTGCCGGACTGCCGGTGGGTGCCAGGTGGTTGCCATGGCGCTGCTGCAGCCTCCAATCGCCCTTCGTAGCGAGAAATAAAGTGAAAATGAATGACTGCCGGCTACCACTAACATTCATGGAGGTTTTGGTGTGTGGCTTTCTTCAGTCGGGGCTTAATAACAGCATTTGTGGCGCCCCCTATGGGTTAATCTCGATAAGCTTTGAGGGACATGCTACCACATGACTTCTGCACATACCCAGCAAGTTTGATGATGATAGGACCTATGGTTAAGGAGTTTGGTAAAGGGGAGGAGCGTAATGTGGTAAAGGGGGGGAGCCTAATTTGGTAAAGGGGAGGAGCCTAATTTGGTAAAGGGGAGGAGTCTAATGTGGTAAAGGGGAGGAGTCTAATGTGGTAAAGAGGAGGAGCCTAATTTGGTAGAGGGGAGGAGCCTAATTTGGTCAAGGGGAGGAGCCTAATTTGGTGAAGGGGAGGGGCCTAATTTGGTAAAGGGGAGGAGTCTAATTTGGTAAAGGGGAGGGGCCTACTTTGGTAAAGAGGAGGAGCCTAATTTGGTAAAGAGGAGGGGTCTAATTTGGTAAAGGGGAGGAGTCTAATGTGGTAAAGGGGAGGAGTCGAATGTGGTAAAGAGGAGGAGCCTAATTTGGTAAAGGGGAGGAGCCTAATTTGGAAAAGGGGAGGGGCTTAATGTGGTAAGGGGGAGGGGCCTAATTTGGTAAAGGGGAGGGGCCTAATTTGGTAAAGGGGAGGGACCTAATTTGGTAAAGGGGAGGGGCCTAATTATGTAAAGGGGAGGAGCCTAATTTGGTAAAGGGGAGGAGCCTAATTTGGTAAAGGGGAGGAGCTTAATGTGGTAAAGGGGAGGGGCCTAATTTGGTAAAGGGGAGCTTAATGTGGTAAAGGGGAGGAGCCTAATTTGGTGAAGGGGAGGAGCCTAATTTGGTAAAGGGGAGGAGCCTAATGTGGTGAAGGGACATGCTACCACATGACTTCTGCACATACCCAGCAAGTTTGATGATGATAGGACCTATGGTTAAGGAGTTATGGCCAATTTGTGGATAGGCCCCGCCCCTGTGGCGCCCCCTATGGGTTAATCGCGATAAGCTTCGAGGGACATGCTACCACATGACTTCTGCACATACCCAGCAAGTTTGATGATGATAGGACCTATGGTTAAGGAGTTGTGGCCAATTTGTGGATAGGCCCCACCCCTGTGGCGCCCCCTATGGGTTAATCGCGATAAACTTCGAGGGACATGCTACCACATGACTTCTGCACACACCCAGCAAGTTTGATGATGATAGGACCTATTGTTAAGGAGTTATGGCCAACGTGTTATTAAGCCCCGCCCCTGCGTAAACTATTTGGTCAATGGCGGCCATGTTTTTCAAGTTGTCCTACTAATCTTTTACGGGTATGTGTATTGTAGTCCCCCGGGGCTTCACGAGAAATTTGGTGTTGATACAGTCAAATTTCAGAAAGTTGTGGATAACACGCTGTTTTTCAGTTTATGCTAATTAGCGGGAAATATTCCCAGAAGAATTTTTATGGTCCCAGAGGCTTTTTTGTAGAGCACCCTAACATACACCTGTGTGAGAAATTTCAAGTCAATTGGAGTTACGGTGTGCGGGGCGTGGCCTCTCAAAGTTCTTTCAGTCGGGACTTCATAACAGCGCCCCCTAGCGGAAATTCAAAAAACTGTATAATTGCACACCCCGCGGGGTTGGGGCGCACGTTGTGTGAAATTTTTGCATGTCTGCGTGAAACGATGTGGGAGGAGAAGCAGCTAGAAAATGTGAGGAAGAAGTCAGAAAAAGTAAGAATAAGTATGGTGGAGAGTAATAATTACGGGAACTCTGTAAACAGAGGACCCGTACTTAATTACGCTGTAGGACATGTTCCGTTTGAATTAACAGTAACTTACCTGCGAGCCATATGTATAGTTTGTGGTGTTTCAGTTGTTCTAACATTACTAGTTGATGCAACAGCATGAGACAAAACCACAACGTTTGCTAGACCATGACGAGCCTTAAAAAAATTAACGCCGTTAAAATGGGTTTGCGTTAACGCCGTTAACGCGTTAAACTGACAGCACTAATATTTTTAAATCTTTCTTTTGAACCCATCCTTTGTTGACTTGAGACGGTCAGAAAGATAGGCCAAAGGTTTTTATTCCATAATTTAAAGGTCACATATTATGCTAAATGCACTTTTTAAATGTGTTCTAACATATCCATGGGTCCACGGTGTGCCTAGAGACTGCCAAAATATTTTAAAAAATAACAATCTCTCCTGTTCTCACTCTCCCCCTTTCTGAAACCCCCACCCCTCCCCCCCAATATACTCCAGTCAGAATGTTCCCCTTCTCTGTGCAGCCCACACCCCTATTTCTTATTGGTCCACGGCCCTGACAGACAGAGGGCGAGGCGTATCTGGCTTCGCTTCCGGACAGGGGGCGGGGGCAGCTCAAAGATTGTATATTTACGAGGGGAGCTGCAGCTCTTTTTAAAAAATAGGCCATTGTGAGATTAGCTGAACATCAGCATAGTACAATAAATTATCTGAAAGTTTTTTTCAGCAAACAATTAAAGAAAAACGTATTAGGGACCACTAAGACCATATAATATGGTCTATAATAGAACCGAAAAGTGTATAATATGGGAGCTTTAACAAAAGTCAGCATTACTTTCTTTTAATTTCCCCCCACGATCACTCGATAATATAACGCTCATGTCATGACAGAAATGAACCAACCCCATTAAAGTTGGAGTCACTGATTTTTGTCAAAATCAGTGAATATTTCCTCACTATCCGCTACCTGTCCTCACTGTGTGTGCGCTGTCATGTGGCTTATACAGCTGCATTTTGTTCCACTTCACTAATATAACCGATCCTGAACCGAGGAAACGATAGGTGTGAAAGAACCGAACCTGTTAAAATACCAAACCATGTATCATTCCAGCATTTGTTGTGAACCAAGGCTAGAAGCAGATAAGCATGTGTGAAAGCGCCCTCAGCATCTCTAGACCCTCTCTCTGATAAATGCTCAATTGAACTCTACACCACAGTTGGTGACTGAGACATTTAAAGTGTGAAAGACCAAACCAAGAAACAAGCCTTTAAACCAACATGGAGGAGGAGAAGTTAAGAAAAAAAGACATCATTTCTAGAAAAGACCTGTAAAAAAACTCAATCTGCTTATGAAGATCATTTGATGGACAGCTCAGACCAGAACAGTTAATACATGCTAAGGTTTTCTAGCTTGGTGAAAACCCTGGTTCTGTTGGTTTTGTCGGTGTTGTTGCTCTGTTTAATGCACCCATCCAGATAATTTTCGCCGGTCGATTTGATCGCTAAGTTCAGTAATTATGTTGAGTACTTTAAATATGGCGGGCGTGAGGTTTGAGTTGGTCTGGTTGGTCAGGATAGTCCCTCCCCCGGCCCCTGGCGTAAGTGGTTCACAGTCCCAGACCAGCTCAAACTGGAGCTGCTCTGGAACCAGTTTTTCCAGCCCGGAGCCGACTTTCTGACGGTGGGAAACCAAACAAATTGGTTTCGAACTGGGCACCAGTTCTGAACGTGCAACCGATTTTGCGTCAGTGGGAAAGGGGTATGTATGAACCGTCGGTGTGGTGGTTGGTGGTACAGAGGCTGTGCTGCGTTCCAGACCCATGCCTGAGTCCTGGGATCAGTGCTGGGTTAGCAGACCACAAGGGCCTGGAAGAGTGCATGTGATTAACTTCTCTGCAACCACCATCAGGAAGCTTTACAGGACTGGGTCAAATCAAGATTTGGCAAGAAAAAACCCAACCTTACAGCGTAGTTACCACCAATGTCTGCCATATGTCTGGCACCGCCCGCTGACAGTGTGATACCATTCCGCTTTTTTATTTCCCACATTACTGTATTTAAAAAAAAAACATCCTTCCTTTCCAATTTTTTCGTTTGCTCACCAGACCTACCCGTGCTATAATCGTACCTGCTTGCTGCCTTTTGTTGCTTTAAAGCTAGTGGGGGAAAAGTGGCAGGGGAAAGATTATCTTTGTAACACCTCTGCACTGCATCACTGTGTGTTTTTTTCTCTTTCTCCTGTTGTGAGTGGATTTCATGGTTGAGAGTGCAATTTGAAATAGGATTAACAGTAGGTGTCGGGGAGTGTTAGCTAAACCTCTTTATGTCAGGTACAGCAGAGAGGAGTCTGTCACTGCGTCTGCCTGGAAACGCTTTCACCATTGAACATTGCTTGAAGGGGAATTCTTTAAAATATGACTAAAACTGTATTTGGATTCATCAAAGAGTCTGTGAGGCAGGCAGGCAGGCAGGGGCAACACAAAGTCAACGGTTTCTACTGGGGAAAAGGCAGTAGAAAGAACACACACGCACAGTGTCACACAAACCTTGACATGCACTGCCAACATGGAAGGCAAAATGCAGCCTTTTGTTTTTTAAGGGAGAAATAAATAGAAAAGTCAAAAAAGTGCTCAGTGTCTTTTTTTTTTGTCCGAAAGCTCCTGGGTGACATTGGGAGGCCACATGGTTGGCTGCGGCCCCAGACCCAGGGAGAGAGGATGCATTCCTGGGATGGCCATTGGCAGTGTTCAGGGCGGAGATGCCCAACCCTCGGCTCCCACAGTTTCCGCACACAGCAATGTGAGTCTCGCTGGAAAACAAGCATTTGGACAGTCTTATGTAACTGGGGTTGGTTGTAAAGAAATGGGATGAACCGGAGGGAGGGATTAGGGACTGGAAGGAAAATAGAGGAGGTTGTTTGAGGCTGAATATTGAAACAAAGTTGGGTAGAGTATTTGACTTGCCCTATACTAGTGAACAGCGCTTGCACGGCTGTTGTCTCTTATCTGTTAAAGGAGAATTATGACCCAAAAATCGAAATCCAGGCACCAAGATTGTCTACAAAAATATAAAAGACGTTTAATACATTTGCCAAGACACATTGAAAGTACACCATCACATGTCAGCTTGAGTTCTTATCTGTTTTAGCCTTTGTCAGGTATCAATTCAGTGGCGTGCACAGGAGGGGTGACGGGAGGGGGGGGGGGGGGGGGGGGTGGGGTGCACGCTTGCCCATTTACTTCAGTTTGTTGACTCAAAGCCACACTAATCAACTCCAGAATTATGACATAATGTTGCAGTTTCCTAGCTTGGAAATCCCGGCTTCGGCGGCTCATGCGCAGCACTGTCGTCATCCGGTTACGTCTGCCCCAGAGCACCATACATAGGGCTCTGGCCCGCCCATTTCAGAAAGAACGATTTGATTGGAAGCTCAGGATTTCTTGACATATTTAATGAGCTTCAATGGAGAGTGTCCAGACCAAGAGGCGCAGCAAATTTAATTTTGCACAACTTGTCAGCAGAGATGCTTTACACATGACCTGTTCAGCACTATCTGTGAACATAGTGGAGCCTTCAGCAGCTTAAAGCTCCCATATTATACACTTTTCGGTTCTATTATACACCATATTATATGGTCTTAGTGGTCCCTAATACGTTTTTCTTTAATTGTTTGCTGAAAAAAACTTTCAGATAATTTATTGTACTATGCTGATGTTCAGCTAATCTCACAATGGCCTATTTCTTTAAAAGAGCTGCAGCTCTCCTCGTAAATATCTTAGAGCTGCCCCCGCCCCCTGTCCGGAAGCGAAGCCAGATACGCCTCGCCCTCTGTCTGTTTGTAAACAATGATGACGTATTTGCTAGGCCTGTTAGCTCAGTTAGGTTTAGCCTACCCATGAGAAGAACCAAGTCTAGTGCTAGTAACGCACTTTGAACAGTTTGACATGACCTATCCTTGTCTACATGAAAGACTATGTTCATACAGATGCACTGACTTGCCGTTTCCAAGCTAATGGAAACGGCATGTTCACAATAAAAAACGCTGCAAAAGATGGTGGCTACTGCGAAGCTAGCTCGGGAGCTACCGGCTAAAAATACCACTAAAATCAGTGAAAAAAATATCTTCATAGTCAGACTTCTTCACTATTAACTTCCAATCCTTTGTCCTGTTAAAAATTAGGCATTTCCAGACTGGTGTGGGAAATACAAATGTGTTTTTATGAGCAAAAGCTGAATGCTTGTCCCAAAGCTAATAGCTATACACCAGTCAGGCAAAAATACCAATAAAAACATTTCTTTCAGTTTCACTGTTTGAAAAAACCCACAAGTAGCTTCCTATCCGTTGTGTTATTAAAAACGAGGCATAGACTGCTGTGGTTAAGATAAATTAGTGGATTATGTAACATTCACCATGCCTTTCTGTACTACAGGCATCTTGTCGCTTAGCAACAAGCAAACAACATGGGGGTGAAGGAATATTTTTCCAAAGGATCTCGGGGCCGTGGACCAATAAGAAATAGGGGTGTGGGCTGCACAGTGGAAGCTTCTGGCTTTCCAGTTTTTGACGTCAGAAACGGGGAGAATTCTGACTGGAGTATATTGGGGGGAGGGGTGGGGGTTTCAGAAAGGGGGAGAGTGAGAAAAGGAGAGATTGTTATTTTTTGGGATATTTTGGCAGTCTCTAGGCACACCGTGGACCCATGGATATGTTAGAACACATTTAAAAAGTGCATTTAGCATAATATGGGACCTTTAAGGGAGCACGTTAGGAGAGGCGGTGGTTGGGTCCAAAAGAAGCAGTTGACAATCAAGAGAGGTTGTACACAAGCCAGAGGATCTAAACCACTTTATTGGGAGGTAAAATGAAACGTGTGCTGCCTGTATGTCAATTCCTCTTTACAGGGAAAACTGTCTGTGCATTCATTACAGTGGGGTCAAATTCTAACAGTCTGTGATCTTTGATTTAAGATGGAGAGATCGCTTTGGTTTTCTCTTCAGATTAACTAAGTTTGGTGTTTTAAAACCTGTGTTGTTGACAGTTGGAAAATATATGTTGCACATTGATGGCTATAACTACGAAGGTTACAGTTAATAAACCAAAATGTTTCTGGTTCAAGAATGTTGAAAAATGCTGGAACAGCAAAATGAACTCAGAAGTCTACAGAAACATTTTGTCTGCCAATGTAAAGAAAGATGCAACCAATCTGATTGGAAGATCCTTCATCATGCAGCAAGATAATGACCCCAAACACACTGCAAAAACAACAAAGGAGTTCATCAGGGGCAAGAAGTGGAAGGTTTTAGACTGGCCAAGTCAATCTCCAGACTTAAACCCTATAGAGAATGCATGTTACCTGCTAAAGAGGAGACTGAAGGGAGTAATCCCCCAAAACAAACAGCAACTGAATGAGGCTGCGGTGAAAGCTTGGAAAAGCATCACAAAAGAAGAATGTAAAAGTTTTGTGATGTCAATGGGTCACAGGCTTGATGCAGTTATTGCAAGCAAAATATTTGCAACAAAAAATATTAAAGTCTTATCTACTTTAATTTATTTAAAGTCTATCTGTTCCAATACTTTTGCTCACTTAAAAATGTGGTGTTCCTTTTCAAATAATGCTATCTTCTCAGTTGTGTATCAGACCCAGATTTAAATACCTGGAAATGAAAGCTGAAATGTTGATCTATTGTCCCATATTCATAGTTTGGTGTCAAACCCAAATGTTTCCAGTCTACAGCAAAAATAAAGGAATTGGTGTTCCAATACTTTTGGAGAACACTGTATATAAATACAGTATATGCCTCATTATGAGCACATAGGGGCACATGCCAACTCTCCTGATGGGAAGCGTTGGTGGCAGCAGTCAGTGTTACTCAACAGTTGAAAGCCTCAGGGTTTCCCAATGCAGGGAGGGGCACAGCCCCTCTGCAAGTAAACACATCAATAATCCTGCAGCTTGACTGACTGGCTCACTGGATAAGGCGTGGTAGTGAAGGAGGAAGGCCCCTGGAGGAGATGCAGTTAGTCTTCACTTAAAGGTGTGCAGAGCTTTGGACTGGTCTACTTTCTATGCTATTTCCTTACATTTAAAGGTGGAGGTAGCGATTCTGGTAAATGCTTGTTCTCAAAATCAGTGAATATCTCCTCAAAATGTCCTCATGATCCGCTACCTGTCCGTATTGTGTCTGCACTGAAAGAAAAATCTAGTTTTAATACACAATAAACTTGGCTCTGTAAAGGGGCATGATGCTCGATATGGCGGACCCTTTTGTTTACATGCCCTTTGTTTACCTACCCGATATTCACTGATTTTGACCAAAGGTGATTTGGACAAATAGCGTTCTCTGGAATAACTGACTCCACTTTTAAAAGGAGCAAGACATTTTTACAAGAATACACATTTTAAAATACACTCCCTCTGCATCTTGGAGATCATCATCATGTTTTCACATCCAGCATGATCTGGATGTGTTTAGCCTAGCTTTAGCACAAAAACAATAAGCAGGGGAACACCGCTTGCCTTCTCCTCTGAATAAGTTTACAAATATGTCTTCCAACAACTCCAAAGCTTCCCTTCTCATGCAAAGAGAACTAGAAATGCAAAAAACAAGACATTGTGGTTAAAGTCTCAATGCGTAAATGACAAAGCGGCTCATGTCAGTGTCTTACAAAACAACCCACATGAATGTCTGCTGATCCGCCACCTCTATAATTAGAGCTGCATTAATTGATGTTTTTTTGGCCACTTGGGGGGACGTTGGAGAATGGTTAGAATTTGGGTTGGCTATAAACCTCGTAAAGTTGTTGTGCTTTAACGTGTTCACAAATCCTATTTCAGAATGTTGGAGAAAACAGAGCTACAGTGGCATTTGTTTGGTGCCGTGCCTCTGGCCACCCACAGATAGTTCATCTGAAACGTTTTTATGCTTGTTGTTCGGGGCTGGTCAGAGGGTGTTTCTTCTTTTAGTCTTTTATCTCAAAGAAAATGAGTACATACAGTAAGAGCGCTGGATGAGCCTGAAACAGTACATGCCATACGATCACTTTAGAGCTGAGAGTGAACTGCAGAATTGGGTGATAATTCTCTGTGACATGACATTACACATGTTCATTTGAGCCATTGTTAATACGTATAACATCCAATAGTGAAGCCATGAGGTTTGCTTAAGTTTAAGGCAACTACATTTGCTATAAGGTCCAGTAAAGATTGTGTTTTTAGACAAAAGAAACCAATGGTTCAAAGTCAAGATTGGCTTCCCTTCACTAGTCCAACCGTCCGCCCTAACTGACTGAACAGATGTTATGACACTAAATCAAATCAAATCAAACTTCATTTATAAAGCACTTTTCATAGGTAACACAAAGTGCTTTACAGTTGGCCTGAAAATAAAATAAGAAAACAGAACAATGGGCAAAAACGCAACTCTGCCTACCACCAAGAGAACCTTCTCCCAAGTGAAGAATGGTGGTGGCAAATGGTCTGCAAATCTCCAGATGTAATGTTTGGGTTGGCTTTTACCTGAAAAATCACTTTTCTTGTGGCGCTTGAGGATATTTTTGAAGGACGTCTACTTCTAGGCAGATGTTAAGTCACTCTTAAAGCTCTCCATTTTTAGATGATTTGCCTCACGGTGGACCGATGGAGCTCAAACATTTTTTATATGTCCCCAGACAAATGTGCAGCATCACAACTCTATTCCTGAGATCCTCTGAGATTGTTTTCCCTTTTAGCATCTCTGACCTGTATGGGTTCAGTTTGGTGAGCCTAAACTGACCTGGTTTGATCTCTATTTTATCTAGTGGCGCCCAATTTCTTCCCTAAAGATCTCTCATTACATTGGTCTATTTCATCACTCAATTTGGCCCATCTGATTGTGTTAACCTGCTCGATTTAAGCAATGCAGCTCAGGGTTCACAAACTTTTGCACAACAACAGTTAGCAAATCATTTGTTTGATGTCTTTTAACAATTGATTTCTGGAAAAGAAAAATGTTGAATTGATAAACAAACATCTGTTATTTCATATAAAATATACTGGTATTGATAAAAATGAATTAATAATGGTAAAAATAAATACAATTCCAAAAGGTTCAAGGGGTTCACAAACGTTCACACAGCACTGTATACGTATAGGTCTGTTCTGTGTGTGTGCATTGAAAAATAAATCCGGTATCAAGCATTCTCCAGAATCGCTATCTCCACCTTTAACGCTGAATCTAAAGTGAGTGTAACCAGAATGTTGGTTCATGTCTTTATGTCAGCCTCCTAGATCATTCATTAAAGCAGAGGCAGCTTAAAGAAAGTGGGCTGACCGCTCAATGTGCATATCATCAATATTTAATGCTGAGAAAAAAATCAAGGGACAAAGGATGAACATGAATCTCTCCCACTGATCCACTGTGCAGCATCGCTCAATCTGACAGTTGCTGGAAACGAAACACTGATGTTAAAATATGTTTCTTGGAGGCGTTGAATTTTGCAGCCAATTCATATTTGATGTGTGTGTGTGTGTGTGTGTGTGTGTGTGTGTGTGTGTGTGTGTGTGTGTGTGTGTGTGTGTGTGTGTGTGTGTGTGTGTGTGTGTGAAACCATGTACTGTAATTCTGTTGTCTGCCCAGTGACTCATGTTTTATCATGTTGACTGTGGCGGTACATCACCTATAGTCGTGATGACGGGGACTTTGCTGTAAGCCACAGCTGAACAGGCTTACATCCACCCTGCTGCTGGCACGGCCAAACTGTTTTCATTCCATATGATAGGAGTCACACCACATTCCTGTTACAACTTCTCTGCGGCGCATACAAAAATCTCCTCTACAAACCGCAGAGCCATGTGTTTTGAATTTTCCCTCTGCTTGTTCCCATTTAGAGCATCTCTCTCTCTCTCTCTCTCTCGCTGATACACACAAACACACACACACACACACACACACACACACACACACTCACACACACACACACACACACACACACACACACACACACACACACACACACACACACACACACACACACACACACACACACACTCACACACACACACACACACACACACACACAGAAACACACACCATTGTACTTCTATCTTTGTGAGGACACTCAGTGACATAATGCATTGCGTAGCCCCTTACCCTTACCTTAACCATCACAACAAAATGCCTAACCCGAACCCTTACACTAACCCTAACCTAAAACTTAATACCAAGTCTAAGCCTGCAAACATGTCCTCAGTCTAATAGTTAAAAGTTTAAATTGGTCTTCACAAAGCTGCATTTACAATAACACACACACACACACGCACACACACACAAACAAACACACTGATCGCCTGCTCTCATCATGTTGATAGGCCTATTAGGTTCTCATGAAAGCATTCCATTTAGGTGCATTTGAGGTTATGGTTGTCACTGACAACCGGCCGTCAGAGAGTGGCAGGAGCCTCTATCAGCGTTGGGGGTTTCCAGAGGAGCTCACAGCACACAGAGTGTCTATTGATGGAGAACACTTTATGGAGCCACACCACCACTGTGACAAAGAGGAAGGGGGGCGGGGGGGTTGATTGATTGACCCCACAAACAGGGATAAATCGCAGCATCTGATAATTAGGATTTTCTTTTTGGATTGTATGACAATGCACAGTTTAGTTTAATACGTTGAAAGGTTCAGTGGTTTCCCCTGCAACATTTAATGTGGTTTTATTGGATGTAACAAACAAACAAAACCAAAAAAAATTAAAATGAACTTGACCAAATAATTGATTGAGTTTGGTCCAATATCTTCTTTGATGGTATTTTTACAAGACACATCCAGTAGTTTTTCTTATTTATATCTTTGAAAAACAAACAAAAGGCTTCAGAATTTTTTCTAGATCCTCTTTTTCCTTGGAGTGTGGGGAGGGCTATCAAACAGCATGTACACTTTACAGTAAGCATGTATGTGTGCATATGTTAATGTGAACAAATGAAATACAAAGAACAGAAAGTATAGAACATCTAAATAAATCACACATGGTTGCGTTGGGAGGGTTAGTGACATCAGCTGTAATATACAGCTCTGGGGAGAAAGTGTTAATTACCTAGAAACATGGATTTACACCTATAGTTATCTACAACTGTACTGTCTTACTTATAGATAACTGCATTGGAAAAAATACATAAATGTTGAACAAAAGTCACTATGCAGAATAATACCAATCAAGTCTGTATCCTATGAAGCTGTGGTTGGCCTCATTAATCCAAAACACCTTGATGATACTTTACTAAGATTTACAAATCGTTAGCCTCATAGCATGATTGCCTAAATCATATTTACTCTACTCTACTTTTACTCTACATCTACTCTATTCTACATCTACTCAACTCTACATCTACTTTTTGTTAGCCTAATAGCATAATTAAGGGTTATAGAGTAGGGTAAAGTAGATGTAGAGTAGAGTAGATGTAGAATAGAGTAGATGTAGAGTAAAGGTAGAATAGAGTAAATATGATTTAGGCAATTATGCTATGAGGCTAACGTAATGATATGTGGAGGTTCATGCTTTTCATTGATTCTGGAAAACGCTTGTTGTCAAAATCACTTTTTGTCAAAATCAGTGAATGTCTCCTCATGATCTGGAAGCACATTACAAATAAGGCTATATTAAGACAAAAACAAAGATAAAAAAATGTAATGTTTATTTAATGTATCTTTAATCAGCAATGATGACGTCACAACTCTTGGTGGTGTGAAAAACTGGGATATGGACAAGATGATGGTATGCTACAAGTATTTGTGTTTGCGTATTGTGTATATAAATCCATGCTTTTGGAAACTGTAGGCTTTTGTCGTGAATATCACCCCCACCACACACACACACGCGCGCACGCACGCACGCACACACACACACACACACACACACACACACACACACACACACACACACACACACACACACACACACACACACACACACACACACACACACACACACACACACACACACACACACACACACACACACACACACACAGCAACAACCTCCTCCTCCTCCGCTGGAAACCTGTTCTGGAGGGAGTGACTAGATTCAGGCGGCGTCCAATTATATGGAAGCAGCACTTATTCCACTTTATTCCCGGCTACAGTTAAGTGGCTTGAAGCCTTGAGAGACACACGGGGCTCGTAGTATAGAGGCAGAGAGAGACGAGACCCATGTGACATGTGAAGGGAAAAGCTACAGACAAAGGTAGACATATCTTCTTTACTACACACACCAAGTCATGCGTCTGGCGGAGGAGACGCAGGGGATGCTCCAAATCAAATCCACTAGGGCTTTTTTTCTTTCTCTCGTCTAGAAATGTGCGTCTTCATATAAATGATTCATGAGAGTCTGTTTTCTATTTCTAAAGGGAGTAATTGCGCTCGCAGCGAGTTTTCAGCTGGAAGCCGATCACCAACCAATCTGCAAAAGAAGGTACAGCAGAGAGCAGAGCCCGGAGAGAATTTGTAAAAGTCAAATCATTTTGGGAGTTGAATACGTTCCCCTCTTTTCACCTGCACTAACTGGACCTCATCTCGACTGTCAAAAGGATCAACTGTTGCTGCTGTAGCCGGAGCGAGAACAGACAGACAGCCTTTCCAAGTGTGTCTGTGCTATTCAGGATGTTTGACCGTCACTTGGTCCAGTATATTTGCGGCCACACAGCACCGGTGTTGTGCAATTAACATGGAAGAGGGACTGATACTGTTGTTGATGCATCGGATACACCTTCATCATTCTGTCCTGATGTGATGCCACATTGTTGCACTGAGGAGGAGAATGAGAATACCCCCACACCGCTGCCCGGCTCTTTCCTATATACTGGCTTGATCACCTCTCTGTGTGACAAACACTACGAAATTATTGTTTTCTTTGTATAAAAGGAGCAGTCTGAGCATTGTAACGCAGTGGCACACGTCAACACTGACAGGCTTAAGTGTAGTGACCTTGCCCGGATTTTTGAAATCTATTCAGCGGGAAGAAGATCACCCTCATCATGCTGATGATGATGAAGAACGGCGGCGGCATGGACGCGCATCAGGTTGATATCGATTCGGAATATGAGCCTCACAGTCGGTCGCGGTCGTGCACCTGGCCGCTGCCGTGTCCGGAGGACTTTGAAGAGGAGGCGAGTCTGGGTCTGGGTCTGGCGACGGTCAAAGTGGAGCAGCAGTACAACGTGCCCGCGTGCCGAGGCGAGAGGAAAGGCGGCGCTCCGGCGGAGATGAAGCATCCAGCCGGCTCCCCGGCCCCCGTGGTGGCCGCCGCTCCAGCCTGCATGTCCGGGGCTGCGCTGGATGCGGCCGGCCAGCTGCGCAAAGCTAAGTCCTCCCGACGGAACGCGTGGGGAAACCTGTCCTATGCAGACCTCATCACCCGTGCCATTGACACTGCCCCGGACAAGAGACTCACCCTCTCCCAGATCTACGACTGGATGGTTCGCTTTGTCCCTTATTTCAAGGATAAAGGCGACAGCAACAGTTCAGCCGGATGGAAGGTAAAGACACATGACATTTTGTAATTCTGTAGGCTATAGCATGGCTATACATCTAATGCTAATTATGTATACACGTGGATTTTAAACCTATAGTTATCTGCAGCTCTGCATAAATGTTGACCAAACGTCACTATGAATTATGAATAGTACAGATCAAGGCTGTATCCTATGAAGCTGTGGTTGTCCTCATTAATCCTTGTGTTACTTTACATGTACAAATGTTAAGTGGAGGTTCATGCTTTTGGAATTTCTTAAAACACATGACTCAAACAATGTTCTGATTGCGAAGGTGTTTAGTGGAGAAGCTATTTAGCCTTAGTCTGTGTCTGCAGCATAACTCCCTTTTCTGCATATTTGAAAGCCACATAATTGACCCCTGGTCCAGGCAATGTATGTCAGTGGCGTGTCCCCGTGTCACTCCGCGCTACAGAGGAGTGAAAAGGGGCGGGGAGCGTGTTTGGGTTCAATGGGTTCATCTTATTTAGGATTCGCAGCCTGTGTATAGGAGTGAAGCCACACGGAGTACAAACTCCCCCTCTTCACTGTTGGATAGGCAAGTATTACTCGCTGTGACGCAAGTGTCTGGTTCCAAACTGTTATCTCCGCCCGTTCTCTCGGGTCACACCGGGGACATAGTGAGCCTCCAGTCCGATGTGCAGCTTCCTTAGACGGGAGCATCACCCACGCCGCCGCCGGCCATGTTGCTCGGGATAAACCCGTTTGGAGCCACACACCCCGCCCCCGCCCCCATCCAGAGGACGAGCACGTTGAAATTACGCGCAGGCTGTGCGAAAGCATGGCACAGGGCGAGGGGTTTAAAAGCACAATAACAAGAGATGATGACATTGGGTGTCACAGCAAGCAGATGTAACTACAGATTATCCCTTAAATTTAAATGAATATAAGGTTAATCTAATAGATTGGTCGCTGTAATCTACTTAAGTGTACCAACCATTCTGCGTGAGGATTAATGGTCTTTTGTTTCCAAGCCCTAAACTGTAGCTTCCCCTCTTCCTACTGTATCCTTTGTGTTGGACTGTTTTTAAATTTGGCCTCTGCATGCCAACTTTCTGGATTATTCTTCATTTTAAAGCAAGTATGAATAAACTCTAAATTAGATCGGCTGCTTAGAATGGCAGTTCAGTACATTCTAAACACATATAAACTGTGTTCCTATATCTGGTCATTATCGACTCCTTGCAATACATGTTAGAGTGGATACTTCAATTGAGAAGTCTAAACTTATCTTTACACAACCAATTATTATTTGAATCAGATTCCTTTATATACAAGAAAAAAAGGAATAATATATATTTGAAAATACACATAAGTATTGTTATTTTTTGGTATTTGGTCCGTAGTAGGAGTTTTATCAAAGGTCAAAAATGCAGTTATTGTGCTGGATAGACAGTTAACTCAAACAGAACAGGGGAGTAGCCTCAATAACTGCCTTCTAGTTCAAATCCACTACAGGCTTTAAAATATTCTGGCATTAAGTGGGGAGGTGGGGGGGTGCAGTGTCCCAATTGAAACAGAGTCCCCCCCCCCCCCCCCCCTAGAGGCTCAGGCCTCGCAGCAGACCCGGGATCGAATCCAACCCGGGTCAGTTCTCTGCATGTCTTCCAGTCTTTGCCTGTCTCTCCCAAACATCTGTCTAATTGAGAAAAAAGGCCCCCCAAAAAATCTGTATTTTCTGGCATTGTTCTGCCATACAACACCATGACAATCTTATAGATAGGCAGGGAAACATTTTTAAAGAGTCACTCCACAGACATATGTTTTTACTTACACAAGGTTGGGGAATTCACAATAATATACAGATTGGAGGACAATTGAAACAGACTGAGGATGAACCTAAGTATGAGCCAAGCTCCAAAAACACTGTGTCCTACAATTCCCATAATGCAACTCAAGACATAGTTTATAGACCCTCCCTGCCCATCTCTGTCCTACCCCACACTACCAGTTAGGACAACACAGGCTTTCAGTGAACATGTTTAAGGCTTGACCCCAACATGCAACAGAGCTAGAGCCAGATAACGGTTATGACATCACTCTGACATCATCTGGGTTGTGTTGTTGTTTTCCCCCTCAATCTTTAAGCTCCCTCCAGAGTCACAGGAGACATTCTATCATTGTTTTTGCGGCCTGAGCATCACTTGGTGATGACAAGTAAACTGAGCTTGTAACATTGGTCGTTTTGGCCCTTTAAGATTCTGTTTGAAGTTATGGCTTGTCCTGTGCATGTTCTGGCTTTCTGCCTGAATACAGAGGAAAGTGGGAAACGCGTCGCTGTGGGATTAGCAGGCATTTCACACCATCTGTGTGTTTGACATTGAGTTGATCCAAAACCCTCCCTCTGCCTCTGCTGTCATGTTATCATATCCTTACAGCATTTTGTACGATAAGAGCCATCGACTCCTTTCTTTTTTAGTCCCTCTCCCACGCAGGCTTTCCTCAATGCTTTTCCCCCCTCCTGCCTCCACATCTCATTTGGCTCCCTACCAGCCTCCAATTGAGCAGTATTAAAATGCAGATTAATCTCAATCAAATCACCATTTGATTTAGGTCTGAGCGGAGCGCCAACTACCGATCTTTATGGTATGGTGTTTAGGGGCGGGGGGAGGGTTTTCAAATTGGATTTAAAGCAGGGCTTAAGTCCCACGGCCTTGTTTGTGCTGCCCATGGGATGCCCAGCTTGATGCCTACTGTACCTTCACCCCTCCCAGCTTTGCCTGGAGGGTTTGATTGGCTGCTCTCAGGCCAAGGGATCTGATTGGTGGAGGGTGGGCTCCAAGTCTGGGTGAAAAACAACTTGATTCCATCATAATAACGCTCCTCAACAACAACCAAACATAAAAATAAAAAAAGGAGAGAGTGAGTGAGACACACACATGCTTGCACATGTTTTGGACTGTAACAGTTGGCAAGGGTTTTAATGAGATTTGAGACACGGAGGTACAGGATCACTGGCGAACATATAGGGTGGGGGGTGTGGGGGGTGTTTGGACTGGCAGGGCTGGATGGGATGAGTGGGAGGGAAATAAGATCCAGTCAGTCTTGCTATTAAAAGCATGTCTTTAAGAGCTGTTGTGTAATCCTGTCTGCCCCATTCAGCTTCTGGGCTCTTTGTCTTCATCTGGGCCGCCAGCTTCTCCTGCCTCCTAATACCTAGCACACACACACACACACACACACACACACACACACACACACACACACACACACGCAAGCACGCACGCACACATGCACCCACGCACACAAGTACACACACTCACATACTGTACTCACACACTGCTGAGGTGTCACTCACTTGTTGTGTCAAGCACTAAAGCTATGGCAGCGTATTGGATATCTTTCACACCCCTTCGTGTGTCTAGTGGTAGTGTATGGATTTCTTTAATCGCCAATTGCTGGAATTAAATTGCTGGAATATTACACATGGTGCCTTTAAGAATCTGGCAGCAGGTTGAACATGTGGATTACTATGTATGGAACCCTCTGACTGCTGTACAGTCACTGTGGTCAAGTGATTGTTATTGCATCCCAGGTGGGAGGCTGTGATTGGTCGCATGAAGTGAGTTCACTTTCTGTAGGTGGTCATGGCTGCGGTGATGCTGGGGGTCTGCGCTCCTCTTACACACACACACACACACACACACACACACACACACACACACAAGCATGCACACACACACACACGCACGCACACACGCACACACAAGCATGCACACACACACACACACACACACACACACACAAGCAAACACACTGTTGTGTTGGTTTGACAAGGGGCTCTGCGTGGGAATGGCTGTGCTGAGCTGTGGCCGGTCTGCAGGCTATGTACTGTACACAGAGTCAGCACCAGGCATATAGGAGCTAGCTGGGTTTACCTAAACGCTTCACAGACATTCAAAGCACAACCGTGGGCGTGTGACTGTTGTAATCAGACTGTCATATAATGAGCAAAAATGCGGCAATGCACACAAGGATTCATTAGCATTTTAGCATTGGTTCTTTGTTTGCCTTTTCTTTTTAAAGTAACTATTTAACTCCCTGTTTTAGCCTGGACACTACCCCCTCCACATATCCCATGTGTAATACACGGACAGCACATGGAGCTTTTCTAAATCACCAAAAGTAGATGTATTGGTCAATGTCGAAAAAATGTGGTCACTCTCACAGTCTTGTTCAAATCACCAAGTGAGTTTTTATTGTTTTGGTCCGACATCCAACACCTGAAAGACGGCTGCTTAGATTAACAAGCATTACTGAATGTGTTTTTCATCAGGCTGTAATTGCTCATGAATGCACCATATTTGGAAGCAGTTTGGATCAGTTGAAGCGCCGTTCCACACAGAATGTATTCACACCTGTATATGGTAGAGAACTGCTATAGCAGATAAGACCCCTATGCTACATTCACTACATTCCATTGTTTTAGTCGGGTTGAGGTGTGTTGTGGCTTTAGGATAACTTCAAATGCAATGTACTCTCTGTCTCTCTCTGACTATGGCAATCTCTCATGTTCATTCATGACATGTGTTCCATGTAGATATAAAATGTGCAGTATGGAAGATGCAAAAAGAGAATGACCTGTTCCGAAATGACCCCCTTTCCCTCAATCACAATAGGCACTCAATAGTTAACTCAATAGTGAAAAATATATATATTCTGTTTTAAAACTCATACATTTTTATAATTTTGCATCCATGCCATGGACTCTTTGTTTTTTTGTGGTTATGTTGTGCTCTATTTACTACCTAGGGCATGATATCAGACTGTGTGTTACATGGATGAAATAAAGAGAAAACATAGCTTTGGGTATGGATCAGGTTAAGGTCTCTGTTTTATATATCCGTGCAGAAAAGTAGGTGCAAAATAAATATATGAGCAATAATTGTTAGCAGATGTTAAAGATGGCAAATTGATAGATTTGACTCAAATATAATCAATATACGGACAAGCAGTCAGTTATCCAAGAGAATATGGCAAACAGACATCCGGTAAAGAGAAACACATATTCCCTTATCAGCTTTAGACTATGAGTTTATACCCTGTAGCCCACACACTAAATCATCTGATCATCTAAATATCACTTTTGATTTATTTCACATGAAAGATTTCTGTTTTTGCATTTGTCTGTGCTCTTCTCACTGTTTATAGGATTGACTTTTCTTCAAAACTTTAACAGTGATTGCTGCTTATTTTCTTATGAATTTTTAATATTACCTAAAACTAAATGTAAGATTTTGGTTTGAGGGGCCCAGTAGGTAAACCTCCAATAACACACCCAATACAAGGTTTAAGATTAGATCTTTAGAGGCAATGGAGCAAATCCTGTTAATGTTTGGACATTGTTACTGACATTTCTGGTGACAAATTTCTTAAAGGGAGACAAAATAAATATTAAAAAAAAATATTTACAAGAACACAAATGGGATATGAAGTATATGCATGAAACAACAGATTACATTACAATTAGGAAGATTCCTGAGATCCCTACAATACAGACATACTTTAGGTTGGTAAACCTTCTTCTATATGCCTGATTACTGAGTGAATCTTTACCTCTACACATGCTTGTTATCTGCTTGTAATGCATCACAATGCACTTGACGTAAAGTAGTACCGCCCACGCTGATGGCCCTCACCTTGCTCTGCTGGGATGGAGACGGAGGAAGGAGAATGAGGTACACAGCACAGACAGAGAAATAAAAAAGAGCAGGCATCCTGGAGAACAAGGTATTATTTGTCCTGCCAATAAAACCTTTTTTAAATTGGATTTAGAATGGAGTGGGAGAGAGTGAGAGAGGGAGAGAGAGGGAGAGAGGGAGAGAGGGAGAGGGAGAGAGTGAGAGAGGGAGAGAGGGAGAGGGAGAGAGGGAGAGAGGGAGAGGGAGAGGGAGAGGGAGAGAGAGGGAGAGGGAGAGAGTGAGAGAGGGAGAGGGAGAGAGGGAGAGAGAGAGATTGAGTGTGAGAGTGGTGGTGGCGGTGGCCCCTGCTGCTGAGCACATTGATAGCAGCCATAATGCCTGTGAGGCTCCAGCCCAGACAGACAGGCAGACATACAGTATCTCACAAAAGTGAGTACACCCCTAACATTTCTTCAAATATTTCATTATATCTTTCCATGTGACAACACTGAAGAAATGACACTTTGATACAATGTAAAGTAGTCAGTGTACAGCTTGTATAACAGTGTAAATTTACTGTCCCCTCAAAATAACTCGACACACAGCCATTACTGTCTAAACTGCTGGCAACAAAAGTGAGTACACCCCTAAGAAAAAATGTCCAAATTGGGCCCAAAGTGTCAATATTTTGTTTTGCCATCATTATTTTCCAGCACTGCCTTAACCCTCTTGGGCATGGTGTTCACCAGAGCTTCACAGGTTGCCACTGGAATCCTCTTCCACCCATTCATGAGGACATCAAGGAGCTGGTGGATATTAGAGTCCTTGCGCTCCTCCACCTCCCGTTTGAGGATGCCCCAAAGATGCTCAATAGGGTTTAAGACTGGAGACATGCTTGGCCAGTCCATAACCTTTACCCTCAGCTTCTTTAGCAAGCCAGTGGTCGTTCGGAGGGGTGTTTGGGGTCGTTATCATGTTGCAGTACTGCCCTGCGGCCCAGTTTATGAAGGGAGGGGATCATGCTCTGCTTCAGTATGTCACAGTACATGTTAGAATTCAATGAACTGTAGATCCCCAGTGCTAGCAGCACTCATGCAGCCCCAGACCATGACACTCCAACCACCATGCTTGACTCTAGGCAAGACACACTTGTCTTTGTACTCCTCACCTGGTTGCCGCTCCACACTCTTACCACCATCTGAACCAAATAAATGTATTTTGGTCTCATCAGACCACAGGACATGGTTGCAGTAATCCATGTCCGTAGTCTGTTTGTCTTCAGCAAACTTTTTGTGGGGTTTCTTGTGCATCATCTTTAGAATAGGCGTTCTTCTGGGATGACAGCCATGCAGACCAGTATGATGCAGAGTGCGGCGTATGGTCTGAGCACTGACAGGTTGACCCCCCACCCCTTCATGCCCTTCAGCAATGCTGGCAGCACTCATACGTCTATTTTCCAAAGCCAACCTCTGTGTACGACGCTGACCATGTGCACTCAACCTTCGTAAACTGGGCCGCAGGGTGGTATTGCGACATGATAACGACCCCAAACACACCTCCAAGACGACCAGTGGCTTGCTAAAGAAGCTGAGGGTAAAGGTTATGGCCTGGCCAAGCATGTCTCCAGACCTAAACTCTATTGAGCATCTTTGGGGCATCCTCAAACGGGAGGTGGAGGAGCGCAAGGTCTTTAATATCCACCAGCTCTGTGATGCTGTCATAAATGGGTGGAAGAGGGTTCCAGTTGCAACCTGTGAAGCTCTAGTGAACTACATGCCCAAGAGGGTTAAGGCAGTGCTGGAAAATAATGGTGGCCACACAAAATATTTACACTTTGGGCCCAATTTGTAAATTTTTTCTAAGGGGTGTACTCACTTTTGTTGCCAGCAGTTTAGACATTAATGGCTGTGTGTCGAGTTATTTTGAGGGGACAGTAAATTTACCCTGTTATACAAGCTGTACACTGACTACTTTACATTGTATCAAAGTGTCATTTCTTCAGTGTTGTCACATGGAAAGATATAAAGAAAAATGTGAATAAATGTGAGGGGTGTACTCACTTTTGTGAGATACTGTACATACAGACAGACAGACAGAGGGGGAATTGGTTTGGAGAGATGGTGGAACAGGCTTTGAGGGGGGGGGGGGGGCTGGCACTGGCTCAAGAGAAGAAGCCCCCTATGCACACACTCCAGCTCCACATAGTTATTGTTATTATCACAAAGGCCCTGGCAGAAGGAGAAGGAGTTGGCTGGCTTGGTGCTGGGTTAACCGGGGGCGGGCGTGGGGGAATATGGAGAGAGAGATTTGGAAAGACGAAGGGGTTGTTGTATTGGAGACTGTCAGCTCCACACTCATGTGATCAGTGTGGGCTGAACTGTGAATGGACAGAATAGAGTTGGGAAGAGAGAGAGAGGCAGAGGGCTTGAATGGTAAAGGAGGCCATGTGGAGACGGACAGATTTCAGATCAGTTGCCTTGTCAGTTGGTGCTGAGCGAAAACAGGCATTTGAAGAGAAAGAGGGGCCGGATAATATTGGGGGAAAAAAAACAAGCAATACAAGGTGAAGATGTATTTACCTTGCAATAAGTAAGACACATCTGCTGTGTTATCCAAATCAGCTGAGAAAACTCATTTTAAGGTATATTTGACTTTATTGATTTACATTTTATTTGTATTGATTTATGTTAGGAAGTGTTATGTATCATTAGAAGCCCAACTTGTGTGACTTAACCTGTTTGAAATGACACACAAGTGTCACCGTTCTAGACTTAAGATAAACACCTACTTGAAATAAGATTATTGAGTGATATTATAGCATTTTAAGATGAGATATATCTTGATGTTAGCTAGAAATACTGCTAACACTTTACAATAAGGGTACATTAATTAGCTGTTATTCATGGTTAGTTAATGCATTGTTAACACCTTTTAAGCATTAAGTAAGTGTTAATGCTAAGTTTTTAACAAGCTTCATTAACTAATGCTAAGTTAAGCCTAAACTAAGCGTTACAGTTAGTTAATGCTTAGTTTATGTTTATTAAGCATTTACTAAGCATTTAATAACAGTTAGGTAATGCTTAGTAAATGCTTATTAAGCCTCAAATAAGCATTAACTAACAGTTAATTAACGTACCCTTATTTTAAATTGTTACCGAAATACTCATTGAGCATTTGTTACTAGTAATAGGAAGAGCCTTTGTGTAATTCTAATCGTCTTTCTCATCATGCACACACGCACACACACACACACACACACACACACACACACACACACACACACGCAAACTATATCAAACTGTAATGTTGCTTGTTGTGATCGTGTCTTATATTAAGTGCCACACGTTATTTTGACTAGAGGTTAGAGTGATATGCTTGGTAAGATTCTGAATTCAGTTTCAGCTCCTCTCTTCAATCTGGAGCGGGGCTGTTGGATGCAAACAGGGGATGCACCGTGGAGGAGGCGGGGTTGTTTCACTGTTCACATGAGTCATAGCGGTTGGAATAGAGCAGAATATTCTCGCCCTCAGCCCCGAACACTTCAATCGGTTGGAAATAAATCAGCTTGAGTAAAAAAATGCTCCACAGACGGAAATTCCAGAGAGAAAACCGAGTCCAGACACACAACAGTTAGTCAGGCAGGCGGATCTTTGGGAATGGTGCCTGGTGCTGGTGGTGGTTGTGTGTGGTAAATGTCTCTCCCTGTGTTGTCTAGCAGACCCTCACTGCTTCAAAATGTTCTGCTGTCTGGCTGGGACCATGAGCAGAACGCTAGTCTAAAAACATGCAGTGGGGGCGCTCGGATGGTGTAGCGGATAGAGCGCGTACCATATTGGCTCCGGCCTTCATTGCAGTGGTCGCAGGTTCGCTCTGTCTGTCTCCCCATTTCAACTCTGTACTGTCAAATATAGCATATATATATACACCCTGGTGTTTCATATATATATATAAATGAAACATGCAGTCCTCTGTGTTAACTATCACACTGACACAGGACCAGGTCAGCACATAATGTAGTTACACCACTAACATGGCCTTAAATCACCATAGCAGGAAGCTTACTATCAGCTTCTATACACTTTACATCACAAGCACCACATGTCATTATCTACTGCCATTGGTTTTCCTTGACTTCTATAATAATGAAAACCAATCAATCAATCAATCAACTTTATTTTGTCATTGCACATGTTTCAGAGCACCAAAATTCTGTGTACAGTTACACCCCGCCAAAAAGCATAAGAAGACAGTGACCAAACATGGGAGACAGGTGGGGTGAAGTGAGATGAGCTGAAAGCAGTTTACGTTATGTGATCCATTACCGTTACTCCATGAGTAATATTTAACTTTGAATATATTATCTGAAGTGTCAGCATCAATGTCTTCGTCAATCTATCACATGAACAGTATTTCCTTAAGTTGTATAGCTCTGAAGCAATACAATGACTGTATATTATTAACATGTGTGCTGACATTTAAAGAAAATCATGCTCTAAAATTGTTTTGATATATTTTTCAGTCAGCCATTGGCCTCCATGTATTTGTTCATATTCTACTGAACAACTTCAGATTGCTTTAGTTATGTGGTCCATAACAATGATTCACAAAGATTGTTTGGGTCACAAAGTTAATTATTGTTGTGAGGTAATGTGCTATAGGTAACACATTTGTGATCCAACAATACAATAATGTAACATTTAAAAACTTGTAATTTACTTTCTAATTCATTTGAATCACCTAATCCTTTACTAGTTTGAATTGTATTGCTCTAATACAAACCTACAGGTGATTAACTATGCAATATGAGCAAGTTTTATATGAATAGTGAAAACCCAACAGCATGGTTCGCAAAATCACTATTTGTGATTTATGTACGCATATTAGGGAGTGTTATGTATCAATAATAGATACCAACTTGTGTGATTTAACCTATTTAAAGTCATACATAAGTGTCACCGTTCTAGATTTAAGACAAACACCTACTTGCAATAACTTAAAGGTGATTAATTATGTAATATGAGCAAGTTTTATATAGCTAGGTGAAAACACAACAGCATGGTTTGCAAAATCACTATTTGTGATTGGAAACCAAGCAGTACAGTTTCCAGTACAATACAGTATCTCATATTTCATAATGCTTATTGTGCAAAACAACAAACGAACAACAACACCACAGAACTACTGCTGATGTAAAGTACAAGTTATTGATCATCCTATATGAATATGAATTAATGTCTGCCATGGAAGAACACTGTTAAATAGTTTTCCCCAATCCATCAATTCACAGCAGAGCCAAAGTGGTTCTAAATCCTTCTGGAATCAGAGAATAATCTCCTAATGTAATCATGCATCTTGAATTTGAACTCAATTGAATGTGATTAATATCACAGTTTCTTCATAAAGTATTCAACTCCTTAACTTTCTGCATATTGTACCCATTATATTATGCACCAATTTGAATAAATCATCATGCACTCAGAGTGCGTTTGTAATGGGCTTTTGATGCATTATAATGCCTTATGAGGACCACTCCAAGTCATGTGCTGCCCCCATTTTCACTGCAAATGGGATTAGTTTTCTGAGTTCCTGCACATTCTAAATGGGTCTTAACCGAGGTATGTATATGGATCTGAAGATTCTGTGTATTTTGTTTGTGTGTGTGCCTATGTTTGTGTGATTGTGTGTGTGTGTGTGTGTTTGAGTGCATGTGTGTGTGTGTGCGTTTGCGTGCCTGTGTGTGTGTGTGTGTGTATGCGTGCCTGTGTGTGTGTGTGTGTGCATATGTGTGTTTGCGTGCCTTTGTGTGTGTGCGCGCGTGTGTGTGTGTGTGCATGCCTGTGTGTGTGTGTGTGTGTGAGCGTGTGTGTGTGTGTGTGTGTGTGTGTATGCGTGCCTGTGTGTCAGTGTGCATCTGCTCTTGTTGTTGTGTAGCCAGGCCTGATGGGAGTCCAGGTCCGGGGGGTACAGCTCTAGTTAATAATTCAGATGAGGCTCATTATCAAGGCAGCACAGATCTCTCTCTCTGATTCCACCTTAATTGCAGGCAGGATGTGCCTCTCAGACACTCTCACTCCCCCTCCTGTCTGCAGCTGCAAACGACTAGCACACACACACACACACACACACACACACACACACACACACACACACACACACACACACACACACACACACACACACACACACACACACACACACACACACACACACACACACACACACACACACACACACACACACAGATCTCCACTGGTTCTCTTCCAGACCTCACCTCTTCACACAGCAGGTCCCCCTCTCTCGCCAGTAGCTGTGTGTGAGCAAGGTGAGTGGACATTTGGAGATGAGTAGATAAATCCCACTCAGAGCTGATGACTATGGACTCCAGGGCCGGGGCATGTGCTCCTATTATGAGTCACTTCCATGTTTTAATCAGATCTTCACGAGGGCTTTCTCCTGTTGGAGGGCTCAGCAAAGCAAGACTGATGGGAGGTAATCAGTCAGAGGACAAGGGGCTCTGTGATTAATGCTGCTGGGAGAGTCAACCACTCAGCGCCACAATGGATGACCTGGATCGTGGCTTTTTCAACCCCAGATTTTCTGTATTGAGCAGGGCATGTATAATCAAGGGGTCCAGCGCTGCTTGACAAGTAGTATCAGACTTGTGCAGTGCATTTAAATGGTGGCTTGGTATTTCAAATTTAAGTTACCGCTTTAGAGATTCCCCACATATGATAGTACCAGAGATTTAATAAATGTAATTCAGTAACACAGAACTGATAGACAATACTCATGCAAGTTGGAATGGGCTGCGTGAAGAAGGAACTAACCTGGCACAAGCCTGGTGAGAGCAGCCTGATGCTTCACATCCATTTCTCTCCCACAGATCAGTCTGAACTTTCTCCAATCTCTGTGGGGAGGAGCCTGGCTCCGTCTGTTAGTGGAAGGCAGCACCTGAATGGCTATTGTACAAACATTGTATCACTCTGCCTTTTTCCTGCTTGAAGCATTAGCAACATATAGCTGTAGCCTCCATCTTTTTTTCTCTCTCTCTCTCCAAAAGGCGAATATGTTTCATGCTTTCTGAATTGATCCCGTCATGACAGGTGGACATCTCTTTTTCATTGAGGCGCTTCAAAGTAGAGTTGTGTTTTGGATGGATTTATTGGACTATACAAATTAAGAACAAACATGCAAATGCTCACTCTAGTGTAGGGAAATGTCTCCATTGTTTAATAAGGTGAATAAGTCCCTGCAACCCAGTTAGCTGGAGAAGGCACCAAAACTGCCAGAGCCAGGGTTTCATGGGGAGAAATGGACTCAATGCACTCATGATCCATGACCGTCTGAACAAAATGTAATGACAATCTGTCCAATAACTGACAAGATGTTTTAGTTAGGGCCAAAGCAGTTGCCAATCCGAAAAATAAAATAAAATAAATTGAACACAAAATCAATACGATACGAGTAATTATGCATGACAGCTTGTACAGCTCCGTAGTTCTGTGACAGCTGCCTCAGGGTCTATGTTCAAGTTAATGTCCAGGAAGATTCTCCACCGCATCTGACTGTGTACCATCACATACAATGGAGTGTATGCCCTTCGCTCAACTCCAGGATTTTTAACAGTCCCCATCATTTTAGTCTGGGGCTGTGTTTAAAAATCCCTACTATTGCGTCCTTTCAAACGACACAGACGTTTTTTTTATTATTATTATTTATTGCTTCTGTATACTTCAGTGTAAACTGACGAAGAACCGTGCATAAGTAGACAGTATGTAGTATACATGTTGAGTTTGTAGGAAGGAGGATGTTAGTAGGGCTTTTCAAACACAGCCATGGACTGTTTTGCTTTTATATATATTTCTCCACATGTCAAACTAGCCTACTACTGTCAAGATACCCACACACTATTACTGTGAAGGCCGTATTCAAGTGTACTTGTTTCTCCAGGTGGCCTAATACAATGGACTAGAGGTCTTCTAGTGGGACATGTCTACTTTTTGCTTTTGGGTGACATTTCTAGTATTTCAAGTATAACATTTTGCCCACCCATGGTGTGGAACACATAGCTTTACGTGACAATTTGGCAATGATCAGACAAATGATAGAATACAGTATAATGAGTGTGCGACTACTCACCAACAGTTTGTGCTGTTGAGAAACTTTGGTGAACCCGATTTGGAACATACAAGCAGACCTCACAATGAAGGCTATCGTGCATTCCAAATAAAATACTTTTTCTTTTTACTACACTACATACTAAAGTACAGAAGAGTTTTAGGGCCACGTGAGAGAGAAAAAAATCAGATAATTAAGATTTTCGTTTCATTATGTTGAGAATAAAGACGAGTACTCCAAAATGCTATTGAAGTTAGGGGGTCATCTATGTATTTTCAGCATACTACAATTGACGTGCATGCATTAGGACATCCTAAATCTTTTTCTGGCATACTAAATAGTAGGGAAGTATGGGGATTGGAATGCAGGGTAAGTGGTTTAAGGTTAAGAAAAAAAGAACGTTGGTTGCGTTCTACTATTTAGTATGGTAGAAAAAAGATTAAGATGTCCCGATTCTTGTGGCCAGATTTAGGATGGTTAGAAGTACCCGGATGTCCTACTTCCTCCGGCCAAGATTGTTAGTGTTGAAATCTGCATCCTATTTGGGCAATTCTGACCCACAATCCAGTGCGCACGTGAAGTGACGTCACATCGACGAAGCCTCCATATGAAAACAAACGGGGATGCGACGGATATAAAAGCAAGAGGCAAGTTCAAGGCGCAATGTTATGATGAAATAAAAGAGTAAAAGTATGTCCCAATAGTATGCCTACTGCATCCTAACTAGA
This sequence comes from Ammodytes marinus, assembly GCF_949987685.1. NCBI lineage: Eukaryota > Metazoa > Chordata > Actinopteri > Uranoscopiformes > Ammodytidae > Ammodytes > Ammodytes marinus. The sequence continues at coordinate 26,459,157 of NC_137221.1, forward strand.
TTATTTCTATCGTCGGATGTAGAATAGAAAAAAGAAAGAGTATGCGATTCGCAACGCAACCATTCTTGCACTAGGCTCAATCACTGAACCAATTCAGAAAACTAAAAAATCTCAAATTCGGGATGGGAAGTTGGACTGTGATGGAATCTGATACATTGATCTGTACACATCAACAGATGACAAAAAGCTTCATAATTTTTGAGAAAAACTAATGGCTGAAGCAGTTTCAGGGTGTATTAGTAAACTGCTTGACTCCATCATTTGACTGTACCATCTATCACTATTGTTTCATATTGTTCTTGGTGCAGCTCAGTCATGTTCAGATGACGTTCTGCATCAGTCAAGTCCCATTCATGTGCTGGCAATTGAATGGGTTCTCATTTAAAGCAGTGCGTAATTGCACTTTGATAATGGTTGACAAGTTAAGAGCAGGATCATTTGCTCATTATCTTCATCCACTCATAATTGGTAAATGGACTTGACTTATATAGCGCTTTTTAGACGATTTTCTCAGCCCCAAAGTGCTTTACATTTCTTACCACATTCACCCATTCATACACACACTCATACACCGATACCAGTAGCTGCCATGCAAGGCGCTCTCTGAACCATCGGGAGCAATTTGGGGTTCAGTGTCTTGCTCAGGGACACTTCAACATGTGGAGGGGAGACGGGGGATCGAACCTCCGACCCAGCACTCCAGAGGACGATCTCCCTACCCACTTCGCCACTGCCGCCTAAGAAGTCTGTTAAAACAATAGCTGAGTAACAATAGTAAGGTGTCCAGACACAGACAAGAACATGCCAACTGTCTATTGTCAGCCCAAAGAAGGGTCAGGGAAGAGTTTGTTTCACTTGATGAATATTCATCAGTCCCAACGGCACATTTGGACAAATGACAATGCAAGCATCTCAAGCCTGGAGCTGAGTTGAAATCACTTACAATTCATCTCATTTTAGATTGTTGATCAGACATCATCATGAAACGTTGTCGGTTGATAACTGACATTCAGATATGCATCTCATTAAAAACCGAAAATCTAGATTAGAAAAATAGATCTAGATATTAGCGGCCAACGTTTTTCTTTATATTTTATGAATCTAAAAATTCTATGTACAGGTCTTAAAAAATGCAATTTTCAGCATGTTTTTAAGAAGACAATGTATATGATAAATAAGACAATGAACAACATATGAACTGATCCTTCTGTAATAACCTTCAGAATAGTGCCAAGAATGATAATGGAAAGTTTTGTTGATGTAATTGCTTCAGAAATTGAGATTTCTAGTTCAGAATATTTAAATAAACTTATGTTTAGATAATGTCTTTTGAAGATGGTTTTATAGGGAGAAATTGATAGACACAGTTTTGTCAAATCAACAAATTAACATCTCTAGAATAGTGCATTTTGGACCTTTGATTTATAGTAGTATTAATGAAGACATATTATGGAAACTGAAGAGACAAAAATCTCACAATTAACCAGTGCTTGAAAAAACTATGTTCTTGTCCGCCTTGTATAACCCTAACCTGCTTCAAATCACAGCTGAGCAGAATTACAGTGTGTGTGTGTGTGTGTGTGTGTGTGTGTGTGTGTGTGTGTGTGTGTGTGTGTGTGTGTGTGTGTGTGTGTGTGTGTGTGTGTGTGTGTGTGTGTGTGTGTGTGTGTGTGTGTGTGTGTGTGTGTGGGCTCACTGAGGGCGGTCTGGGAGGCAGACAGAGGTTAGCAGCATAAGACGGCCTCTCAGTGGAATTCTGTGACAGTTTGATGGAAATAGGTCAGAGATTCTGAGCGTGGCGTTTAGCATTCTAGCCCATGTGATGCCTGATGACATCTATAGCCTCAAATGAACTCTACACTCTTTCTCTTTCTCCCTCTCCTCCTCCCTCACTCCTCTGTTATCTAAACTCCTGTCCTGTCATCCTCCATCTCGCCTTTTCAGCACACGTAAAGAAATTCAAATCTGTGTCTGTAGATTAAGCCCCGCTCCTCCGCAGCAATTGCACTTAACTAACACATCCAAAACAGTCATCGTCTGGTAGAACTTAGAATCTTGATTTAGATTTTACTTTTGAGTATTGTGGTTCTGTTTTCATGAGAGAAAATAGATGTGCTGCAATGCTTTTTAATGTGGATACTATACTCAAACTGTGGCCAGCTGCAGTGACCTAGCTTAGTGTAAGGTCTCTACAGTGTATGTGAAGGGCTTGATTTATTATTCTCCTACAGAGCACACACGCCTTCATCTCTCATGACTGCCATGCTTTAAAACAAATGACTCTCTCTCTCTCTAAAGGTGAAGCCACATACAGATGAGTCAGTTAAATGTTTTGCTATACTTCGAAGTGAGTCACCACCAAGCAACAAGCACCTCGGGCATGAGGACAATACACAAATAATAGGTCCATGTAAAAGCTAACATCAACAACAACAACAACAACAAGAAGGGATGAGTGATAATATGGCCGTGAGGTCAATTTTGTCAAGTTTATTTTTCCTTATAAGATTGATCTGTGTCCAACTAGACTACCTCAACAGACACAAAGGTTACTTGGTAGCAGTTTAAATCACAGTCTAGTTGCCTGAGGTTGGTTGTCTTACCTAGCTGTTAGCCATCCAAGAGATAACTGATGTCACTGTAAAACATGTGACTTATAGCTATTAAGCTAAAAGTATTTTTTCTCAGCTAGTACCAGGGCCTAAGGATTGCCTCTTTTGAAAGATTATCAGACTCTTCACCCAACAATACAGCAAGACATCAAAAAGTACTAGCCAGAGATGCTTTCAAATGTAGAATGCCCTTAACTAGTCTCTAGAGGTAAATGTGTTTGTTATGGTGCTGCCTTGCTGTTTGTGTTCATTTCCGAGTTGCGTGAATCTGTAATGCCGTTCAGTTGCTGTTTATTTGTCTTTTTGCACAATTGTTGGCCGAGTTGTTGTTGTTTTTGTGCGGACATGATCGCTGTTGTGTCGGGTCGGGTCTGATCGCAGCCATGGTTGATTAGGGGAATAAATATATCGGGGGGGGGGGGGCGGGGGGAGACTAGCTGCGTAGTGTTGAACAATTTTTTGACACAAAATGACCAAGCGCCAGATCAGGTGCTTTGGGCGCGTTGGCCACCACACCCAACCCGTTTGGTGTGTTCGCACCTACCCTACCTGGCTGTGACGGGACCGTGGCTGGCGTAGATATAGGCATGAACACCGGTGCTTCGCTGTACTCGTGAAAGTTCCCCGGACTTAGCCGTTATGTTTGGGTTCATTATATGGAGGTGGTGGCCGCACACAACCGGGTGAGTTAACTAATGCTATCCGACCGGTGCTAACTTGGTTTATCGGCTAAAGCACAGCCGCTATATTCACTGAATTAACCAGGAAGCCCATTCTCCTGGCTCACTTTCCCCACGTCTTCTAACACCAAAGCGGTTTCATACAGCACCAGGCAACCAGCCGCAAATAGCCTACATTTCCTCCTCGGTGTTTCTCAGCCTCTGTGCTGTCCTCCCATCATGCCAATGTCCGTGACGTCGGGTCAAGCTCACCGCTGATTGGCCAACGCGGCTAAACGTCACGCATTGGAGCGTTAAAAGTTAAATTTTTTGAACTTGCGCGTTGGTGCGATGGTGCGGTGACGCTTTGGTAACGCGGCTACCGCGCCCAAAGCACTGCTTTACCGCGGCTAACGCATCATCGCGCCTAAACCAATGGTTCCCTATGGAAAAATAGGATTTTTCAACGCCGCCACCGCACCCAACCCGTTTGGTGTGTTCACACCTATAAGGATGGATGCTAACATTATCTGGTTTCTAACTCTTTTTCCTAAAGTTTAGCTAACAAGCTAACGTTAGCTAGCTGCTGATAGCCATGGAACTATCTGCCTAGTTGATTGCTGATAGCCCACCCTGTTTATTTTCAATGTATAGTGTCATAATAGTTAACACTGCTGCTGCATCATGAGTAGTGAGTCCTACAAAAAACACTCCAAAAGGTGATACGTTTTCAATGTGTAGAAAGTTTTGAACATAAAGTAGAATAAATATTTGAATGCAATACAGAATGCCTCAGTGCCTTGATTTATATTCCATTAGATTTGCGTCAATGGGAGCGAGTTGTCTTTTCCTTAACATTTCCACCATAAATAAATACAGAAGGCACAAATTACTGCATTAAAATTAACCAGAATGCACAAAATTCAGTGTTTGAACCTAACATTTTTCTGGGAGACTACCCCCAGACCCCCGCTTTTAATGTGTCCCCCCCAATGTTGAAATGAAACCTAGCCCTTCATTTATTAATTAAAATGTGTTAATTACACATTACTGGATGCAGACCGATACATGTAAACTGTAAAGACGCAACCTGGCTATTGAAATTATTTCATTTTTTAATTTTTTTTTCCTTCGGCGGCCCTCGGCCCAATGTTGGGTTCCCAAATTGGCCCTCAGCTATCAAAAGTTTGAGAACCCCTGGCCTATAGGAAAGGTGGCCGACCAGTAACCATGCTGTCGCTGGTTCGATCCCCGGCACCGGACAGGAGGGTGTTAGTTATAAAACTAGCAGAGGCTGGTATTACTTCTAAGGTGCCCACCATCTCTACCATTGTGTCCTTGAGCAAGACACTTAACCCTGCGCTCTGCCTCCGATTTGGATTGGATGATTTGGTCATTAGACATTTGTTAGGGAAACAGCACCATAGAAAAAGTTCAACATCAGCCTGTCGTGTTGGTTGTGTGCAGTGTTCATGTTGGCCTCTAGAGAACCCTGTGTTGAAATCTATTGATAAGATCTTATATATAACACAAATACATGTTCTGTATTCTTAAAGTTGTGTTTATTGAAGGAACTCGAAACAGATAGGCCTGTGAGTGTCTAGGCCTGTAATGAAGATGTCATGTGTGTTGCAAATGAAGTCTATGTTCATGATTCACATAAAGTAGTAAGTGTGTGTGTGGGTGGGGGGGTAATCATGCCATGCTAAATACATGCAGCAGTGGAAGTGTTAAAGTCCATTCTTGAATCAATGAATACTTAACTAGTAACTTACATTATGAAGTGTATGTAACATTTGCCCACATATACTGTACTTGTAGAAGTGTTCATTTTTTGCAAAGCCTTATTGGTCCAGTATCTGCTTCCTCCTTATTGTCAGCCTCTACCTTGTGAACGCTTAGATTGCAACCTCACTAACTGATTTATTGACCCTCCCAAAGTCCGACTTCATCAAATCCTTGATAGCGCTAGTCATATATACCGTCTTTGATGAGTAGCACGGAGAGTCGATGTGTGGATTTTAATGGAGGCATTAATCTGCCTGTTTAATGGTGTTGTTGAGTGGAAGGTGGTCACCACAAGATGCAGCACTAAAAGATGAGTTATGGCCCACCAGCCGGCGAACGATGAAAGGGCAAAATGCAAAACAGTTGAATTGTGGAGGAGAGTGGCGGAATTAAACAAGGTCTCTCCCCTACGTGCGCTGTACTTCTGAAAGGGCAGATAGAGTGACGGGATGGTAGCTTCAGAACGCAGTGTGAATTTAGAACATTCCTGATGGTGCGGGCCAAGTTTGCAGCGAGTTGCTACCCGTCGCTAGGTGTTACTTAACACATGATGTTTTATTTGTTAGCGTGGTTGGCGTTCCTGCTTATCCGTTAAGAACACATGATAATCGATTCTAATGTGACATTTTATCATATTGTTAGCCTCATAGCATAATTGCCTAAATCATATTTACTCTACTCTACTTTTACTCTACATCTACTCTATTCTACATCTACTCTACTCTACATCTACTTTTCGTTAGCCTAATAGCATAATTGCCTAAGTCATATTTTAGGGTAAAGTAGATGTAGAGTAGAGTAGATGTAGAATAGAGTAGAGGTAGAGTAAAAGTAGAGTAGAGTAAATATGACACAAGTATGCTTCTCTTCTCATCTCCTCACAACCTCTGGTTAGCTAAGGAGCCAGCCTGTACATATCTATAGACTTGACATCACACACCTTTTTCCCCCAGTCAATATTGTGGTCGGTTGTCTTTTTCTAATGAGTTCCCAGTGTAAGCATGGTGCCAGTTTTAATTGGCTGTGGTTTGGAACACGGTTGCACCAATGGAATGGCATCATAACAGGCTTTTATCTGTGTATTCTCTGTGTCATTTACCTATGATAGTATGAAGAGCAGTGGTGGAATGTTACCATTTACACACAACATGTACAAATGCTGAAGTACTGAAGATGTATACTGTAGTTTACTGATTTTATGATGAGATGATAAAATATGATTTCTTTTTATTTTTTATAAAATGCCCAACTGTTGATGAGGATTGGCTCCAATGAAACTGATTAAAAAATAATACTGTAAGAATAATCCAATCATTTCACTTTGAAATGCAGGCATTGAACTGTAATGGACTATTTCTACTTTCACATAAAAACATCAGATCTTCAAACCTCTACCACCTACTGCACTATATGAAACGGTTGGAAACCTGTGTTAAAACCGAGTAACGTGACACTTAAAAGACGTTGGCAGGGAGGCAAGGTGTAGCAACATATGCTATCAAGTGGCATCATCGGAGTTGTATGATCCAGGGTTTCGGTTGACTGGTGTTTTTAAATTAAATTTTTTTTAAGTTATTATATTATTATACCTGGTAACACAAGTCAGGATATCTCTGCCTCTGCTTCCACACACACACACACACACACACACACACACACACACACACACACACACACACACACACACACACACACACACACACACACACACACACACACACACACACACACACACACACACACACACAACACACACACACACACACACACACACACACACACACACACACACACACACACACACATATATATATATATATATTCTTTATCGCGTTCCATTGCATTCCTTTTTAGAATGAATGTAAAAGTCAAGTTCATAAAGTAACTTTCTTTTCATATAGCTATTTGATTGCCAATCAAGAACAACTGACAACATTGTTATGATGGACTTACAAACTTGTGGAATGCGAATTTTTTTCATTTTAAGAAAGGCAATTATTGGCAATTAACTACTGAAATGAATGGTTTGACAACCCTAACATACATATAGTATATAGATAAACACTACAGTTGAAACATCCGTCTGATCTGAATCTCCTGCATGATTTAATATCTTTAGTACTATTTATATAGACTCCACTGTTTAAATGTCCCATGATACTATATATACATGTTGTATCAGAGGCTTATTTAAGTACTATTGATTCATCATGATGAAATATTGTCACTTGGCAGCTTTCCTCTGGAGGTATTGACAGATGTGATGGCAGTTAAAGCCAACAGTAATGAAGCTGATTGGACAGGGGACAGAGGGGGGCAGGATGGTCTGAGGGGGCGGTGTGTGTGTGTGTGTGTGTGTGTGTGTGTGTGTGTGTGTGTGTGTGTGTGTGTGTGTGTGTGTGTGTGTGTGTGTGTGTGTGTTTGTGATGGTGTGTGTGTGTGTGTGTGTGTGTTTGTGATGGTGTGTGTGTGTTTGTGATGGTGTGTGTGTGGTTTCGTGGCTGAGCAGCGCACCGTCCTGTCTGTGTAACTCTCCTAAGACTGATATTAAAGTCGTAGTGGGGAGGCCTTCACTCCGCGCTGGCCCTGCACTCCCTCGCTCCCTTGCTTTCCCCGTTCTCCCTTTCCCTCTCTCTCTCTTCCGCTCTCTTTTTCTCACTTTCACTCGGTCTCTCTCTCTCTGTCTCTCTCTCTGTCTCTGCTAATGATCTGCTCCGCCTGTCGCTGCCTGGCTGACTGATGCCCACTGACAGGCCCACTCATGCAGAAAGGCTGCACCACTCCTCCTCCCATACAAACACACACACACACACACACACACACACCGAGTAATGAACTACTACACATCCAACACCACATACTTACTATGCATGTGTGACACATGCACAATGCACGCCAACTTGCGTAAGCACTCAGGGTGAGATAGATGGATCCGCGTGAACAAATCAAGACCATTTGTTCCCTCACATGTCATACATACATGTAGAGCAGAAGATACACATACACACACACACACACACACACACACACACACACACACACACACACACACACACACACACAGTAGAATACAAGACGTTATCCACCCTGCACTCTGTAGCATCCTTATGGAGCAGCTGAACTCCATGCAGCATTTCTATGCAAATGACAATATTGAATTAGACAGGCTGGATGGCAAGTGGCACATTTCAGTGACATTCCCGCAGTGTCGCAAAATAGTTTTTGCTTGCTTGAGGCAGAAAACTTTTTTTGGTTGATAAATAAATAATCCAAAGAGAATGGAATGTATAAGTCACATGTAGGATGATGCAGGCTTGATAAGCTTGGTGAGGGTATGAGGCCTTGTCAAATGTCTTTACATACAGAGCACAACTTTCCACAAGATAGTTGCACTGTATTGATTTTAGATTGCATATAAGATATCTCTGGGTTAATATAGATTAGTGCTGAAACGGTTCATCAATAAATTAAAAATGAATCATCCAACAGTGTCGATATTTGATTAGAAGTCATTATGAGGCACGTTATATTGACATAATAGTTGCTGCTTGTCTCCACTTGATTACATTTGAAATACATTTGGCTCTAGGATTGTTGGTTATATAAAGAAGCGCCTATTTTGCCTTTAAAAAGCAGTATATAAACATTCAGTAGCAGCAATGAACTGTCCTTTTATATCTCCCAGTGTTATATATACATAGTGTCTTAATGCAATCCCTCTTGACAAGAGTTCACATGACACTTGTACATGTCTGAGTTTCTGTTGCTACAAAAGAACCACGTGTAGGTCTGCTATCCACACCTCTGATGGATTACTATATATCTGTGCCTTCAGTTGTTCCTCTTGCCGCTGTAACATAATGCAAACTATTCACTAACTTCAGCTTCTATCAAGGAAACACAACTTAAACCTAGTTCACAATGATATATTCTGATAGATATTGCCTTGGATTGCCAAACACTAATCCAAGCAGTCTGAATAACCTGCTGGTATAGGCAAGATTCTTTCCCCATATTAAATGTACTTATGCACAAATTAGCCTTATCCGAGATGAAGCAGCAAACACTCCAGTGGTGCTCAAAAAGAAATCCTCGTCACAGTACATATTTAGCAACACCTTCAAACTTGCATCTTGCTGATGGAGCATTACTTTCTCCATGAAATCATCTGGACATCTCTCTTGTTCTTATTATTCAAGTGTGCTCCAGCACCAACTCAGTATGGCATGCTCTTGCTCCTAATGACTAATAATAAACAGCCATGCGTATGGAAATCTTATGTCATTCATTCACATAGACAGACAAAGCAGTATTGATCAACTCTACAATCAATCAATTAAATATCACTGAAATAGACCCCACTTCTTCATATTTGATTCTTAATCAAATACCAATTCGATATATATTTTTTTTTCATACCTATGCTTTATTTTTTTCCAAAATGATTCTCCAATTTACAATTTAGACGTCCAAATATACAATTCATCGCAAAGGAGAAATTATAATCCAGCTTTTCAACATAACAAATAACAACCCTTAAAGTAAAATAAGTAGCCTACATGAATAAAAATAAAGAATAAATATCAATTAGGCATGCTGTGCTCAGTCCCTTCCTCAGCATCTCAACATCCTTGCCCATAGCCAGGGGGATATTCAGGGAGGTAGGGAATGAGGTCAGTAAGCAGTGCTGTGATGCAGGGCCACCACCACCTCCCCCCCCCCCCCTGGGCTCCCCTCACTCTCTGCCTGAAGAATGGCCCACAATCCCCCAGCTGATGGCCCCAGCCCGGCCCACACATTATACACACTCAGCTGGGGTTACACAAGGCTCTGCCGGCCCTGCCATAGATTAGACAGGGACACTCACCCAGGTACTGTACTGTACTCTATATAATATATGGACAGGAGAGACACCAATAAGGGGGTTACAGAGGCATGCTGTAGTGGAGCATATGCGTGGGGAATGTTTCTCTCTGTCAATACATTAGCTTTTTATGGTGTGTATATTTTATGGAATATGTGTGCTGCTGACACACTTAAAAAAAGGATTCATGGGTTTTAACTAGGGCTGTCAAATGAACACGTTCATTTCGATTAATTAATCACAGAAAAATTAACGTGTTAAAAAAAATTAACACGTTAAAAAAAATGAACGCAGATTAATCGCACGTCTATAGTGCCCTTTGACCCGGTGCAACAGTGGTGCGCAGCTGCACCTGTAGCTTGCGGACACGGCCCGCACGGGTAAAAGACAGAAAAGTAGAGAGAAGCAGGAGAAAGGGCAGAGGGCTCTATGGACGGTTTATGGGATGCTTCGGGCAAATAAGCATGAAGGTAGGAAGACATCTTACTTTATTCTCCGCAGTGTCTGTGCATTATTGATTTAGTGGGTGCAACAATGTAGGTTCAAAACAGTATCTCTCAATCTTCCTCTGTGTGTCTCAATTTTGTTTGCTAGCTGTCTCGTCTCCCGCATAAACGGACACCCGCCCTGTGTGTGTGTGTGTGTGTGTGTGTGTGTGTCAGTCAATCTTTTTGCCTATGAGTACGACGATGGTGAATGAATCGGCATAGGCTATGCGCATCTGTGGCAGTGCAGCGCTGTCTGTTGTGGGAGATGGAAAGTCATAATTTAGTCTGCTTGTATTTTTGAGAAAATTCGGCGCTAGTTCCTTATTTCCTTACTTACTTAGTTCCTTACTTTTTGTAGCACTTTCTGCCTTTCAAAACGTATAAGCAAGTCCAACCATGAAAAAAAGGAATGGAACTCTTACAAAAGATTTATACACTCACACTAAAAAAAGCCCGCAAAACGCCCCCCAAATTCTATTCCATTTTGTTTCCTTTAACAGGACCATTTGGAACTTCTGAAGAGCGCTGAGAACTTCAAGCTTCTAATGAAGTTTCATCGTCTACTCTTTGAAAGACTGAACGCTCTGCTTTACTCCACCCTTCAGCTACAAGCTTGACCCCCCCACACACTTTTACTCTCTCTCTCTCACACACACACACACACACAGACACACACACACACACACACACACACACACACACACACACACACACACACACACACACACACACAGTGCAGAAGCTCAAACGCACACAAAAACACACATTCCAGCATCCCCCCATTAGCAATTCATGAGCGGCGTCTCATTAGACTTTAAGTTTTACCATAGGCCTCTGAAGTATATGGCTGGAGCAGCTATTAATATTTCATAGTCTCCCATTGAGGAGCTAAAAACGAAGTCGACCCGCTTCCGCTACAAAGTGAGTCGCGCTCCTCTTTTTTTCTCGTTTTTCGACTTCTCTCCCCCCGCTCTTCCCCCCACTTCGTTAGACTGTCTCTCTCTCCTCCACGTTCTCTCTCTTCGGCTTGCTGGCTTCCGATCCTTCTCTGCCACACAGACCTTAACTCAAACTGACTTAATTGGGCTGTCTTTGTTCTGGGAAAATGTGGGCATACCTTCCCCTTCTCCCCAGCAGAGAGAGAGAGGGAAGGGGAGGGAAATGATGGAGCAGAAACCTCTGTGAACCCCCGACTACTCTGTGAGCACTCCCTGTGCCATGCTCGGGTTATGTGGGGCTCAGGGGTGTGTGAGGGGGGAGACGGGTACTGTGAGTGTGTGTGTGTGTGTGTGTGTGTGTGTGTGTGTGTGTGTGTGTGTGTGTGTGTGTGTGTGTGTGTGTGTGTGGAAAGAAAGAAAGAAAGATGGGGAGGGGAGTCTCCCGGGTTCACGGGGTGTCTGTCAGACTGGCAGACAGGAGCTCTGCCCCCGAAACAAACCCATGCATGAATAAGTCAATAATATGTGTGTGTGTGTGTGTGTGTGTGTGTGTGTGTGTGTGTGTGTGTGTGTGTGTGTGTGTGTGTGTGTGTGTGTGTGTGTGTGTGTGTTCTTGTACAGGCATATTTGTGAGAGTGAGGACATCTTTGGAAAGTGAGGACCTCAATGGCCTGTTTGAAGGTTCAGACTTAGTTTAGGGTTCAGGTTAAAATGATGTTTAGCTTAGGGTTTGAGTGAGGGTTGGGGATAGGCATTTAGTTCTGAAGGTTGGGCTTAGGGTTAGGTGCTAGGGAATGTATGTGGTTAGGGTTAGGGTTAGTCACAGAGTGTCCTCACAAAGATGCAAGTACAAGAATTTAATGTAAAATAACTTAAAGGAAGGGGGTTAAGTTTTACCCACGAAGATAGTAAATCGGGTCTGTGTGTATACACAGTATTGACCCCACTTATAACAAAATACCTGATAGTCCCCAAGAAATGACCTTGTCTGGTCAGGAAACTGTACTTTGTCTAACTGATCATTTGAGGTGACATCTCTGTTTATGTCCACTCCAGGTTACGCCCTGATTTATTTCAGTGCTTCACAACCTATACTAGTCACCATAACTCACAATCCCACAAAGACAAGTATACGTGTGTGTGTGTGTGTGTGTGTGTGTGTGTGTGTGTGTGTGTGTGTGTGTGTGTGTGTGTGTGTGTGTGTGTGTGTGTGTGTGTGCATGTGTGAAACAGAGTGAATGGAGGGAAGGGCAGAGCATCAGAGGAGGATGAGGGTGATGAGGCTTCTTGTTTCCCAGCGTCTGTGACAATGAGACAGACGCCACATTCCCTCTCAATGAGAAGCAGACAGAGGGGGAGAGAGAGAGGAAGGGTGATCAAAACCAGAGTGAGAGGGGGGGCGAGGGCGCTTTGAATTGGTTGGGACCGTTACAGCATGTTTGCACGTTGCACACAATTGGCTGCATGTGTGTGTGTGTGTGTGTGTGTGTGTGTGTGTGTGTTTGGTAGGGTTCAGTGCGGGCCCTCAAACTCAGACGTGAACCCGGATGAACCCAGCTGAACCCGTCTTTGGTACTCCCTAATGTAACACTCCAACCCCACTCAAACTCAAGGCTGATGTTTATTTTCAAAGACGACAAGGTTTACTTGATTTCGATTGGCAAAAAAAGGGTTTATCACTTACAAAAACATTGCCAAGAGTGTTATGGGACAGCCAAACATTACACCCATTGATAAGAGAATGTGTCCCTTCCAAAACCATGACACGTTGGCCTAATGTAGATTCTCAGAAGGTCTAAATCGCTCATTTGACAAACGTAAACTCACTTGAAGGCGGGTGTCTGTTGAAGTTTAAAACTATTGGAGGTGCTAAGTGCCACTCAGGATCTGCCAACCAATCGCATAACGTTTGGTCGTGACGCATGTCATGCATTCAGGTTCACCCCATAGGTGTTGGAGTGGGTTGAGGTTAGGGCTCCTTTCAGACCAGTCAAGTTCTTCTTCTTCCAAACAGGGAAAACAACCTCTGTGTTGATGTGGCTTTGTGCACGGTGACAGAACCATGTGCAAACAGAACAGGGACAAACACAAACTGCTTGCCACAAAGACAGAAAGATCTCTAACACATTGTATAATTTGTCTTAATTTTGACTAAAGGGGGGCTGTATGGTGGTGCACTGGTTAGGTGTCACAGTGGTTGGCTTCTCCAGGTACTCTGGGTTTCCTGCCACAGTTCAAACAAATGCATGGTAGTTGGATTGGTGCCTTTTCAATGTCCTTGTTGGTGTGCATGTAAGTGTGATTGCCTGTCCGTATCTATGATGAGTTGAGTTCAAGTAGCTGAAATGTAAAGGGGGGGGGGGGGGGGGTGATAGAAGGTAAGAGCTTTAGGCGTTGGTACATGTTGTAGCTCTGCGATCATAGCTCACATGCCCTCCTCAGTGTGATGAGGCAGTCTGAGGAAAAATGAAAAGATTGAATAAGAGCCAATGAAGTCAGGGAGAGAAGAGGAAACAGAGGAAAAATAAAAGAGACATTGGGGAGGGGGGGGGGGGCAGTGACAGAGAGAAAGAGAGAGAGATGGAGGATGGAAACAATTCAGTGTCCTTGGAAACCCATAAGGCTAATTTGAATTTGAGACTGAGGACTTCTTCTTCTCTCTTCTCTCGCCTGGTATGACCTCCCCCTCGCCCTCCTCCCGCGCTCTCCAATCAGTTTAATCTCTCTCTGCTCATCCCTCCCAGATGCTCACTCTCTCTCTCTCTGTCTCTCCCTCTCTCTCTCTCTCTGTCTCTCCCTCTCTCTCTCTCTCCCTCTCTCTCTCACACTCTTTTCTCTCCCTCCCATCCGTCGTTCATTACCGCTTGCTCTCACCAAAGCACATTTCTTTCCATGACGGATGGGCTCTGTGAACACTCGTCCAAAAGCGCTGTCAGATCTTCTGCTGGTGTAGTAAAAAGGCCCAGAGGCAGGCAGTTCAGTCGGGGACATGCGTGGCATTGTGGGGACTGGGGATTGGGCCAGTCAAGAAGGGGTTGCATTAGTGAGTACTAAGTGTCATTTTTGCATCTTTGTCAATGCCTCAGGGGCAAATGTAATCATTTTGGGGCCTAAGGCAAGCACAGTCATGGGCCTCCACAACAGCCCCTGTGCGTCCCCCCCCCCCCCTTCAATCCTTTATCTAGAAAGAACTACAGTATGTGTAACTTCTTTTTGTTTTTTTCTTCTCTCGTTTTGCATTGTTAGAAAAGTCAAATATGTATAAATCATTTAAAAATAAAATTCTCAAGCATCAGTTCATGAGACATTTTAAGGGGCCCTTGGTAGCATGGGGCGCAAGGCAACTTCCTACCTGTCCTTAATGATGAGATCGCCTCTGCAATGCCTGGATCTAGTTTTGTAGCCATAGGAAATCTGCTGCATGTACATTGACCCTTTTAAAAACAGGGGGAGGGGGGAGGGGGGAGGGGGTGTTGTTTTCACGCTCTCCCTCTCATCTTGCTCTCACCCCATCAGTTTTGCCTGCACATTATTTCTACAGTCTCTGTGTTTCTCCCTCGCAGGCATCTTTACAAGTCCTCCTCTTTCAAAATCTCAACCCTAACCCCCTCCAGCCTTGCTCTCCTCACTCTGTCCTCCCTCTCTTCTCTCTCTCTGTCTACCATGGTCATGTCTCCTCACTCTGTCCTCCCGCTCTCTTCTCTCTCTCTCTGTCTACCATGGTCATGTCTTGCTCTCCTCACTCTGTCCTCCCGCTCTCTTCTCTCTCTCTCTGTCTACCATGGTCATGTCTTGCTCTCCTCACTCTGTCCTCCCGCTCTCTTCTCTCTCTCTCTCTACCATGGTCATGTCTCCTCACTCTGTCCTCCCGCTCTCTTCTCTCTCTCTGTCTACCATGGTCATGTCTTGCTCTCCTCACTCTGTCCTCCCGCTCTCTTCTCTCTCTCTCTCTACCATGGTCATGTCTCACGGGGGAAGACAGTTGGCAGGATGCAGGCTTGCTGCCATGGTAACTGGAACCCTCCCTCTCCCTAAGGTCTCCTTAGCAACTAGTAGCTTGGCATTGTAGTAATGAGCCGGGCCAGCATGCCACGCCAGCGAAGCACGAGATGTTCGTGTGTGTGTGTGTGTGTGTGTGTATTTGTGAGGCTCTGTCTTTGCAAAGGGTGATATGCACACGTGCAGAGTGGGGTTTGACTTCTGTTGCGATGTAAATTAATAATACAGGATTATAAGTTCTCTTCAATTTTTAATTTGTGGCTATGTGCATCCTTTTTCCACTGTGTCTTGTCGATTTCTTGTCAATCTCCCAAATTGCTTCCGCTAAATGGAAATGTATAGCCTGGAAGACCCTTTAAAGTTGGCTTACCTCAAAATGGCACGTACAAGAAGAGATGTGCTTCTCTCAAAAGAAACTGGAGTCCAACTAAAGTGTGAGTGTCAATTGGCAAAATCATTGACTGGGGTAAGAAAAATGATCTCAAGTCACATTACTGTTCATTAGTGAAGGGTGTATCCAAAACTGGCTAAATAAGAAAAGGACTAATTCAGGGCTGTACAGTGCGACAGTTTTGATCGCATTTGCTACTGAAATTGATCACGTGCGATGATGAATACAAGTCCACTCGCACTAGTGCTAATGAGGAGAGGCTGTCTTTGAAACACAGAGGGGCGCTGCACAACACTGCTTAGAGGGCTCTACATTAACACTGCGGGTAAATGAGTCTTAGGCAAGTAAGTTATTGAGTCCACCCTCCACTTTGGCTGGTGAAAGATGTGTGCTCGGGATCTGTGCTCGTGCGGCGATTCTAGTGTCTAATAAACTTCACCAACGATAATAACCGGAGGGACACGGCTCTCTGCTCTCTTTACATTACCGCAGTTAAGTTAGCGCGTGTGCAAACAGAACATTTCCTGTGCGCCTTCACATTAAAAGCCTGTTGCTAGCCAAACGTGAGTTGACTTTTATTTTGTAGCCGGTAAGAACAGGAAGTTAGCGCTTTACAGCACTGTAGCTCTAGCTTGAAAGGCAACTCATTCAGCTGCAGAGAGCAGTCAACAGTAGTCTATTTAAACAAAGTTTGAAATAACTTATTTAAAACTTTGTGTAAGTTACACAATAAGCCACTGAAAAACTACTCCCAACATATTCACAACAACCTATTTAATTTATCCTAAATTGTACCAATATGTATACTTATTTATTTAATAGGCAATGTTTAATGTTTTAAAGTTTGGTTTTAATTAACAGAAGGACATTTTCTAATAATATTATTAATAATCTAATAATTATATGTATATACAAAACATATATAGATATAGATATTATTTTTATGGGGAGAAATTATTCTGAATCAGCAAAAAATTGCAATTGGCAGGTTAGACTCTTTTGTCTAAATTGTAATCAGTGCACCCCTATTCATTCTTCTATAATTATTACTGCACATACTAGGATATAATATTAATTGAGAATCTCAAATGAGACCAAGATGACATGCTCAAAGGTAATTAGAGCGAAATGTAAGGGTTAAGGTTATGCAAGTTTTCGATCATACTTTGTGTGCTACCAAATGTATTTTTGTGCTACTGAATTTTTTTGCTTGCTAGCACCAGTGCTACCACCTAAAAAAATAAGCGTACAGCCCTGCGGTGTGGGGTTGGGAGAGGGGAGTTTCTGTCCAGATAAAGATCATTTCAGTCAGCCTGTCAATCACTATGTTACCATGGAAATTGCAATAAGGTAGGGCTGCTCGATTATGAAAGAATCATAATCATGATTATTTTGATTGACATTGTGTAATCACAAATATTAAAGACAGTTAATCATTGATTTAAGAACATCATGCATTTATTTAACTTTTAACAAGGTTGTTTCTATTTACACCATGACTTTGGACTTTAAACATAGGCCTAATTGAACTGAAAACAAGGAAAATAGAAATAGGCTAAATAAGTAAAACATATTTTTAATAATTGAATAAAAAAAATGTCAAAATAAAAATAACCCGTTGCAAATGGAGTTGATAGGGACCGTATTTTGCTAGCAGGAATGTGATGGCATCATTTATTTATGTGTCAAGGAGCTGGCTGGATATTGTACAGTGTTGACTGTTGTGGTGGCAGGAGTCAAGGAGCTTTAAACTTGCTTGGTCATAGACCACTATGATTTGACTTTAAGTGAATAAACAAATTGGTCGAGATGTTTTGAGGTGCAGACATGGGCGCATATTCCTTTTTTTCTCTCTCGCGGTCGCGTATGTCACGTGACTCGCGTGTGACATATCTTTCACATTATTTTAGTCTGTTGTGAGTCTGAAGTGTTTTCAGACAACAAAAATAGTTTTCCCTTTATTCTCGACCAAAGGCTGACTTACTGCCGTCCTCCAAAGTTTTTCAAAACACCCGGCAATGCGCAACATTTCCCTCCTACTCTCTGGACCAGCCGAAAGCTAAACTATCAGGTGAGGGAGGGGCCGAGCGGAGCACACGGCTGAAAGGGTTCACTGCATTTAAAAGCCTGCGTGCGTGCGGAACAATGATAGTTTAATTACGATTATTTTGTTTTTATGATTGAGGGAAGCCGTAATAGTAATCGAAGAAAAAAATTAAGTTATTGCCCAGCCCCTCAAGAAGGATGCCTTAAATTGGGCTGAATTTGGAGAGGTTTTAAATGGCTATATTTATTCTCAAATTTTATAATTTTGGCGCCGGTGATTTTCCTTTGGCGCTGGGTAAATACTCGTTCTCTCACTTGGGCTAACACAGACTGCTACTTTATGGATTCTTCTGAACTTCAAAATGCTTTTTGAACTGAACAAAAGCCATGGATTCGGTCGGTAATTTCATATTATGCGTCACTTTACGCCAACAGCATAACACATAAGTCTTTATATATAACGTATCTTTTGAATCTGTTCCTAGCTACGCTACTCTTAACAATTTCTTGAGGGAGGATGGATAAGTCCATTTTTTGGAAAACAGCTAATGTGATCAAATTTAATGAAGGAAGTGAATCACAATGGTAACTCAGTCTGGCTAACATAGTAGTTATGTTCCCTGCTCAAGTAGTTGACTCAAGTTAGTAGTTTAATACTTAAATCAAGCAGTTTGCACTACTTAGTATTTAGAATGTATCTTATGTAAATATTGTTTATGTTTATCTTGTTTATCTTACTTAACTCTATATGTTTTTATTGTATCGTTCTAACTGCACTGTGGGTCAGAGATAAACTCCATTTTGATTCTGAATTTCTAATGTATGTCTTGACTCTTGCATGTATCAGAACTGACAATAAAATACTTTAACTTAGACTTTGACTTTGAGTTTGGGAGTCAAGGTCAATCTCTGAATATTCAACAATACCTACATTTCTTTTAACTATAACACATATGTAAGTGTTGAAATCAAGTGGTCATAATCAAGTGGCTTTTAAGTCCAACTTTGGAGTGAATCAAGATAACCTATAATGGAGGTACTTTCAGAAAAGTGGATCATCTCCCCTTCAGAAGTCTGGTATTCATTCAAAGCTATAGCCTTCCCCTTTGGAAACTACTTAAGTTATGGATGAAAGGGCAAAGGTTCAACTCGTTATTTGAGCACAAGACACAGTTGTTGTTGGTATAATGAGTTGTCTGGCAGACAGTGTCTGATGTGTGTGGGAGAATGTTCCCATCTCTCCTATTCCACAAATCAACCTAGCCTTTTGTTTCTTTTATTACTGTCCCATTCAGACTGTCTGAGCCTGTCTGTTTCTGCCAGTCTATCAGTTTTGACTGTGGCCGAGCGGTGCAGCCTCAGTGTGTGGATGGATGTGGCAGTGTGGAGTGCTGAGGTGTGTGGCTGTTCCCCTGATACCTGACAGGTGTGATCAGGCCTGTTTCTCAGCTTCTCCTTTGGCTCCCATAGGTGTCACCATGCTCCACCATGGTGTGTGAAAGCTCCCAGGGGAGGGGTTAGCATCACAGCCGGGGACTTTCCAGTCAAAGGTGGAGGGGACAAACTACTATTTACTCTTTACTCTTGTAATTCAAGGCCATTTTTCTTTGTATTTGTACTGTTTTAAGGGTCGTTTGGCATCCAATTTATTCAAGGTTTTTGAAGGATATAGTTTTGATATAAATGGTTCTAGCTTGGAATTGGATCATTTTTAGCAATAATTTGACTTACACAAGGCTATGGAAGCTGGCAAACAAGTCAGACATCAAGCTTGTTTGCTAGCCGTTTGCATTTGGTAACTAGTTCGATAGCAGGAACTCAAGTAAACAATAGATGTGAATTTTTCAGTTTATAAAACCTGGAATATAAATGATAATAAATCATTTATATTATCATGTAACATAACTTTTTCGCAATGCATGAACAATAGAGGATTGTTTCTGCTTAATCCTCTGGTTCATATGTAACTTACGTTGTAGGTTTAACAAACGTAGCAGATTTATAAAGTAGAGAAGTGCCACACGAAACCAACAACCACAAAGACGAGGGACAAGGGAAATATCCCTTTTATTGTTTTTTCATCAAAATTATTCCTTCACAAAAACCACTACAAAGTGAAACGAGCTTCTTGTTCAAGTACTATCAACATAAAACATAGTTGTATGATACAAACAATGTAATGTAAGTAATGCTATATTTCTTTATTAGGCAAATGAAACAATAGAACCAAAAGAGGGAAATTGTCCTGTATTTCTTTCCTTGGAGGTTGACTATATCTTTATTAAAATGAAAGTCATTGAAGAGGACATAGTGGTGTGCCAGTGTTTGTGATGGAAAGCAGGCTTAACCAGGAAGGAAGCACCTCTCTCGTGGCCACTCTGGGCCTCATCACACTTTGTACACAGTTGGCTGTGGATGGCCTGAGGACCGGGGGGGGCATCGCTGGCACGCACGGAGGATTTTCCGATCCCCCGCCTGGCTCTCAGATGCTCGTTAATCTGCCGGCTCTATTTTTATCTGCCCCTCTCCTCCCCGCCCCCGGGCTCTCTCTGCCTTCACTGGAGCTCCTTCTGTCTGTCCGCTGAGGGAGGCAGGCTGGGCACCTCCAATTAGAGAGCACTCTCCATTGGGGATTGGGCTTGTTGTCCGCCTCTGGCCCCTAAGGCTCTCTCTCTCCTCTCCATGTCTACCTTCCTCAGGTTAGCCCCAGACGACGCCTCGCTCCCTGCCTCTCTGCACTGCTCTTCTCCCCCATCCTGTCTGCCTCCTCTCTCTGTCTATTCCCCCCAGAGCTGGTGGAGTTCCGCGGGGAGTAAGGGGGGAGCGAAAGGCCTTCTGTCGCCTTAGGGTTGGTTCTAGTCCCACGGCTGTGCTTTGAGGAGAGGCTAACTGGTGCACCTTTCAGGAGGTGGCCCTGGGTACAACTATACTCCAGACACTGATCATGTTGTCACAGTTACTACTAGTGTACAACTGTAAACGGCTGCTGTACACACTGTTATTCATCCTTCACACAGCAAAGGGAAGCTTGTTGTTGTTGGAGGAGTTGTGTTAAGCCACCCTGACTTATGAACCTGACAATCACAATGTTCTATCATTCTCGCTTTATCAAACATCTAGATTTTTGGTTTTTGGGTGTAAGCATTATTAGTTGGATATTGCCAAAGTTGCACATTTATTCACACATTCCCCCCACACATTGTAATGCAAACATTGTTATTGTTTTGATGTTAGTAATCAAGGTTTCATGATGATATGTATAAGTTCAAACCTTTACCACTACCTGCAGTGTCTCACCTTCAAATGTTCTGGACACCACAGGATGTCCTTAACATTCAGTGTGTTTCATTAGAGTCTTTAGAAAGTGCTTCTCTATGCTACTGTTAAATGAGTTACAATGTGGTACATGTTTAAGGAGCCATTTCATTTGCTGGCGCTACAGTAAATAACTGCTTTAAAGGGAAGCATTGAGTTAATGTTACGACTGTGGAGCCTTGGCCGGGATGTTTCATCTCTGGCAGCAGCTCTGTGCATGTACAAGTGTGACTACACATCTTTATCAGAGCTGAACGGCCTGTGCTGTTGCTGGCCTTGTGCACAACTAAGCTATTGTGTGTCTCGAGTCTTCCTCCTAGCTACACTGCATTCCTCTGGATACTCTGACCTATTATTTGCCTGCAATCTGCCAAAAGAATAGCATCTTATTTCTGTCCCCCCAGTTTAGCCTCCCCCTCCTCCTCCTCCTCCCCACCCAAACTCTGCATGCTCACACCTTCCCCAGCCCCATTAATCCCTCAGCCTCCCACTTCTTTATTTCCCTTCAAAGAGACAAGCGCTAGCCCGTGACATCAGTCACAGGAAGTGAATCTTTAGCGTTGACTAATTTCCATCGATTGCCTCCAGACAGGCTTAGCAGACGAGACCCATTCCCACACACACAGAGCCTGGCTGCTCTCATTTAAGTCTCCCTCCCCCCCCCATCCCCCTCCGCCTGCAGAAAACGCTCCACAATGAACGCAGTCAGCGCTTTTATCTTCTCCCCCCACTCCTGCTTATTATCAAATAAATGCGCAGCATAGAGAGATACCCATTGACAGGACCGTGCATAATGACTGCTGGCTGTGTGAAATGGATTAATAAATAATGGTTGAGCAAGGGGGGTAGAAGGGCTTTGCCTATAGTCCTACTGCTTCTCAACAAGGGTAGTGTTACAACAATCCCCCACAACAGTCGGCTGGATGGCGGGGGCCGGACCACGTCTTAAATGGAGCGCTGCGCAGAATTTAAAACGCATCCCCTCACTTGAATACGTGGTGGAATGCATCGTAAATTCAGGAGGTGGGCTCCCTTCACATGTGGAGCAGAAAAAGCACTATACAATCCACTACATGATGTTCCACTGAATCCTCTAAAGAATCCTCAACCCGAGACACTGCTCTCCTGTGAGGGAAAGAGAGGTAGAGAGCAGCCTATAAACATGTCCAGGAGTGGAACTCTCCCTTACAACCTGTTCCCCTGGTCTCAGTGCTGACAGAGCTGCAGCAGAAGGTGAATCAGTTAGGTCCTTGCTGCTTCTTTCACGCTCTCATGAGTACAACCAACCCATCATGCACACGTGTCCTGCAGTCTCCATGTGCAAACTCAATCCAACAGGCACACAGTCCACTCCAGCACACAAACACCATTTCCTTTTTTTACAAAGCATCCCCATCCATCCCCTGTCAGTGACATATTGCTTCATTAGCACTCTTGGCTTTGTTTATATTGACGGCATTTTTCCCAAAATGGCAGTGAGTAAAAGTGTTCCTCTTTGCACCAAAGGGTCTTAAACTATACTAGACAAATGAAAAGCCCAAACTGAGGCCTGTGATAGTGGAGTGTGCTCTGACTGTCACTGTACCCGTGTGCCAAAGTTATAAGTCTGTCTGAGACCAACGGGGTGAAAAGGTGTCAATCTCCTTAACGCCAGATTAAGGAGCAGCTTGATCAAGGCGTCTTAAGTACTTCATTTTGGAATCAGGATCAATAGCTGCTAAGAAGAATTGAGCCAGGGGCTTGGCTAGGTAGAGCTGATTGAATAGAGACTAATGACCCTCTGAGAAGCCTGTTACCACACAGGAATGCCTCACACTGTGTATACACCCTGCTCCTGTTTTTTTTAAATTAATTTCAGCCATTTATCCTCAGTGCTTTAATGATATAGAATATGTTTTCTCTGTTGCTTGGCTCCAGCTGTCACAGTAGGCAGACAAAGTAATAGGGTCTTGTGTTAGCGTTTACATGCTAACACGCAGGACTCATGGTGAAAAACATGTTTTTTCTACCAGGAGCGGTAACAACAGTGAGGCTGTATGTGTGACGTAGCGGCGGTCAATCCACACGTATTATGAAGACCCACGGAAAATCTGTGCTTGTTTTTCTTATAGGTCCCCGGTTAACTGACTGACAAATAGCGCCCGTCAACGCCGTGGCCAGCCTCAATGGCCATGATCAGACCAATCCCCACCCTGTTTCTGTGGTTTGAGGGTGAAACCCAACTGAGGAGGGCCCAGAATTAACCAGGATTAGCCCGGGATTGTCGGGGATTACTCAGGCTGGATAGGGATTAAGTATGATTGCCAGTTTGGGGTGGGGGGTCTGGAGGGTTGCGCGTGTGTGTGTGTGTGTGTGTGTGTGTGTGTGTGTGTGTGTGTGTGTGTGTGTGTGTGTGTGTGTGCCCATACAGGTGAACATGTGTGGAGTTGTGAAAGGAATATGGTGCTGTTTCTCAAACACGTGCTGCGTGCTTATTCATCTGGACTGCAAACAAATACAAATCTTTGTCTACGGTCTGTGAAGAGATGTGGAAACAATATCTTCCTCTAAGACATATGACAAGGTCCGCTACACAGAAAGCCTTTTGTGATGTGATCTGTTGTGTAGAATGAATATGGAGGGCTTTTCCCTGCTCAAACACAAAGCTCTGTTGAGAGACGTTTGCTACTAACAGAGAGACAACAAGAGGAAAGAGGGTGCAAAGGGTTACATCATTCTTGTTGCTATGCAACACAAACTGGATAATTTGAAATAGATGTAATTAGCGTTAGCCAGCTAACCCAGAATGAGAAAAGGGACAAGGGTTGAAAATAATAATAATAATCAAGAAAATTATCCGTTGCTCTATTATTGACATTCGGAAATTGAGGATGTGGACACAGTACCCTGTTGAAGAGAACACTGACCATTTAAAAGGCTGTTTGGAGACAGGCACTCAGATAGGGGGGTGGGCAGAGAATTACAGCAACTCACAGTTTAATGTTATCAACACACATAGAGGACAATCAACCTTTTCTCACTCCGACTCTGAAACAAAGCTGTCTTGCACTTGATGGAATTGGACTGCACAGATGTTGTTGTTATTCTGTCCATCCTCTGTATGTTAAGTGTGGAATGCCAAGAGAAGTACATTCAAAGGGACACTCCACCAATGTATCACATGTACAGTGCATAAGGAAAAGCCACTGTGCTCATTGGGACCTTTAAAGCAGCAGAAATGTTTCTGTACCCTTCCCCAGATCTGTGCCTCGAGACAATCCTGTCTCAGAGGTCTACAGACAATTTCATCGACCTCATGCTTGTTTTGTGGTCTGACATGCTCTGTCAACTGTAGGACCTTCTATAGACAGGTGTGTGCCTTTCCAAATCATGTCCAAACAACTGAATTTACCACAGGTGGAGTCCAATGAAGCTGTAGAAACATCTCAAGGATGATCAGTGGTACAGAATGGACCTGAGCTCAATTTTGAGCTTGATCACAAAGGCTGTGAATACTTATGTTCAAGTGATTTATTAGTTTTTTATTTTAAATACATTTGCAAAAAAAATCTCAAACAGTTTGTCATTATGGGGTATTATGCGCAGAATTTTAGGGGACAAAGTAAATGTAATCCAGCGTTATTCCAGGCTGTAACATGACGGAATGTGGGAAAAGTGAAGCGCTGTGAATACTTTCCGTATGCACTGTATTTGAATTTTTAAAATCTGAAAAATAACCCTGATGGTGTCACCTGGCTGCAATGAAAGGTGCTTTTGAGTTGTATTTCGGAGCTTTACTTCACAGACTGAAAATCAGGATATCTTGTCCTCTGCTGCTTCCCTTTATGACCATTCTTTTCTTCATCCGTGTCTTGTGTGTCCCCGACTTTATGGATGTGCGGTGCTAAAATGGTGAAGGGCACCTTTAAAGTATGATTCACAAAACAAAACAAAATCAAAACAGTTATGGGTCCACCAAACGCCTTTTAACCACAGCAGAAACGTTTTAGAAGTCAAGCTAACAATACCACTTTCCTTTTCCATATCTGTTCCCAAATTTGACCAAATGCAGTTGTCTTTACATGATTACCCACATTATCATTTTCTAAGAACGTTTGGGTGACAGTTACATCAACTGATCCATATACGTTATAAGAGAGCAAACAGGGAGCTTTGACCCTAAGTATCCAATTCATGTTATATGGTTACGTTTTAATGTTCAGCCGTAATTACACAACACACACAGTGATGCAGTGTGTAGTTCCATAAACCTTGTCATAATTTGTTGCCTGGCTAACCACTGGACTGACTATGGTCCCCTGACACATTGAAAGCAGCAGTATGTCAGGGTCAAACGAAGTCACCGTTTGTGCATATTATTATACTGTAGTGGAGCTGGATACAGTGAGGCATGGTCTTATGCCCTTATATTGTACTTTTTCAATTTCTTCAATTTCTTGGGGCTTACTGCATATAGCACATATTGTAAATAATGTTCCTCATATTGCACATTTACATATTTCTTTTGGTTTTACTTCACCTTTCACATTATCTAGAATCTATTTATTCTATATATATTAGTTATTTCTTCTCATCTATTTGTATCCTTTTGTACTTATTGGACCGTGGGTTCGGAGAGAAACGTCATTTAGATTTCTCTGTATGTCTTGCGTGAAGACATTGACATTAAAGTTGACTTGACTTGATGTTTCCTGTATGGAGGTGGATGTGAGGAGAGATCTCTGAAACAGTCCGTCTCCTTGTGCATTAGAGTAGGAAAGGTAAAGGCTGTGAGCAGAGGGAACAGGCTTCACTTCACACTCTGTCTTTATGACAAGTTCATATCTACACTGAGGCAGAGGCATGGGCCGCTATGTGTGTCACAGAGAGGGCTGAAGGTTGTTCAGGTTTTCATTCCAACTGAAGACTGTTGTGGAGGATGTCACTGATCAGCTGTGTGGCTGACAGAGTGCTAATGGTAAATAGACTTGACTTATACAGAGCTTTTTAGACAATTTTCTCAGCCCCAAAGCTCTTTACATTTCTTACCACCTTCACCCATTCATACACACACTAATACACCGATACCAGTAGCTGCCATGCAATGCGCCCTCGGGAGCAACTAGGGGTTCAGTGTCTTGCCCAGGGACACTTGGACATGAGGCGGGTAGGCAGGGGATCGAACCTCCGACCCTGCACTCCAGAGGCGACCTCCCTACCCACTTCGCCACTGCTGCCCACTAATCAGTGACATGTCCTGCTATACAGCGTTTGATTGTAATGATAACCTGGGGACTCTCTCCCTTTGCATGGGACACTCGTCCAATCCTGCACTAGAGTCCTGTTGATATACTTGACTACACTCTACACTCTAAATCATTTAAGTGATTGTCATGAGGTGGCAAATGGCCTAATTGTTGCATTCAGCCAGCACACACTTGTGTGATGATGTTTAATATGGAATAGTGGATAGCTACATTATTTTATGTGCATTTGGTTAAAAATAAATCTTTTGAGGAGAACGTTGTTTTTCGGTCAATTACAAGCAGAAGTGACTTGTCGTTAAGGCCGTGTCAATATGAGATGGGGATTTGAACCACTCAGGATTTGGATGACTGTGTGTGTCTGTAGACACAGCTGCTGCAACAGAATCTTTCTACCAAAAAGTATTTTCAAATTAAACAACACAATACATTGTTTGAACTGCTTTCCAAGGATATCATTTAGTTGTGCTCTCCAAAACCGTTACAAATAAATGTTGCAAAATAGTGTTCTTTATTTTTTTATATCGGAGCTGTCAGTCCGATATCCGATACACAGATTTCGGCCATATCGGACCCGGTACCGATACTGGATGGGATCGGCCCCATCCCTACTGACAATCACAACTCCTCATATTTGGTTTTAGAAACATGTAACACATGGTGCTAATGGTGTTGAGTACCTGCACTGACTGTTTGTAGTTCCATAAAATTAGTGTCAGCCTTAAAAGTGTCAGTTTAATCTTAATATATACAGAAGACACTGCAGAATGCTGTCACATTATAGTAATGCACATTGTATTAGCAGATGAAGGAACAACAGCCTACTGTGGTGGTGTAATAGTTGCTGTGTTGGCTCTCTCTCACTCTCCGCGCGCACGCACACACACACACACACACACACGCACATACACACAGACACACACACGCGCACACACACTCACACACGCGCACACACACACTCACACACACACACAGACACACACTCACACACACACACGCACACACACACACACACACACACACACACACACACACACACACACACACACACATAGGACAGCTAATCACAGCTTGGTACAGGTAGTGAGAGGTTGGGACTAGTGGTGATTGAGCCTCCCTGGTGGATTGCGAGCCAGAATCTGACAGACTCAGATAAAAGGCTTGTTTGGAGTTGCCTGCAGCATCAAACAGCACCACTCCTCCCAAACCCCCCCTCCCCTCCCTCCTCTCCTTCCCCAACCATCACCCCCCCCCCCCCCCTTCATTCCTGCCTCTTTTGGTTTACTCTGTTGCCATGGCTACGCCCAGCCGGAGCCCGTCATAGCGCTATAGAGCCTGTCAGGGTGCTGCTCTCAGATCAGCTGATGGCGGGTCGCTTCTTTTCACACAGCAGCGTCATTCTTCAATTTGTGCTTTGATAAAGTCTGGCGCGTAGCCGGCTCACAAGTGCACTCAACCCCCCCCTCCCCCTGAATCACACAACATAATCTCCTATCCAATTTCCATTTCCGTGAAGAGAGTTGAGTGAAAACGGTGTGATTTCAGTGGAGGATGGGGGAGAAATGACCTGTTAGGAGTCCTGCTGCGCTGATGGGTATGCATGGAGGGAGGCTATTCAACACACCAATGAGAATAGTGATAGGTAGGATACTAGACTGATTTGAAGCCCACTTAAAGCTGTATTCTCCCTGTAAACATGTTGCGGGAATCATTTCACCTGCTGTTCTGGTGTGCCTGTGCTTTTTCAGAATATGCCGCAGACTCAATAGATTGAAAAGATGTGTTTCAATACAACCAATTTTTATCAACAGGTTCCACAAAATTGTATACGTTTAGTTAAAAGCAAAGAATTTTAAGGTGAAATAAGTTGCTAAACATACATTGCAGTAACACAATGATAATGAATTGAGACACTTATGTTTGATTACTTCTGATCAACCCAATATATTTAAGCTTACCTTAATATATTTGGATGCTTCGTTTTCATCCAATAAATGTTGTACTTATTTATTTGACATGATTTAGTCAGCAGGTTTCCACACAATTTAACTGAGCAAAACAAGTATGTCACACAACACAAGTATGTTGTACATCCAACAAGAGACGCTATTAAATAGGCCTTTTTAGAAAAATATATTTTAACTTAACAAATGTCTTTATTCTCAGTTAAATGAAAATGAAAAATTCATATAAAGTAATCTAATCAATATCACAACTAACCTTAGCCATCTTTCTTCTATGGCAACAAGAACAACTCTTTCAGCTGGATGTCCAGTTCACAGCCACACTGCTCAGCATGTTGGGTGGGGGGGAGGGAGGGAGGGGGGGACATATGCTGACTGTATGGATTGCATTTAGGGGTGAAATGTAAACTGGCCCCCCGTTGAGCACAGATTTGCGTCTCCCGCTGTTTGTTTCCGATATTTGCTCGCCTTTTAGTGCGAATGAATGAATGAGGGTTTGTGTGTTGGGGGTGGGGGGGGGGGGTGGGGGGGTGTAGGGTGATGGGAGGATGGATGTGGAGAGAGAGGGGAAAGAATGAGCAATGTTGTGATCAAGAGACGCCGGGCCACAGAGAGGGAGATGAATGGGGCTGAGCGCAGGAAAATTGGACAGGAGGCGGGGAGCGAATGAAGATAGAGAATGGCTCCAGATATCAGGAGACAGAGATTGTGAGTTATGTGCAGGTAATAAACAAGGCAGAAATAGATAGATATCTCAAGAGAGGAAAAAGAAAAAAGTGTGTGATTGGACGCATGGGTTAGACGGCTGAGGAGGTGGTGGGCTTATTCTCTCCCTAAAGATCAGACAAAGAGCCAAAGAAAGACCAGGCAGGGAGGAGGGAAAAGCTGGAGAGAGTGTGAATAACGACACAGGCAGAAAAAAAAAGATTTGGATGAACATGCTGTACTTTAGACCAACTTGGCCAGCTGAGATGATGTGTATCCCTGCTAAGCTCTCCTTTAGGCAGGCTTAGATCTCATCAACTCACTCCAGGTTGGCACCAGCTTCAAATGCCGGAGCTGCCGAGCTCTGGATTAACTATACAGCCGTCACTCAAGACACTTAAACGGGGGTCTGGAGGAGGCTTATCCTATATGCACCCCTGTGCTCCACAACCACCCACAACCGCCACATCCGTCCCCTCTTCAAAGCTACTGGAAGGAAGACTGCATGTTGTTGCCTAGGGTCATGTTAATTATGCTATGATTTTAAAAAGAGGTTAAATGAGCATGTCCCACCCGTCTTATTTACCCTCGTTAACTTCGATCACCCCTATCTATTTCCAGGCCTACTGTATGTATGCATGCTTTCTTTTTTCATTCCGGTGTTCTTCCAGATCTTCTCCTGCCAAATCACGCCTCTCCCTCCCTCCCTCCCTCCCTCCCTCCCTCCTCTGTCTCTGGCTGGATCTCTGGCTCTCATATTTGGAGGCCCCTGAAATCGATATGGGCTGTCTGTGATTGGGTTGCCTCGCGTGATTCATTTCTGTAACCTTGGTGATGGTTTGATGTGGAGGCTGCACCCCCCTGTCCATATTATGACTCAGTGAGCGCGTGCAGAGAGGAGAGGCTGGTCAGGGAGAGGAATCGATTGGTGCTTCACTCTCCCTGCCCTCTTTGCTCTCTCCTCCATCTCCCTATCCTTCTTTATCCATATGTTGTCTTGCTTGCCGTGCAGCAGCCTTGATAGTTTGGCCATACTTTTAAATTACTTTGTGTTCTCAAGAAATGATTATTTAACCCTAAATGTTCCCTTGTGTGCTAATGTTGATCTGTTTTCTTTCTTTCTTCTCTCTCCCCTTTCCATCTTTCTCTCTCATTCCAGAATTCAATCAGACACAATCTGTCCCTGCACAGCCGCTTCATCCGGGTGCAGAATGAAGGGACAGGGAAGAGTTCCTGGTGGATGCTGAACCCAGAAGGAGGAAAAATGGGGAAGGGACCGAGGCGACGCGCTGCCTCCATAGACAACAGCACACGCTACCTGAAGACCAAGGGTCGCATGAGCCGGAAGAAAGCTGGGGCCATAGGCCTCGGACGGGGACAAGGTCTGGGACCTGGGCCCGCCATGCAGGGCTCCCCGGAGCATGGAAGTCCAGCAGGTAAAGGAGGCGTGGGCTTGGGTGGTGAGGAGTACGAGACCTGGACGGACCTCCATTCACGCACTTCCTCCTCTGCGTCCACGCTGAGCGGCTGCCTGTCCCCGATCTTGGCAGAGGCCGAGGCTGATGAACCAGAAGAGGGTGGACTGTCCTGTTCGGCTTCCCCACGACTCTACCCGAGCCCCACCAGCATTCGCTCCCCGGCCCTGGGCACTGGGGGCCACTGCCCAAACGTGGAACTGCCCCAGCTGACCGACCTGACTGGGGCTATCAGTCTGGATGAGAGCGGCTACCCCCAGCCGCCGCAAATTAAATGCGACGGTTATCCCTATGTGCCTGGGCCCAAGGCGGAGGGGTCATACTGCGGGCCCATTTATGCACAGCCTTCGATGGGCATGCTCCGGCACCACACACCCATGGAGACCATCCAGGAGAACAAGCCAGTCAGCTTCCAGCGCCCGATGAGGGGCTACTCGGAGAACAACGCCCTGCAGAGTCTGCTAACCGGAGGTTCTCCGTATTGCAACAAAGACACAGTTCTGGGCCAGGGACGAGAAACACACACGCTAATGACACAGGGAACCAATGGCGTTCATAGCCAGCACAGCAGCCACAATCAGAATCGCAGCCACAATCATAGCCAAGAACACGTTCACAATCCCAGCCTACACAATGGCCATGGCTCCTCTCATGACCAGAACACAGCCCACCACCATCAGAACCACAATCAGGGTCACAAACACCAAGCCAGCCTAGACTACGGCCACGGCCACAAGCCCCATCCGACCCACGACTACGGTCCGAGTCATGAGCAAGGTCACGGTAATAAAGTAAACCCAAGCCATGATCACAACCCTCGCTCCAGCCAGAGTCACATGCACAATCCCCACACTCCTCATAACCCTATGCACAGTGGGCCTCACCCCCAGGCCCTCTCCCCCCGAGTTAGCACTGACATCCTTCAGCCCTACAGCCTAAAGACCTCGAACCACTATGGGCCCCCCCGCCCGCACCTCCCCACATCACCTTCCCTGCCGCCCAACCCTGCAGGAGTCATTGACGTCCCCCAGGACCCCTGTCGCCTGGCGTCCGCTCCTCATCCCCGACACCAACCTTACCCCGGAGGTCACCACCAGGGTATGACCGACTCCTGGCACGGCTACTACCACACCAACAACCACCATCCAGGGAACGCTGGCTACCACGGGCAACCGCACAACTCCCACGGTAGAATGGCCGCCAGCCTGGAGATGGAGAATGTCCCCAATAGTCTGGACTGTGACGTGGACTCCATCCTGCTCAGTGACTTTATGGACACGGAGAGCATGGACTTCAACTTTGACGGCTCTCTGTCCCAAGGCGTAGGCATGGGGATGGGCATGAGCTTGGGGGCGTTTGCCTGCCCTCCATCAGCGCACAGCAACCAGAGCTGGGTGCCAGGGTGAAACCAGGCCCAGGGGGGTTTGCATAGACACATGACCGGCGAGTTCACCCCAGTGGAGCCACGCTGCTGGCGGGCTGTACCCTTGGACTGACTGACTGTGATTCTGTCTTCTCTGAGACTGTAGAACAAAATACATATGTCATTTTGTTTCCCGGGGACTCCCTACACCCCCATGTCCTACTCTTCCTCTCTCCCCGCAACCCTGTTTATAAAACCCTCTGTCCGTATTCTGAACCTGCCCACAATGAGCCCATTCCTACCCCCGCCCCTTCCCCTGTATTCATGCCCTTCAGTTTTTGTTTTGTTTTGTGTTTTTTATGGTCTCCTCCCAGTCTTGTCCTGCCCTGTTATAAGCTGTCAAGCACTTTACATCCATCCTTTTCCTCACAGATGCAGTAACTGCAAAGTCACATTGTGTGTGTTGGCTTAAAGTTTAATGTATGCAATCCACTTTACAGTATTATCTCCTCATACAAAGGAGGTGTTGTTTTTGACTTAAGAACATGATCAAACGGCTGAATAAATATATTTCAATGTAGAGGTGCTCTCAGATTGGAGGTTAAAAGGCAGGGAAGGCTTTGAGGTCTAAGGATGAAGGAAAGAGGGAGTTTTTTTAGAGGAAGCGTGAATATGCCTTGTTTCCACTGAGCAGCACAGTTCAGTTTTGCACGGTGTTTTTCAGGGTGCGGTAACCCTAGATCTGGCTTGCCTTTCCACTGCCAACAGTATATCCGTTCTTGGTAGGCAGGGTTTATGCCGCACACCCTTTTGGGACCCTTTTCGTACGAAAGGTTGACTTTTGAGAGTGGAAACACAAATGAATACGTGCCGGGCCGCACCATCCGCTCAGTGGAAACAAGACTATAGATACAGAAGGGATGGAGGGAGGGATAGGACGGAGAATAAATCCAAAGTCAGTGTGTCTTCTCTGTATCTGGTGGACAGTGGTGTGTCCTGTGCCGTTTAGTGAAGGAGGACAGTCATCCATCAGGCAACCATCAGCGCCACTCCATTGAAATGCAACGTCCCTTCTTTAATCTCCAAAGTAATGCCAGGGTGATGCATCACTATTGCAAATCTAATGCACCACTCTGTGTATTTTCAACCCCCCACTTTCCCTTCTCAACTCCGGACACACCGGCTTAATGTGTTTTGGCGCAAGTGATGATTAAAGTCACTCTGCACTAAATGGGGGAGGGATTGAAAGGGGGTGGTGTTGGGGGGGGGGAGATGATAGGAGAGGAGAAATGCAAATATTCCCTCTGTGCCTTTACTCTCCATTTTGTGGATTTATGTAGCTTTCCCCGTAATGAAATAAGCAACGATCAGAGCCTGCTGTACATCCTGACGAGCTCTCTGATTGGCCTGCGCTATGGGGCTGCCTCGGCACGGCTCCTCCGCTGGCTGACCCCAGAACAGCTTAGCATGCTGCTGTGGTCACGCCAGGATGTTGATGGAGCTGGCGTCCTCAGACCCCATGCAACCTTGTCTAATTCACCAACACCCAGGTTCAAGCCCACTATGCGCTTTTTTTTATGCCTGCGAATTGCACACTGATGAACAGCGTCAGCAGATTACTATTTGGTGCTATCTCTTCTTTCCAGGCATCCCTCCTATCACGACGCCCCATCCCGAGGTTACTCGGAGGGTAAACAAGAGTAATTAACCGCCAAACAAGATGGATGATTTATGCAAGTGTGTGTATTCGCTCATCGGCACGGAGTCATAATTCTTCCCCCGGCTCCGCCAGGAACAAGAAGGGTGATTCTTTGAAAGGTGATGCCCAGCGACAAGGTAAAGAGGCTGGCAAGCAGTGTGCTCGCAGTGTCCTTCAAGCATCCCCCTTCACAAACGCTCCCCGCCCTGTCCCTGGCCATAGTTTTTCGTTGCTGTCGTCTTTTTCTTGTGCTTGTTTCTGTGATTGTGCAGTTGTCTGTCCTGTTTCAATGCAGTTTGGGTAGGCGCTTTCGTGTGAGTTTCATTTACTTCATTCCAAGAGGGGAGAACAGGCTAAAAGGGACATTCGCTAACCCTGTCCCACTCCAGGACAAAATAGGGGGAAAAGAGAGAGAAGAAAAGGTGGACAGATACAGAGACTGAATGGGAGGTCGCCAAGTAGGCAGGATCTGTGAGACTGTGAGAGATTTTCCAGCTGGGTAGCTTTTTGTAGAATTGGCTGTTTGAATCAGGCCAAATGTCAAGTGCTACTCGGCCAGCTCTGACCAGAAAGACACTTCTCCCTCCTGATCAAGGACAATGACGGGTATTTCCATACACACTTCTTTTTCTTTCTTTCTTTTTTTTTAAACTTTTCATGAGTCAAGATAGCCCATTGTTGTTACCCAACTGTAATTTGTTCTCTGGCCTGTGTGCACTTGTGTGTCAAGCTTCTTGTGGGTGTGCGAGAGTGTGTGTGTGTGCGAGAGAGTGTGTGTGTGTGTGTGTGTGTGTGTGTGTGTGTGTTTGTGTGTGTGTGTGTGTGTTTGTGTGTGTGTGTGTGTGTGTGTGTGTGTGTGTGTGTGTGTGTGTGTGTGTGTGTGCGTGTGCGCGTGTATGTAGCACAGTGATGTACAATAACTGAGTAAGGGGAACATTGTTGAGAAGTCACTTGCCCTGGTATTGTCAAGCCTGGATGAGTGCAGCATACATAATATATACAGTTTATATTTATTGGTTTGGAGAGATGGGTCTATTGGAGGACCGCTCAGACCCCTTCACTGTCTTCTTGATGACAAAGAGGAACATTTGCTATTTCAGTTTGACTTCATTTCATTCTGTGCATAATCTATATTGACACAATTGTATTATAATTTTTTTGCAAATATCAATTTCTTTTCTAAAATGATGTATCTGGTGACCGTAAAATAAAAACAAATAAGAACATGGATGTTTTGTGTCTCTGTTATCTGTATCCAAAATTACACCTGCACTGCTGCCAGATGAACACCTCTTATTGCATATCAACCCTTCAACCAAGAAAACAGTATTTTGTTTTTCATCATATCCATATCGAGTCAAGTACATTTTTTACTAATAACCAAAATTACAAATGACAAAATTGCCTCAGATGTGATTTATAATCTGTAAAACATATAACAATCTCTGTGGTTAGGCCCACAATTAGGATAAGGAAAAGCATTTGACACGATGAAGACGGTAGAATCCAGAGCAAATGAGAAGAGATCCTTCTTCGGGGTCAGACAGACATGTAAACAGTTGCCGTATATATAAATAGTGTTGAGAAATAGCAAATGTAAAACCACAAGATTGAGAATCACACTTACACTATCTCACTCCTATAATAGCAGCCGTGTCGGCAGCACTTGCAAAGCTTACTGCACCAGTGCCTTGGTTGGGCGTGGGCGTGTGTGTGTGTGTGTTTGGTCAGTAAATGCCACGGGGTGACGCGCGGCACAACTCTTACCTGCTGGCTTCCCTCAGAAGAAGCTGCCGCTGTATAGCAGCTGCCGCTCAGAAGCAACTGCCGCTATATACGCGGAAGAAGGCAACGGCCCAGGCACCGCACTCTGTCAGGTAAAGCCTGATTTATACTTGTGCAGCTCTGCGCCTCTGCGTTCTCTGCTGGGTAGCGCGGACATGGAACGTTCTCATGAACCGTTGATAGTAATTCGCCCGTGTGGCAGATTGCACACTGCACTTTTGATGTAAATCGGCAAAATCCGTTGCTAAACAAATGAAAACTGGAAGATTTTGAGTTTGATGATAATGAGGAAGCGCTCCTGTGCTGTTGAAATCCCTCCTTGTTGCTCTGATGCCCAATCAAACCTCTGATGCCCAATCAAACCATGCAGCGTCTGCGGCATCCGGCGTTTAGTCACATTTTTCAGTTGGTGCGCGACGCCTCGGCTCTGCAGGGGTCTGAGGCCACCGCACAGGATCTCTGCGGCTCCGCGGGGTCTCTGTTACCTCACAGGTATAAATTAGGCTGAAGAGGCTCTGCTGATAGGCTACACTGTACTCTCCTCCTTCAGCCTCCGCCATTACTCCTGTCGACCCCCTCCCCCACACTCCTCCGCTGCCAAAGCGTGAGTTTATTTTGACGCAGATAACGGCCGCTAACGCTAGCGTTATTGGGTAACAGGCAGCCAACAGGCACTGCAATGAGAGGCTTCTCAGCTGAGCCCCCGTGCATTAACCCATGTTGGGTGTTTTAGGTGTGATTCCACAGTAGCGCCTGAATAAGTTGTGGAGGAATACTACCAAAACATTCACAACTATCTGTTCAATTCAGCCTACGTTGTACTGAAAGAAAAGTTCCAAAAATGTTTTTGTAGGCCTATGGTGAAAAAAAAATGCAATAGGCATTATATATGTCATGAATATATCCAAAAATTTGGTGACTTAAGTTTTCATTTGCTTTCTCTCACCCCTTCCAAAATTCACAGAATAGTTTAGTCCAGCCAAATGTCTCTAAACAGTGAGTGATGCAGGATGCAGGTTATTGTTTTACTCCATTGGTTATTGTCATGACGCTAAAAAATGGAAAAGCGGGCTTAACTACGTATAACTGACTAAGGGCCCGTGTCCACCTAACACCTTTTTCCAGCGTTAAACGCTGGCTGTGCGCTCAGGAGTGTCATGTGTCTACTGAGTGTTTTTTTCGGCCGCTTTTTTCAAGCGTTTTATGCGCTGGGAGAGAGAACGCTGTGAGCGGGGGAGAGAAAAAGCTGATCGTCATCTGTCACTGTCAGACCTATGATCAACACTGGTTTAACTTTTTAGGCTTGCTGTTTTCTATTTAAAATTGGTACATTTTAATATGAGTAGTCTTATGAAACGGAGAATACTTTCCACCATCCTCTGTTTGGATGAGGAGTTATCGCGGCTCCTGCAAATACACACGGAGCAAGTTGTAGGCTGACGTGTGCGCATGAAACGATCCGTAGCAGATAGAAATACAGCGAATCAAGTGTTCGCCTAATCTGCTCCCACAAACAGGCTCTCCTCCCGCTGTTCTCGTTAGGTTAATAAAGTGCAAACATATAAGAACAAATATACTGTACATTATAACAATTACTTTGTGTGTCTCCTTTTAGTAGTTTTGGGCATCATGTGTGGCAGTTTTAATAACATCCTAAGAAATAAGAAAAAGTAAGCAAAGGGGAGGGGGAAGATGATCACATTTTCAAAGAGGTTTTAAACAGGCAAGCAGTTTAGTCAGATTATCAGACAAATTCATATAGAGGTAAAAACTGAAAGTGAGACACATTCTAATGTAAGAAAAGATTCCTCTATGTGTGAAAATATTATGGTACGTGGGGCTGATACAAAGTTGAACCAAAAAGCCTCTCATCTTTGGCACATGTTGACAGAAAGATGGTTTGGGAAATGATTGGAATCCTATTCATCTCCTGTTCATTTTAACGATGACCCCTCCGCCTGAGATCTTGTTTTATAAAGTGAGCACATTCTACATGTCTACAGATAGAAATGGCGTCAGAAACGACAAAAAATATTCATAACGTTCTAATAAAAAAGGAATTATCTTCTAAATTTAGTGAGAGTCGTTTTGACATCAGTAGGAGCTAATAATATGTCATACAGTACAACATCAGCACAGTAATATAACACAAAGGATACAGCCTTAGCTGTATGTGTGGGGGTGTATGTGTGTGTATGTGTGCCGTATACATGAACGTGTGTGTGAGGGGTTTGTGTCTATGTGTGCATGAATGCTTTTATAGATAACGTGTGTATATATTTGTGTGTGTATATAAGGGACCACATGTGGAGGGTGTGAGTGTATGCACTGTATATGCAAGTGGTTTAATGTACTTGTTTGCATATGTTTGAGTCTATATATGAAGTAATAAGAGTGTGTGTGCACACAAAGTATTATTTGTTTATAGTTTATCCGCGTGCCTGTGTGTGTATAAGAGTATGTAAGTGTGTGTTTGATGGAGAGCTTTACAAACAAGTATATCACCCTCAAGTGCGTGACCCCCGGCATGAGTATATGAACATGTGTGATAAGGCGTGTTAGCAACCCGATGCCATGCCACAGCTGAGTCTGTCCCAGCGGAGGCTTCCTCACTGAGGGACTGAATGCATCTGCACTGCCACACACACACACACACACACACACACACACACACACACACACACACACACACACACACACACACACACACACACACACACATCTGGGTGCAACACCTGTTAAGTAGATGTAGGCTATAGCCTACAGCACGCGGCTTTTTCCTCATAGGCTGCCCTCACCTTTGCTGCTTTGTGTGTGGCGTGAGCCTGCCGCCAAGGGAAATTCACAGTAATACATAGCTAGTTAGTTAGCAGAAGCTCACCTGACAAGATGGCTGATCCCCATACACCTGAGAAGATGGCGGCACCCAGCTCTGCACACACACACACACACACTGTAAGGAGCCAATGACGGCTCTCACCATCATCCTCAATTCATGGCCGTTCTGTTAAAATATGCCTCTTGGATGCTAGTTAGTTGGTGTAGTGGAGAGAGGGAAGGTTAGTGTAAGGCAGAATGCATAATCAGGACGAGCTCCCGCTGCACTTCATGCAAATGTGGAGCCTGACGTGTCAGAGCCGTGATGGATTTGTTCTGACAGACACAGTGACAGCCCGGTGACAGCAACTTAAAACCCCTCCCTCCCTCTCCCTCCCTCCTCGTATATATTTACAACCAGAGCATCTTAATGCACTTTTCCTCCCTAATCTCTTCATGTTCCTCTGCCGCTAGTTCCGAGCCGTTCCCATATTTCACAGGATATGGGATTTTGTGATGTGACAAAGGTTGTGGGCTGATACGTGCGGCGCTGCGTACCAGTGTAAGATATATCTGCATAAACAGTAAGGTGTGCTGTATAATGTGCAGGTTCTGTCAGTAAACATTAGTGAGACACACTCAGATTCTCAACTCAATCTGAAGCTACTATGACTGCTGATCAATCTCTTTTAGGGATTAATGATACAATGTATTGACCTAATACTTGCACAAGTATTATAAAATGCTATTTTTTTTGAGGTTGAGAGTAGTAACACTTTAGGTACACAAAATTTAAGTCACTACTACATAGTTATACACTACATAGGATTTTTATTTTTTTATTTTTTTAGTAACTACTATATAGTTATGCATTACCTACATAGGTTTTATGAACTACTTCAGGACAATAAAATGATCGAAACATTTCAAATAACTTCCTCAGAAATTGGAAGAGGGTGTGGCCATAATAATGATACAATTAAGATTAATGATACAGTGATCTTAAAGCTGGGGTGGAGGATTTGGGGAGAAAATGGCAGTTGGGATAGAGATTTGAATCCAAACACTGCAACCGCTCCACTTGTTCTCTTTGGTCCCTCCCCTATGGTCCCTCCCTGACACGCTCTTCACCAACAAAGTCGTGCCAAAGTGAATGGACAGTCCCAACAGCCAATAAGAACAGATAATCGGAGCCTCGCTCTGATTGGTCAAAGTGTACAGCTCATGTTAATGTTGACCAATCAGAAATCACATACCCCAGCTTTAAGGTAATACATTAAGGGAATTACACTCTTCTTGCAATCACATATATCAATTCAAATTCAGCAAATCCCCCTGCAAGTGTATCCACTTTTTGTAATGCAAAACATTTTATACACATATAACCTGTATCCAGCAATCTAATTCAATCTCAGCAAACCACTTTTAGATTGACTATATATACACTGAGCCATCGCTAGCTTACAGCAGACTGATTATGCAGCTTTGTACGACACACTGAGAAAGAACTACACGGTTTCATAATTATTATTTTTTTATCCGGAAAAATGTCTTGAGAACAACTGCCTGCTGCGACTGTTGCAGGACTGGTTTGACACTGAATTGCAAACACATAAAAGCGAGCGTGAAGCCCAAATCTAAATTCTCCTCACTTCTGTCCGGAGGAAAAATGTAAACTTGAAATGATACAGTATGTTCTATTTCATATTATTCCACTGTTTTCAGAGGATAAAAAGGTTTGATACATGGTGGGTATTTTCCTCATCGTTAGAGATTAAAATCACGATGCACTGAATAAAGTGCTGCCTTCACACATGTATAATATACTGCATAACCAAAATGTAAGACAGGGTTAAGTACTGGGTAACAAGGGCAATCCACCCAGCTGGTTAAGTGCTTTTCACACTGTTGAAATTGAAACGATATAACAAACTCTGAGAGATGGCTCACACAGATGCTCACCAATAACATTACAGTGGCAACATATGATCAGTCAGTCAATCAGTAGCTAAAATGTAAAGGTCGTTTTTGATGATTGCCAAGATTATACCACTTTAGGTAAAACAAGGGAAGTTGCTTTCATATCATAATTTCCATTTCCAAAGTGTGTTTGGTAAGTAATGGATACTGTAGTCCCATTTCAGTTGGAGTTAACAATCGGAAGTATTGTTGCTATGGTTCCTTGCAGTTTAATGTACCTTGTGCATTTATTTATATCAAACTGTGCTTTAGGGCTTTGTTTAATGTGTTCAATTCTGCAATCATATTAATAAAAACACGAGAGCCAATCATAGGCTAGATTCTTTCATGGCCATTTTTATGAAAGATGTTAAGAGCCTGAAGACAAGAATAATTGTCTCAACCATAAAGTTAGCCTGGTGAGAGCAGCACATGATCTTGCTTCACATTGGTTTCTATCCCACAGTCTGGGTGGGGAGGAGTCTGGCTAAAGAATGCCTGGGCCAATCAGGGCCCACCTTCACAGCTAAAGTTTGTCCCTTATAGTGGAAGGCAGATTCTCTCCTCTTGAGACCAGCTATCTCACAAGCTTATTCGTCGAACCATTAAAAGAAAAATTAAAAGAAAATCTAATTCTCATTGATTTTTTTTTTTCAAATGACAAAATTCTTTAAGTTAAGTAATCTTTTATTGTCAGTTGTACACGAGGCACATTGAAATTCGTCTTTTCGCATATCCCCTCTCAAGTTACCACACTTCGGAGGGGGTCAGAGCGCAGGGTCAGCCGCAGTACAGCGCCCCTGGAGCAGTTTTGGGGTTAAGTGTCTTGCTCAAGGACACAATGGTAGAGATGGTGGGCACCGTAAACAAAATTCTTACTGTTCTTTATATTTGTTTTCTGGTCCACAGTGTCACACTAGTCAGTGGTTAGTCACACAATATGGTGCTCCAGTCTCAGTGGCCTCCTGACCCCATGCAACTCCCCGAGAGCCACTGATGGGCCTTCCTGTCCTGGTAGTGCGTCTCAGTTCGCTCGCTGCTGCAGTTCTTTTTTTTCTTCTTTTTTTTCCCTTTTTTATTTCTCCCAGCAGAGGCTCCCCAGGGATTCAGCTGATGGCCAACATCAAAGCTGTGCCTGGTATATTAGAACAGCAAGAAATGTGGGTGGAGGTCATCTCTGATGAATTCTGCCTCATATATGGGACAAACGCCTTCAGCGCGTTGCACCACCGACGATCATTATCAATTCATGGAGCTATTGCACACTCCCCCTCCCCGGTTTCTCTTCAAATTCTCTTTTTTTCTCAACGTTAAAAGGGAGCTAAGCTTTTTTATTTTTTCTTCTTCTTCTTCTTTTTTCGAGCGTGAATTTTCGACAATTCAAACTTCCGCTCAATGACAAGCTTCACGAGTCCCCAATGCTGGAGAAGAAAAAAAATAGTCCCATGTTGTTTGAAGCATCTAGGCCGGCTCCCATCTTTTTGATCAGCGGGGCTCGGCTGTGAATTTTCTGCAGATCAGAAAAGTGGATCAGAGGCTCCCGGGGGACCGCCATTTACGCCTGCCACCAGCGGAGGATAGAGAATGTAATTAAGAGTTTGTTAAGATGCCCAAATTCCTTCTCATTTCTCCCCATATCCCCCTTCCCCCTCCCCCCCAGTATAGCTCTGATCTCGCCACAGATTAAACCTCTCGTTCCCCGATGAAGACACAGCTATGGAGGGGGGGAAGCTGCATCTCCAGCCACACACACACACACACACACACACACACACACACACACACACACACAAACAAGCCTGATTATCTTAAAGAGTAATTAGCGAGCGTGACAATCTCGGAGACGGAGCGTGTACTGTCGACATGATGGAGATGGATTATTCTGACTGGGGTTACACTGTGCGGGGGGCGGGGGGGGGGGGGGGGGGCGCTCTGAAAGACACAAGAAAAGAGTGGGTTGTGTGTGTGTTAATTAACAGTGTCACTCACTCTTTATGTGTCCTTATGTGCTCGTTAGTAATTACTGTTCATGTATGTGTATGTATCGGTGTCAGTCAGTCAGTCGGCAGGCAACTTCAAAAAACCACTGCCAGGCAACAATTATCCCCTCAACACTGGTTCAGGCTCGACACACACACTGTGTAAGATTTGATACTGAATGCTAATTGATCTGGAAGTAAATCATTACTTTTTGCGGGGGTGTGAAGACTTGAAAACTAGTTTTTTTTCTGGCATAGAAATTGTGTCTGGGTCATTCAGGGTGAGAATATATCTCATAGTTTATTAACGTCGTCTCATTTCTGATGCACAGCAAAAACAAAGAGAAATGAGCATAACACACATGTACAGGTAAAGAGGAATTAAAAAGCCTTTTTAGAAGCGTAGGAATGCCATTATTCTATAGCACTATTCCTTCCTGCACTACAACTCGCTCCCAACATTAAAAATAATACAGTTAAATAAAGTCATTTTAATGACTATAGAGACTAATTGAAAGAAGGGCTTAAAGAGCTATTAAAAATGAATTAGATTCAATGTGCACATGAGGAAGAGTTGGAGAGATGTGTGAGGAGTCTCTGGCAATTAGACCCCATCGTGACATCATTATTTTATGGGGCTAGTCCTGCCAAGATCTGAGCAGAAATATCCTCACTCAGTGCGTTTCCATGGGACAACTAGATTGGATTAAGACATATACCTTAATAACTTGTCACTCGAACGGACCGCGTCACTTGTCTGAGTATACATGGCCTTTCAAATATTCGATAAAAGGCTGGAGCATAGCTGACTCCGCTATGCTAGGTGGCGCTGTAGCCCTTTCAATAACTGGTTATAGAACCATGTCCGGTTCCTTTACGACAACAACACTATTTATTACGTCGTCTCCTTCCACTTCCTTCTGAAATCCTCCACAGGGATTCTCGAGCAAGCGCAGAACTGAACTCCGATATGAGATATGCGATCCTGTATACATGCAGAGAATGCCGATTATGAACAAGTTATCTAGGTGTTCTTATCCGACTTCGCTTGTCCGTTAATGTGCCGATTTGTGGGCTAAGTAGATCGGATAAAGGTGTTTACATGCAGTTCACAAGTCCTGTTGAGGTCTTATTTGTTTATTTACCCGATTATGAGTCTGCATGTAAACGCACTGACTGATTGTGCAAACCTGAAATCTGGCTTCATGTGGTCAGGAGCCGGTTGCGCTTGCTGTTTATAGTTCAATTTAGTCTTTGATATTGACATGTCACCCTAATAAAACAGTTGCACCGAACAGTGTTATTTTGAGATTGAAATTTAGAGATGTGTTGTCCTTTACTGCCAGTGACTGGCGGCACCACTGGATAAACAGACTACTGCTAATGCTAATGCTAAAGCCAATAATAATATTGGACCCTTTATACTGCCGTCCCGGACCGAACGGTACCGCTCCGTGGAAAGGAGGCTTCAGTGGACAACACAGGAGTAGAGGGCCACATCTACATGACCAACTAAAGTAGCTAGTACTAGCATGCCAGCCAACTAATCTGCTAGAAAAGTTTACTGCTTATTCATTATTATATAAAGGGATTGATAATAGAGATTTACATTTGTTGTCTACTCATTAAAATGTAACATAAATGTGTGTTTCGTTCATTATGACCAATACTTCAAGGACAATTCTGTGATAATTGAATTGCAAGACATTTTTGAAGGGATTCCTCAATGTCATTTTCTAAAAACCTGATTAAAGTAAAGTAATGTTACGCATGATTATTCCAAATGGATACAATGTCATATTTTAGTGGCAGAGTGGCATGCTCTCTTATTATCACGGTTTTTATTTTGAAATGATTCGTACAAGGACAATGTTGGACACACACACACACACACACACACACACACACAC
This sequence comes from Ammodytes marinus, assembly GCF_949987685.1. Lineage (NCBI taxonomy): Eukaryota > Metazoa > Chordata > Actinopteri > Uranoscopiformes > Ammodytidae > Ammodytes > Ammodytes marinus. The sequence continues at coordinate 26,503,156 of NC_137221.1, forward strand.
ACACACACACACACACACACACACACACACACACACACACACACACACACACACACAGACAGCAATGTGGGGTTCACTTTTTGTGGCATGAGATGGTAATCAAAGATGGTGACCCTTTTAGTTCTATGAAAGTTGCTTCAAGCTTCCTCACCTTTCCAGAGCCGTTGAGAGCTAATGGTCTGAAGCAGGTCAGGCCGGCTTACTTCCTGTTGGCTGCCTACACACTAATGGGATCAAAGCATTTCATCGTACAGCTCCTCTAGACCTTAGAAATGTTATCAGAATGAATTGCTCAAACCCTGATAGTAAAAAACGTGCCAGAAAACAGTGCTTGTGTATGGGGAGAGGGGGGCTGTGGGCAGTCTCCAGCAATTTACAACATGACACAAAGTGAAAAGGGCTTGTATTACCCCTCATGAGGACAACGCTACAAGCAAACACTCACAGAGAAAGAATAACAATGTCGGTGATCATGTACCCATGATTAGTGAAACATGAAATGGAACAGAAAATGGGCGTAGAAATAATCATGATGAATAAGTTGCCCATTCCAAGAAAGCAGATGTTACTGTGAGTCAGTGCTGGAGAAATAATGACACCACGACAAAGCATGATATAGGAGGCAATAAAAACAACAACAAAGATCAATTTGGTGATCTTCTAACAATAGAACAATGAAAGTTGCCATGCATGTCCAGCACATAAACAGAAAAAGCATGAGATGATTATGATAATAAGTTAAATAAAAAATACTCATCTGAAGGTAATGGTAAATGGACTCCACATCTCTTTTCCCTGGTTTTTCACAGACTCAAAGCGCATATTGTTTTGTACACATTCACCAAATCACACACACATTCATACACCGATAGCAGCAGCTACCACGCAAGGTGCAAGCTAACTATCTGGAGCAATTCTGGGTTCAATGTCTTGCCCAAGGACACTTGGACATGTGGCGGGGAGGTGGGGGATCGAACTACAGACCCGGCACTCCAGTGGTGGACCGCCCTACACACCTCGCCAGCTGAGGTCTGTGCTGCCTTGGTGTTAAACTGTATATAGGTTGGCTGAATGTAATAGTTTGGGTCTATAACACAACACTGAACTCTTGGCTCTCCTTACTTCTGCTGCCCCCTGGGACCTTCTCATGTTGGCTCCAAGGTTAAACAAGCATGAGAGGAAACAGATCAATGAAACACCATATCAGATGATGAAAAAAAAGTTGTGAGAGAGGAATGTTAGCACAGAGGAGTCAGACAAAGAGTGACGTCACACATCTCGCAACTATACCTGTTGGCTCATGATCCAACCAGGACTATAAGCCTATAATGCCTCGTTTCCACCGAGTAGAGCGGGTCGGAGCAGTTCGGTCCGGTTATTTTGGGTTTCCATTTGCCAAAAGTTGGGTATGGTCCGGATATAAGCGAGCCTAACCTCGCTAAGCCGCTCCCATTTTCGGTACTCCTCCGTTGGGGTACCAGCCGTCTGAAAGGGTGCCGAAAAGGTGTTCACTGTCTCTGTCGGCATGAACAAAGCCGTCTCTGTGCATAATACGCTCACAACACGGGGGGAATAACTAAAGAAGCGGCTGGTTTGACCAAGCAAAAACAAGAGACCGCTGGCTTGAACACAGTTGTTCCACAGCCCGATAGTTTGAACCATATTTTGTCAGCTATTGCTGTCCAGCCTAAACCCCGCCTACCAGTAAGGGTAGGGTCAGCAGTGGAAACACCACCGAGATTCTTAAAAGCGAGCTGTCCCTCTCTGAGCCGCTCCGACCCGACCCGCTCTACTCGGTGGAAACAAGGCATAATAAACACTCTTTATAGGTGAGGTGAACTGTAGAGTCAGGTCATAGTGCTCTGTGGCTTCATCAGCACATGTAGTTCTGACTGTCTGATTGACTAATGTCAATCTGACTGAGAGACTTTGAAAAAATATTGGTACTTAGCACTAAAAATAAAGACAAACTAAAAAGAATGAGAATCACTGGTCTTATTTCCAGGCTTATTATTCACAGTGTGCATGTGAATGTGTGTGTGTGTGTGTGTGTGTGTGTGTGTGTGTGTGTGTGTGTGTGTGTGTGTGTGTGCATGCGTGCGTGTGTGTGTGTTCCCATTAGACACAACTTGAACATGCCACAAAATCGTTGTAAGGAAAGCTGACTCTTCTCCGTCCTACCATGATTAAAAGTGTGAGGAAGCTGGCAGTCTCCGACTGAGGCAGGAGTGTAGGGTATGATAGCAGGTAGATTGCTTCTATCAGAGGAATCATCTCCTCCCAAAAAACACAGTCCGCCTCTAGACTCTACTCTCTCATTTTATTTGTAACGGAGGGGAGGGGGCAATTCTTTGTGATTCCCAAGGGTGTCAAACCTTGCCATCATATCACAAGTCTTGCCGTGCGGCTGTGGCTATGGATTGCAACAGAGAGGGGTGATGTTGAGCCAGGCGATAGACTTCTCATAACACTTTAATATGCTGCTGTAGCGCCACAGGGTTGGCTGGATGGTCAAAGAGAGCTGACAAAAAAACCTGATTGAGACAACTGCTCTGCTCTGCCTGCCCTCAGAGGCAGGTGCTCCACTCCTTTCCCCCAGCGTGTTAACTCATTTCCTCATGCGTCCCTCCTGGTCCCTACCCTACAGTCCAGTCTCCTGCTCTGTGTCCTGTGGCTCTACTTTGATCAAAGCCAGAGATGTTAGACATCAGAATGCTCTGCTCTGCTGTGCTGAAAGCCCTTGTCCTCCATGGCCGGGGTTTGACCTGGCCTAGCCCGTCAACTGGGGCTGTCAGCCAGAGTGTATAGCCTGCACATGACAGTGTTTCTCTGTCTCGACCCTCAACACTGGAGCCATTCTTTTCCTTGGCCTGCACTGCTCCCTGCATCAGGCCACCAGGCATATGGCTGACATACATGGCCCGGGGGTTATGCCTGAAGGGCTGGCTGCGTGTCCCCTTCTTTGGTAGGCTTGGTCTCCATGGAGAAGCAGGTGGTGCCAGATAACAGCAGCTGGATGCAGAAGGAATGGTCTTTCCACATATGTGTCCCTTCAAATCAGTTGTATTTTGTACAGCCCAATATCACAAATAGACATTTGCCTGAGTGGGCTTCACATTCCGTACAGTATGACACCCTCTGGCCTTAGACCCTTAGCTCCTAGTAAAAAAGAAATTTACAGAAAAAAAGGTAGAAATCTCAGAGAGTGACAGAAAGGGATCTCTCTCCCAGGACGGATATCATGCAGTAGATGCCCAGGGTAAAGAACAGATACCCGGCCTTCTCCCCCAGTCTAGCCAGTAGAGCTCTCCAACAGTGTGCCATGCAGGACCAAGAGTACTCAGAGGGCTTACTCAATATACATGTTGGTTCATTCACGTCTTCAGTAACATGTTTGTGTTTGAGTTGTGTCTAATCTTGATGTATTTTATGCCCCTGTAAAGCACTTTGAATGGCCTTGTGTCTGAATTGTGCTATAGAAATGAACTTGCCTTGCCTTTGAGGTCATGGTCACAGCTTGTCATGAAAGTCCCACTGTTGCAGTATTCATGACTCCGTTGGTAGGAATGCCTTGTTAGTTGTTGAGCTGTGAAACTAATACCCTTTTCCCACTAAAATAAGCAAGTCGACGTGGGTTTCTGAACCCGGGTCGACGCTGTTTAAAATAGACAGTGTCCCTTTTCCCATTGCCGGCAGACCCAGCTCTGATCTCCAGCTGTGCAGTGAAGTGAACAGAGAAACACCCCTGTGCTTCCAGGGGTTTGGATACGAGAGCACACTGACTACTGCAGTACATAATGAGTGGGGCTCTCTGGTGACACTGCCAACTCAGAAAAGACTTCTTTGGTCAAATGGTGAGGAGACAAACAGTGGATGAGCTGATGACTATGATCATGTCTCTATGTAAGAAGCTACAATGGATAAACTATATATATATATATTTTTTAGATTGGCATAATTTAGTTTGAAATGTCAAACTCAAAGACAAAGACAGATAAGGATGAAGATCTGATGAAACATTACTTCAAGATGAAGATGAATCGAAGAAGCCCTGGGTCTACAAACAACAATGGACTGGCCTTTCATTACAAAACAAATACCTGCATTCAACCAGCTTTCATTTTCAGTTTTTTTATTTTTAAATGTGTATTGTTCTGTGGTTCCACAGGTGTAAATGTTTCCACATAGTGAGGTCACCTCAGAATCATATTATGATCTAAAGAACATGAGTTTGTTCCAGTGCTGAGGTCTTACTCTGAGGCATAGATAGTATATAAAAGGCTGATGGTTATAGTCACTGTGGTGCGTGGTAACAGTGATGCTTGGATGCTAGTTCTACCCAGCAGAGGAAGCATAGCTGCAGCCTCAGATAGGTCAGACGAGGTGGCATTACTACTGACTCAGTGCCTCTGTTCTGCTCTGACAACAGGTCTGCTTAGCACTGAAGTACAACTTAGCAACCAGCTGCTGTACAAAGTGGAGCATTTAGCGACTAAGTATATTGTTTTAAGGAGATAAAGGACACCTCAGGGGGGCTAACGGGAGAATGAGTATTTATAGTATATATACAGTATATGACTATTTACAAAATATTATTTGATTCTTGCTGTGTTGATAAGGCAACTGCTGGCTTTCATAAGTGTGGGTGATATTACAGTATATCAGTGTGGTGCTTACTGCTGTGTGCATAGAGCGGCCCAATCATTCATTCAATCAGGTTTGCATTGGTTGTGCTTCACCTTCATGTGCAATGTAAGTTCATGAATGGCAGGGCCACTGAGGTGAGTTCAGCAAAAAACACTGCGGAATGGTCAGTTTAGCTAACTTCCTGTCAGTGACTGCAGTTAGCAGTCCCCTCCTTCGTTACCACATAAATGCACTGCGGTCTTCAAGCAGCGAGTTATCTAGCATCATCTCAGATAAGTAAGTGTGATAAAACATTATAAAAACCATCAAAACAGACTTTGGGAAGGATTTTTACCTGCTCCGCCATTGTGAAGCATACACATCCACCCATCTGTCGCTCTGCAGGTGCACCAGCAGTGAGACGGGTGCCGGTTTGTAGCGTTCTCTCTTCTGATTGGTTATCAGTAGTGGGATCCCCAAAAAGTTTATTTGCCGATTACATGCAGAGCGAGTGACTGAGAGATCGGCTTCATGAAACGTACACACTATATAAGTGAATGAATAAAGAGCGATTTAACACTTATATTAACATAAATATATCGCTTACTTCACCTTTAAGTGATTTAAGTGATGATTTTGTTTATTGTGGCTTTATTGCTACACCTGTTTTTAATTTACTTGTGTATTCATTTCATTGTAAAGTGTATTTGAGTACCTAGGAAAGCGCTTTACAAAATAAATATAATATTTGTATTATTTGAGAAGAACTGGATGGTCTCATTGACATCACTAGCATTTGTTAGTGACAGCTCCTAACAGTAAAAAAAAACCCAACCTGCTGTTTCTACATTGTTGTATAATGAATAAATTCCCTGCTCGAACACCACGTATAAATGTAGTAAAATGAAAATGACTGTCTACATTTTTTGAGAACCTCTACCTGCATGAGAAGAACTCTTCTTACTGACAGCTCCAAACAGTTTCCCAACTTATTAAAAATAAATCCATACCATATCTCAATATCATATTCAGAGAACTGTGTTAGTTTGTGCTTTGACCCAGACCTCCTCTTGCACCAGGTTTGGGTGAAAAAGTTGTAGATAGAGTTTACCCTCCAGAAAAAAAATTATCTCTCACAAAATGTTTTCAACCCAACGGACGACAAAGGTTTTCTCCATGTGGCTCCTCATGATAAAATAAAGTGTGCGTAAAGTCTCGCCACATTAAAAAAAATATCCTGAGAAACATGTAGATGTTACAAACCAGCAGCTTTTGTGCACCGCTTCAGGCAAAAGCAAACAGACCTTATGTTTGCAAACACCTTTAAAGAGAGAGAGAGAGATGGAGAGGAAGAGAGAGAGAGGCCATTACCAGGCCACGGTGACCTGGAGCAAACCTCTCTCGCCCCCCTCTCTCTCTCTCTCTCTCTCTCTCTCTCTCTCTCTCCCTCTCCCTCTCCCTCTCTCTCTCTCTCTCTCTCTCTCTCTCTCTCTCTCTCTCTCTCTCTCTCTCTCTCTCTCTCTCTCTCTCTCTCTGGGTTCGCTCTGCAACCACACTGCTACTAATTGAAAGTGCTGTGAAATATAGATGAACACACAGGAAGCAAGCAGCAAGCGCCTTCCGTTTTCCTCTCTCGCATCCTCCGTCTCTTCTCTCATCCCTCTTTATCCTTTTATCTCTTTATCTCCTTCCCTTTCTCAGGTCAGATCTCTCTCTCTCTCTCCTCCCTCCCCTACTGTGTAGCTGTCTCTCTCTCTCCTCTTTCTCTCATTCTCTCGCTAACTCTCTTCATTATGAGTGGAGACAGGTGAGGTGTCTAAAGTGAAGGCCCGATGAATCAAGGTAATATAACAAGCATATAAACGATTGGAAAACAACCAGGGGCGTAGCACAAAGCTCTGGGAACCATACATAAGTATACTCTGTGGGCCCCAGTTCTCCCAGCATCCATCTCTTCTGTTTTGAACTTTGTCTTATTCATATAATTGCATCAAAGCCTTTTAAATGTGAATCTGTAGTGTTTATCAGAGTAGTCACTAGGAACTGTTCATTAAGTTTAACAGTAACAATAATGCGGTTTAGTCTGCACAGATTGAAACAAGTCCACATATCAAGCCTTCTTCCTCAAATAAATAGATACAGTTGAGGTCAAATATAGACAGCTGAAATAAACTATCCCAAATATGCAAGTCCACGAGTTGTTTTGTTTGTGCTGAGGTGTTTTTTTCCTAATCACTACACTCCCTTAGAGTAGGCTAGTTTGGGAATTACCTTTTTTTCCTTCGTTTTCCCTCGTTTTCCTTTTCTATGATAAGTGGCACAGCACACGCTCCCACCTGTCTCCCATGTTTGGTCACTGTCTTTTTATGTTTCTTAGCAGGGTGTAACTGTACACAGAATTTCGATGCTCTGAAACATGTGCAATGACAAAATAAAGTTGATTGATTGATTGATTGATTGATTGATTGATTGATTGATTGATTGATTGATTGATTGATTGATTGATTGATTGATTGATTGATTGATTGATTGATTAAGTGAGCAATCCACCTGATATTTGACTGGTTCGTCAAATGTTTGGGATAATGAGTGAATAAGTGCACTGCGCAAGTAAGAACATTTGTAGGCTACATGTAAGTGTTCCAACCATTGACTGTATATCAAAGATTCTTGAGAACCGGGACAAAAGGCCGTCTTCCATATGTAACTGCTGTTATGTTTAAAACTAAAAATATTTAAAATTGTAGATGTTATTAGGGATTAAGAATAGAATGTCTGGAGCACAATTATCCCCTTAAATAAAATGTTATCATTGTTATGTCAAATATATGACACTTTTTATCTTCTCACGACGTCCAAAACAGTGTGTCCACAGAGAGGGTTTCAATCTTTCATATGCAATAAAACCTATTAAATATGTTCTTTAATGATTAAAATAGCTTTTTTTCACCGAAAGCAACACTAAATAATCTCTCATATCAATAAAACAGTTTTTCTACAACATATTCATGTTTTATAAGGATTCTAAGTGGTGGGACAACTTTACTATAAGTCAACACCGTCAGACATTTCATTATGTAAAATGTAATAAAATCAGGCGAAATAAGGGGCAGCTGTCACTTTGAAGGACCTCTTGTCAAATTCTTCCTCTACAGAGTACATTAGAGTCAGACAGGCTCTGATTAGTGTTGTAGTTTTAGAAAATGTTACATTCCGAATCTTGAAAGTCCTGTGTCGTACTATTTTAATAATGCTTTGCTTTCTCTTTGCTATGTCGCCTGCACAGAATAGATGGAACAACAATAACACAGAGCAGCACCCGCAACCCGCATGGGGTTCATCTGTAATAAAAGCAGGCATCCAAGAGCATTTTTTTTTAGATTGAATGACTTAATATCTAACATTGCAAGGCCAAGATGAAGTATTTTGTAGAAACGTGGTACAGTGTCCCCCAGAGACTAACGTCAGGAAGGTGAAGCACTGAAGCTACAAGCCAGCTCACCAACACACACTGCACACACCAAACAAAAGCCCACTCTGGTCTATAACCCCTTTCACACCAACAACGGCGGCGGATACATCTTATTTTTACACGTGTTGGCTCTCGCTTTGCTTTGTTAACTAAACAGGACCCATACAGCGTGTTTTTCCCGGTCAAATTGATCGCTACATTCGGTAATTATGTTGTGTTTATGTCTCATAGTAGCGGTGTTTTTAAATGTGGCGGGCATGATGTTTGAGTTGGGCTGGTTGGTCAGGATAATCCCTCCCCCGGCCGCTGGCGCAGGCAGTTCTCACTTCTAGCCCAGCTTAATCCTGGGGCTGGGGTTGAACTGCTTTTTACAGCCAGGAGCCGGCTCTCTGGCGGTGTGAAACCAAAACACTGGCTCTAGCTCCGATTTTGCGGCGGTCTAAAAGGGGCATCTGAGGAGACTGGAGTAAGATGAAAGAATAGAAAGAATATCTATTTGTGAAGATATTTTGAATCAATATATTATTATTTGTGAATTGGACAAAATAAGTAAAGAGACATTCCCACCCTTAAGACCTTGCCCAAACCGCAATGTTGCTCTGTGTAGAGCTCATCAGTGAAAACCCCTTTACATTTTCCCATTCAATATATCTATTGACATTTAATAATGCCTTATATCAATAGTCTTAATTACGGAAACCAAACCCACCAGCTACCCCAATACTCCTGACTATTAAACATTTTATTCTGCTCAAAAAAACAAGAATGGAAAAACCAGAGAAAAAGGCAAAAGGTCCAAGACTGTGTTCATCATTTGGTCTGGGAGTGAGATTGGTTGATTGTGTTGTCTTTCCAGATTTACAAAAATAAAAACAGAACTTAACGACATTATCTGATGTTCAAATGAACTGTCTTTGAGCACAGTGTTTCTCTTCATAATACTGTCCTTTGGGCCCCTTGTCACACATTATTTATAAGCAGTTGATTTAAATAATGATTTGTTGCATTGAGTCCTTATTGTTACTTTGAGCAGGTCAAACTATACAGCGTTTAAAAGAAAGACAAAAAGAAACTTCTGGAATACTCATACATTTTGAGCAGCAGAAATGACTTGTCTTGACTTCTCATCCCTGGGTATGCACCACCTTGTATAGGTTCAAACCCCCCAGGTCGGAAAGATCTGGATAGGCCCCGACAAACTCCACTGCCTGAGGGGCTAAACTCTGGGATAAACAGTACACAACACACGTGCTACTCTCTGTGAGAGCATGAAACTAAGGCCCACCCACACGGGACCAAAATAGGATCTGGAGAAGGAAAAATGGGAACTACATCCTTTGTTTGGTGTCAGAATCACACTCCAAAAGGTGGGCCACATAGCCTGTAGTGACGGGTTACAACACAAAGATGACCTGTGGGTGTGAGGTGTACCTGTGATTAGTTGCCACTTTATGTACACACACACACACACACACACACACGCACGTCAGCCTCTGTTTCACCTACGGCATGGAACCCAAGGTTACTAGGCCTGCAGGGGCTCGCTCTGCTCCAAGAAAATATCTCCGAGTGCACTTTATGACTGCCTCATGCAGACACACACACACACACACACACACACACACACACACACACACACACACACACACACACACACACACACACACACACACACACACACACACACACACACACACACACACACAGTTTGCTAGTTTCTGGTCATTTGATATGGTTGTGTGTATAAGATAATGTTCAGTTTTTTGTGACTGCACGGAGGAAAAGAGAAAAAAAAGCTTGTTTGTGTGCGTGTGCGCGCGTGGTTTTCAGTTGATCCCACTGAAAGTCACCTCTGATAGCCATTACACACCCACACGCTGAAATATCCCTCCATTTCTCTTACCCCCTACCAGCTCACTCCCCCACAACGCGCACTAAACAGACTCGCTTTGTTGTAATGTTTTTCTCTGATTTGCAAGGGATTAACAACAGTGCCACGGCCGTATTAATGGGACGGTAGCTAGTTCAAGGAGTAGCTGGTGGATCATAAGCACAGCAGTGGATCTATGACACACCGTACATTCAGCAACCAGTTCACATTCTGAAGTTTGGCCATCTAAAAAATGATTCTGACCATCAATCGTTTTTTTCACTCACCCCGACGGAATTTGTAATATCTCACAGGATTTAAGTCAATGTGTGGCTCTTTGTGTGTGGCTGCTGGGTTTGTGCATGCACGTGTTTGATTGCTTTTGAGCATTAGGTGCGTGTATCTGTGGCTGCTATATGAGCAGGTGCATGGGGGCACAATTAGGCGGGGAGCTGCGTCCACCTTTATTTGTATGAGTGTGAGTTGTATGCAGCTCTAAATCACCTCTGTGCCTTTGTTGTGCCGCCGCCTGCCTCTCAGTCTGTGTTCTGTGATAGATCCTGACAAGCTGCTGTCTGAATTATTGATTCTCTGATCTGAAAGTTTGATGCTTAGCCTGAGGGCTGGATTAACCTGCCGACAGCACCGCCCGTCTCTCCTCGGAGGTAACCGCAGCACACACACACACACACACACACACACACAATGCATATTCATGGACACGTATGTAGACATGCACACAGCAAACACCAGTTGACGTGGTGCAATAGCAACTAGCTGGACAGAGCTGCAGTATCAAATATAAGCAGGCTGCTATCCTTTACCTTTACTGTTAACTCTCTTTGTGGCTGCATTCCAATCCCCATACGTCCCTTCTAATGTATTTAGTATGATAGGAAAATATTTCTTAAAGAAAGTCTTAAAAAAACTGGATTTTTAGTTTGGAAATCAACATGCTTTTTGGACGGTTCTGCAAGTTCAAGACGCGATGTTATGATGAAATAAATAAGTAAAAGTACATCCCAATTCTATGCCTACTGCATGCTAACTACATACCTTTTATGGTCAGCTGTAGTAAGCTGTAGAATAGAAAAAAGAAAGAGTACGAGATTTGGAATGCAGGGTATGTGTTCTCCTCAGCTCATGGGTGGGGATGTTCAGAGCATGATGGGAGCAAACCCTCCATAAGAATGAAACTCTCCCTGACGTTGTAGCTCCCCGAGGCAGTTTAGAGGCAGCTCACCTTTCCATTTGGAAAACCCTTTAAATTCTCTTCAAAAGGAGAATATATATTTCAAATAAAACATTATGGAAGGACAGTGAAATAAAGACATTCAGCGCATAACATTTTGTTGCAGGTTTATAGAGTTTGTTATGAAGCTGAAGTCCTTGTAGCTGCACTAAAATCCTCCTCACCAACAAAGCCATAGTCAGACATCTTACCTCTCGGAGCTCATAGTGCTATTGTGTCACCCCACTAGAAGAACACTGCACTCTCTAAATGCATTATTAGGGCGCTTTCTCACCGGAACTCGGGTTCATTCACCTTGCTGCGGTCCGTTTGCACATGGAAACCTCACTCAGGTGTGAACCAAAACCAGACCAAACAATAGTATAGACACGCAGACCACTTTGCACTTTTCATTCTAACAGAAGAATGCATAGGAATATTTCCCAAAATGCTGAACTATACCTTTAACAAACAGAGGTTCTATTTCATCCTTACTGACCGCCAGAGGCGGTGCATTAAGCACTGGATTTATCCGTCTCGCGAATGTGCAGTTCGAGTACCAATATCAACAAAGTCACCTGTGACCCTCGTGACACCGGAAGGGCTATATAGCCCGGTGTCTACAGAGGATCTGTTCCTTTTTCTTCTCGCAGAAGACGCAGATCGTACCGCGTGCGGATAATTTTTTCGCTTTTTGGGAAGGATCAACGGTGTGCAGCCTCGCGACCAAGGTCGGAGCAACGGGTGAGCTCGTCCTCCAGGGGCTGTTTAGCCGTACAGCACAAAGTGCTGTCGCCGCTACTTTGTTGTTGGTGTGGCAGCTTTTTTGGCTTCCCCCCACTATTGTAGCCACTAACTGTACCTTTCCTTATTGAATATCATTTGTTTTTTATAGAGACAGCTCGGCTGTTCTAGATTGCCATTTTTTGTTTTTGGCTGGTACATTTTTCTTAAAAAAAAAGGGAATGGGTCGGAATCTCGGCTGTCTAACATCTTCGCACAGCTGCACAGTGGAGGCACTCGCGGAAAACACTGGGTGTGTGAATGATATTTAGCAAAGATCTATAGTTTCAGCAGTGCTAACATTGGAGAGGGGCCCCCTAATCATATTTCGCTTAGGGCCCCCTGAAGGCTTGGGCCGGCTCTGTGTGCCCTCACTGTCTTTGAATGAAGCCCTGTTTGCATTGTCCCCTGTTATACTGACTGTACATTTCAGTAAAGTGAAATTGCTCACCCATGCATAAGTCTTTTGGTTGTCCTAGAATTAACCATACATGGATATCAGAAGATCTTCTTTCCATCTAGCTATGATGTAAAGTGACCTATCCTTTCTCACTCTCAGATAATCAGTTAGCTTACCTGTGTGTACCCTTTCATAAATAAAAGTGTGTGAGGAAAGTTGTGCATACTCCATTTATACAGTTCATCTTACCTTAGGAGGTGGATGCCTCTATATCCAAGACGCTGAGTGTCCTTCTTCAGACCATAGGTTCAGACTCTGTTTAGAAGACTTCAGAAAAGCCCAGAATAACACAAGAATGTTTATGTATGACAATTCTGCAAAAGCAGACCCTTTATTTTTATTTTATTTTACATCCATTGGAAAACTGTTTTTACAACTAATCAAATCAAATCAAATCAGTTTTATTTGTATAGCCCAATATCACAAATTGACATTTGCCTCAGTGGTCTTTACATTCCATACAATATGATACAATATGATACAATATGACACCCTGCCCTTACACCCTTAGCTCGGCTGAGAAAAAACTCCTAGTAAAAAAGCCTTTACCGGGATTAAAAAATGTTTGAAGAAATCTCAGTGAGAGTTGACAAAGTGGAGATCCCTCTCCCAGGACGGACATGCTGCAATAGATGTCATAAGTAGAGAAAAATCACGAAGGAATTTGATCATTGACCAGATGTTTACATGGTAATACTAAATTAAAGCGCGAATAGTGTGGATGCAGGAGGACTTCAGATGCTGCCAGAGGGGGAGCCGGATCCACACCGTCTTGTTTCACCAGGGAAAACTAAGGTTTCCAGCGCCAGGATTACATCCAACGTCTCCAGGCGGCGTCCTTAACCACTGCAACATCTTACGCGTTGATGATCCATTCTCAGCTGCTGTCAGAGGGGGGGGGGGGGGGGGAGACCGAATCCACACCGTCTCGTCACCACCAGGGAAAACTGGAAGAGGACAGACAGACAACCAATGAGCGAAGCAAAAATTAATTTAAAGATTTAAAGATTGAACAAGCATGCGAGTTGAAAGAGTACTATCCTGATGGACGATGAATCAGTGCTGGTGTGAGGCAACAGCAGGCAGGGAGGGTCCGTTCCTAGGACGGCTGATTCCGCACAGAACTCAGAGTCAGTCGTGTAGCATGGGGAGTGCTTGGTAAGGCCCTTGAGTTGAGTGGCACCGGGCAAGCGGTCTTCCGTACACTACATTTCCCATGTCTGCCCGTCAGACAGGGATTCGGTGCTGGGCTCTTTGCTCGCCGCTACTGAGGGAATCCTGTTAGTTTATTTTCCTCCGCCTAGTAATATGCTTGACTTTAGCAGGTTTTCTCGTCCAATCTGAGGTCGTGGTCGAATGAGCAGTGGCCAAAGATGGGGAGTCTCACGGAGCCTGACGTAGTACCCCGCCACGTGGAGGGCCCACCCAAACCTACCCAGCCCCAAACCCCCGCTAGAGCGACACCGTCGAAGCTTACGCACGCGTAACACGGACGACACGGAGTACCCAAGGTCCACCAGCAGCCGCGCCCGACTAATATCGACACATGGCAACTATTGCATGGGACTCTTAGCGTATCGCTGAATTGGAACTCAGATGCAGTTTAATCGGGCATGCAGTTAATTGAGAAGCCCTTTGCAAAGAGGACACAGAGGCCAAAAGGGGAAGGTGCTTGAGCACCACCTGGGCTCTATCTGTGCTCCTGCCCTCATACGACAGTGATTTAGGGGGTCTGTGTGCATGGGGAGTTTAAAAACACTGTTGTCTAAATGCAGAAGTTCTAATAAACGTAAGGGAAAAACTCTCCCATTTTTAGCGAGGCCATTGTCGTGTCAGTTTAAGCTTAAACTAATGGGCCACATTAAACAGAAGTGCTGTCTGTACTTTTAGAGGTGGAGTTAGCCATCGTGGAGAATGCTTGTTGTCAAAATCACTTTCTATCAAAATCAGTGAATATCACCTCAGGATTCGCTACCTGTCTATACTGTGACTGTGCTGAACAAAAACCTGGTGTTAATACAGAGCCTAGGCTCTCTAAACAGGTGGGGTTTAGACTGACCCATCATAGCAAGCAACCATGCTATCGATAAGCTAAGCTACTGATCGGCTTGTACTTTGGCTTTGATAAGTATTTGGTAACACAAATATAGATATTGACCGGCTTTTTGTCACATGCTACAGTACTAGCCTACTAAAAACACATGCTGCCTGTATTTTCATAGCCATAAATCAAAGCCTATAATAGCATTGTTACTGGCTACGGTGGGTCGGTCCGAGCCACTTTGTTTAATTACCCGTTTACAGAGCTTAGGCGGTGTAACACCTTTTTCTTTTCAGAGTGCACACAGTACGGACAGGTAGCAGATATTGACTGATTTTGACAACATGCATTCTCCAGAATCACTGACTCCACCTTTGAGACGTGGCACTGTTAATCGTCAACTCCTCTTTTATCCCTGAACCTCTCCCTCCCTCTGTCTCTCCCTCCCTCTGTCTCTCCCTCCCTTTGTCTCTTCCTGTGTGCTGTTTCTCGTTGCTTATCTGTCACATTGCTGAGGTGAGTCCTCTGTCTCCTGATTTATTCATGATACGACTTTTAATATCATTCACTATGACACCGGAGTCTGCATCTCAAATTAAAATCCTTCAGGCAAAGTGTGTGCCGTGCACCGTGTACAGAATATATATATGTGTGTGTGTGTGTGTGTGTGTGTGTGTGTGTGTGTGTGTGTGTGTGTGTGTGTGTGTGTGTGTGTGTGTGTGTGTGTGTGTGTGTGTGTGTGTGTGTGTGTGTGTGTGTGTGTGTGTGTGTGTGTGTGTGTGTGTGTGTGTGTGTGAGGGAAAACAAGAGAAAATGTACTGTATCTCCATCGGTTTATCTGCCACATTTAGAGCAGATGCTTAAATAATCCATTATCTGATTACATGAGGGTGTTGCATGCTTATGCACAACGACAATATTACATGTTTTCTCACAAATATCACAGTGCCGTGTACACAGTCTATATATAAATATATATATAGACTGCATACTATTTTATATATATATATATATATATATAAAGTGTATGATCTGTCTTTGTGAATCTCTCTAAGATAATGTGACATTGCAACAATTAGCCAGGTGTAATTGAGTGGGGTACATCATTGTCACTCACTGGCAATTGCAGTGATGGAAAGGCACGTTATTCAAGAGCGTGTGGGTGTTAACTACGAGCGTGGATCCATGTTTGTCTGCATTTTAATGGGCGCTATAAGCTTTGATGGAACATTAGCAGTTTGTTCATGTGCGTGTGTCAACATATGTGGGTGGAAAAGGTGCGCTTCAGAAGAGCTTTTTCTGTTTAAATGTGTGGGCGGGATTTTGTATGTGTTTATCAGTATATTGGAGAATTTGTCAGTAGCATTTGAGAGTGACAAATATGGGAGGAAAAGCCAAAGCCCGGCCTCTGTAACGCTTTACATTAAGGTCCTTGTAATACGCATTAGCTAATAGGTAATACGACCCTTAATAAATGCTTTCTAACATTCATTTGTGTTAATACAACTATATATAAGTGTTAATAATAACATAATTAACATGTGTTTTGTGAGATAAGACTTTTAAGCCCTTAAAAGAAACCTGTTAACTTTTTCTTAATTGCTTAATAACATAAATAAACGTCTTATGAGTTTCGTAAAGTTGTTAATAACAGCCTTACAAACCCGTTTATTGACTCTTACCAATTAACCTATTATGTCATTGTTAAACTAAGCATGTTTTGAAGCTTCATAAAGGTAACAACAGCTTTATTATTCATTTATTAGCAGTAAACTATGTTCTTATTAAACTGTTAATTATGCATTTTGTAGGTACGGGATCTAAAGCGAGAACAATGCTTATTAAGGTTCATAAATCCTTTAATATACACTTATTAACAGTTAGTGAGTACTATATGTTGTTGATAAAATGTGAATTAAAAAAACTACATATCCTGTAAATACAATGTTTTAGCGGTGAAGCACATACACAAACTTAACATCTATTAAGGGTCTTATTACCTTTTAACTAATGCTTATTACAAGGACCTTAATATAAAGCCTTACCCAGTTCTTGAATGCACCAGTGTGTTTTTATACTTGGGCTGTATTTTCCTGCTATACACTAGTCTTTTCTTTATGACAGCATGATCACACTTTGTACCTGCTGATTGCAATCTGCCTCCACCTCACACCTGATGCTATTGTTTCCCACTGCCGTAAACGTACCCTGGGTTCCGAATCGCATACTCTTTCTTTTTTCTATTCTACATACTACATCCGACGATAAAAAGAATCTAGTAAGGATGCAGTAGGCATACTATTGGGACATACTTTACTTTTTTTATTTAATCATAACATTGCGCCTTGATCTTGCCTCTTGCTTTTACAGTCCCCTCCAAAAGTATTGGAATGGTGAGGCCAATTCCTTTATTTTTGCTGTAGACTGAAAACATTTGGGTTTGACACCAAAAGATGAATATGAGACAATAGATCAAGATTTCAGCTTTCATTTCCAGGTATTTGCATCTGAATCTGATACACAACTGAGAAGATAGATTTTTTTGTAAAGGAACACCACATTTTTAGGTGAGCAAAAGTATTGGAACAGATAGACCTAAATAAAAATTAATAAGACTTAATATATATAGGGGAGAACGGGGGAATCTGAGGCATCGGGTAATGTGAGCCACCCCCTGTATCTAGGCAACGGAAAACATTTGTTTTCATGTGAGATATATGTTTTCAAGCCCCTCTCATTTCCCCATGGCCCTGAAAGAGAGGACCTCATGGTGCTGTGGTAAGCATGTTTTTTTCACCAAAATAGGTATTTTGCATGTAAAAGTAAATGTTCTTGCTGTCAACTTAATCAACTGTTGTGCCAAAGCAAATGTATTCACGTAGAAAAACTTCTATCATACGTGTTGATGAACTACCAACATATGAAACCATGTGATGCTGATAACTGAAGATTAGCCTGAAATGATAAGAGAGGTAGTTTTTTCTCAAATTGTGTTGGAGGGGGAAAGTGAGCCAAATGCTGTGGGGGAAAGTGAGCCACTGTTTCACTTTCCCCCACCATGAGGCACAAGTTAAGTTTAGTCTTAAACATATTTTAATGTAATATTACGTAACATATATTTTATTTTAATGTCATACACATTGTAGAAAAGCCATCATGCCAAGGAAATACACCAGGAAGACGACCTGGGGCAACCACACGGAAAGAGCACCTTCTCATCTTTCCCTGTAACCTTCAGGGCTGGAATGTAGAGTAGGCCTAGTTGAAGAGTATGACAGGCTGATGTTATAATCCAGTTGGATCTTCTCCTGTGTTCTGAGTCCCAGGCTGTTCTCGCTGGTTCTGATTTTCCTATGCTTTGACCCCCAGACACTAGCTGTCTCTAAGGGTCCTGTGTTCTGACCCCCAGACTGTGTTCTAATCTAACTGGTTCTATCTTTCATTTGAATCTTATTAAAACCTTTTGAATTATAATATGTTGTATTTGATTTTGTTCGGAGTTACTTTCGAGTGTTTAGAAAATTTGCTTTGCTTAATTGACCAAACCCCATCATTCTTTTACTAGTCCGACATTAGTTCTGGAATGTGTGGCTAGCTTTCAGGATTCTTACTGTTACAATATGTGTTGTTATGGTAGTTTCAGAGTGGAACAAGTGGATCATCAGTTTACCCCACAGCTGGGGTAAAGTGAGCCACATGACAACTTTTTTTTAAATAATCATATTTTCACTGCCCTTTATCTTGAAAAAATTCTGCTAATGCCCATTTCTAGGAAACATCCTGAATTAATGGGAAATGTGTAAATTTGAGTGATAAATAGTTTTAGCTCCCTTAGAGGGGAGCAAATGTAAAAAGTGGCTCAGATTACCCCGTTCTCCCCTATATATATTTTTTTTAATATATATATATTTTTTTAATGATAGTGTAGAGACAGAGTTGAAATGGGGCAGAGAGGGGAGTGACATGCAGAGAACGACCGCGGGCTGGAATCACAACAATCAAAACACACTGCAAAATGACAAAGGAGTTAATCAGGGGCAAGAAATGGAAGGTTTTAGACTGGCCAGGTCAATCTCCAGACTTAAATCCTATAGAGCAGGCATTTTACCTGATTAAGGTAACCCCCCAAAACAAACAGCAACTGAAAGAGGCTGCGGTGAAAGCCTGGAAAAGCATCACAAAAGAAGAATGCAAAAGTTTGGTGATGTCAATCAACAGGCTTGATGCAGTTATTGCAAGAGAAGAATTTGCAACAAAATATTAAGTTTCATTCACTTTAATTTATTCTATGTCTGTTCCAATACTTTTGCTCACCTAAAATGTGGTGTTCCTTTAAAAATAATGCTATCTCATGTGTTGTGTATCAGATCCAGATGTAAATACCTGGAAATGAAAGCTGAAATCTTGATCTATTGTCTCATATTCATATTTTGGTGTCAAACCCAAAAGTTTTCAGTCTACAGCAAAAATAAAGGAATTGGCCTCACTGTTCCAATACTTTTGTAGGGGACTGTATATCCATCGCATCCCCGTTTGTTTTCATATGGAAGCTCCGGTGATGTGACGTCACTTCAGGTTCGCACTGGATTATTGGTCAGAATCGCCCAAATAGGATGCTGTTTTCAACACTAAAAATCTTGGCCTGATGTAGTAGACATCTGGGTCTTTCTAACCATTCTAAATATGTCCACAAGAATTTGGACATCCTAAATCTTTTTTCTACCATACTAAATAGTAGAAAGTATGCGATTCAGAACACAGGGTCAAGCTTCTTTTCTCTTGCTCACAGTTGCACAATGAGAGATTGTTGCCCGGATCTTGAAAGCTACCACACTTACAACCATACGGTGGTTTGAATCATTGATATGCAAGTGCTATTTGTACCAAATGGAGTGCTTCAGCAGTGGCAAGGGCATAGATGGAAAGATTGAAGAGGGGTTCATCTAATTTAAAAAACTAGAATTCTACCTCTGTGAGATATGT
Source organism: Ammodytes marinus (assembly GCF_949987685.1). Lineage (NCBI taxonomy): Eukaryota > Metazoa > Chordata > Actinopteri > Uranoscopiformes > Ammodytidae > Ammodytes > Ammodytes marinus. The sequence goes on from NC_137221.1 coordinate 26,522,622, forward strand.
AAAATTGCAGAACACAAAAAGTCCAGTGGTGGTTGCCTATGCATTTTAAGAAAGTAAAGCTCCTAAGAAGCTACACGTTCGTACACAGTTCATCTTTGAGTCAGGGTGGACATTTGTGCGATCTTTAAAAAGATATCCCTCAAAGCGTTCTTGAGATATTGTATTCACATAAGGCGAGGTCACAGTGACCTTGACCTTTGACCTCCACAACTTGGACTATTCATCATTGAATTAGAGTGGACATTTGTGCAAACTTTGAAAAAAATCCCTAAAAATTGTCCATGAGAATTTGCACTCACAAGAATAGACCGAAGAATAGACCGACGGACGGACCGACAGACGGACCATCTGAAAAACATAATGCCTTGAGACACATGAACACTATTTGTTGTAATTGAGAGTGCATGGAACAAGTCAGCAACTGAGCAGAGGAGTCTAAGGCTAAGAGTAATTTGACCTTTTGACACTCCAAAACCTGACGAAAGCACCTATACACTGACCATTCATGTGTATAAAAAAATCAATGGTGTTGAATAAGATGCAGTTAAAGATCCCACCTCAAATGAACACATGGTGCAAGGTGTCAATGTAGCATAAGGTCATAATAGGCTTTAACACAAAAATAAATTATATATACAATATATATATATACATATATTTATGCATGTGATCTTAAAAGGCCTTCTTGTGTTGTGTCTGCCTGCTCTGGGGGGGAAAGAAGTCATTATGTGTGTTACCACCGGCCTTCCTCTTACCCATAATGCCGCATTGCTCCCTGCTAACAAATACCCCAAGGACAATAGAGAGAGGGGACGACAAAGGATGAAGATGAAGAGGAGGGTGGTGGGTGCCCGGCTCAGCAGTGTCCCCTCCATGCTGGCTGGGGCTTTTTTGATGTTGAGAAGAACTCGGAGTGGGCTAGGGTTTTTTAATGCTATGCAACTTTGAAGATGGGAGTGTTTGAAGTTATGCATGAGTTGGACTCATTTCCAGCTTCTTCCTGATTTGTTTTTGTTGTTTTTTTTCACCATCTCTTTCTTCTCTTGGAGCATTTTTTTTCATGAGAGGCAGAAGTTCTGTGTGTTTGAAGCAAAGGAATGTTTCAAGGGTATATACTGTATCTGCTGAAGCGCCCATTGTGCTAGTGGTCTTTGCTTTACGCCTTAATTGAGTCTCTTACATAATGGCTGCTGCAACGTTGCTTCATTTCCTCTCTCCAACAGAATGTGTATTCTCTCCTTTTGACTCTGTTCACAGATTTGAACAGGAGAATATATGAGATAACTAGTAGGGCTGTAACGATATGTGTATCGAACTGAGAATCGTGATACACAGAGCCACGATCCCGCATTGCGATGTTTTGGATAAAAGGTTTGGTGAAGGGCGTTCAATATTTTAAATTTTTCAACAGTTTTATTTTGTTACAGAGAAGAGAGAAATGTTATATATTTGGTTATTTATTTATTCATGTTGCTTATGAATAATGTAACATTTGATAACAAATAACCTGAAAAGATTTGAACATTGTGTTCAAATCTTTTCAGGTTATTTGTTATCAAATGTTACATTAATTTAAATGTTATTATAAATGTTATTTAAATAAAATGTTGTTTTCAAATTTCAAAAATCGCTGTATGTATTGAATCGTGGGTCAAAAATCGTGACACAAATCGAATCGTGAACTTTTGTATTGTTACAGCACTTATAACTAGTGAATTGGTTTCAGTTCATATCTAAAATGACTTCTGATGTGGAGGGATTTAATTTACTGCATAAAACTTTTCAAAGAGGAATTCATTAAATGTATTCGACCTTTGAACCACTTGACCAGTAGTTTAACCCATTGATGACTATGGCAATCTAGGATGCATGTCCTTAATGCCGGAGAGTTTCCTGCAAAAATAGTACGAATTGTCGACGTCTACCAAAACCTTAATATCTAAGCCTGTGTAGCACATAGAAACATTAAATAAAATACATGTTAAAGGTAAGGTTCACAGGTTTTATTTAAACATGCTCCCTTAGCGCTTACAAACCAACAAATCTTTCAAAAAATTGTCAAAATTAGATGGGGGAGAAAAAAAAATAATAATATAAAATATTTAAAAATAATGTGTTAAATGAGGTTATAATCCTGCTTCTTTTTGGAATGGATAGTAGTGACTGAGTGTGCAGTGGAGGGATAAAGATAGATAGATATAAGAAGGAGGAGATAGCTTTATTTTATTATTTAGTTCAATTATCACTGGCACCATAAATCCGACTTCCCAGTACAACTGGAACGCAGAATGACTCCCGCTGTCGATCAGCTGGTCCAAACGGCTGTATACCACTGAGATGGTACTGAAACTTAACTATCGCCTGGCTGGGCTGAATTTGAGTTGGAGCAGCAACATATAGCCTAAATTCTTAAATATAGTTAATAAATAGATGCAATGTGTTGTGTGATTTTCGTAAGTAGCCTATAGTAGACCTTGATTCTGCGCTCCGAACGCCACTAACTGTTCTGTAATACACTATCGCGGACACAGCTGGCTAATTTTTTTAATTTTTTCTATTGACTTGATTTTCGGCAAACCACACAACATTTGGCTGGTCACCTGGTTTTAAAAAAATCAACAAAACCCACCTCATGTGTATTTGAACCAATGACGGTGCATTGTATGCTGCGCACGAAAATTAGATAAAGTAACAAATCTGCACTACGCAGCAGCCGGCAGGAGATACAATGTAGCGTCGCGCAGCAGCCGTCATCAATGGGTTAAAGTGGTTAATGTTTACAAGCATAATTGTATGACGCTTTTCTTTTCTCTTTTCTCCGGCTGCACTACATTATAGTACTGTAAACACATATGGCCAAAGGTGGAGTCAGCGATTCTAGAGAACACTTGTTGTCAAAATCACTTATTGTTAAAATCGGTGAATATCTCCTCACAATTTGCTTTCCAGGGCCGCCAACACAAATGGATGCCCCCCCTCCCCTTGAAAAGGTCCAGTCAGTGTGCCCCCTTCAATCACTCCTATATAAACACTTTCAAGTTTTCGGAGAAAGACTCATTATCTTATCAATGATTAAGTTCACAGAAAAATTACAAACACACTGTTCATGAAAGACTAAGGTTGCGTTCCGAATCGCATACTTTCTACTATATAGTATGTAGAAAAAAGATTTAGGATGTCCTGATTCTTGTGGCCAGATTTAGGATGGTTAGAATACCCGGATGGTCTACTTCATGCGGCCAAGATTGTTAGTGTTGAAAAGTGCATCCTATTTGGGCGATTCTGACCCACAATCCAGTGCGCACGTGAAGTGACGTAACATCGACGAAGCCTATAGGTCCATGTTATGAAAACAAACGGGGATGCGACGGATATAAAATCAAGAGGCAAGATCAAGGCGCAATGTTATGATGAAATAAGAGAGAAAAGTATGTCCCAATAGTATGCCTACTGCATCCTAACTAGATTATTTTTATCGTCAGATGTAGTATGTAGAATAGAAAAAAGAAAGAGTATGCGATTCGGAACGCAACCTAACATGACCTCAAAAAATGACTGCATGTATAGTATAAGTTGAAGTCAAATGTATCCAGTAGGGCCGAGATCGTTTATCAGCATGTGCCACAGCGACCACTGACATACCATGGCATGTGCCGCTCAGTAACTGTAAATGCCGGTCCCAACAATGGTAGGCTATATATTTTTAAATTTTAAATTTCATTTTTTAAATAATTTATTTTTTACATTTTATTGACAGTTGGCCAACAATGGTATAGGGGAGAACGGGGTAATTTGTCACATGGGTTGGATGTCACATTCGTTATATCTCGCCACCAGAGCGCGCTAGCTCTGGAATGTTGATATAAAAAAGGTCCAGAATTGGGATCAGAGGTCACATGCATAGACGTCCTTGGAGTTAGACTGCTGCATTTCAGGTGAGAGGATGTTTTGTGTTTTTCATGTCAAATTCTAAATATTTTGCTTCTCAGTATTTTTCTTCTAGGCTTTTACACAATGGGTTTATAACAAAACACTTGTTACCCTCAGAAAGTGTGAAGGGTAAACTATAGTTTAGATTGTGGTTAGCAAGCTAATTAGTTGTCAGATGGTTGTTGGCCTTGATGCTAGCAAGAAATTCAAGTTGGGGTTGGTCGTCAAATTTTTTGGGGGGTTGGTTGTCACATGTTATCTCAAGGCTGCAGCCAGAAAAGGAACCCAATAACGAAAGAAATTGTCAAGCTGTATCCTCACTGACACCCCAGAGAAGGAAAGAATAGAGCAGGAAAAGGCAGCTAGCAAGCAAAAGAAAAAAGGGCAACACAATCAAAACAACCCAGTGCATCCCAAACTAGACCAGCTGCCAAGGCTACAGAACGTTATGTAGGCCTATTTGTCAACTTGACAATGCAATTAAACATTCAAATTTGGTTCTGCCTCCTTGCCTTCTTTTTACGATTTTTCCCATTAAGATAACATTGTGACAAACAACCCCATAGTGTGTGACAACCGACCCCTTGATGGGGTTGGTTGTCACAATGTGTCAGAGTGTCTTTGATGGTAAATTACTTCTTCATTACAATAAGTTGGAAAAAAAGAGAGACACACATTTCTAGCCAACACCTTAAGCTTCAATTTAATGTAGGAATGGCTATTGACAGATGTTTTGGTGATGAGCAATTCTCACTAGAGTAAAAAGTGTGCCTACTTACCCCGTTCTCCCCTACTGTGGCTTCTTGCGCTCTCTACATCATACCAGCATACTCCGCCTCCCCCTAAAGTTTCACAACAAGTATTACCGTAAATGTAAAGCTATATATTTGGTCTTTACTGACACTATATCACAACATAACACCGTATAAAGGGATGTTTATGTTTTTGGGTCTGTTCTGTTGTTAGGATATCTGTTAGGATCTGTTTGTTGTTGCTTTTGAAATGACAGAGACTTTTGAAAACAGCCAGACTTGCTGCGGTGACTGTAGTTAGCCTGCCAGCAGAGAAACAGTATGTGCTCGTACGAATTGGCAGATACCGTTTTACACAAGTGGCATGCCAGCGGAAAAACGGTATCTGCAATTATTAATTTGTTTGGCCACTAGTGGGCATCAGGACAGCCTGTTAATGCAACACTGGCATTGACATAACATTAGCATTAAATAAAGTTGTTATGGTAAATATCCAGCAGATACAGTTTGTCCAGCAGCTAGCTTCTGCCTGTGTCTATCTGCTACCTACTGAGACTTTCTCAGAGCGCCTTTACAGAAAACAGCTGACTGCTACAGAATTGTGGCCAAAACAATGAGCTGAAAGATGCTATAAAGTTTCTTATTCTTTTAGAATACATGATATAGCGTATACATTAGGAATGTCTCAATACTCAATATAAATTGAACCGTACAATACGCATATTCGGTTTTGCAAAAAAAAAAAAAAAATCCTGTAGCCTAGGTTTTCATTATTTGTACTTCTATCTGAATTGGCTGTTTTGGAGTTCCAGAGGAGCACATGAACGCAGCATGTGCACAGCATGAGCACCTTTTATGCCAAACTCACACCAAACGACTTCTCACGCGATTTGAGTGTCGCAGACAAATTTCAAATGTCAGAATGAAATAGCAAGTGTCTTGCTTGAGGTGCATGCACCCGTTATCTCAATCGTTTGGTGTGAGGTGGTCACCCGACCAGATTACAGTCTTTTTCCCGTCTTGATGTTATGACAAAATCAAACAGGTTTGATATGATTGTGACTCTTTAGCGTTGCCTCATGGGAATAGGGAAGTAAAATGATGTGAACACACTCAACAGCACCGTGCCCTCTCCCCAGCAAACAGGACGAAGGAGGAGCAGCATATGGCACAACCTGTGCCTGCCTGAGAATCACTTTTTTCGGACACTATACCTGGCAGACACCGCTGGAGAACTAGGCTGACAACTCTGCAACCTTTAGTTGATTGAAATAACCCTTTAGCCCCGGTAGCAGGATTTGAAATAATCATAATCTCAAAAGGAATCTAGTTGTGGTCTTGCAAATATAGGATCCCCTGTCTTTGCAAAATCTCATTCTGTGAGTAAAAACTCAGAGACTAATGACTGATTGTGTTCAGGTGTTCTTTAGATGTGAGAAGGTGTCAGACTTCAGTCTTCTTAAAGTCTTTTCAGAGTCCTCCACTGTGTGGTAGGTATTAGTAAACAAACAACATAGTCAGATTTGTTGTTCCTCTAATCAAAATCAAAATAATATAAATTTTCTTTCTCCTTATGCACAAAATGCGATCAACCGAAACCATGACCCAAGAACCGAGGTTCGTATTGAACGGTGGGCTAACAGTATTGTGGCATCCCTAGTATAAATCTATGGTTTCAAATGCAAGTAGTAAAGGAACTCATGAAAATATTTTCATAGTGTGTGAACCACACCAGTATGGTAATAAACATTGCCAACATGTATTTGGTCCTGTCCAATCAGAAGAAACATATTTAAAAATGTGTGCAATGCTATCCTACAGCATCTATTTTCTTTTAGCTCAACAACTTGTCTCTCCCAATAATAAACAGCACAGAGCTGCACCATCTATTCCTTCACTCGCTGGCTGCTCTCTGCCTCTTGTCAGTAAAAGACAATCGATGTGAATCCTTCCCCCCTTTTAAAAGAACGCTGCAGCCCATTTGGGTTGGTTCTACGGGTGGTGATAGTTCTGTTCAATATTAAGGATTAGGCTTGTGACAGATGCACAGAGGAGGAGGAACCATTATCCCCATTGTCGTGTGAAGCTGGAGAGGGAGCGGTTTTTGGATCTCTGTGATGTGCACTTTTTAATGAGGCCCATTAAAATCAAGTGGCAGTCCCTCACAAGGAAAAAGTTGCTTGGTGTTTAATAGTTCCACCGCAAAAGCTTACATAAGCCCCCCCTTTAATTCAGGGAGCTCGGGCACTCTTTCCTGGGCAGCGCCTGGAGAAAGGCTCTCCCCTTGCCTCCACCGAGAGGCACGCAACACAGCAATTAGCCCGTCCTCTGGAGTCTTCATTAGGGAGCCACGTCGACCTGAAGACGAACGCGTGAGAGGACCACACGTCGGTCAACAAGCCAAACAAAAATAGATGAAAAAGATATACAGGCTCCCAATTAATTACAGACTCCAAATGAGCATCCAAGAAGTAGCAGGCATGAAGTCAGGCTGGGCTGGTTTAACTGGAGTGGAATGATGGAGCGCTGCCACTAGTTTATACTCTTTTCTTTCATTCTTTCTTTTCACGTTCAGAGCTCACTGTAGAGATGTGGGAGGAACGCTTACCAAGCAGCTCCTCACAGCGCCCTGGGGCCGACTGTTTCCCAGTGATCTTTAGGTTGTACGCTATATGTTCTTTAATTAGCCCGTAACTGTGAGGGACTATTGTATCCGCTGGTTTATCATTTGGTTAATTGGCATTCAGTGCATTCACTCCTTGGTGTGTGTGTGTGTGTGTGTGTGTGTGTGTGTGTGTGTGTGTGTGTGTGTGTGTGTGTGTGTGTGTGTGTGTGTGTGTGTGTGTGTGTGTGTGTGTGTGTGTGTGAGAGTGAGTGAGTGAGTGTGGGTGGGTGTGTGTGTGAGAGTGAGTGAGTGAGTGTGGGTGGGTGTGTGTCAGTGGTGTAAAGAATTCCTAAAATCTGTCCTTCCATACTTGAGTAGAAATACATTACTAGAAAAATGACTCATGTTCAAGTTACAAGTCACTAATGACAATACCACTGGAGTAAAAGTAAGTATCTGATCTTAAAGTATTTAAGTATCAAGAGTATTAGGCTCATATGTCATGTATAATGCTCAAAGATGCACTAGGTAGAGTAAGAAGTAGTGGAGGAAGGATTCAGAAAACCTTCACAGTAAAAGTACAAACACTGAGAACTATTCTGGTTCAAGTAAAGGTCCTGCATTTACGTTACCTAAGTATGTAAGTATGATCAGGAAAACGTACTTAAAGTTTTCGAAATACATGCCATTTTCGGGTGCTCCGGTGGATAGTGGATAGAGTGCATACCATATTGGCTCTGGCCTTCGTTGCAGTGGTCGTGGGTTAAAATCTGCCCCGTGGACCTTTACCTCACGGGGCAGTAAAGGTCCACGGGGCCTTGGCTGCATACATGGGCACCGTGCCCCATTTCAACTTTGTACTATCTAATAAAGTTTGAAAATGCCCAAAAATAATCTTAAAAAAAAAAAGACATGACATGACATTTTCAACAGCCAATTAATGTGTGTCAGTGTTGGGTATAGCGTACACATCTTAATTGGTAAAGTGACTAACTTCAGTTATCGGGTAAATGGTAGAGGAGTAAAAAGTTGAATATTTCCCATTGAACTGTGGTGGATTAGAATGATTTAGTAGCATTAAAAGAAAACATTAAAGTGAAGTACAAGTGCCTCAAACGTGTGCTTAAGTTACAGTACTAGAGTAAATGTATTTATTTACATTTACACCTCTGCTTATCATTCATTTGGTTAATTGGCATCCAATACATGTGCTCCTGTGTGTGTGTGTGTGTGTGTGTGTGTGTGTGTGTGTGTGTGTGTGTGTGTGTGTGTGTGTGTATTTGTGGGTGTGTGCGCTGGGTTCTACCTGCTTTTGTTCCACCTTTTTCCCTCACTGTGAAGCAGGTATCTTGCCTCCGTGGCCATGGTGACGAGGAATGACATCGGAGAGGAGGACAATAGACAATTGCCATGGTGACGGTATGTGTGTGACGTTATGCGTTGGTGTGTGTGGTGTGTGTGTATAGACAGTATAAAGACCAGGCTATGACGCTGAGTATGTCTGTAATAGCTGTTATGAGAAGTAGCGTGATGACAAAACCATGAATGACAAGGTGGCGGTATATAGCGTCTTGATGGGTGATGAGTCTTATGACGGGGGGATGAGCATCACAGTGCTGGGAGTGATGCCCCACACTAGAGGGCTGCTCCTGGATCAGATTACAGCCCCGGTCTGCAAGCCACAAGACAGCAGCCTCTCGTTAACTTTAATGAGATAAAGACATGGCCCTGCTCTTTGTCTGGGGAGTTCTTCTCTTTTTACATTCAAGTGTGTGCGTGCGTGCGTTCGCGCGTGCGTGCGCGCGTTCGCGCGTGCGTGCGCGCTCATGTGTCTTGGAGGAATGCTGTTCTGTCCGCAACCACAGAAACCTCACAAAACACAACACAAACAGCATAATGCCATGTATAAAAGGAGAATGTCAATGTTGATCACCTTGATTTTCTTTGTTTGTTAGAGTTGTGCATTAACCATGTTTGCACTGTATACTGTATACCGTTGATGTTTGGCTCATTTGCAACAAAAAAATTTAGCAATGCTCATGCTTTCAGAAGACCTTGACAGCTGACCCATATACCCATGCTACTTTTCATCTTTGTGAAAAAAATAAAATAATGTGTGTGCACTCGCAAACCAATATATCTTATCGCACACATCTATTTGTGTGTGTCGGTGAGGTAGTGTAGTTGGCTGCATACATGGGCACCGTGCCAGCCTCTAAGTGACAGCACCCCCTCTCGTTGGCGCATCTTTGTCTCAGAGACTAATGGCACAGAGAGAATCAATTACCGCCATAACGCTGGTGCTATGCCAGAGCTGCTGGGCCATTGAGGACAATTCACACACAGTGAGCCATTCTCATGTAACCCTTCCTGTTTTTAACCCTGCTCCCATCTCAACCAATGGCTGCCTCCGAAGACTTGTGACATGACTCTTCTCTTTCCCATCAGAAGGGCCTGTGTGGAGCACCGCAAGGGAGAAGGCACCCATTCCAGACACGCCCCACAAGGCCACAGTCACAAAAAGGTTGCGTTCCGAATCACATACTTTCTACTATATAGTATGTAGAAAAAAGATTTAGGATGTCCCGATTCTTATGGCCAGATTTAGGATGGTTAGAAGTACCCGGATGTCCTACTTCATGCGGCCAAGATTGTTAGTGTTGAAAAGTGCATCCTATTTGGCCGATTCTGACCCATAATCCAGTGCGCACGTGAAGTGACGTCACATCGACGAAGCCTCCATATGAAAACAAACGGGGATGCGACGGATATAAAAGCAAGAGGCAAGGTCAAGGCGCAATGTTATGATGAAATAAGAGAGTAAAGTATGTCCCAATAGTATGCCTACTGCATCCTAACTAGATTCTTTTTATCGTCGGATGTAGTATGTAGTATAGAAAAAAGAAAGAGTATGCGATTCGGAACGCAACCCCAGTCATCAGCCCAGACCAGGATCTACCAGGATTCTGACCCATAATCCAGTGCGCACGTGAAGTGACGTCACATCGACGAAGCCTCCATATGAAAACAAACGGGGATGCGACGGATATAAAAGCAAGAGGCAAGGTCAAGGCGCAATGTTATGATGAAATAAGAGAGTAAAGTATGTCCCAATAGTATGCCTACTGCATCCTAACTAGATTCTTTTTATCGTCGGATGTAGTATGTAGTATAGAAAAAAGAAAGAGTATGCGATTCGGAACGCAACCCCAGTCATCAGCCCAGACCAGGATCTACCAGCCAGGCTAGACAAGGACACCCTGAGGCTTAGAAACATGGCTCAAATGCTCAGTGTGGCAATATATATATATATATAGGGCTGTCAAACGATTAAACATTTTAATCAGATTAATCACAGGATTCCATGGATTAATCACGATTAATCACGATTAATCCTACCATTCGAAATAGGCCCAAAAAATGTTTTCTGTATATTATTATATGAATTGAAAGATAAAGGACAGAAGGTGAATATATACATTTAAATGTAGTTTTTATTCATTGAAAATCCAAATGATGGTGTAATTACTGCAAATAAATTATAATCAACTAAAACAACCACACCATACTTCAATTTGGCTGTCTCTATTAAGCAAATATAGCATAGGCTATAATGGCATGTATTGAGTGAATCCATGGTTTTGCATTCCTGAATACAACCTGATTGCAGTTTGTTCGTGTGTCTGTGTGTAGAAAAGGCCCCAAAGTTCATAAGTTAGTGTTTGATATTTTTTTACAGTGTGTTAAGATGTGTTTTATTCAGTGTGGATAACTGTCAGTTAGGGCCGTGACGTCAGTCGGCCGGAGAGTCTGTTTAGTAAGTTTCCTTTCTCTTCTCCATCGGTCGGATGTGTGAGCGTTGCCGCAGTAATCGATCATTACACATGTGAAACGTGTTTATTTGAGTTTATGTGAATCACCCGTGAGTGAGTAAGAAGCCTACATGCAGTCCCGATCGCTGTTATAAATTAGGCTATAGTTTATGCATGTTATTAACGGCCACGATTCGCGGGTCGCAACAGCTGTTGTAACGTCTCCTCACGAGTCATGAGCGGAGTTTAAGCCTGTGTTTCTTTTCCTGCGATCTATGCTGCTGTGACTGTGAAAGAAGGAAAATAAAGAGCGGATAAAACATACTCCTCCTCTCCTCGTCTCATGCTTATAGTCTGACGTTTTTGGCCATAAGTGCTGTTCTGGCCGACACCTCTGAAGTGAAACCTGTGATACAAGCAGATCAGCGCGGTACCGATACATACATCCACCAGTTTCCTCCGCTACAGTGTGTGTGTGTGTGTGTGTGTGTGTGTGTTTGTGTGTAGCCGAAGTTGTTGTCACGTACACACACCTCTGAAAACTGCAGAAGTTTGTTTCCTCCCGTGAACGGAGCAGAATGTTTCTCCTGTTGCTTCCGAGAGCAACTGCCAGCCGCGACACAGACGTGGCCGTTAGCAGCAGGACTAGCGTGCTGCTATGTTTGGCTGTGCGCAGCTACTGATCCTGGGTCAGCCACAGCGTAAGAGTGACTGTAGTGTAGAGCGGGTGGGATGCACGAGGCGGATCATTCTGCACATGCGTTAAATGCGTTAAAAAAAATTAACGCATTAATTCCAGAAATTAATCACCCTGCGTTAACGCGTTAATTTTGACAGCCCTAATATATATATATATATATATATATATATATATATAGGCTATATATATATTATTATTTATTTATTTATTTTATAGATTATTTTAAGGCAATATCAATGCTTTAATTGATGAGGAGAGACAGAGATGAAATGGGGTTGAGAGGAGAATGACATGCAGAGAACCACGGGCCGGATCCAACTGGGGTCTGCTGTGAAGAGGACTGGGCCTCAAAGGAGGGGGCGGTCTCACCACTACACCAAGAGTGCCCTGTGACAGTGTGGCAATATTTTAACATTAGCAATTTAGCCGGAGAGTAATGTAGCCCTGGCCCTTATCTTCAGGGATTTAAAAGCAAGCGAGCAGGTGATCATCAAACCTGCTGCATCACACTGCTGCTAACCTGCTTGTTGTCTTGCTAAAGGACACATAGGTTGGTTAAAAGGTACACTGTATAATGTTTCCAGTGCTCTGGAAAAAAGCTTATTCTGTGTCTTAGTCTGAGAAATTAAAAGTAGTTGTCTTCAAAGCCCACCCTGAAAATAGATGAGATAAAGACATTCAATGGAGGTTGAGCATCCACACATTGGACCGTCAACATAGAAAACACAGTTTTTAATGTAGCAAAAGCCCAGACTGTAGTAACTTAAGCCAATAACATGACACAATTATATCTATAGTATATAGAGCCTAATGTGTCTCCAGAGGTGGCTGTGTGATATCTGATAAATGTCCTCATGTGATCAGCGTCAGTTCAGGCTTAAAGCTAGAAGTTTGAAACTGAAAAATGAATACTAAACAGTGTGGGAGTGGTGTAAGAAAGAAGCTATCTTACCAGACCTCCGTACCTGCTTGAGGCTATAGAGGCTCCGGGCTATACGTTAGCCGCTAATAGCATAGCACATCCCAAATCTCCAAACCAACCCTGCGTTCCAATCCCCATACTTCCCTACTATTTAGTATGCCAGAAAAAGATTTAGGATATCCCAATACATGCACATCAATTGTAGTATGCTGAAAATACATCAGTGACCCACTAACTCCGATATAGCATTTTGGAGTATTCATCAATTTTCATTTCATTTACTTCTTTTCATTCGCTTTTTAATGTTTTCTAATGTGTTTTATGTATTCTAATCTTGCCCCTGTAAAGCACTTTGAATGGCCTTGTGTCTGAATTGTGCTATATAAATAAACTTGCCTTGCCTTGTACTTTAGTATGTAGTGTAGTAAAAAGAAAAAGTATGTGATTAGGAACGCAGGGCAACTGTCGGTGATCACGTTGTATTCTGGGTAATACAGCAGCAGGTTTTTACCAGGTGGATTATGATTGTTCATCATTAATCTGTCAATAGGAGTGCACTGCTAAGTAGCTTGAAACGTTTTAAACGTAATCATTTTGAAGAAATGTAATCCAATCTAGCTTCACAAATGTGACACTTTGTTTCTATTTTAATTGTACACATTGTTATAATCTACTTCTAACAAAAATAAGCATTGTTGTTGAAGTTGTCACTTTGGGCTCTGGGTTAGTGTGACAGCATCTCTCTCCCTGTCTGCTGAAATATTTCCCTTTTTATATGTTCAAACTCACATTTGATACTTATCCTGCCAAAAGTTGAAAATAATTCTCTATAAAATACAAAAATGTTAACAGTCATGGAAAACACAAATGAATACAAAAGTTCTGTAATAGAGGAAAAAATGCTGTCTTCAAGCAGCGAGTTATCTAGCATCACCTCAGATCCATAAGTGTGATAAAACATGATAAAAACCATCAAAACAGAAAGGATTTGTATCTGCTCCGCCATTGTAGGCGCATACACATTCACCCATATGTCGCTCTGCACGTGCACCGGCAGTGAGACGGGTGCCGGTTTGTAGCGTTCTCTCTTCTGGTTGGTTATTAGTTGTGGGATCGCCGAAAAGTTTATTTGCCGATTACATGCAGAGCGGGTGACGGAGAGATCAGCTTTATGAAACGTACACACTATATAAGTGATCACTGTATGAATAAAGAGCGATTCAACACTTATATTAACATAAAGGAATCGCTCACCTTTAAATACTTTTCTGGGCACTGCATCTTATAACATGTGGTTTCTCAACAGCAACATAGCACGAGGAGCCTCATGAAAAAGTGTGTGGCGGTAGTTAAAGCACATACAGTTAGCACTTTCCACACAGCGACTATCAACATTTGAAAAAAGGCCGTGGAAAGAGAGAAAACGAGTCCCTTTGTGCGACCAGCCAGCCACCAGAAAACAAACAGCGTTCTCAGGCCCTGATCTAGCACGCTGAGCTTTTTCAAATGATCCATCAAACAGGATCAAGATTGTCTGACTTCAAACAGACTGCTAGAGCAGGGAGGGAGAGAGGGAGGAGGGTTAGACTGAGAGAAAGAGAGGTGGACGCAGGCAGGCATCTGACAAACTCATCTGCAACGTAGAGGAGGAGAAGCAAAGAGCGAAGTGTGGTTAGGAAAACTAAAAGAGATGTCTGTCTTGTGCAGTTACAGTAAATAGCTTTTATATACTTGGGTTTAAAAGAAGAAGAGGAAGAAGAAATAAAAGCTACCCTAGCCTGTCTGTCTGTGAGGAGCTGTCTTGGTCTAGACGTGGTAAACGGGGCGACATTTGAAGCCTTGCCAAATAAAAGATGAGCTGCTACTCAAAGGCCCTCCTCTTCACTCTCTTTATTTCCCCCCTCAGTCTCTCTCTCTCTAGCCCTCTGAAGATTCTACCGCTCCTTGCTGATGGCACCTGTTTTTTTTTTTACAGGAGCTCAAGCATTAAAAAAAAGTTAGCATCACAGCCCAAAGAAATACTTCTCCATAGTAGTAGTGGGTATTCATCCGTAAAAAGTAGCTTTTGGACAGCTGAATCTTGAATATGTCCTATAGCTGGATGGGGTCAGAATGCCTGCGCTGTCACAAGAAGTAAAACCACCGTCGAGAATACTAAACTTTTTTCCTCTTCCTCATCTCTTCCCCCTGCTTTATTTCTACTGTTATGATAACTTCTCATGAAATTTAAATAACATTGTGATCAACTGAGAAGGAGCCGTGTGTGTGTGTGTGTGTGTGTGTGTGTGTGTGTGTGTGTGTGTGTGTGTGTGTGTGTGTGTGTGTGTGTGTGTGTGTGTGTGTGTGTGTGTGTGTGTGTGTGTGCGCGTGCAAGTGCGTGGGGGAAGGGGCCCTTTTGGTAAGCCTTTGGTAAATCTTAATTCAAACCAGTGTACTCAACCACTTGCCCTAAGGTCTTACAAGGGGCTTTTGAGCATCTCAGGTGCATGTGTCACTTAATAAAGCAATTCATTATAATAATATTATTAATTAATAATTAAAGATAGCAATGGTGATTGAAACATAAGCTTTCCTATTGAGACTTTAAAATGTACAATGACATAAAATGATGGGGCCCAACAACCAATTCTTGCTCCCAGGGCCTTTGATCAGGTTAGTCCGCCCATGTTACTGTTTTTCACATTAAATGGTATATGGACTTGACTTATATAGCGCCTTCTAGCCGATTTTCTCAGCCCCAAAGCGCTTTACATATCTTACCACATTCACCCATTCATACACACACTCATACACCGATGGCAGTAGCTGCCATGCAAGGCGCTCTCTGAACCATCGGGAGCAATTTGGGGTTCAGTGTCTTGCTCAGGGACACTTCGACATGTGGTGGGGAAACGGGGGATCGAACCTCCGACCCTGCACTCCAGAGGCAATCTCCCTACCCACTTTGTCACTGCCGCCCACAATGGGTGCCAACAATTAACAATGATTTATCACTTTCAAATCTAATAATGCCAGTGTTATCATCTTTTGTTGATCCTCTATACATATGTACAGGCTTATGTAACCTTATCATACAACATCTCTGCGTGTTATTGTCTGAGCATGTGCAGAGTCGTGTCAGTCACCAGAACTACAGTAGAAGAGCCTAGGACTTACGGCCTCCACACACATCCTACCTCTACTGCACGTCTACTGCACGTCTACTGCGCATCTGCCTTTGTCACCGACCGTGTAATCAACCTAGAGCGGGCACACATCCAACCTCAGACGCACTGCTGATGCGCGTCGGAGGCACGTCTGCAGCGACGCTCCCCTTTACCTCAGGAGGAGGAGCCTATTTTTTTCTGAGAGCCGCGCGTCTCTCTCGGGTCTCTCTGCTTTAACTGATAGAGAAATACTCTGCTGAGAGTCATATTGACTTCATACCGGCAGCTTTCGCTGTAGTTTCACCATTTCCTGATGTGTCCTTTTCAAAATAAAACTTCCAACAAGCAAAAATGTGGCAAAAAATTTAAAAAATAAAAATAAAAGGCAGTGGGGCGCACGGATTACTGTCGAGACTCAATATTAGACTCAATATAAATCACATGCATCATAAATGACATGAGAAAACTTAATTTTTAATGGGAATTATCTATGAAAACTTTATATAGAAAGACAGGGCTTTTAGAAGCAGCGCTGCAGCAGCAGCAGCAGTTGAGATGTTGTATGTGTGTCTGAAAAAAGTGCGAGAGAGGCAGCAGTAAGGTAAGGCGACGCGCTCCAGAGGTAGACGCAGGATGTGTGTGGAGGCCGTGACGGGGCTTCCGGCCTTCAGCCCACAGGGTGGAGAGTCTACAGTGGCTGGGTAAGGAATGTGTGTGGTGGCCAGACTGGAGAGTCATGGGCCAGGCTTTTCTCAGGTCAGTTTTTACGGTAGTCGTGTGCAGAGGACGCTGCATTATCAAGAGGCCTGGTATGGGCTGGGCTTTGATGAGGTTTATGACTCATGTAAGAGCACATGGAAGTTTCTGTGGACTAATGTCCCTTTTTCCCCTCAGCAGCGAATATTGGAGTCAGGACATTATTTTAAAAGGAAAGGCCCATCCCCACAATGTCAAGAAAAATGTCCCCACAACATGAGTAACACACACTAACACACAATCACACTCACAAATAACCAGAAACAGCTGCATCTAGCAGCAAGAAGGATCAGACACTGTGTGAGATTGTCAACTTAAGAACACTTCCTTAGAAACTTGTTTAAACATGATATTGACAAAATATTGAATTTCTACCAGTAGTTAATAGTTGATGATACAATTTAAACCATCAAATCAAAAAAATTGTATGTGTGAACCTTTTTTTAATCAATATATTAATAATATTTACTTTAAAAATCATATACATTCATTAATCCCACACTTTAAATGATTCCCATTTTATCCGAATCGTGCAAGTTTAATTTTTTGGTTTCATTTAGATTCTGGAAGATTAAAGATTAAAGTGACACGTTTACTATTTACAAAGACTACAATCATATCGCTGACATTCAGGTGGACATTTTCAGATCTAAAATTGAAGTCGAGTCAGGGGCTCCGACTGGATCAGTGAAATTTAAACAGAATTTTTTTTAGATGAAATATTCAAACACAGAACATCTCAGCAAGGATAAGCAATGACCACCTATTGGAATTGCGACTCAACTCAGAGGGTTGAATTTATGATCTGAATTTTCCTATAAAAAAAAGTCTAACTTTAAATGAAACAGAAATACTAAAAATGGGGGCGCCCTTAGCTCAGTTGGTAGGGCGTAATGCCAAAAAATATCTTTAAAAAATAAATACTAAAAATGCCATCAATAGAAATGTCAGTGATGGAAATTCTCCCGACATAAATTCAAGCAAATGGTTTTAAAAGTTGAATATGTCAATGCTATAAATTCCATAATAATTGCGATTAATGAAGTCATATTCAGTAGCTTGTAAAAAAAATACATACATTTGTATTCATTACATTACATGTTTTCTTAGCTGACGCTTTTGTCCAAAGCGATGTCCAATAAGTGCATTCAACCATGCTTATATTCCTGCATGTACATTTCATTTAATTAATTTACCTTTATTTATCCTCCAGATATCAATGATGTTAAGTCAAAAACAACAATACAAACACAACTACAATGAAAATACATCAAAAACACAACAAGCTGTAAAGAGACAAAACTATTTAAACATTTAGTCAGTGATTTAGTGACTTTGCAATTCAAATGAAATGGGTAAAAGTACAACATAGCCTAATTAAAACAGTTACAGGTAGAGTTCGGCAGATTTAAGATAATATGTCTACATCTGATAAAGGATATGAGGGTATTTCTTTTATTTGGTTGCTGTAAATTGTTCCAGGAGTCAGGAGCATACTACAATGTACAATGTAGTCTTTCAGATGAGTTGCACACACTTTATCAAGGTTTCTTTCAAACTTGACATGATAATATTTTGTTTTATACATATTTTTTTACCAATAGTCGATCACAGCCATCTCTTTATGTGCAACAACTGTGTGTGGGCAGATTGATGATGCAAGTTGTATATAATAAAGTAGGCAAAAAAACCAAGACATGACCTCATGATCAATTCATCTGGCCAGTGATTGCCTGTTAAACCAACACCATCACAGGCCTTGGCTCAGTTCACACTGTGTGAATCTTGTCATCATTAACATTCATGAGCCGAGCGGAGGGAAAGTTTGAGATATTGGGCTGCATGGTGTGTACACCGAGTTTCTCTCCACAACTTCTGTGTATGTGTTGTTGTTGTGTGTGTGTGCCGTCTCACCCACCCAAGGGACATTACAGCAGTATCTCATTTCACATGAAAAGGGCCCGGGCTCGGAGGGGAACCAAAGCGTTTGTGCAAGAGAGAGAGAGAGCACTGCCTCCACCATGAACCAGAAATATATATAAAAAATAAAATAGAATTTTTGATTACAGTAACAAGCCCCATAAATTATGCAGGAGGAGTTGAGGATGATTCGCCTATGAAAGACAGCCCCCTTTTAACCTTTTTTTTCCCGGCAGAGAGAGAGAATGGCCCCTCCCCTTTCTACAGTGAGGCAGAGCAGGAGACTGGGGTCTAGACCATAGGCTGATGCCTTCAGGATGGGGGGGGGGGGTCTATTTCCAGTCTCAGAGAGTGGGAATACATAGTCAAACACCATCATGGCCTCGCCCTGAAACCTGTGGCAATAAGTTGGAAGGGCTCAGCTCCAGTTCACTGGTGCCACCCGAGATAGAAGATTCCAATTGATTTGGCTGGTGTCGCCATTTTTTGTCACCATTTAGATTTCTTTTTTTTGCAAGTGAGGACATTTTGCCTGGTCCCCACCTATTCAAATGTATGTTTGAGGGTTAAGACTTGGTTTTAAAGTTCAGGTTAGAATTATGTTTATGTAAGGGTTAGTGTGAGGGTTGGGGTTAGGCATTTGGTGCTGATGGTTAAGCTTAGGGTTAGGAGCTATAGGGAATGAAGTGTTGTGATCGCTCGGGATTGACCCAAAAGCAAACAGATACTCAGGTAGTCAGTTTAGAACAATGTTTACTTCAGGCTGGGATCCGTAACAGCTGAATGGCGTGGCGAGCAGAGGCAGGTGGACATCCGGAAACCCACAGGCAGGCGAGCAGGAAAGGTGAACAGCGGAGGCAACTGGCATGGAAGAAAAGAGGAGCAGAGTTACAACTAACTCCAACTGGAGACGTGAACGAAAATAACAAACATGGAAATCCTGATCTCGGGTAATTTACCGCTCTGGCGCTGAATGACTGGAGTCCACAGGCTTAAGTAGAGAGGTCTGATTAGCCAACGATCCACACCTGGAGCAGTCTGACCAGGAGTGCAGCCACGCCCACATGCCTAGGGAGACAGACAAATGGAATGACAAGAGGGACAGACAGACAAGGGAAAACATACAACACACACAGAGGAGAAGGAGAGGCTGCCGTGCCGTGAGTCATGACATGAAGTATGTCAACGAGTGTCCTCACAATGATAGAAGAACATGAGTGTGTGTGTGAGTGTGTGCGTGCGCATGCGTGTGTGTGTAGAGAGCAGGGAAGCTGCATGGGGGGAAAGCTGTTGATGTCAGCTTGGATCAGTGTGGCCGCTGGGAGCATCCTAGTAGGAAAGGAGCGCGCCACTTTCAGAGTGGCTGGCTGCTAATGTGTTCCTGTAACACAATACAACTTTTTACAAATTACACATTTTTCTCATATTCAACAAATCCCATGATAATACCCAAACAAGCAATGAATCAATCCAACAAAAAAGTATTGTGTGTAGGTTACCATTAACATAAACTGTAGTTCATTGAGACTCCATCCTATACACTCTGTCTAGCAGCTAGGAATACACACAAGAAATGTGGATTAATCCGCCTCTATAAATAGTCCCTTACAAATAGTCTGCATGATTTCCTCCTCTATGAGTAACATTTGCTTTAACTTCCTTTTCCAAACACTGTACACATCAGTGTAAAGCAGTTTTAAGATGTTTTATAGTTTTATAATTGCGATCAATTTTGTATCTATTCAAACGGAAGCAATGGGATCGTAGCCACAGACAGTCAAAATATGATTTAAAGAGGACCTATGATGCTTTTTCAACTTTTATGACCTATAAACGTTGTTATAATGATTTATAGTCATGTTTAACCATACTAAAGTGTCATGACTTACATGCATTTAGACATATTCCCTGCTGACCGTCTGGGGTGGCTGTGCAGAGCGCTAAACACTAGGGCAGCCGGTCCCGATTCACTTGTTCAAATTTCCGGGATTCGTTACGTAGAGAATCCGGATTTTTCCATGTATGGTAATGCTGCAACGTGCTCAGGCACGCTCCGGCCATGCCCCCACCTGCCTGCTCAAATCTGCCCGCGCTGCTGAAATTGTTCTGGAAGGAAGGTAACCAATCACAACGGAGTGGGGTTGGCATGAGGGGGCGGAGAAGGACGAAGCCCAGTGTTGACAGGGAATGCTGAAATCGCCCAGATGAGAGAAAGAGCTTCCCGAAAATCTACATGTTTTTTTGGGCTGTGATTCGTGTCAGGTTGCTCTATAGGAGTCATTAATGAGACATTAAGACCAGAAAAGTAGTATAATAGGAGATCTTTAAAAATATGGAAGGACCGACTAGCATATGTTGGTTTTGGTCTTATTTTAGCATATAGTACATTTTGAAATTCAAGACAGATTTGCTTGTAGTAAAGTAAATAACTGTGGAACCATCCAGTTAAATTCACCTCTTCTGTCAACATAACAGGTGTGGTTTGAGACAGGTGTTTGTGTGAGTACCAATGTCGAAAAGCTAATGAGTTTGCAAGTTTGCCAAATTAGCAAGCTTGTTAGCGCGAGAGCCCTATCTTTTTTCACAACATAATGAATATATTGTGTAAAAGAGCAATGATTTGTTCACAGTATCATGATATGAATTTACAAAACTGGAAAACAATGGAACTGTGCTTGTGTTAAGCTAATGTAATCTTGTAACAACATCTCAATTCACATTAAGCATCACTGAACGTGTGTGTTATATTTTATTTTACACACACAAAAAAATGAAGAAAGATTCACACATGTGCTTCTACACACACACACACACACACACACACACACGCACCCGAGGATATTTGGCACCGTCCCAAATCACAGATCCCACACAAAGAGCCATTGTAGTCAGCTATGATAATGAGCTCAATATGCCCTCCTCAGGAATGTGTGAAAACGGGGCTGTTTCAGTGTCGAAATGCCCTCTTTCCCACAGCCCTTAAAGAGGCAGTGGCCCCCCTCCGAAACATGGCTGGCATACAAATGCCTTTTACGCCTCAGTACAAGGGGCCAACGTTTGGAGTATGGGCAGGCGGGCGGACGCGAGAGGGCACCCTGGCTGCTGCCCAAAATCCACAACCACCATATGCAGAGGGGGTGGAGGAGCATCTCCCAAGTGCCTAGAGGTTAACTGTGGATCAGCAGGGCCGTGAGCTCTGATTAGTGAACCAGGGAGCAGGGCTCGGGAAAAGCACTCAGAGAATCGAGCCAAGATAGTTATGGAGGAGAGATGAAAACGCTACAGGTGGGAGAGGGAGAGAGTGAAGGAGGGAGGGCAGTCCGTGGGCAGCTATCACATTTATACTGTATAAATAAAGGCGGGAAACTTCCTCAGAACACCTAGCCAATTTGGTCGGGTAGTTTTAATTATCAGAATGGAGTGCAAGGAGCCATAAAAAATATTAGAGCGTGTGTGTGTGTGTGTGTGTGTGTGTGTGTGTGTGTGTGTTTGAAAGCCATATTCCAACAAAAGAAAGAGCATTCTCAACCAATGTTGCGTTTAACATTATCAAACTTGATTTATGTGCTTCTTACCTAAACACTGTAATAACACGCTTTAAAAGAACCATCAAAGGACAAATCTGAGGAGCACTTTACACAACAACATGAAACGGTGCATACGCGGAAATATTCTCGCGGTTGCACTATATCATTTACATGAAAACAGCAAACGCAGGCATGAAACCGCAAGTTTTTGAGATCTACTCACAGGGAGGATTTTCTGGAAAACAAAACGGTTTTGGTTTCTTGTAAACACCGAAACCATTTTCCCTTGTAACACTGACGTCACGGCTCCACTTCACGTATGCGTAGTCTATAACATTTGCTGTCAAAATACCCACACGCGAGTTATAAAGTTAGAAGACAACATAACAAGCAAGGTGTCTCCGCGGCACCATCACTGTGATCAGCGGAGAGTGTCGTGCAGGGCTCAAATATAACACTCGCCAATTTAGTCTAAGCGATTAGTAAGTTATTGAGACCACAGGCCACTTTGTCTGGGGAAAGATTTGTGCTCTGCCGGTTTTTCGAGCAAAATAAACGTGTGTAGCTTCTATATGCCAGGGACACGGCTCTCTCTACATTAAAAAACACTATCCATAGTTCAGCGTGCAGCGGTTAAGTTACTGTTCAACAAAAGGAGCATTAAGGCTACGGCTTCACAGTAAAAGCATTTCACTGGTTAAACATTAATAGCATTTCACTGGACAAACGTGAGTTGACTTTTATTTTGAAGTACGCCTAACAGGAAAGTAGCCGCTCACAAAGCCCCTTCACTATCAGCATGTCTTCTGTTTTCACGAGTTCAATGCGGTGAAATAAGAGGACAGAAAGCTTGTAATTTACAATACTTGTAACCCCAAGCTTACACCAACCGCTTTATGAACGTTAATGGCATTACTTTTCGGTTACAGTAAGGTTTTATGCATCAAATTGTACCGGAAGAGCTATCTACTAGACTGTGTCACCGCTGACTATTGGCTTGGCATGGCTGCTACACTGCTACTACAGCGATTTTGTCCCGTTTCCTCTGAAAACATGTGTACGAGTGAAGATGTCAGATAAATTGTGTCTGAACGGGGTTTTTTTTTTAAACCAAAAACTGGAAAACTGTCACGTTTTCACCGTGTAAAGTGCCCCTGAGAGAGAAAATAATAAATAAAATTAATAGAAAACAGAAATACATCAAGCCCATATGGGTTTTTTTCTTGTCGTTTGTCAGTTCCTGCCATCTCTTGCTCTATCACAATTGATTAGATAGATAGTTGCTCCGCACAGTGCCAACAGGTTCACGCTGCGCAATAAGTGTGTGTTTTTATTGTGCTTCCCATGTTACGGGACCGTCAATACTATCCCCGTGTCAGTTTGGAGCTGAACTGCGCCGAACTCACACCCAGCTGATACACAGCTTAATCAGCTGAGTGTCAGCTTGAGCCTATTCTTCTCGCGAGCCGCACGTCCAGCAGCAAAAATACAGTAAAAATTATGTTTCACATCGTAGGCTACAAGCCACATAACGTGGCATTGTCATAGGGCTTCATATTATAACCATATGAAACAACAATAATTAGATTTTTTTCTTCTTTATTTATAGGCTAGATGTAGGGCTTTTTATTATTTTTAACCCCATATTATATCAATGATATATTTCGCAGTGTACCCCTCAGTTTTTCTATCTTATTGTAATAAAGAAGAAATTAATCATCAAAGACACCCTTACACATTGTGACAACCAACCCCATCAAGGGGTCGGTTGTCAAACACTATGGGGTTGTTTGTCACAATGTTATCTTAATGGGAATAATCTTAAAAAGAAGGCAAGAAAGTAGAACTAAATTTGAAAGTTTAATTGCATTGTCAAGTTGACAAATAGGCCTACATAACTTACTGTAGCCTTGTCAGCTGGTCTAGTTTGGGATGCACTGGGTTGTTTTGATTTGGTTGCCCTTTTTTCTTTTGCATGCTAGCTGCCTTTTCCTGCTCTATTATTTCCTTCTCTGGGGTGTCAGTGAGGATACAGCTTGACCATTTCTTTCGTTATTGGGTTCCTTTTCTGGCTGCAGCCTTGAGATAACATGTGACAACCAACCCCCCAAAAAATGTGACGCCCAACCCCAACTTGAGTTTCTTGCTAGCATCAAGGCCAACAACCAAATGACAACTAATCAGCTTGCTAACCACAATCTAAACTATAGTTTACCCTTCACACTTTGTATGGGTAACACGTGTTTTGTTATAAACCCATTGTGTAAAAGCCTAGAAGAAAAATACTGAGGAGCTAAACATTTTCAATTTGACATGAAAAACACAAACAGTCGTCTCACCTCAAATTCAGCAGTCTAACTCCAAGGAAGACTATGTAGGTGACCTCTGATCCCAATTCTGGATATTTACATACCAAAATTTCACAGACAGCGCCTTCTGGTTCCGAGATATAACGATTGTGACAACCAACCCGTGTGACAAATTACCCCGTTCTCCCCTAAATGATAACATATCAGGATCCAACATTTCATACATTGACATTTGACCTGTTGATGGCAGCTCTTATAATTGTAATACATTGTTAAGAATTATAAGTTGGTAACAACAAAGCCAGGGACTTATCAAATAAATTAGAAATACGGCCTGGCGGTTATTATGGAAGTAAATGAGTGTCATCGGATTTTGAAAATAAAAAGCCATTGAATTTTAAGCACTGAATATTTATGCATTGAAATAACGTATCTGAATTTTTTGCAGCATTGAAATAATGTATCTGAATTTTTTGCCTCTGAATTTAACTCATTACATTTTAAATAACTAATTTTCACCTTTATTTGACAATGTTCTCAAATTCAAAATTAAATATTCAACGTTAAAAAATTCAACGTGCCAAATTCAACTGCAAAATCCCATATATGAAATTCAGAGTAAAACTTTGGGGACCCAAGGAAGAGCAATCGATCATAGATGCTAGATCGCGTTCAAACAGAGAGAGCCAGTGGGAATATTAGCTTGTTGCCTTGGATACCCCTGACTGATGCAGGAAGGCAAATCAGGTTTTAGCCATGTCAAACGGCAACACAAGTAACGATGGTGCTTGGGTGAGTACAAACATGTTTCTATATAGGGAAGAATATAATGGCTAGCATATATATAGAAACATGTTTGTTTCCCACTTGCTCTCTTTGTTGAACGCAATCTACTATCTATGATCGATTGCTCTTCCTTGGGTCCCCAAAGTTTTACTCTGAATTTCATACATGGGATTTTGCAGTTGAATTTGGCATGTTGAATTTTTTAACGTTGAAAATTAGATTTTGAATTTGAGAACATTGTAAAATAAAGGTGAAAATGTGTTGTTTAAAATGTAATGAGTTACATTCAGAGGCAAAACATTCAGATACATTATTTCAATGCGGGCAAAAATTTAGATACGTTATTTCAATGCATAAATATTCAGTGCTTAAAATTCAATGGCTTTTTAATTTCAAAATCCGATGACACTCATTTACTTCCATAGTTATATTCCTCCACGAGGCATGCAATTGCTGAACAGTGAAATGCCAGTGGTGCATTGGCGGTTCTACAGGGGGGCAGCCGCCCCCCACTGAAGAGCCTTGCCTCCCCCCCCCCCCCCAGCTTTACATAATTAACATTGACATCAGCAGGAACATGTGTCAAAACTGAGTGAAGGTATACTAGTGATCAAAACTCCAAACTTCCCTTTGAGATTCAATTTCCAAACAAACTAAGTCAAAGTAGTTAAAGTTGCTCTGCTTGAATGTGTAGTTCTGTCCCACCCTTCCCCTCTCTTCCCTCACCAACACATGTCCACAACACATTCACTTCACAAACATCCACCACACAGTCATTCACCAACTTTTATCCACAGAGTGAACACAACATCCACACCAGCACAGAGGCATTAACCCATGTCCCTCATTTGGATAGTGTTGTGCTCATCAGCATGGTGGAACGTGATGGTGTGTGTTGTGTGTGTGCTTGTTGTGTATAGCTTTGAGTCTGGGCTTGCCAGTGGGCCACTGAGCAATCAGGGTGTCGTTGTAAAAAAAAGTCCAATCAGTGCAGTGAGAAACAGCAGGGCTCACAGCAGTGCATCTGTCTTCAAGGCCAGGCCATAAAGCGCAACAGAATGATGAAAAAACCCCAAGCCGTGTCCATCCTGATACCAACACCCAGTCATTATCCCCATGTCAGAAGGAACTTCTTACAACCACTAAACCCTTGGCAACTTAGCAACTGCCCTTCTCTTCCTCCTTTTGTGTTTCCTAACTCAAAAGTAACTGGTTTGGTTCTCAACTTGTTCAGGTGGTTAGTTAGAAAATCCAAATGACGGCGTTAATACTGAAAAGAAATTATAATCAAACTAAAACATAGGCCTACCACACCAGAATTCAACGTGGCTGTCTCTTTGCTATGTCTTTGAGCAAATAAGTGTGTGTGTGTGTGTGTGTGTGTGTGTGTGTGTGTGTGTGTGTGTGTGTGTGTGTGTGTGTGTGTGTGTGTTTGCACGCGCGCCCACGTTCTGGGGGACTGTTCATTTGTGCCAGAAAGCCGACGTTATGTTGATGTCCCGTTTTCACACACACCTCTGAAAACTGCAGACATTTGTGTCCTCCCATGCACTGAACAAAGAAGACAATGTTTCTCCTCCTCTTGCTCCTGACAGCAACCGCCGCCCGCGACGCAGAGCTGATCCTGGGTCAGCCACAACACTAGAATTGACTGTAGTGCAGAGCGGGTGGGATGCACGGTCATTCTGCACATGCGTTTAAAAAAATGTATGCATAAATTCCAGAAATGAATCACCCTGCGTTAAAACATTCATTTTGACAGCCCTAATATGTACTTCAAAGTTATATCAGGGCCAGCAGCAAAGCCTTCTCTGCTTTGCCGGCCCACCACTGACGTATTCCAGCGGAGGGGAGACACACTGTGGGTCACGGAACCATGCACCAAACTCAGCCGGTCTTTCTCAGATTGGGTTTGGGGCTCATCCCTACTCTCCACTGCTCCCTCCGTCCCCAGGCAGACAGCAGGGGCAGATGAGTGAGTGAGGCAGACCCCTGGGTGTGTGTAACCACCCAGCTGGGCTCTTAGGCCGGGCCCTCAGGGAGCCTCAACAGTGTCAGCGCTCTGCACAGGGTTTGGAAGGAATGAGGGGAAGTTATTATTCAACTGCCTAAGATAGGCTACCTCCCCTTCTTCTGAAAAATATTTATCTAAAAATTCACAAGAATAGCAATTATTATTTTCTCAACCTTTCAGTGGACACTTCTGTGTGGTACCTACCCTACTGCAGGCAGTCTGACTGAAGGATGCTGCTGTTGAGGTCAGTAGATATTATTGACTGTAACAGTGTGATTCGTCATGTGACATATTTGCCGAGCATCTGTCATTTTCTTTCCTTCAGTACATATCAGTATACAGCAGGGGTTCTCAAACTTTTGATAGCTGAGGGCCAATTTAGGAACCCAACATTGGACCGAGGGCCGCCGAAGGAAAAAAATTTAAAAAACTGAAATCATTTCAATGGCCAGCGTCTTTGCGTCTTTACAGTTTACGTATTGGTCTGCATCCAATAATGTGTAATTAACACATTTTAATTAATAAATGAAGGGCTAGGTTTCATTTCAACATTGGTGACACATTAAAAGTGGGGGTTTGAGGTTTGAACACTTCATTTTGTGCATTCTGGTAAATTTTTATGCAGTAATTTGTGCCTTCTGTATTTATTTATGGAGGACATGTTAAGGAAAAGACAACTAGCTCCCATTGACACAAATCTAATGGAATATAAATCAGTAAGGCACTGAGGCATTCTGTATTGCATTCAAATATTTATTTAATCTGACTTTATTAATCTGACCTCACTTGGCGAACGCTGCATGAATTTGAAAGCCATTTAAAGCACAAACTGCAGTTTGGATTCAATAAACAGTGCTTCGTTGACCGCAGTTTGGGGTCAAAAGGAGGTCTTTAGATGTGAAAGAGAGAGTTATCCTGCGTTCCGAACCGCATACTCTTTCTTTTTTCTATTCTACATACTACATCCGACGATACAAATAATCTAGTAAGGATGCAGTAGGCATACTATTGGGACATACTTTATACTTATTTATTTCATCATTACATGCGCCTTGATCTTACCTCTTGCGTTTATATCTGTCGCATCCCTGTTTGTTTTCATATGGAGGCTCTGTTGATGTGATGTCACTTCAGGTTCGCACTGGATTATGGGTCAGAATCGCCCAAATAGGATGCTGTTTTCAACACTAAAAATCTTGGCCGAATGTAGTACACATCCGGGTCTTTCTAACCATCCTAAATCTGACCACAAGAATCGGGACATCCTAAATCTTTTTTTCTACCATACTAGATAGTAGAAAGTATGCGATTCGGAACGCAGGGTTAAACTCCAAAAAACACTGGCTTCTTCACATTTCCCATAATGCATTCTTATTAACTTCATTAGACTGCCATGTAAATGCTCAAATATTGTAGGCAGACGCTCAGTTTCTAAATGCAGGTTTTTTGTCAAACAAGTTGTCGTCGCTGAGCTGCAAAACAATGAGATCATCCTGATGACATCATCAGGGTTATTTGTTTAGACATTACATCTTCCATTCTGTATTTTTTCTAAAGCCTAAAGTGATTTGGTGTGTGTCACATACCTGGCAGTGTTAAGAACCATAACATAACATGCAGATACAATGTAAATACATCATATGTTACAGTTAAATGAATGAACAAACTTAATATTACATAAATTGGCCGCGTTTCCCAGAATCGTTAAGAGCCTCTTTGGGCTAAGTACTACTTTGGAGCGCTCTTAAGAACGCTGTGAAAGAAGAATGCGTTCCCCAGATTCGTTCTTAGCGAAAGTAGTACTTTCACTAAGATGGAACTGAAAGACGGAGCTGACCCACTCTTTCAACCTTTCTTAGCGACCAAATCGTCAGTGATCATGCCGCGTCAGGGAAATTTATTTCCTCCACTTTTCGAAATAATAAAACAATGCTCAATGCGGACCACTGGCGCAAGAAACATAGACTAATAGTAGAGAAAAAAAATGTTTTAATGAATTAGACGTTTACGTTTTCCACACACATGTGAGTTTATAGTACTACTACACATACAAAAAAAACATCAACAACCCTTCAACAACAGCATTTCACAGATATCAAAGAAACAGATTTAATTGAACTCAGCTGAACCTCATTCAGAGCGGCTCCACCTGCTAAAGGCGTTGCCAAAGTCTGCGCGTGTGAGAAACCATGGCTGCAATACAACACCTTCTCGCTGCGAACCAACAGCCTCGCCGTGCGCGAAGCCAGACGGTTTACATAAATGCATACGTGCGTCGGCACTTCTCCCCACTGTACGTGCTATCAGACCGGGCCGTCCAGGCAAAGTACCGGCTTCCCCGTGCGGAGATCCAACGGCTGATCTCTCTGGTGTCTCCACACATCCAGAGCAACCCGCTGCAATTTTGCCTTCAGCCCGGTCCAACAACCCGCAGCCCCTACCTCTTCACCACCAGTCACCAAGCACTAAACCATAAACCCACAACCACCACACATCACCCATATCAACTCTCAGGCCTGAAGGCTGAAATAAATAAACAGAACCAGCAGATGTAGGCTACATGTAACGTCCTGCACACTATGATTATTGCTGCAGTGTCCGGGTGCTTTACCTGAAAGTCTGGCACTGGAATGCTGTTGAAAGGGCGCACAATACGCACACGTCATTAACCTACGCTTAGATACATTACAAATTGCCTGGGACTTTTTGTTGCTAGGTTTGACACCCTCATTTCAATGCAAAATGATCCACACAATACATGGTTGAAAAGAAACCAAAATAGTTTATTGAAACCATATGGGGGAGGGGTTACTCCGCGCTGTCTTTACTGGGCGTCTGCATCACCTGCAACGAAGGGAGATTGATTAGTGAAACCTTCTCACTCTTCCTTTTTGTTTGGTTCTGGAACTCCTGCCACTTATTCCTCACAGCACGCCAGTCACGCAGGCCACATGGGCTGGAGGGGGACATATTTTCGGCTATGGCCTGCCTAACACGGTTCTTCACCGTGATGTTCTTTTTGCCCCTTGTTCCCCCGAATAAAACTGCCCGGTGCTGCCAGACCTCGTCCACTAAGACGCCCAACTCCTCCGCGGTAAACGACGGTGCCCGCTTGTTTATTTTGCTGCCGCTTTCTTCCATTCTCACATCACATGTGTGTGCCTATATCCACGGGGTATATACGCGCTAATGGGCTTGATTACTACTTTGATACATTTGTTGCCACACACACCCGCACCCACACACACGTTAGCCTACATGCGTAGCCTAATTCCACCTGTGTGGGGGAGACCACGGGGCGCTGTGTGTGACTTATGCGCTGATAAAGAGGTGGGTGATCGATTCGCCTGGCATCGATTTATTCAGTTTCAGCACGACCGCGGTGGACAGCTCCCACCAAAGAGCTTCTTTCGCTTCAACTTACGCGTTCTCCAAAGAAGGCACTTAAGATGGCATCTGGGAAACACCCGTATCTTAACGCTCGTTCTTTGGCGAACCCTTCTTTCGACCCTTCTTTGGCCCCAAAGAACGATCGATTCTGGGAAACGCGGCCATTGTCGGTAGGTAATTAACAGAGTTTAGTTGTTCTGGGTTCTGGACTCATGACTTCAGGAACTTCTTTGACGTCTAAAATCGAGACTGTCCTCCCAAGTTTAAACTCCGACCTCAGACATCATGGGTACAATTAATAACCACTTTAAGGTTAGACGCTTAGAATAAACCAACTCTGACTGTTGGTCAAAAATGGGAAACTAACAGGGCGAAGATGGTAGGGCGGTCATCCACTGGAGTGCAGGGTTGGTAGTTGGATTCCCCGTCTCCCCGCCACATGTCCAAGTGTCCCTGGGCAAAGTGAACCCTAAATTGCTCCTGATAGTTAGCTTGCACCCTGCGTGGTAGCTGCTGCAATAGGTGTATGAATGTGTGTGTGATTGGGTAAATGTGTACAAAACAATGTAAAGCACTTTGGGTCTGTGAAAAACCAGGGAGAATCGCTATATAAGTGGAGTCCATTTACCATTAACCATAACTGTGGCTCTATATTTAAGTCACACTTCTTCCTCTTTGGCTCTCCTCATATATTCACTACAGCCACAAGACACTTGAACCTAAAGGAAAGTAAATGTCTATTCAGTCTGATTATTAAGCAGACATCTCAAAGAGAAAACCTCTCCTGGACCAGTTAAACAAAATAGATCTGCATGAGAAAATATGTGTTTTTGTCATTTAGTTGGAATAATTATTTTATGTAACTCTGTCAACACCTTACGCCCAAATAGGATGCTTGAATGTCATATTACTCATAATAAAATAATAATTAAAGATTATGTTGTTATGATATCTACTTCCTATTTGCTTCATTTCTCAGTTCTTACTTTTTGTAAGCCTTTACATTTGATTTCAGGTAGTATTTATATAGTTATGTTTTTCTTCAATTTGTGATCTTGTTTCTTTTTCAAGAAATACTTTTGTAGATCTAGCTTTATATCTGTCCTGTAGTAACACAGGCTATGGCTACTATCTGAAACCCAATAGATTTTCTAAATAAGAAGCACAAGTTGAATTACATTGCTCTGTGTCAGTTATATCCACTTTCCCGTTCACATGTTAAGATATCTTCCATTCTCTTTTTCGAATATTTTTATAATTTCATTTTTTCGCCTTATCTTCTCACCCTTTGTCTTGCGGCGTATAATCTAATTTATTACAGAATCTTTTTTTGAAGAGGTTTCTTTTGTCTTCCCTTTTTCCTCCCTTAGATCTAGGCCTGTGCCATTGTGTGTGCGTGCGTGTGTGGGTGTGTGCGTGTGTGTGTGTGTGTGTGCGTGTGTGTGTGCGCGTGTGTGTGTGTGTGTGTTAACGTCTCCTCCGACCATTCCCCCCGAGCCACTCCAAAGAGCAGGGATTAATATCAATTATGGACGGGGCTGGGAAAGTTCCCCGCCATGTGCCAAATCTTTAATAGGGACATGTGTAAGTCATTACCTCAACACTTTGGGCTCCCAACGCAGTTTTTAAGTATGTGTGTGCATGTATGCGTAAGTGTGTGTGTGTGTGTGTGTGTGTGTGTGTGTGTGTGTGTGTGTGTGTGTGAGAGAGAGAGAGAGAAAGAGAGAGAGATGATTGATGATAAAGAGGACCAAAGTAAAGGGGTTAGTCGGGAGTTTCTTTCTAGTTCGATAAAGCTCCGAAAAACGTGGAGAAAGTGGGTTGAAGCGTTTGTTGGCCTTTTGAAAAGTGATGAGAGGCTCTATGGTGACAAACATTCTATCCAAACTTTAAAATATTTTGTTCTCTGCTTCCCTTGCTTTCTCTCTCTCTCCCTCTCTCTCTCTCACTCACACTCACACTTACACTCACACACACACACACACACACACACACACACACACACACACACACACACACACACACACACACACACACACACACACTCACACTCACACTCACACACACACATTCCATCAGAGAGCTCTGTGTTGTTGACAGTGTTGAAGGCCTCTGACACACACAGCTCTTATCTGCCTGGTGTATATTTGTGCATGGCAGATCACAGTCTTGGGCTGGTTCTCTGTGGCTGCTTTCACAGAGCTCAGCTGGAGAAAATGCAAGCCCTTCTGATGAATAGCTGCCGTACAGGGAGGGGGGGGGGGGGGTCAGAGAGATATATGGGTTAGCCAATATTGGCCCTGATCTCATTGAAATATGGAGGAAGCGCCCAGTCACTGTCGACTGCATGGGGTTGGATATGAGAGCGCAGACTGATCTATGGCGTTATAGATATTGGCATTTTTAAAGCTTTTATTTATCTTGATTTTTTCACTCATGTCCGTCTTCCTTGATGTATTTCCAGCCCTGTCTTGAAGCTAACACACCTGAGCCCTGTTTCAGGTAGCAGGTTTTACGAACTCTGGTTTAATCCTGCGCTCTGAGTTGGTCAACTCAGAGCGCAGGGTTGATGAGTAACTCTGGGTTATCGGTTTCAGAACAGTGGATCAGCATTGGGTCAATCAACTCTGAGCGTGTTCACTCTGGGTTGAGCGTGTGCGTAAAAGCCATCGTCAATGGAAATTCACCATGGAAACAGAAGAAACAAATGCTTGATCCTTCCACTTCTCAAAAAAAAATTAAAACATTCTCCGCTCCTCCCACTAGAGTAAGAAATATTAACGAATGAGTTTATGGTATGGAGAAGAATTAACGGGGATATTATCTCATAACTCTGATCTAATCACCTCGGCCATTCAGAAAAACAACGGGGGGAAATAATTTTTTCTCAATAGAATCATTACGCTTCCATATGAGAAGCAATCTATTTTAAGTTTTGTTTGTAATAATAACCACCCAAATGTTTATACAGGTTCAGCTGAAGGTGGATTAATGAATGAAATAAATTAATTGGCAACCGTTTTAATTATCTTTTGAGATTTCTTTTATGATCAAACATTTCTTGGTTCCAGTTTCACAGAAGTAAAAATGTGCAGCTTCTCCTGCTAATTATTTTAATATTTTTGAACTCATTACGTTTGGACTGTTGATTTGACACAAGCAGGTGAAGTGCTGCGTTTAAGGTCATTGTGAAGACATTTCTTACTGTCTGGATCCAAACCATCTATTGATTAATGAGAAATAGAGATTATGGCACAAACATTGATTGATGATATGACTATCACTGTAAATGGATTTATGTTTATTTGGACAATCCCACACCTCACAATTAAGTGTCAGTGCAGTAAGTAGTGTGGAGGTCGTGGTGGTATATGTGGCCATAACTTTCATGACAGGAGTTTGCTACCTTTTTTACCCTGTCTTTCCCCTATGTTTATCCTTTCCCATGTTTGGTTACTGTCACTCTATGTCTCTTGGCGGAGTATAACTGTAAACAGATTATTGTTGTTTTGCAACATGTACAATGACAAAATAAAGCTGAATCTTGAAGTCAAAGGCCTATTAATTCACCAATGGCTAAATGTTCAATCATAGTATCTAGAGATAAAGACTTGTCATGCAGTTCATATAGGCTTTAGTGGTAAAACATTATGCTTAAAGGCATCATAAGGTCACAACTAATATAAGGACTTTAGAGAGAGTTAATCATGTTTGTACAGGGAAACCTTGCCCAGTACGACTTTTAAGTTGCTTATCCTCTGTTTGTCCTCAAATAGCCCCTTGCACCCCCCACAGGGACCCGCAGTGCGCTGGACAGATGACCTCGCTCGCAGCCAGCACTCTGGGGTTAAGCTGAGCCAGCCAGGCAGGCTCCTCCAGGCTCCCAGCTCTCAGTCATTATATTGGGCTGGATGGGAGGAGCAGTGGAGGTGCTGGGGCACAGCCGTGGAGAGCCAGAACCCTGGAGCTGCAGCTCGGAGGAGCACAGACAATGCTTTGACAAAGAGGGATGGATCCGCACGCCACATAGAAGCCAATAATCCACACACCGCAGTGGAATCCAAGACGACGCAACGCTATTCTGTTGCCGTTGTTCTTTGTTTCATACTTTGCATATTTGTGTGCACATGTATATTAGTTTGCATACTTGTGTGTTTGTACAGATACATGACATCTACATGTACAGTAACTACGTACTTGTACTCTGATACATTCCCCCACTGGTGTTTTCAAAGTGGCTTCACCTCATCACACAGTTACTATTGTTGCAAGCATCTCTGCAATCCGTCCGCCTGCCTCACAAACAAGTGGGAGAGAGAGTGCATTGTTGGGCTGGACCAGAGGGGAGGAGCGAGTGAGTGAGCGTATGGGGAGGAGGTGATGTGAGCCTGGGCAGACTCCTCGGAGCCGGACGTGGAGCTCCGATTATAGTGGCGGGGGACCGCAGCGAGACGTCGCCCAGCAACACCAGCAGCTCTACCAGTAAATCATGTCACCGGGGCTCCTCGGAGGCGCCCAGAGCCTCCCATCCAGTCTGCCAGAAGCCCAGGCTGGGGGACTGAGATCGGGTGGGGGTGGGGGGGGGGGGGGGGGGGGGGGGTCATCCACGCCTGAGGGCCAGCAGGACCAGAGCTGGGATGAGGACATTTGGGTCAGTCTCCTAAGATACACCTCACCTGCCTTTGACAATAACTCACTGTTTGCTCTGTCCTTGTTTCATTGAATGTTTCCCATCGAGTGAAATCATTTTATTACCATAGTCTTTTCGAAACTCATAACAAAGCTGCTTTTTAAAAAACAACTCTTAGCCAAATGTTCTGTTACTCCTGATATGTGCTGAAGAGCAGGCCTACTATGAACGTGTATCATTAGACTAAGATTAACTACCAGATTAAGTTTTTTAAATGAGGAGAGAAAAAGATTCCCCGATCAGCCTGTCTCTTTGTTCTCATAAAGGTCATTAAAAAATGATTGGCTCAAATTCAAAGCCTAATTTCATCAAAAAAGAGTAAAGGGCATCATATCCCATAGATTAGAGTGAGAATGACCGATTGATTACGCAGCAGAGGGTTCATTGAAAGGGACAGAGGGCCATCAGTTGTTCACTGGCTCTAATGAAAGCTTACTGGCCCAGACACATTAGTGCTTTGTAACGCTTACTTACCCTTCAATAATCCTACACTCTACAACAGACAGAGTAGTGTAAAAAAAGGGTTAAGGCTTCTACTGCTGCATTATCATCTTTGGGGAAGCTTTGAGTTCCCTAAAGGAATATGCTGAGACAGTTCTATGTATACCCAGGTAAAAAAGTAATATCCTTTAATGTACTAAAAATGTACTTAATTTTTTGAAAGTACATTTCTAGCACATTTTCACTTTATGTGTTTTCACTAGGGCTGTCGAGAGATTTAAACAATGTATCTAATTAATTACAGGCTCTGTGATTAATTAATCTAAATTAATCGCATACTTATATGACACTTTTATGCCTGTTTATAAACAACTGTATAGGCTACCGTTCTCTCTCTCTCTCTCTCTCTCGCCGTCTCTCGTAACTTCTGTCTCTAACCCCTCAGCCAGGCTTCTACATTAAATACATTCAGGAACTAGGCTACTAGTTGTTTGGGTGTATTTCTTAATGTGAAAAAGTGTGTTAAAAGTTACCTTAAGTTTTAGACTTTTATCACAAAAACATTGAAATTAATAAAAAGCATACAGTGGGGGATATAAGTATTTGATCCCTCACCGATTTTGTAAGTTTGCCCACTTACAAAGAAATGAGCGGTCCATAATTTTAAAGCTAGGTTTATTTTAACAGTGATAGACAGAATATCAAAAAGAAAATCCAGAAAATCACATTAAAAAAAGATATAAATTATTTTGCACGAGTGAAATAAGTATTTGATCCCCTACCACCCATAAAGAATTATGGTTCCCACAGATTGGTCCTCGTGCTTTAAAAAAGTATTCCTAATCTCAACTAGTTTCCTGTATAAAACACACCTGTCTCAACTTGTATAAAATACACCTGACCACAGAGTCAATAAATCAAACTCCAACATCTCCATCATGGGCAAGACCAAAGAGCTGTCTAAGGACATCAGGGACAAGACTGTAGACCTGCACAAGGCAGGAATAGACTACAAGACCATTGGCAAGAAGCTGGGTGAGAAGGAGACAACTGTTGGTGCGATTTTTCGAAAGTGAAAGAAACACATAATGACCATAATGACCCTCGGTCTGGGGCTCCATGCAAGATCTCACCTTGTGGGGTATCAATGATAATGAGAAAGGTGAGGGATCAGCCCAGATCTACACAGGAGGAGCTTGTATATGATCCCAAGGCAGCTGGGACCACAGTCACCAAGAAAACCATTGGTAACACACTATGCCGTAAAGGATTGAAATCCTGTAGTGCCCGTAAGGTCCCCCTGCTCAAGAAGAGACATGAACCGTCTGAAGTTTGCCAATTAACACCTGAATGAGAGAATGCTTGGGAGAAGGTGATGGTCTGATTAGAACAGAATCAAGTTCTTAGTATCATAGTGACTCGCCATGCTTGGAGGAAGAGGAATTCTGACTATGACCCCAAGAACACCATCCCCACTGTCAAGCATGGAGAATGAAGCATTATGCTTTGGGGGTGTTTCTCTGCTAAGGGGACAGGTGGACTTCACTGCATCGAGGGAACTATGGAGCCATGTACCATGACATTTTTTTTTTTATTTTTTTTTATCCTTTATTTAACCAGGTTAGTCTCATTGAGATTAAAATCTCTTTTACAAGAGAGACCTGGCCAAGCTGTACAGCAGAACACAGTTACACATAAAACACATTACAAAATACAAGTTCGATATTAAGAGCAGTTGTAAAACATAAACAAATAAGATTCTTAACTAAAAACATTCACAATTTCCGATGGAGTCCAACTTCAAACTCTGAACAACAGCCTTAAATTCGTTCAGAGTTACTAGGTCCTGAAGCTTAAGCTGCTTCTGCAGGTTATTCCATGACGACGGCGCAAAACACTGAAAAGCTGTTTTACCCAGCTCTGTACGAGCTTGAGGGACAGACATGAGCACGATGTCCTGAGACCTTAACGCATGGGGTACACATTTTCTGGACATATACGATGACAAATAACAATGGAGTTTACATAAGATCGCCTTGTAAATAAGAACATACCAATGACTAAGTCGTCTCATAAAAAGAGAAGGCCAGTTTACTCTTGAGTACAGCGTACAATGATGGGTTAAGGCTCTGCTGTTTGTAATGAATCTCAAAGCTCCATGGTATACAGTGTCCAACATATGTAGACAGTGAGCTGATGCATTCATGTATAACAGATCACCATAATCAAGAACCGGCAAGAAGGTAGCTTCGAGCTTTCGAAATACTGGGTGACAAGGGCGTAGGAACTGGGGGGCACGGGGGGAGAAGTGTCCCATCCAATATTGGAGACAGACGCATTTGTCCCCCCCAAAAATGATACCGCGAGGAGAAAAATATTTGATTTTGAAATTGCTTTTATTTTGAAAGCGCAACACAGCTTCTTGTCACCGGCCCCCTGAATGTTTTTTGTGTGCCCCGGCAGCTCCAGTCTTCCCGTCGAGGCCAAAAAAGTGCAAAGAACACACCAAACTGACTGCTGACTTTCCGTACGCCCTGCGCTTGCGTGGGACGTAATGTCTCCATAACAGCAGGCGGCGCTAATCTGTATTGTGGCCCGAAAAAATACGGAAGCCGGAAATGATGGGACGGCTCTCTAGACCATACACATAGATAGAAATACGTATTTATATTTATGGACCATAAAGAGCAAAAGCTCAATCAGTTCCTACTTTATCCAAACCGACTTAAACAGCTCTCTGTGTATCGTATCGCTTATTTAAGCCTGTAAACAAACCTAGTGCTGCTTCCGCCTCTCTCATGCTGCTGCTGGCACATCAGAGGTTTGCTGCTCCTGAACGTTATTGGGATTAACATCTGATTTTGGTAATCTGGTGGACAAATGGACAGCTCTCAGTCCGTGTGTTCACACTTGTATTTTCAAATGTGACTTCTTTGTCTACTTGTGATCCGATTCCATTTACCCGCGCTGTATTTAAATCAACACATACATCATTTCCATTTGCATTGCTGTTTTTAACCGGTGGGGTTCAAACAAGTAAACATGCAGGGCTGTACAGTGCCACAGTTTTTTTTTTTTTTTTTTTTAACAACTTACATTTTATTTGAAAGAAAATAGCAATGCAAACAAAACAAAACTAACCTGTTATATTTTAATGTGGAAATTCTAATGCTGCAATGCAATTTTGGACTGAAATCAGAACAATTTCATGGTTGTTCAATACATTTGGCCAATGCATTTTTAAATTTACAGTTAAAACATATTGGGCCGGTTTCACAGACATGGATTAAGCCTAGTCCTGGACTAAATGGAATTTTGAATGGAGATTGTCCATTGAAAGTACATTTTAGTCCAGAACTAGGCTTACTCCATGTCTGTGAAACCGGCCCATTATATAGGCCTAAGCCTTTTTTAAATGAATGTGGTTTTAATAAGCTATGAATTTTGTTAAAATGTGTGTATTTAAATTTTTGTAGGGTTAACCCTTTTTTTTCTCTTTTTTTTAAGATACATTTTTATACTTTTCTCCATTTCAGTTTCACATGTTGTTTTACTTGTAAAACGTTATTCTTTAAATTGCTACGTATATACACTCAACAAAAATATAAACGCAACACTTTTGTTTTTGCTCCCATTTTTCATGAGATGGACTTAAAGATCTAAAATTCATTCCACATACACAATTGTACCATTTTTCTCAAACATTGTTCACAAATCTGTCTAAATGTGTGATAATGAGCACTTCTGCTTTGCTGAGATAATCCATCCCACCTCACAGGTGTGCCACATCAAGATGCTGATCTGACATCATGATTAGTGCACAGGTGTGCCTTAGACTGTCCACAATAAAAGGCCACCCTGAAATGTGCAGTTTTGTCTCACAGCAAAATGCCACAGATGCCACAAGCATTGAGGGAGCGTGCAATTGGCATGCTGACAGCAGGAATGTCAACCAGATCTGTTGCTCGTGCATTGAATGTTCATTTCTCCACCATAAGCCGTCTCCAGCAACTTCGCACAGCCATTGAAGAGGAGTGGACCAACATTCCACAGGCCACAATTGACAATCTGATAAACTCTATGCGAAGAAGATGTGTTGCACTGCATGAGGCAAATGGTGGTCACACCAGATACTGACTGGTTCTGAGTCCCCAGACCCCCAATAAAGCAAAAAAATGCACATTTCAGAGTGGCCTTTTATTGTGGACAGTCTAAGGCACACCTGTGGACTAATCATGATGTCAGATCAGCATCTTGATGTGGCACACCTGTGAGGTGGGATGGATTATCTCAGCAAAGCAGAAGTGCTCACTATCACACATTTAGACAGATTTGTGAACAATGTTTGAGAGAAATGGTACAATTGTGTATCTGGAATGAATTTTAGATCTTTAAGTCCATCTCATGAAAAATGGGAGCAAAAACAAAAGTGTTGCGTTTATATTTTTGTTGAGTGTACATACAGTTGTTACTTTAACATCATCAAAACCATTATCCAAGTCAAATGGAAAGTGATGTTGGAAAAATATTTCCTGTAACATCATGTTTACAAAGCCAAAAAAAAACAGTTTCACCATTGAGACCTGATATGTCAACTGAACCAAAAGATATTATACTGGAAAATCAAAAGTGTGACCTATGTGATATATAGTAGGAGAAGTGAATTGTTTAGTAGATATTAACATGCACATATATATACCTACATATATATATATATATATATACATACATATATCCATACATACACATACACACATACATATATCCACACATGTCCACATACATACAGATCTTCCCGATGTATTATTCAGATTCACACCGTAGAAGAAACATAATATATGTTAAAATATTATAATAAATCAAATGTCAGTACACGGTCAAGGCTCTGCAGACTGGCATGTAAACAGTAAACCCCTTAGTACACACACATCATGGACAGGTATTGGGTCAATAATAATTAATTTACTATTACATTTGCTATTAAAATGCATTAAGTGCGAAGATAATTACAAGTCTAGGTTGACGAGATAGGCTACTGTCTCATTTAGACAAGGAGGAGCGATGCACAACACTGCTTAGAGGGCTCTACATTAAAACTCGCCAAATGCGGGTAAATATCATAGATAGTATATAAAAGTAAAAACTCTTAGGCGAGTAAGTTATTACGGCACTTTGGCTGGTGAAAGATTGTTGCTCGCCGGGCGGCTTTTCTAACGTCTGCCGTGGACATATAAACTCTACACTCTTGTTTGAACCAGACTACCAAGTGCATTTATTTTGTAATGGAAGTTATATTTAAAGTCCAACACTCCTCGCTACAGCCTCCTTGTGAGCTGTTATATTTTTCTCTCCCTAATATAGAGACTTCATTGGCCAGGAATGAGTGGCACCCTGCCCATCTCCATCCAGATCCCCCCCCCCCCACCCCCCCGGCCACACTAACATGTCATTTGGATGCCCCTCTCTGTCCCCTTAGCGCCCTGCGGCGTCTGGCAACTCCGCCGACCACTAGCCTGCGTCTCGTTAGCATGCTGGTGGCTGCTCCATCTCAGCCGAGGAGCCAAGGTCACTGGAGACTACTGAAGGTGGTCGGGAGTGTGGAGGAGTGAGTTGGGGT
The DNA here is from genome assembly GCF_949987685.1 of Ammodytes marinus. NCBI lineage: Eukaryota > Metazoa > Chordata > Actinopteri > Uranoscopiformes > Ammodytidae > Ammodytes > Ammodytes marinus. The sequence goes on from NC_137221.1 coordinate 26,563,939, forward strand.
GAGGTGGTGGTGGTGGTGGGGGAGGGGGGGGGTGGGGGTTTGGGGGCTAGTGTGGGTGAGGCAGAGGGGCTGTAGGAGAGTCAGTCTGCACTATTAGCATTCACCGGCTCCTCCACGCATTGCTAAATTTTTCAGTAACCTCCAGCTGCTTGATGTTTGAGCAAATCACCAGAGAGATTTACCGTGTGCCTATCTTGACTTACCACCCCTCTCTTTTCCCCCTCCAATTCAACCCAACCCATCACCCTCCCTCCTCACCCCAACCCGTCTTACACCCCCCCCCCCCCCCCTGGAGTGCCATCTCATTCAGGCCTCTTCACTTATTCATGTGTTTATTTATTATTTCATCAACTGAGCGTCTGAGCCTGGGAGAGAGGAGGAGGAATCTAGTTGTGGGAACAGTCATTAATTCATTAAAGCCTCTCCCTCTCTCCTCCACTCTCCTCTCTGATCCATCTCTATCTTTATCTCCACATCTCTCCATCCCAGATAAACCCTTTCCCCTCGCTCCAGCACAGACACTCACGGCCCTATTGCCATTCCCCCGTTGCCCTCCTTTTCTCTGTTTACCTGCCTGCCTATGGATACATGTGAAGGACAGGTGTTGGGGCTGTGTTCTCAAGCAGAGAAGGGAAAGAGGAGCTGTCCAGTGATCAAGCTGATATCTGGGTATCCGGGCAGATTCACTGCTCAGTGCGGGGACCCCGAAAAGTTGACTATTGGGCAATTGGACTGCCAATCTCTGTCAATCATTATATTCCATCTATATGGGGGTGGTGCTGCTGAAGGTCTGATGATTTTACATGAATTTGCTTATTTTCCAATAAACCATGAAACATGGCCTATTGTGGTATAAATGTCAGCCTCCATAAAAATGTTAAAATAAATCAAGAGCTTTTAATCAATCCTCTTAGTGTGCGTGAATGGTATAGACTAAGTTTAGTATAATACTATACATTATTATGCCACTTAAAGAAGAAAAACTGTCATTATACTGTTGATGTACCACATAAATGAATGACGGTAGGAAATGGCTCTTCACGCAGAAGTCTAAAACTCAAGAGAATATTCATCAAACCCAGACAGCACTCAAGCAGCACACATACAATATACACTCACTGGCCACTTTATTAGGTACACCTTACTAGTACCGGATTGGACCTCCTTTGGCCTTCAGAACTGCTTTAATTATTCGTGGCATACTTTCAACAAGGTGTTAAAAACATTCTTCAGAGATTTTTGTCCATATTGACATGACAGCATCACACAGTCCAAAGGGGCTCTATTGGGTTGAGATCTGGTGACTGTGCAGGCCATTGGAGTACAGTCAACTCATTGTAATGTTCAAGAAACCAGTTTTAGATGATTTGAGCATTGTGACATGGTGCATTATCCTGCTGGAAGTAACCATCACGGTCAATTATCATATTGACATATAAGGTGGCTTGATTGATTTACTTTATTGAGTAACATGAAGGAAAACAAAGCGGCCAAAGACTGTTTGATAGCAGCACAGGGATCCAGTGAAGATTAAAAGTCAGTCAAAAGACTTAGTGAGTTTTGTGTTATTTTATTGTAAAGTCACCAGAATGCGGGAAACAATGCATTTGAATCTCAAGTTTTCATGGGGGAGGACCCCCAGACAGGATTGTTTTTAAAGATATTGTTCAACCTTTATTTGACAGTTCAAGAGAGGAAATTGGGAGGGACCTGCGACCACTGCAACAAGGACTGGGTCTGTACGCGCTCTACCCACTAGGCCACTAGGCCTACAAAAACAACAGAACATGTTAAACTTACCACGTTCATATGTTTAAATATGTGTTCAAAATGCCATGCTGCATATTCAAATTTGGGCATTGAGATTGGCAACCGGGCCCTGTATTTCATTTTTTAATGAAAAATGCCGGTCCTTGGAAAAAAAAAAGGTTGGGAACCCCTGGCTCAAAATCATGAAGCATATAGTGCTTCATGATTTTAAGAGTTGCTCTCACCATGGACACACCAACAGTAAAGTAAGTGTCGCCTCCTCACAAGACAAGAGCAGACACTTTATGCTAGGCCGCATCACATTTTTTATTCTTTTGTCAGTCTCGGCTGAATGGACCCAGTGATGGGAAGGGAAAAATATGTAAGAGCGTCACATATCTAAGACCATAAACTCTTGTATTTCTGCTGAGACATTTTCCTCTCTCTGCAGGTGTAGCACTACTGTATATACTTCACACTACACATGTCTCCACTTCTATCATATTAACATCAGTAGTGGCACTAGTTTGCCGATGTGAATGTGTTTGTGTGTGTGTATGTGTAAGGGGGCTCCTGGCAGCTGCTCTGAGGGTTATGTATGGTAGAGCAGAGGGTTCTAAGGTGCTGGCAGGCCTGTCTGGGGTTATTAATGACAGCCATAGAGCGGACCTCACACACTCCATCACCTCGCCGCGTTACACACCACCAGCTCATCTACAACGCTGACGCCTGGCAGCCTCACCCTGCGCCTCACCTTGCCACCACACACCCAGGACAGGAGCAATGGATTCTAGCCGGGCCCAAGACATGCTAGCCTGGCTGTCAGCCTACTCTTAACTTACTCTTACCCTGCATTCCAATCCCCATACTTCCATACTATTTAGTATGCCAGAAAAAGATTTAGGATGTCCCAATACAGGCACGTCAATTGCAGTATGCCAAAAAAAAAAAAAAGCCCAACAAACTCCAATTGCATTTTGCTGTATTTGTCTTTATTCTTGACATTTCTCGACATAATGAAAACAAATCTTCCTTATCTGATTTTGTTTTCTCTCCCGTGGCCCTAAAACTCTTCTGTACTTTAGTATGTAGTGTAGTAAAAAGAAAGAGTATGTGGGCAGGGTTTGTCAGTCAGTTCATATCCATTTCATGTCAAACGTAGATGTTATAGAGCAGAGGTATTACTCATCAAGGGCGACACAACCAATCTCATTGGATTAATGTTTAAACTTTTTTGGATCTGATATTCGATCAGAACAACACTAAACAACACTAAAAAGATATGGACTTTGATTCTAAAGTCAAACTTTTACTCCAAGTATACAAACCTCTGAAACAGCTATTTTTAGATCATCATGGAACACGGAGAGTGTGATAATCCATCCAATCACTATGTGTCATGTTGATGATGTTTCTAGTAGCAATGGGATTATCGGCAAACTCTGTAGGTGAGCTCTTTAACATTTTATTGCTTAGATTGAGATTTCCATCCTCCTAACTTTTTAGAGATAGATATTTATGGTGGTAGGATGGCCTAGAGCAGGGGTATTCAACTAAAATTCAAATAGGTCCAGTTCGAGAAAATGTCCTCAAGCAAAGGTCCGGAACATCATAATGTCTAACTTGCGTTATGATTCAGTGTGATATATAGTGAAGTAGCCTAGTAGTTGTATCAACGTCTGCATGTAATCAACAACTGACTGTCAGATCAATATAGAAAGAACAATTCAAAAACATTTCAACAATATTTATTCTCACTTTTAAATAATTATAGATATATAATACTGAAGATATATGTATTATTTAAGTGACTCAACTGAAACTAATCTCTTCATAGAAAAGAATGGCTGCATTTAAAAATAAAATGGTGAAAATAAATATAATAATAACCTTAAAATAAAGATAAAATATATAATTAATTTTTGAAAAATTAAATAAAGTATAGCAGCAACTTCAGTGTTGCAGAACATAATGACTCTGGGTGCATCTGAGATTAGAAGGGGTGCAAAAAAATTAATTATGCAATTTGAGAAATATTTCAATTTATAATTTCTAAACTTCACTATACCTACTATGTTTGTTTAACATAGTAATTTCCCACTTTGTCTAATACTGGATTTTTATTTTGCGATTTTGAAAAGCTCTGAAAAAGTGACATGTCAGAAACTAAACCCCTGTAGGGGGGTCTGGGGGTATCCCCCCAGTAGTTTTTTTTTGTGTTTTTAGAATGTAATCGGAGCATTCTGGTGCATTCTGGGGAAAAGAATAAAAGAAAAGGTCAACATTTAATATAGTTAAGATGAATAGAAAAATTAACAAAACAACATAACTTGCTAGCAGCCAGATGCTTAACAACTGCACTGAGGGACAGATGACCACTAGCTTTTGCTAATATTAGTGGGGCTACTAGCCAAATATCTTGCTAAAAAATTAACCTGTATTTATAAATTATGCCATTACTAAGAAAAAACTTAAAATGTAGATAATTGAAACTACATACAAAAAAATAATGTTTTTCCTGTTGCTGTTGTGGGCAGTAGATGCAGTGCTGCTGGAGTTGATGATTATGTCAATCTTATGTCTGTGTCATTCACACATAGGTCTACATCGGGGTAATAGAGAATCCACATGATTGCACCTTGACCGGTTTTCACCAGTCTTACAAAAGGGGAAAAAACTGAGCTGTTGATCGCTCGTTAAGAGTGAGAGAAAGCTGTATCTCACTCTCCTCCCGCTGTCTTTCTCACTCTAATCTGACTTATTTTGCTGAAATTCTCGTAATTCTTGCACTTCTCTGTCATCTCTCGCATGATCGCTCACTGTCTCTTTGTCTGTGAGCCAGCCTGAGCCGGGAATGCACAGATTCGATTGGCTGCCTGAGTAGCAGGAGGCGGGATGGCTTAACTCGAATGCATTTCCTGATTCGCTAAACCAGTACCGTAAAGTCTAGAAAAGCTGCGCCGGTCAAAATAGAAGCGCCCCGACAAAATTTTAAATACTTAAATAATTTATTGACTACAGGTCCGGGTCCGTATAGGACGGCATCTGGGTCCGGACCCGGACCGCGGTCCGCCTGTTAGTGACCCCCGGCCTAGAGGAAAGGTGGACGACCAGTAACCATGGCTGGTTGGATCCCCGGCACCGGACAGGAGGGTGTTAGTTGTATAACTAGCAGAGGCTGGTATTACGTCTACGGTGCCTACCATTTCTACCATTGTGTCCTTGAGCAAGACACGCTCTGAACTATGGCTGACCCTGCGCTAAGACCCCCGCCCTCCGAAGTGTGGTAACTTGAGAGGGGATATGTGAAAAGACAAATTTCAATGTAAACATTGACTAATAAAGTAACTTAACTTAATATTTTTCTTCAGGTGTTGATGGAAATCAAGCATAACGAACGGGAGGATAATGGACTAACTAACATTCATCAGGTCAGCAGAAAGATGACCACCCTGCGCGTGTTCCATGTGTAAAAAGGCAACATTCAGTATTAGCAGCAGTAGCTAATGGGACGGCTGTGGCTTAGCAAGTAGGACAGTCATCCACTGGATTAAAGGGTGGTGGTCGTATCCCCGCCTCATGTCACATGTCCAAGTGTCCATGGGCAAGTCCCTGAAACCCAAACTGCTCCTAAAGGTTTTTTGCTTGCACCCTGCGTGGTAGCTGCTGCTATCTGAGTGTATGCATGACTGAGGCCAAACAATGTAAAGTGCTTTGAATCTCAAAAGAAAATCAGTTAAAAGAGCATTATAAGTATCACCAATCCCTTGCTCCGTAAAAAAAAAAGTCATATTGGCTGCCACTTCTTATAGGACTGTGCTCAGTATGAGAGAGGATAACTGAAGGATCAGACTAGGATTTAGTCCAAGGAGATTTCAATTGATATTTAGAAGGGATGAAAAATACATTTGTTTCACCGGTTGCTACTGAGTAAAAATAATAACATTACCGTAAAGCATTAGTGGGGTGTCATTATCAGTCGCAAGGTCACAGTAAAATGAAAAGGCACAGTGTCTTATCAACCAAAATAAGCTTAATGAGGCAGTGGTGTTAGAGAAGGCAATTTTGAGAGACTGACCAATGATATAAAATGGAACATACTAAACACTGGTTATTAAGGCTTTTGATTATAGCACAAGCACATTGTAGCACACAAATGACTGTCTTAGTGTATACAGGGTATGAATAAAATAGTTATTTGGTACTTATAATTTACACTGCAATTTTTTAAATTGTTTGATTTACATTGTTATCAGAAATGTTTGAATAAATATAAACATTTGGCAATATCCAACTCATTATGCAGACATTTGCATCTGCAGTGTCTCACCTTAAAAATAAGTACTTACTTATTCAGTTCACTACTAATTCAGTGATCCACCTACCTGCCTGTCCCAGTTGTGCCCTTCAATTATTGGTGCTGACTAAGAAGTATTTTCTTGATCGAAATGATTCACATATTTTGCCGGCTTTTAAAATAAAGCAGTACACAATCATATTTTGCCTTCTGCTCTTTTTTCAGCATTTCTCCAAATATATTCCCGTTGCAATTGCAGCTGCCAGTCAAACCGACAGAGGACGGAGGGCAGAGAGGAACGCAAACCAACAGGGGGAATGGGGTGAGATTGGCAGGCTCTGGGAAGGCCACGAAAGGTGAAGAAAGATGAGCGAAAGAGCCAACAGAGAGGTATCTGTGTGTGTGTGTGTGTGTGTGTGTGTGTGTGTGTGTGTGTGTGTGCACGTGCGTGGAGGGGAGGCGTGATAGGGTGTGAAAGAGAGGGAAAAAGGTGGAGGGGAGACGAATGAAAACAGAATGAAAATAGAGGCTGAGAGAGGAATCCTCATTTTTCATTTCAGCCGGCAGGACTGGGGCTGCCTAGGAGATCAGACAATCAGACCTGATGGCTTTAGGGAGGCTCAGTCAGCTTAGGGCGGGGGAAAATGATGGGAGGATGATGAGTAGAATTGCAGCAAAGCAAAGAGAAATGCTATTGGAGTAAATAACAGCAGCACAAAAAAAAGAGATTGCAGAAGAGCTACGAAACCGCTGGCAAAAGGAAGTGGGGTGATTTTTTTTCCCTGCCAAGGGCCATGTGTTGGGTTTGGAGTGGGTATCGGCGGGCATTGTTGTTTTAGTGTCACCAAACAGACCCTGAGAGCCAGCCAACCCCCCCACTCCCTGGGCATAAACAGCCCAGTGGAAGGTGAAGGGCGGCGGGGACGGACGGACAGATGGCCCCCTGGATGGAAACATGGGAAATATCTTCTTTTAAGAAAAGCCGTCAGAGCTGGGTTTGTGCGTCCTTCACCCCAATCCCGCAGGAGAAGCATTCAAACACTGCACTATACCTCCCCTCCTTCCCTCCTCCTCTGTCTCTCCGTCTCTCTCTCCACCCCCTCTCTCATTAAAACTGCGCGCCTCGGCTTCTAATTAAATCCCACTTGAAAGTCTTAAAAGTCAGACTCAGATTGATTCAATTTGCATTTCTGAACAGGGAACATTGCCTAAAAGGATTAATAAATTGGTTGAAAAATGCCTCTTTCTGCAATGTGCTGTTGCTTGAAAGACGACAACACCCATCCCGATGCCTGCTTTTTCTTGCATTCTTACACTCTTTTCAACACATTCATACAGATGTACACACACACAAACACACACACACACACTAAAAGCAGTGAACTTCCTTGCCCAAACATCCATTTGTCCCAAAACGCGCACCATGCATGTACGTGCACGCTCCTCTTCCTGATTCCTCCCACATACGTCAATTGAATTCATATGTTCGCAAAAATAAACTTGCTTGAGCACGCTCATGCAGACAGAGGCATACACACCTGCACACACACACACACACACACAACACCCACACACACACAGACTATCACACACTTGCCACATTCACAGCAGCCATGTAACAACGTTGGCAGATGTCCAAATTTCCAAGCAGAATGTGATAGAAGAGAAAAGGGGAGGATGGTGTACGTGTGTGTGTGTGTGTGTGGGGAGGGGGGGATATAAAGAAAACGAGAGAAAGAGTAGAGGGGGAGGGAGGCGACTGCTCAAACGAGGCCCGCTGGGGGATTAAATAAGCAATAGGAAGATTGGCATGCAGTAGAACGTCAGCCATGTTGACGTGCCGTTGATGACTCACTTGGGTGATAATATGAGAGGTGCTGCTGTAAGGAGAATGGCCACGGGTCAGTGGCTGGCCTCTTCCTAGGGCACACACCCAGTCAGCTCACTCACCCACTCTTCACATTTCATGTTAAGTGGCTATTCATGCCTGCACAGCTCACTTTGAACTTGCTTTTATGCCAATGATTACAGTCTCCTGTGTATGGATCAATAGATGGGCGAAACCATTGATCGATTAGTTTATTGAATATTAACTTTGTTTTTTTTGGGGGGCACCCCTGTGAACAGACCTGTAGTAAGACTCCACATTTAAAGAGTTTGGAAGGTTTTGTCTATTTTTCTTTCACTACATTTGTAGGTTTTTCGGCAATTCGACACTACTCTAACTCCAGCTAGCATTACAGATGATAGCGAAACATTTCCTTTCATACCAATTAGTTTCCAATCCAAATAGGGCCAACAAGCTTAGCAGCCAAACGCTAATATAAGATGAAATAACACAAATCTCAGACATGTAATAGGAAACAAGAATGATGCTGTTTCTTTATTTTCATGTCTTTTGCATTGATGATGCAGATTTTTTCCTGACATGTAGCTATAGCTTTGATATTTAGGCCACATCTAGCATCAAGGTTCCCTTTTAAAAACCTTTAATTTCTAAAGATTTGGATTAAAAAGTCAGCCAGAGACAATATTTGACTATATGACTAACTTGTGCAGCTAATGTTAGCCTAATTAGTAAGCTAGCTACCGCTGAGAAATTATTCTGGCAATACATAGCCTAATTGAAGCCGAATATGCAAACATTGGTGTTGGTCCTGTTATTTAATACATGCGAATGCAAGCGGCGCATTTGAGGCGATAATGCGAAAATTTGCATCAAACGTTTTTTCGTGTGAGTTGAAAATATTCAACTCTAGCAAATCTTTTGCGAGGCGTTTTTACGCTAAAGCGATTCGGCATTGATATTGACACCGACATCAGGATTTTAAGGCTCAGCACAGCGGCTCCAATAGAGCCAACCTCCAACAGAAGTTTCCTTCTCGTCTGGCAGACAAGAGATTTTTACAAGGCGGCATCATCATGGTGTTATTTCGGCTTAAAGATAACCCATTTCTTACAGTCATATTACAGTGAAATCTCTGTCTTATTCACCGAGCCCTGATCGATCTGAATTCCATCCAGGGAACACACATTTTAGTTTGCCTGACGTCTAGCCGGGGTCTGTGTCATGGGGGCATGCCCCCCCAAATGAGCGATTGTGCCCCCCCCAACTTTAATTTATATTCTGGGGTGTATTGCTGCGGGAGCGCTAGGGATGGGGATGATATGTAAAACTTTAAAGTCGGCAGAATGTGGTAAACCATGTTGAAGCTCATATTACCGCCCGTTTGGGTTTTATAGTTTGTCCACCCTCGATTACATAATGACACTCTAATGAATTTGTTCTGACCTCGAACCTGCGTCTAGCGGACACACCCGACAAAGCATTAATTCAGGCTATTTATAATGGGGATTATGATCGGCATACTTCTCACACCTTTATTGCAGCAAGATCACAGTGAAATCTCTGATGGTGTGTTTACTGACATGACGGCGGTGGGTATTTCCTCGCTTCTCGGGACACAACAGGTAAGAGCAAAGATATGTGAAGTAGTTTGGTCCTTGGTTGACATTGAAACAATGAAAGAAAAGTTGTTGTTAAGCCCCTCCCTTCACGCGGCTAAAATATTTGCATCGTGTTTGGTGTGAAATATGTCCCCCAATGATTACCACGCGTTTCATGTGGCGCAACGCGAACATTGTATACAGGGTGGCAAGACCTCTTGGAAGGGTGGCATGGGAGGACGGTATTGGTAAGCCCCATATGTAAATGTCTTTAATTGGGACTGAAATGCTGCATTGCCTTTGCATTTTGTATATCAAAAAAGAAAGAAAGAGGAGAGTGGCAAATAACTGAAAACACAAACTGTGTTGAAATGTCATAGAAAGTAATAGATTAGAAATCTCTTCATTCGTCCCTCAACGGAGACATTTACATGATTTACACGATTAGAAATAAAATAAAACTGAATGCTTTTGCATTTTTTGCATACATTCCATATTGTGTTGAAATGCAAGCTACATTGATTATTGCATTGTTCATAGAAAGTCGTATTTGTCTTTTTCTCTAATAAAATATTAGAGAAGGTAATTAATCTGTTGATTGTCTTTTATGATCATCACAAAAGTAGGAAGAGATTGTTTCGAAAAACTCAGATGTATACTGTATATAATGTAGGCTATATATATTTTTGAAAATCATGCACGGAAATGTACATTAAAAAATTGTTGTCTGTTTAGAATCGGATCGTGAGGTGCCAAGAGATTCCTACCCCTAATCCGAAGACTGAAGAGGCATTATGTAGAAATTCAATTAGAATCACATTTTAAACAATGCAAAATTCGAATTTAGTTTAGTTTTTCTCTGTCCAGACTTAATACAATCAATCTGGATACAATCTGGATATGATAAAAACCTGATTTGAGGTCTGAACAAGGTCTACAAAACTGATAAAGAAGGGTGGCTCTGTGTTAGGGACTCCAATGGAGCATCTAGAGTTGGCTGTGGAGAGAGGCATGTTGCTCACAAGTACTTGAGGATAATGGACACCTTAATACACCCCCTACACAGCCTACTGGTCAGACTGAAGAGTGGTTTTAGTGAGAGGATACTTCTGCTCTGCTGTAATTAGGAACCGTACAGCAGGTCATTTCTGCCAACTGCAATAACCAAAATGTGTTCATTTATATTAATAATCTGCCAAAAAGTTACTTATTCTTATTATATTTATCTCTAGTAATAGTATCGCTACAACACTGAAATTTCCCTTCGGAGATAAATATGGTATCTATCTATCTATCTATCTATCTATCTATCTATCTATCTATCTATCTATCTATCTATCTATCTATCTATCTATCTATCTATCTATCTATCTATCTATCTATCTATCTATCTATCTATCTATCTATCTATCTATCTATCTATCTATCTATCTATCTATCTATCTATCTATCTTGCAGGGTTTAAACAGCCTGATGAAGACTTTGCGATCAATAAGTTGATGTATATACAGTATGTATTCAGTACATAGACAGCGTGTCACACATGACCAGTGTTGAAGGCTGAGCTGATGGCTTACAGTATAATCTTTTAAAAAAAATACTGTGGACTGTGGGTCTTACAGTGGATGGGTTGAAAAAGATGAGGCAGTGGCAATAGTCTTCTTCCTGAGAGGTTCCAATATATGATGGACCACTTAGCTTACAGTGACTGAGTTAATAGAATATAAATCATCGCAATTAGAGCAAAAGAAAATGGTGTAATGAGAGCTCTCATTTTCATCACCCACTGAAGACAGATACACAAGCAGAACTATTTGTCACATATGGGCGATTTGGCTTGAAAGCCCATTCACATGAATGCACCAAACTGACACGAAGCTGTAGTGTTATCCATTATTACCCTTCAGCAAATCTGCATTTTCCATTTTAGAATACAGTCTCATGTTCATATTACGATTGACTTCGAGCAATGTCTCTTCTTAAATTCTAGTTGCATTGAAACTCTTGCCTTGAGAGAGACAATAGAAACTCTATAGCCTTGACAGAGACAATGGAGAGCCTTTTTTTCAGGCACCATCACATTGTCACCACTGTGACACTATATAGCAACATATTGTCATGTCAGTCCTGAAGCAGCATATGTCCTCTCCTCACTCAGGTCACTGGATGGGCTTCCCATGTGTTGACCTCAGATTGAGGACATCCACACAAGCAAAGGGGGAAAATGTCTCTCAATTTAGAACAACACTGACCTCAAGTGGATGTTTATCGCCAACTCATTCAAATAGACTGGAGCTCTACTTCGACACTGTTATTGTTTTCATGATATTATGCTCTGATTACAGTGATCATCGTCCACTTACAAAATGCTCACATTTCTAATCTACAATGAGCACCACTGCACGTACAGTATAGTGCTACAGCTGCAAAGCAATGTGTTTGTGCCCATGCAGTGTTCTGCTTGATTTGCTTTAGCTAGTGAAATAGTGCTTGTGTGCATTCCACTATTAAGCCAATAAATGGCACGGAAAAGTAGTTGAAAATAAATAAATGAGGCCAAACTCTATTTGTGTGCAAATAAGACTCCAGGTGCAGGTCCGGATTAACCTGGCAGGAGGCCCTGAGGCAAAAAATTAAATGAGGGGCCCCCGTTCTCATTCAATTCGAAATTAATTGTGTACACAAGCACCCAATGAGTACTGCACTCTCGGTAGAACACTTACCCGTATTCTGCCTTAAGCCAGAGTAACTCAGCCAGTACTCTTTTCATTGAATGCCCCCCCGAGAAAGCGCTATAGTTTTTTTAATTTTTTTTATGGCATTTTTATGCTTTATTGATAGTGTAGAGACAGAGTTGAAATGGGGCAGAGAGGGGAGTGACATGCAGAGAATGACCGCGGGCTGGAATCGAACCCGGGTCTGCTGCCTATCCGAGGCCCATGGGGGGGACGCCTTACCAACTGAGCTAAAGGCGCCCCCCGAAAGCGCTATAGTTTTGTATCACTCCTTCATCATGAGGATACTGCAGGACTCCAAACATTAGTTACATAACGTCCTTGTCATTTTTGCTGATCTTGTGTTAAACAATTAATATTCCCACACAATTTGGCATTTATTGAACGTATCGCCAATCAACTGACTTAAAGTGAAATTATCCTGGGCCTGGGGCGTAATGGCAGCAGCCTTGTTTGGGTGATTTAGAATGGAGATGGAATGGAAGAGTCCGTTTTAAATGTCTAACCCAAGCTCTATTCGTTCCATATGATATGATTTATCTACAGAAAAAAAATGAATCTAACTCATAACTTTAGCTATATTGTGGTGGATGCAGTCTGGCATTCTAATGCAAACACAGGAGAATTCCATTCCGTAATGCATCACAATTTGGAATGATGGCGTGATGCGATTCTCAGTGTACACTTGGGGTTCATCCAGTTAAGACAGACACTTTCGGAGCCCCTAACAGGCTGCTTTTCAGGAGCTCGGCAGGGATAAGGTAAGGCGCTCGGTTCACTGCTGTGTATTTGCACACACTCATAAGCTTTGTCATCATCAGCCTAGTGGCAGCACTGCTCCTCGGCCATGCCTCCTGGCTTTGATTGATCATTGTCTTGATCAGCATCGACTTTATGATTTATCAAGCCCCCTCATCTTTATTAATCTATTTACCACACTGACGCCCCATTATTATTACCTCACACTGTGGATCTTATATGCTGAATAACACACAATAAGCCAGCAGACAACTTGTGAAATTCATAGCTTTCAAAATTCCCTGTTTTGCTGCATTGTCTAACGGCTATTTCATTTAAAAAAAACCTTGAAGAAGTCAAATGAAGGGGAGGGGAAAGAATCCCCGGTCAAGGAGGGACGTGTCCGGCGTCTCAGTTGTTCGCTCATTCAAAATGTCCCGTGGCAGTCGGAAGCGGTCATCTTTGTCCCACATTCCATCTCCATCCGCATCACCACAATCACACCAATCTAATGCCTCCCCTCGCGCCGGCTCACACATTTCCACTTTTTCTAAGAGACGTAAATGGAGGAGGCGTAATAGTAGAGTGAGTTACAGACCTGTTAGTAGGAGAGGGAGGAACCAAGAGGTCGAGGGAGGCTCTAGATATGCAGGACAAAAGAGAGAGAGCTCCTGGAGTTTAAGCCCCAGTCCTCAACCACAAAGAGCCCGACTTCAAAGCCAGACTGCTCAAGACAAGGGGACACCAGCAAGGGTGAGAACACAAGTGATCTTGGCGTCAATGCTGATATTAATGACCAATTGTTTGAATAGTATTATGCTCATGTTATGATATGTATGTGTCCAGTGATGGTCAGTCTCAAGCAACACCAGTGCTGACCATACAGATGGAAATACAGTACATGATTTCTATGATGATATCACGCCTATTTTTCATAGCTTGATGTCACCCTTATTGATCTTTTCCCCTCTCTCTGACACCCAGTCTGGCAGTCAGAAGCGGTCATCTTTATCCCACATTCCATCTACATCAGCATCACCACAATCACACCAATCTAACGCCTCCCCTCGCGCCGGCTCACACATTTCCACTTTTTCTAAGAGACGTAAATGGAGGAGGCGTAATAGTAGAGCGAGTTACAGGCCTGTTAGTAGGAGAGGGAGGAACCAAGAGGTCGAGAGAGGCTCTAGATATGCAGGACAAAAGAGAGAGAGCTCCTGGAGTTTAAGCCCCAGTCCTCAACCACAAAGAGCCCGACTTCAAAGCCAGACTGCTCAAGACAAGGGGACACCAGCTAGGGTGAGAACACAAGTGATCTTGGTGTCAATGCTGATATTAATGACCAATTGTTTGAATAGTATTATGCTCATGTTATGATATGTATGTGTCCAGTGATGGTCAGTCTCAAGCAACACCAGTGCTGACCATACAGATGGAAATACAGTACATGATTTCTATGATGATATCGCGCCTATTTTTCATAGCTTGATATGACCCGTATTGATCTTGACACACAGTCTCAGTGGACACCTAGGAGTGGACATGACGTCACACGGTGCAGGCAGCTCCACTACGGAGCTTATGTCGGCAATGAGACACGCAATCTGGAGTTCAAGACAGGTCAAGGTAAATTCACAACAGCCAATAAGAAACAGCCTGTTCAAAAAGGCTTTTTTATGTTTCTCTGACGATGATTATTGTTAAATTATTGTAATATGAGCGTGACACTGGTGTAGTCTAGTTAGTTGTAGTGTGTATACTGTGATGATTCACACCTAAACTCTTCCGTACCTGTCCTATGAACACCACCACACTCACTGTCGCATACAGTAGCCTACAAACACCATAAGTAATTGAGAGAATTACAAGAATGATGTAGCGATTAGGATACAGGAGTAAGGATGAGACGTTCCTACTCAAGGCACACAGGACACGTTTTTTTCGTGCGATTAATTCACACTTAAATAAAATGTATCAAACTTGTATATTGTCGATACAAGCTTTTATAAAATTGTGGCTTTTATTTTTTCAAACAGAGTTTGATTTTTCAAAGAAGTTGCTTCCGATAGTCAGACGCGTCAAAATCACATTCCAAATTATTTCCAATGAAGTTTACTTGCGACATGTTCGGTGTGCAATGGTCTGTTCCAGGTGTCTTTATTCAACACTCGATATTGCCATCAGTTTGTAGAACAAAAAACAGTCAAATTAAAATCACCATTAGGGGCCGTGTCCACCAAACGCACTTTTTCAAGGTAGAGCGCATGTATGCAATGCATTCTTTATGGTAGGACACACTGGCCTATTAATAAAGCCCCGGCGGCTAAACGCTCCCCGCAGCCTTGCGTTTTTAGGTGGAGCACTCTTTGTTAAAAACAGTTGGGGCCAGTTTCACAGACATGGATCAAGCCTAGTCCTGGACTAAATGGAATTTTGAATGGGGATTGTCCATTGAAAGTACAATTTAGTCCAGAACTAGGCTTAATCCATGTCTGCGAAACCGGCCCTTGAACTTTTAAAGAAAAGCGCTGCTCATCAGCTTCTCTTTTTTTCAAACGAACAGCCGTTGGTGAACACACAGAACATGCCAAAAGCAGTGCACGGAGCGCTCTGCCTTTTAAAAAGCGTGTTTGGTGGACACAGGCCCTTAGGCACAGGCATCAAAAAAACTATTTAAGCATCAATACATAAATAACTGTTGGCTATAAACACTGCTACATACTACTGTATCTGGATGTAACCAGACTGGCCTCAGCACTAATGTGCGAAGGAGTCGACTGTAGACTGGAGTCTTTTGCACAGGACATGTATTGCTGCTGTGGCATGCTCTGTTCAGAGCAGGGGTTCTCAACCTTTTTTGATCCAAGGACCGGCATATTCATTAAAAAAACAGGGCCCAGTTGCCAGCAGTCTTTGCCCAATTTTGAAACCACATAGCCTTTTGTTCACGATTTTAAACATATGACTTACAATCGTTGTAATTGTAGGCCTAGATGCAGTAGGTGCAACAAAGGCAAAAACATTGAGATTCAAATACATTGTTTCCTGTATTCTGGTGACTTTACAATAAAATAACACAAAACTCACTAAGTCTTTTGACTGACTTTTCATCTTTCTAGATCCCTGTGCTGCTATCAAACAGTCTTTGGCCGCTTCATGTGTTTTCCGTCATGTGTACTAGTTGACGTGATAAATCAATCAAGCCTCTTTATACTGTATGTCAATATGATAATTGACCGTTGTGTTTGTTTTTATCGTCTCTCTTTTCGCACTGGGAGAACAAAAGTCCCTGAGCGCGTTGGTTGTGCTCCGACAGCACCGTGCACGTCATGTGAGTGGACTACTGAGCTGAATGTTGCGTTGCGCTGCCAGTATTTTCAGGTTGCCCATCCCCCTTTCTTTTACCCAAACAGTGCGCAATGAAACACGTGGGGGTATCTGCGGCCCACTCATCTCTGTACTATGGATGTATTACCTGCTACTTCACATCCCATCCTGACACTGGGCCTCATTTATAGGGCGTATCTCTATTATAAGCCTGTTGCGCACAGGTTGAATTTACTGTATGAGTTCCGTCACTATTGAAATTGTTAAGTGTTTCTTCTTGGGTATACGGGGTATACCTGCGTATCATGAAGACTGAACCTCTGGCGTGAAACTTTCAAATAATATTTTTTCTTAGACTCATGGCCCTCCATTCACACACTGAATCTGTCTGTTGTTGCTGTGGGGATAAACAAAACAAAACCTGAACCAGTCAAACATTATCCAAAGTGCTTTTGTTGCCTTAATCCTACTTAATATACACACTGGTGACAGGTGACCAAGTCCTGCCTCAACCTGAAGCTTTTTGTGCCAATCTCTCTGACTTCCCTTTAGGATTTTACATGAAGGAGTTTTTCCTGGAACACGTTTGTAAGTACGGCTGTGCCTTCCTGAACAGCGGGGGAGGCAGTCTGCTGGTGGGGGTGCGTGACGACGGAGTGGTGTGTGGCGTGCACTTCAACCACCAGAGGGAGGACCAGACCCGCCAGCAGGTGGACTGGGTCTCAAAGCTCTTCCACCCTCCTCTCCTTCCCCACAACTACAGCCTCAGCTTCCTGCCCGTGGTGGAGCCTGGGAGGAGGGCAGGCCGCCTCAAGGTGCTGCGCCTCACCTTCAGAGCCTCCACTGTGCCCACACTCTATCAAATAGACCAGGGGAAGGTGTATCTGAGGCGGGACGGGAGTGTGCAGGGGCCCTTGGGTGCTTCTGTCATCCTGGAGTGGTCTAGACAGGTGAGGTTCTAATCGTTATTTCTTACCACCTGGCCGTTATGTGCCTCCTCAAGACATACAATGGTAACAGGTTATATTAAGGGTACATGAATCATCATGAACTCATGTCTAAAGCATGAATTCATCCATGTAGTACTTCATGAACTATCAGTAATTCACTAGGATTAATGCTATCTCATGATTTAACACAGGAACAATACATTAAATAATGCACAAGGTAAGGTATGTGATTCATCATGATGTTTGAGTTATTACTGGTGATCATTTCTGTCAAGTCACACCAATACAAATGGGTTTTGTTAATTACCAAGTGTTTGAATCATGATGAACTAAGCATTCATTTATCATGACTTCATCATGTTTGTGGCCTCTCAAATAAAGAGGTGACCTAGTATCTCAAGGTCAGAACTTATAAAGTCCTGACCTTGAGATAGTGGTGACCTTGAGTGTAGTTAAATGGTTTGAATAAGATGAGCCAGGTCAGCACAAACCCAAAGTATTCCACAATACGCAAGGTCACAGTGACATTGATCTTTGACCTCCAAAATATTCATCTTTGAAAAGGGAGACATCTATTGACATTTGTGCGAAGTTTGAGGAAAATCCCTCAAAGCATTTGTGAGCTATTGTGTTCACAAGAATGGACTGGACCGACGCGGACACATGAAAACACATGTTGAAGTGGTACATAATATTCAAGCGCTAAGGATGTAACAATATGAAATTAGTGATGTGAGTACGATACGATATTGCGATTGATATCATGATATCACAATACGATATTAAGCGCAGAATTCATTTCTACCCACTCAAATTAAATGGTGTACCGCTGATTTAAATAAAACACACAAATAATTCTAATTTTTATATCTTATTATGAAGAGATTTCTGAGAGATTTAAACAACGTATCAACAAAACAAAGACACTGCTTAGGCACTTGTCTATAACTGTAAAAGTATGCATAAAATTAAATAATTTAACAATAGTGTGATCATTTTCCCCTTTTTTATGTTTTATTTGCTTATCAACTCTATTTTATTCAACACTATTTTTACAAGCCAAGCTTTTACCTTAATATGGCCTACATTATGACAGGCACAATGAACTCAGTAAAATATTAAATTATGATTTTTATTTGTTATTAATTAAAACTGCAGTCTCAAAATCAATGTTTTTGCAGTGCACTCCTCTGCCCCCTCCCTTCCTCACACTTTCGCAACGTCACCTATGTTTGACAGTAGTGTCAGCTTGTTTGACCTAGTAGGGATTCCATAGTATTGCGCAACCTGCCGGTATAGCTGAGTTCACGTGAAGTTGTGATGAACATATTAAGGATCTTTGGACTTATTTCCTTCATCTGCCTTTCACGGAAGTTCGCCGACTTTACCGGGGATTTAATGCCCAGTTGCCGTGGATGCTTTTCTTTTTTGATCTCATTTCCTCACGTTCGCCTGGATTCATAATGATATAATTGACCCGCAAGCAACTTTTTCTTCAGTCTGGTAAGCTACCATGCCAATATTTTTCTCTTTCTCTCTCTTCTTTGCTGCTGCGTGACTCAGGGTGTATTCACCATGGACATATAAAGAAATGGACACTGGCGCTCATTCATTCCTATGAAAGCTGCTCATTGGCGCAGGGAAACCACAAGAAAGTATTAATGGGGAAATACCATGCAGCCCGGAAGCATGACGTAGCGGCATTATGGACCTATCAAGAAAGAGGGCGGCAAGCGTAGCCTTGACGTAGTGGACTGGTAGCGGATGTAGAATCATTCTCGTTCTGTAGCATCCGTAGCATCTAGCATTGTAAGCTAAAGGTTTAAGCAAGCACAGTTGTATTGCTTACCGACCATGGTCGTATAAGTCACTAACCCCCTGATGATACAGTGGTGAACAAGTTCTAAACGGAGATTCCTCCAGCCATCTAAACCTAGTGGGCTAGCGCTGTTTTGATAGCGTGTGTTACATCTTTATAGGTCCTACAAATCCCTCTGCGACTCTAAGTGTTAAAAAGTCACCAAAATGCCTAAAAACTGTCAACGTCCTTCATGTTAAGTAAAGGGAAAACCTCAGACACAAGAAGTTAATGGAGCCGTGCACTGAGCATGGACCTATAAAGAAAGAACTGAGCCCTCTCGGAGACCGGGCCGAAAACCGAAACATTTGTTTCACTACGACTCTGCCCACAGCTGCCCACCCCTCCTCCTCCCTCGAAAACCAACTGAAAGCCGTTAAAAGCCATTGGGCTAATAAAACGCTTGAGGTTTTAATAGTATATGGTCTAAAGATAAGTATGAGCCTATAATTGATATTCAGAAATTTTTTGCGGAGACACAATCTTGTTCGCCGCTTGTATTGTGTGGACGGGGAAATCTGCCTATGGACCGCATGAAAATAAGCTCCACCCAACAGCCCCATTCATAGCATGCAGTACCAATGGATTGGCCACATGTCCATGCTGGCTGCTCGGAGAAGGCACAGTCCTGGGGGCCTGGTATTCACACATGCCGTGTTTAGTTCGGTTGAAACGAACTCAGGTGCACTTCCGCCTTCGGTGCGCATCTTTCAGACAGGTGTGAATACAGCAATCGCAGTCGGGGGCGGACCAAACAAACGCTCCGAGACCCAGCTGAAGAGGTGGTCTCGATGCGCTTCCATACGCACTCTGCTGAAGTTCGTTTGTGGTGTGAATTTGGCCGGACTCGATCCGACCCAATTGCAGGAAGCACTGTGCCTTTCTTTCTTTTCTTTTTTAATAAATCGCTGTCAGCTTCACATTATAGGAAAGTGTTGTTGTCGCCATTGTTAGGAAGATTAGTTGTGGTTTGACCGGGAGCCCCGAGCGAATATATTACATTTGATAGACAGGACGCGTAAACATGCTGATGTGTTCAGCGATCAGATGAAGGAGAGGGGAGCGTCTCCATCACACAGTGACAACAGGTTCACGCTGCGCTTTGTATGAAGTGCGTGTTTTTATTTTGCTTCCCATGTTACGGGACCGTCAATACCATCCCTGTGTCAGTTTGGAGCTGAGCCGCGCCGAACTCACACCCAGCTGACACACGGCTAAATCAGTTGTGTGTCAGCTTGAGCCTATTCCTCGCGAGCCGCGCGTCTAGCAGCAAAAATACAGTAAATATTATGTTTCACATCGTAAGCTACAAGCCACACATTGACACAGGCCTACATATTATAACCATATGAAACAACACTAATTGTATGTTTTTTTTAATTTTATTTATAGGCTAGATGTTGGCCTATTTATTTATTTATTTATTATTTTTAACCCCATAGCGTATCAGTTATATATTTCGCAGTTTTTACTTCGTGCTTCCTGCTTCTCTCCACCCCAGAATGTCTGTCCAATGAATGAATGACCTCAGATCACGTGTGGTTTTACTTCCTTAATGCTGGTTCACTTGCAAAAGGGGCAATATGAAAGTGGACCACACCAAACAAAAAAAATCTAAACTCTATTTGGTCTAGACCAAAGCAAGTGAACTAACGGACTTTCCCAGTGTGAATACACCCTTAATGTTGTGAAGCTGGACGCGCTGCTTTGCGTTGTGTAAACAACGGCCCACGTGAAACGTGACTGTTCAGTTTAAAGTTAGAAGTCATGTTTCAGTGATGAGATGTTGTGTCAATGTGTTATTGTTTGGTTTCCAATGTTGGTGTGACCCATACAGTGTTAGATTGAGTGCTACGTTTATGACAACGTTGCTCACCAGACCCTCCACAATGACGGAGCGCATTTACCATGCACGCTCGCCTGTAATACCGTGACGCGGTATTACAAGAAAAAACGTACGGTTGACATTTTTGGCCTTTTCATATCGCAAACGACCGTTTTTTCCCTAGCACTGACCATGTGTGTGTGTGTTGGTGTGTGTTCCAGATGTGGGCTGGTAAGGTGGAGCAGCTTGAGCGGCATTTGCGTGAAGCAATGTCTGAAAAGTGGTTCTTAGTCGGGCAGATCAACGGGCTACTCAGGACCATGGACCCACTGCATCAGGGCCAGGCTTCATCTCAGCCTCACCCCAGGAAGGCCACTCCATCCAGGGGGCGGGAATGCAAGGCCAGCCGGAGACGGGAATCATCAGCAAGAGAACGTTCAGGAACCAGGGTTTCCCCGCCTCCTGTGGGAAGTCCACATGGCAGGACAGCTCACAACAGCAAAGCTAGACATCATTCACTGGAGTCAGAATACAGACGGATGTGAGTTTGTCTGTATGTGGAGTTGACCTGTGATGCACACAGCAGAAAAATAAACTCAACCAAGCATAGTCACTGTCTGAGAGTTGTTACTCCTCTCTCAATAACACTCTGTTTAATTGACCCAGGCCCGGCCCTGGGCATAGGCAGTATAGGCAAATGCTACGGGCGCATCCATCCGCAGGGGGCGCAGCTAAAACATTTTTTTTTAAAAGGGCTAACAAAACTTTATTTAAATTTTTTTTACTAATACTGTTAATACTATAATTTCAAAATATGAGTTAAGCTTAAAATATGACAACTACTAAGGATAGACAAACTATAAAAAAATGTACGCGCCCCCCCTCTCCTCCGATAGACTCTTCCAGATTTCTGGCGATCAGCCAGGTATTCTTCCGGTCGGAACCAGAAGAAAAGAGCGCACCATGTCAAAAAGACAAAGGTTGCGTTCCGAATCGCATACTATTTATTTTTTCTATTCTACATACTACATCTGACAATAAAAATAATCTAGTTAGGATGCAGTAGGCACACTATTGGCTATTGGGACCAAGCCCCAACCTCAGCGATTCTTACCGGCATCCAATAAGGAAGTGACCTACAACCTCAATGCCATATAGGCCTACCACTGCTTAACATATATAATCCATAGCATAGTAACATTTACATCCACATGCTAATTTAAACGTGATTAATTCATTATTAGCCACTGTCTGTCAACCTGCTCCTGTCGGCACAGACGCTCTCTCTCCCCACCATCTCCCCTCTGATCCTCTGACAGTCTGTGTCTCTCCGACGTGATCGGCGTGATTTACATGTCTCTAACACTTCTCCCCTTCAAATGGCGATCATGTAATGTCCGTAGCCAATTGATTAAGTATTTGTTTTGTGTTGGTTTGGCATATTTTCGACGTTTTTCCTATTTTATTTTGTGATTTTCGAGCTACCCGCGGCTAGCATCACGTGATGCCTTTTAGCGAATCACATCGACAGAAATGTGCATTAGCCAATGAGGTCGCGTTCCTAGCATTGAATCCCTCCTCACACTTTCACGATTGGTTACTGATACAAAGGAAATGACCATATTTGGATCCGATAACGTTGCACTTGAGATTCAGAGCTTTGCAACAGTACCATGGTTATTATGATTCATACAGCGGTCGCGGTGCTGTATGTTACGTTAGAATGCTCACTTTTGACGAATTTAGGAGCAAAATACAGACGCAAGCAGTCAAAGTTTAGTAAAATAAACAAAAACAAAAAACTAAAACGTATATTTTGGACCTTTTATCCATACTAGTATGAAAGAAGACATGTTATTGAAGCTAAATAGACACAAATCTCAAAATTTACCAGTGCTTCAAAAAAATGTTTTTGCCTGCCGTGTCTCGCCTTAACAACATTTAGCTGTTTTGTCTGAAACTGAACCCTGCCACCTGTGTCATAGTTGTTGTGTCCTTGGGCAAGACACTTCACCCACCTTGCCTCGTGTGAATGTTGATAGTTAGCCTGCTATCGGTGTATGAATGTGTGTGTGAATGGTAACGTGGGAAAGGAAAACAGGTCTCCCTTGCAAAAGAGTCTTCGGTCTCAATGGGATATACCTGTATAAATAAAGGTTAAAAAAAAAAGTACTGCACCTAGTCAGATACACAACTCAAAATTAAGGTGAACGATTCTCTGCATTCCAAATGACATACTCTTCTTTTTACTAAACTACAATAACCAACTGGCCATAAAAATAAGGTAGTTTGCTGACAGTAGTTTCAAAGTCTCAACTTGTGTTAACTTGTGTTAAAGACTCAACGTCGATAAGAGATGACCTTGAGGATATCGTTTGATCAAAATGTATCTAATTAACTCTGTTGACATGTAATAGGGTCCTTTTGTCAGACTTTACAGAGTTTCCACAGAGCCACCAAACACATTTATCCCTTTGTGAATTGAACACCACATGTCTAGCAAATTGACTATGGCGTGAACAATTGTTTTTTTTTCCTTAAATGGCAAAAAGGATTAGAGCTACTTTGTTCCTGTGGAAATCAGGCCAAATCTCGGGGCACATGTGTGTTTCTCATTGCAGTGCATCCAAGCACCCAGCAGGGGGCAACAGAGTATCAACCCATTTTGTATGGCCGCACTTTTGCCTCGTTGAAGGGTGAGGAACACTCATTGGTGATTAGAGCTCTGGTGATGAGTCACATAGAGGAGGTGGGAGGGGGTAGAGAGAGAGAGAAAGAAAGAGAGAGAGATAAGGAGAGGGAGAGAGAGAGAGATAAGGAGAGGGAGAGAGAGAGAGAGAGAGAGAGGGGTTGGGGAGGGAGGGCTGCTTACATTACCTCCAGGTGTCCTCTCACGTTGCCATGAGGCTGACAGATTTCTACTGTCTGGCCATGAATCTGCCTGCTATGTGTTCTCCAGCCAGGGTCCCTGCCTGTCTATTTATCCACAGCACACAATCCATTCAGAACATGCACCAGTACTCTCCATGCAGCGCGGAGGTCAACACAATACAGTCCCTGCATTCAATTATATAGCCAAAAAATCCTCCAAATCCTTTTTCAATAAATGTTATTAACATCTGGAGATATAGAGAATTCATAAATAGAAAGAGTGAAAAACAACAAAACAACAACATCAGACTGAGTACATGGGCTTGTTTAACAAACATTTTACATGCAAAATTCAACTCTACAGACCTCGTTTCACCTTTTCAATCTATCCATCACAGTTCACAGCCTGCTTCCTCTTTATGAGTGTAAGTTTCTTGTTACATATCCGGTTGTGTTTTCCCTCTAAACCCTGCACTGAACATCTGTGGATTTTTTTTTTTTCATATTTTATTTGTGCGGTTGACTTGGCTCAAGCATAACCGCGCACAGCAGTAGCAGCTGTGAGTTAGTGTGGCTGGGCCAGCTGTAGAAGCGTGCATGGGGGTGGCTGACTAAGTCTTCTTACCATGCACAAACTTTGCTTCGACTCCTCCCACCCTGCCCACACACGGAGCATCATTTTGTTGTTCTTGTGGCTGGGTTGTCGTCATAGAGGAGGAATCACCAATGCCGGTGCACGTATACACTATGGGTTGGTAGGCTCTGAATGGAGTTTGACATGGAGGGTGAAGACAAACTGGGTCTGTAATTTTGTCTCACAATAACTGCAGCAAATGTTAAAGGCTTTCCAGGACAGAGACACTGCAGTTGAGAAAGGGACTATCTTTAAATTTAAGATATCGTCATGAAACTTTAATAATAGATTCACTCCACCTCCCTAACAACAACCGGTGCCTTTGTTAATGTCAGTTGATGAGCCTCAGTCCATTTATGACGTTCTGCATATGTTCTTGTGTGCACACGTGTTCAGTCATCCCACAGGTGTGTGAGGCAGTGGACTATGTCTTTATATGTTTAGTGTATACACTAGTGTGTTTTGTGCGCCTAGAGCGTGAATAACCTGAGCCGTATTTCTTTTTTTTAAAGGTGTATTTAGCATCTTTTTTCAGAATGTCTTGAAACATACATTACAGTGTTGTTTCCTCGCAGCAGGGGCGTGAATGTACACGCCTGAGTCAACATGTGTATCTGTCAAGTTATCTGGGTGTTGATGGTTAATATGAGCCTGCCACACTTGAAATGGCAGGGATGAGAGAGAGGATGCAGGACAACTCAAATCCGTTTTCCCTTGTTTTATTTGACATGAATTTTGCAACATGCATTTTTGATAGGAATTGGGATTAGGATTAGGTTGAAAACCTATTGATACAAGAGAAAAATTCAATCAAATTAGTTCTCAAAAAACAATCAAAATGCATAATCAAACATTTAAATCGAATCCAAGTAAATCAGTAAGATATTATCAAACACAATTATAATTAAAATACCAATATATATATATATATATTCCCATAATATATAATATTATAAGATATTCACCATGAAAGACAATACATTACATTATTTATTAATTAATCTATTTAATAAGTGGGTATATATATATATAAATGACATGCATTATTTAGGCATCAATGACCTTCCATACAAACATTTTCACCATGTGCGCCTCCACCAAATGTGCCCAATACGTCACTGAGGACGTCTGCGCCGTCCGATGTGCTGCCACATTGAAGACATGACAAAGTGAAAAAAGTGCCAGACCCCTGCGCACTGTGCAAACTATACTTTGGTGCAAAAACAGAAAATACATACCAATGCGTGCTCTCGCGTTCTCCCGTGCACAAACCCTTCATGTCCCGACCGGAAACAGCGGCTATTTATCAACTCACCTGTGCGCACTCACCTCACGTGCCGCAATCAGCTAAGTGCCGCCCGGTGTGATCGCAAATCAAAAGAGTTTCATACACAGAAAAACCCCCACCACTGATATGTGTTCTAAAGCACCACCAAATAAAATCTAAATGCGATTTCTGTCTTTACAGTATCAGACAGATGTCCAACACAAACTCCAAGTGCATAGGTAACACTTTACAACAATAGTACATTAATTAACTGTTAGTTAGCTTATTTAATGCTATTAACGGTTAGGTTAGGTAATGCTTATTAGGCAATACGTAACTGTTAATGCTTTATTATTAATGGTAAGTCAATGCTTGGTTAAGCCTTACCTATGCTTAGTTGTTAAGCATTAACTAAGCATAACGGTTAGTAAATGCTTAGTAAATATGAATTAAGAATAAGCTGTTATTAATAGTTAGTTATGCTTGGTTGATGTTTATTAAGCCTTAACTAAGCATTACCTAAAAGTTCATTAATGTGCACTTATTGTAAAGTGTTACTAAGCAGTGATATATTTACAAGGGACCGTGTTCAATAAAACTCTAGGAAGACCATGAGCGACTACAGCTGATGATGAGGCAAACAGACACCAGTTTGAAACATTAATTCTATTGACAAGGAAACATTTATTTATTTCATTAACGGTGGGTCAGTAATTCTGGAAAATAATTGTTGTCAAAATCACTTTTTGGCAAAACCAGTGAAGATTCTTCATGATTCGCTACCTGTATGTACTGTGTGTGCATGCGCTGAGAAAGAAATCCAGTGTTATACACAGCCTAGGCTCCGTAAATGGGCACTTTTCTAGCTACGGTAAACCCCCTTTGTTTACATACCCATTTACTGAGTTTGACAAAAAACCTTCTCTTGAATCGAAGACTACACATCTTTAATATTCTGTCCTCTTGTCACCTTACATATGTGCAGATTATACGAAAAAATGGCATAATGTCTGTAGGACTAAAAATTATTCACTGCATCAGCCGTCCTTGAACCAGAATGCTGCTTGTGCCTAGTTTTCCATTCTGATGTACAGTATATATTTGATTGAAAAGATAAAGTCTGCAGTATTCTGCAAATAACTTACAATGTTGGTCGTCCTTCGGTTTACCTGGTCAACAAATACCATGAATTACTGCTCAGGCAAAGGAAGCAAAATGAATCTAAGAGGATAATAACCGCTTCAGATATGGAAAATGTTTAAGCAATTGCTGGCAGAATACTGCCATGCTTGTTAGCCAGGCTCAGGAGGAAGATGGCTGTGACTGCTGTGCTCCAATCAAATCAAAATGACAGAGTGACCTTGTAGACGCACAGAGAGGATATATTTTTAGCCAGCCGTTCTCATAGGGATGCTCTTTTTCCATGTATTCTGTTTAGTTTTTTTGTTCCTCTGACGCCAGTTGCATGGCTGCCTGGCTTCTATTATATACGGATGCATGTTTACAGAACAGACCTCATGAGACAATCAGGCTTCTTGCTGGGGGGGGGGGGTTAACTGCTTCACATCACTTGCTTTTTGACAAGTCTTTTCTGGAGCTGTGTCAATAAATAGCTGTTCTTTACACACTGGGCACAGGGAAGAAAGCTTGACTCAACTCAACTGAAGTCAGCCCTCTGAGGGGTTCAGGGAGCTGTTGATCACTGAGCTGTTTGGATTAAACTACTTTTATCCGCTCTGGCTTGATTTTCGCTCAATGTTTCATGAGTTTAAAGGGCCTTTAACTCTACGAACCAATAACAGCTGGTTTGCCTCAAGACTGGACCCCTGAGGGCTATACTACGAAGCAAACTCAACACAGCCTGGCTCAGGTACAAATAAAGTAACCTAATGTCTCAGATGACCTGTTTTGTCTCCTTTTGGTGCATAGTACGATTGCCACCTGAGCAGGTCTGACTAATGGATAACAGAGATTTAGAGCTAAATGGCACATACCATTTTATATAAGTGTCACTTTTATCAAGGCACACACTAGCCCCTTTTACACAGAGATTGCGGCATATTGACGGAACAACATCACTCCAATATGCCGGCTTTGCTTGCTTCTGTGTTATTTACACAGAACCAAGCAACGCCGGCCTGCTGGCGCATCAGTAGCTCCTTTTACACAGCGCTCCGGAATGAAAGAGGTGCTTGTAAACAGCGTCAGGTGTGACGTAAACATTTAACGCCGCGCCGGTCAGCTGCTTTACAACAACAACACTGGCCAGTGAATTGAGAGCAGAAGTGCTGGAGCTTGCAGTAAGAGGGCCGTATTTTACTGTCCCCACGATGTGCCAGTTGATCTCGCTACGCGCTGAGTCCAACATCATTGGGACTGTTAACCAAACTGACAAAATCAATCCGCTTCACCTCTGTGTCTGTGTGTGTGTGTGTGTGTGTGTGTGTGTGTGTGTGTGTGTGTGTGTGTGTGTGTGTGTGTGTGGCTTAGCCTAGCCTAGCTTTCCCATTGTACAACTTCCCCTGGGCAGAAATAGACTCATACACATACACTGCAAAATGAAGCGCGGGGGTTTGGATTGAGTAGCGGACCTTATGACCAGCTAGATTATACGCCGGTCCTTTTATTTGGTGATTTTTACGGGACATCAGGCCGCCGTGATTAATGATAAACACACGTCAAAACTGACAAAATCAATCCGCTTCACCTCTGTGTCTGTGTGTGTGTTTGTGTGACAGGTTGGCTGTAAGCGAGTCTCTTCGTGAGAGCAGAGATCTGCCAATCAGACACACATACACATACACACAGTGTGTGAAGTCACGTTACTGTAGGCAGAAATAAAGTGTGGATATACGCTCAGACTTAGAATAATAATAATAGTGGCGGCGATCCGGTAGCAGCCGCTTAGCCTAGCTTAGCCTA
Organism: Ammodytes marinus; assembly: GCF_949987685.1. Taxonomy (NCBI): domain Eukaryota; kingdom Metazoa; phylum Chordata; class Actinopteri; order Uranoscopiformes; family Ammodytidae; genus Ammodytes; species Ammodytes marinus. The sequence continues at coordinate 26,592,559 of NC_137221.1, forward strand.
GCCTAGCTTTTCCATTGTACAACTTCTACTGGGCAGAAATAGACTCATACACTCTGCAAAATGAAGCGCAGATTGAGCGGATTGAGCAGCGGACCTTATGATCAGATAGATTATACGCCGTTCCTTTTTATTTGGTGATTTTTACGGGACATCAGGCCGCCGTGATTAATGTTAAACACACGTCCTTCAACTGCTAACATGGTCGCATGTTTAGAACGTAGGCTATGGGACGTCAAACGCCCCCCTTTTCCGCAACAACAAGCCGGAGCATTTAAACAGAGAGGCGGAACTGATTGTGTCGGGAATCTTACTACCCCCCGAGGTAGTAAAATTCCCGGAACAATCACTCGCACCTTTCTTCCCTCGTTCCGCAACTGTCGCATTTATACAGCAGGGCGGAGGGCCGAAAGGCCGGCATATTCCCGGCTTTCACTGGCTGTGTAAAAGGGGCTACTGTTTTTACACTGGCATGCCACTTAAATGGTATGTGCCATTTAGCTCTAAATCTCTGTTATCTCTTAGTCAGACCCGCTCAGGTGGCTAGGCTAACTACCTTCACCGGAGCAAGTCCATCTGTTTTCAAAAGCATCTGTCATTTCAAAAGCAACAACAAACAGATCTTAACACATATCCTATCAACAGAAGGGACCCGAGAAACATAAAAATCCCTTTATTTACGGCGTTATGTTGTGATATAGTGTCAATAAAGACCACATTATATATAGCTTTACATTTACGGCAATACCTGTTGTGAAATTATAGGGGGAGGCGTGGTGGAGCGGAAGAAGCCGCAGGATACCATTGTTGGGCATTTACTGTTACTGATAAAGGCTGATAAACCATTTTGGCATCTCTCCTTGTCAGTCCACGCCATCAATGGAAAAGCATATTTTAATTTAATTTCTATGATAAATAGAATCTTCCAGATTAATGTGTGTTGATGTGCATGATGCATCTTCAACAACACCACCAAAAGAATAGAACATTGCAAGTAGTTTGTGTCCATTGTTTAAAAGACTGACAAGTAATCCTCATCTGATTATCAGTTTATCTCCACTCCTATTTGAACAAAGATACCGTGTGGTTTAAGCTGTTAGTGGCAACTATCAAGACTATTGTTTCAATACGATTAGAGACAAATTATTGGCGCACAAGTAAACACTGAATAAGAATGAAAGAGAGAGCAGCCAGGGTGGGGGGAAGGGGAGTATGTAGTGAGTGAGTCCTCAAGGACAGTGTGTGCTGTGGGAGCCTGGCGGAGGTGTTGCAGGGAGACAGCATGGAGAAGGGGGGATGGGAGGAAAGGACTGACGCATTTAGGAGCTGCTTGGGGGGGAGCTGAGGTTGCTGACGTCTGGACAGCCATGCAAATGTAGGAAAACCAAGGAGATGGCCCTGGTCCAAACTCTGCCTGGTGAACCATGGGGATTTCTGGCAAAGGATGAAGTAAAGCAATAGGGAAGGCTCAAAGGACAAGTTTGCATTTTCTTTCTTTCTGCTTGTTTTGCCTCAGTGCCTCACAGAGAGCGCTCCACTTCTACATGAAGAGCAGCATCTCCACAAGAGACTTTTGGACATAGATAACAGTACGCCATGCTCAGCTTCTTTTTTTTACAGCACACAAAGGTACAAAGTGGAGGGAAAAAGTTGGTAGTACAATGTGCATTTTGTTTTCCAAAACACAGTTGAACAAAACCAACAGAGCAGGGCAAGAAGTGCTTTGGCTTAGTTCCATGTGCTGGCTCAAGAAAGGCACTGTTTGACTGTGAGCCACCGTGACGCAGGGCTGAGAACATCACAGTCACACATTTTGGCTACAACTGATTATGGATGCGACATCAGTAATATAGTGTGGAGGATAAAGGTTAATAGTGTTACATTTTGAACTTATAGATAAAGTCATGAAACATTGCAAGTTGATTACTGACATTAACACTATATTTTTTTGTGTATTACTATTTCTCAAAAAATTTTGACTAAATATTAGGGCTGGGTATCGTCAAGGACTTTGCGATACGATACGTATCACGATACACTGGTCACAATACGATATATCACGATATATTGCGTGTCTTGATATATCACGATATATTGCGGTATTCCATAAACAAGTTGCCTTGTCAAACATAACAGCACAATATATTGATAATTGCACAGACAAATGAAGTCAAAACTATTTCATTCACAACTTCCTTTACTTATTTTTTTTTGGTTTTGGCAAATAATCAAACACTGCTGCAGCTGCCATAACATCAAAATAACAAATCCAATTCACTCTTGTACTAACTGTACAGGATACAATGAAAATGAAAACACATCAATGTGCTTTTGTGACACAGTGAATCTTAAGTGTTCTAAACAAAACCTATTTAACTTCAATAGTCAGTATCCTAGAGGCTCAGGCCTGACAGCAGACATGGGTTTGAATCTGACCCGTGGTTGTTCTCTGCATTTCTTTCCCTCTCTGCCCCATTTCATATATGTGTCTCTGCACTGTCAATAAAGCCTTGAAAAGCAAAAAAAATAAAAATAAAAAAAAATCATAAAAAAATGTATTAAAACATATCGATTTTTTGTTATAAAAATCAATACTGATATCGCGAAACTAAGTATCGCGATATATCGATATTTCGATTTTTTGACACAGCCCTACTAAATATGTCAATTTGTAGATCGATAGAAAATGCTTAATTTTAGAAATGGTTCTGATATGGAGAAAACAGGACTGTACAACTGTGTTAATGTGAGGGATTAAAGTGAAGTCTGAATCTAAAATGACATCTAAGTTTCTGGCAGTGATGATATTACCAGATAATGATAAGACTGGTGCTTGGCGGGTTGAACAGCATTATTTCAGATTTGGAGTTAAGTTGGAGGAAGTTATGGGCCACCCAGCGGTTCACGTCTTTGAGGCAGTCTAAAACACTAAACTAGTATAAAAAAAGGTCCAAAATATACCTTTTAGGTGTTTATTTTACTAAACCTTATCTGCGTGCGTCTGTATTTTGCACCTAAGTTTGCCAAAGGTGAGCATTCTAATGTAACATAGAGCACTGCGGCCGCTGTCTGTGCCATAATAACCATGGTATCGTCGGAAAGCTCTCCATGCGTTCCATTACCCATAGCTATAAACAGTGATTACCAGTAGAATTCATGTTTTTATCTTTAACAGCCATTTTCTCAAAATGAGCTTTTTTCAAAACTCTGAACGAGAAATCTCAACTTCTAGACCACTGACATCAACTAAACTTTCATTCATAGCACTATTTTAAAGGTTTTGTCACAAGGATTTGTTAATATATTTTCAATTGTCTGATTTATTATATATTTTTCCTCCTAAAAACATGCCCAAAATGCATTTTTAAGACATCTACATAGTTTTTTTTATTAATAAATGAAAACAGCCTGTGTCCAAAATATGTTGTGTCAAAACTTTAGAAACTAATATGAGCTAAAAATTAAATAAAGATTTGAACTCTGGCTTTATCCAACATCTAGATGTTTAGTTTTTAAGACACAAATTTACACATAATTTACGCCAAATTTGCATATTTATTAAAAGATGTAAGACATTGTTTTAATTCTGTGATACAGAAAATAATTGTTTTAATGTGAGTAATCAAATAGGCCAGGCAAAGTAACACATTTTTGGGCCAAAAAACAGACAAATTGTAAAATAATTTTTTTCAGCTCAGATAATTTCTATGAGGTGTCCAGAACAACATACTAAAAGTCCTAAGAAATCCTAGTTGAGGAAATATGTTTAATTCTCATCAATCAGAGATGTGTGCCAATAAGGCGAGACATCGATAAATACCAATAGGGCTACTTTTTTCCTTTAGTCCTATCAAAATGAAACTTTACACAATGAAAGTATCCATGAAAAAAAAAATGTATTACAAGTTTCTTTGAAAATTAATTTTAATATGCAAATGAGCTATACACTAATCGTACATGCCCAAAATAAACCCAAATGGCTTAATTTTTTCCTTTACTCCTTCCACAATAAAACTTTACATAGTAAAAGTATACTTGAAAACTAACTTTTTTTGTATTACAAGTTTCTTTTTAAATCAATTTGAATATGCACATGAGCTCCACACTTATTGAATATCCAATCATCGTACTGCCAATATCAGATAGAACCAATTGAAACGTAGCTCAGGATTTCTTGACATATTTACAGTTTTTTTCGATTGCTAAACCACAGTGGGCACAACTGGAGCGACATGTGCAAAACTCTAACAACAGTATGCAGAGCAGCGGTTCATTCGGGCCAAACTCTAGATCGTTTTTCATTGCTTTAAACACAATTTTCAAAACTCTACACACCTATCTCATGGCTTAACCACAGCCTGCACAACACTGTGGATTTCCAGCCCTTTTTTTCAAACACTGACACACTACTGCCACAACTGTAAACCACACATTCAAAACAGAATTACAGTTTTTTACGATTGCTAAACCACAGTGGGCACAACTGGAACGACAAGTGCAAAACTCTAACAACAGTATGCAGAGCAGCGGTTCATTCGGACCAAACTGTAGCTCGTTTTAGCTCGTTTTTCATTGCTTATACACAACTTTCAAAACTCTACACATCTATCTCATGGCTTAACCACAGCCTGCACAACACTGTGGATTTCCAGCACTTTTTTCAAATGCTAACACACTGCTGCCACAACTATAAACCACACATTCAAAACAGAATGAATCCCTTTCAAACACTGCGGATTGCAATTTCAACTGAAAAACTAAGATGTCTTGTTTAGACTTGTTAGTGAACATATATATTTTTTTGAGGGAAAGCTCAAAAATATATATTTTTTTGGAAATGGACCAATGAAGACAGGTTGTTGGAGGGAGAAGAGTGGCAGTGAGAGTGTGGATGTGTGGAGGAAGACATAGAAGACAGAGCTGTTATATCTGTTGAAATACAGTAAGGGCTACACTAATAGACCCTGTTGTGAATCATGGTCTCTCATTGAGAGAGGCAGGGTTGAGAGTGCAACCCAATCTGCAAAAATCTTGTTGCATCTGTAATACGAATTTTCCAGCAAGCAAACATCTTAGAGTTGCCAACATTACAGGATATATTTCTATATTAGAATGATAGAATATGTACACAGATAAATACTACATTTGGAAATGTTTTCAATAAAATATACAAAATGTGTATCTATTGAAGCAAACTTCTGATTTTAATTTATTTTTGTTTTCCTAAAAAAACTGGTATGTTATAAAATAAACAATTTCATGTGAAAGAATTTCACCCTTTCATCAGAGAAAATATTACGTAATTTGTGTGAAATAACTCAAATTATTCAAACTGTAAAGATTAAAAGTTTGTAATTTATGTATTGGGGTTTGATGCTAGTGTTTGTACTCTGAGCATATTCTGAGTGACAGTGTGTGTTATCCAGAGGTGGGCAGAGTAGCCAAAAAATTTACTCAAGTAAAAGTAAGTTACTTTAAGATTATAATTACTCAAGTAGAAGTAAAAGTACTCATAAAAATTATTACTCGAGTAAGAGTAAAAAAGTATGCAGTGAAAAGACTACTCAAGTCAAGAGTACAAGTAGGCCTACTGAATTACTCCGGATTTATTTTTGAAATATACAGAGTAACACAAACGGTACAAAATAGACACGAACAAAATATAAAAGCAATGTTCAAATAAAGATATGTTAAATAACATAATTTAAAATAAAACAATAAATAAGGTATTTAAAAATCAAATGAATAACCCTTGAACTCAAACAATAATAAATTAATTATCTGCCAAATTAAATACATCACCCTTCAAATAAAATGATAATAAATTAGGCTTGTCCAAAATTATATTAATTAAAACCAATACACTTATAACACTGTTGCAGTTGTTTTGCACATACACATTTTAAAACAAATTCCTACAATATGTCACTGGCCCTGAGAAAATTATCTAGGTTGGGTTTAGCCCCAAAATTATAAAACACACTAAATTAAACTTCGTTACACATCAAAACCTGCTGGCACACTCACTTAACGTATGAAACTACAGAGAGGCTGAACAAAGAGACCACTCTCAGACTCTCACACATGCGAAGTGAGTAGGCTACAGGGAGAACAGGACATGCGTCAAAGAAGAACAGTGTCTCTGTAATTGCGAGTGTGTGGGAGTCTGTGTCAATGCGATTGTGAGTGTGTGATTGTTATTTTGAGAGTTTGTGTAATTGAGAGCTTGTGAGTATGTATGTGAGGCCAGGGGTGTGGCTATTGCTCCTCGGAATCAGCGGTTTCTTCCATTTTCTCGACTCATCCAGATAGTCGGTAAAATATGCGTTTAACCTACATGGCACGGCCACAACATCGGTGCGGAACCGTAGCCTTTAAAAAAGTCCGCGGACATTGTTGAGCCCATGGTTGAGCCCTATGACAACATGACAACACTTGTCATGTGACTGAAGTGGCTGCATTTGATTGGCAAGCTTTTGTAATGTGGTTTTTATTGGTTGAAATAGTCACGTGATAGAGATGTTGGCTGAAGACGTCCCCGGGGAGAGAAATCATGAGAGAAATAGATCTCGCAATAAATAAAATATATAAAAAAATAAGGTAACGACCGTCACGTAGCCAAATGGAACGGCGTAAAAGTACCGTTCTTTCTTCAAATATTTACTCGAGTAAAAGTAAAAGTATGTTGCAATAAAACTACTCCTAAAATTACAATTTATTCAAAAAGTTACTCAAGTATTTGCAACGGAGTAAATGTAGCGCGTTACGACCCACCTCTGGTGTTATCTCAGTGAGGACAATTCATAGTGTTTGCTGCACTGAGCCTATTTTGCAGGTGAAGTGAACTGTTCAGCTCCAGTGACTGTTGGTAGTGCAGACTGTAGTTAGAGTTTTGCACATTGAGCTACAGTTGTGCCCAATGTGGGTTAGCAATAGAAAAAACTGTAATGAGCTTCAATGGAGAGTTCCCAGACCAACAGGCGCAGCACATTTAATTTGCCAGCGCCTAGTGGCAGGTCTGGATTTCCAGGCTAGTGCCATTCCCTTTCCTATGTCAAATAGACGAGACGTAGAATCACAGCCTGAAATGGCATGGAGAAAGAGGAGATTGTCACACACCTTGGGACCAAGTAACTCCTTTGTCTACTTTATGCACCATATCCGTCTTGTTTGTGTTGCTTTCTTTGGTTCTTGTGCCATAAACAGCTCCAGTGCATTCAGATCAGCATGATGCAACAAGAGTTCTGACAAGTCTGTGTGATCACCTACTGAGACTGTCTTTTGTTCTGGCAGAGGCAATGTCAGTTTGGACAATGAGCACATCTGCATCGTGCTTTGCATGGTTTGTGATACACCATTTTTATCTTACAAGTTTCTTTGAAAATGAATTGTAATATGCAAATTAGCTATACACTAATCAAGTATAGGCTACCCAAAATATATCCGCATAGGCTTAATTTTTTCCTTTAAAGATCCAAGTGACTGCTGCAGATATTGCTGCGGTTGGTCACATACACATTCAGTATTTTATGATTCCTCCTATACGTGAACCTATTGCGTATCAGCCACTGGCTCTGTTGCCGGCAGATAACAAAACATCACAGCTGGATGTTTTGTGGAAGACATCCCTACTCCTTCACTCTCAAAGGCCATCATGGTCTGGTATGATGCAGATCCTGCATCTTCTAGATGAACACCCTGGGAGAGCTTCAGTAACATTCCTTCCAATGATTGATCTTGATCCCAGTGATGAATCCTGCATATACTCAACATTGAGGTTTGTGGCAACTCAAGCTCTGCAGTATGATGTGACCCCTGTTCTGACGTTCGACCAACCCCTTCTGGAAAGCCTTGACCATTATAAGTTAACTTCAAATAGAAATTAGTTTTACTTTTCATTTAGACTTTCATTGTGTAAAGTTTTAATGTGGTAGGAGTACAGGTTCAAATTAAGCCTATGCGGATACATTTTGGGTAGCGTATATTTGATAAGTGTATAGCTAATTTGCATATTAAAATTAATTTTCAAAGAAACTTGTAAGACAATAAATGGTGTATCACAAACCATGCAAATCACGATGCAGATGTGCTCATTGTCCAAACTGCCATTACCTCTGCCAGAACAAAAGACACAGTCTCAGTAGATGATGACTTGTTAGTACTCTTGTTGCATCATACTGATCTGAATGCACACAAGCTGTTTATGGCACAAGAACCAAATAAATTAATTGATAGCTGTCCCCAGACAAATGTGCAACATCACATCTCTCTTCCTGAGATCCTCTGAGATTGTCTTTCCCTTTTGGCAAGTCTGATCTGTATGGGTTCACTTTGGTGGGCCTACACTGACCTGGTTTATCTCTGTTTTATCTAGTACCACCCAATTTCTTCCCTGGTCCATTTCATCACTCAATTTGGCCCACCTGATTATGTTTACCTGCTATTGAGCATTTCTTTACATAGATGAAGAAAAAGTGGTCTGACTCAAAAATCGCCACTAAAAAAAGCGTGTTGCTGCTCTGAAATGCAACCAACTGGGGGTTCGGGCATAATATAAGTGGTAGAGGAGAAAAAGACGCACCAACTGTTCGATAATGGTCCCCATAAAAGAAATACACGTCTGCAGAGATTTGAATGATTAGAATGTATTGGCCCTTTTAGATAGCACTACTCAAAAGGGTTTTAAAAACTAAAAATAACACATTTAGCGTTTTACTGTATGACAGCATGCGCTTAGCACGAGTGGTCAGCCCGGCCGTCAGCTGCACAAGCCGACCCGGCAACGATCAGCTGTGAGAGCACCCACCGTCCTGCTCCACCAGCAGATCGGAAAAACGTGCCGGTTAACGGTGGAAATAAATTGCTCGCTTAAGCGATCAATGACACATTAAAAGAGGAACTAACATCTCAAAAGAATAAAATGTTAAGCTGAATGCCGTGTATTTTTTATCATAAAGAGCAGCGTAGGCCTAGGCTACTACTTGCATAGCCTACATATTATATAGGCTAACATTTTGAATGAATGCAGCCCCCGTGCCTCAGTGTCCCCCCAGCTGCTCCAAGTCAGAGACAACTGCCCTTACGCAGTCCTATGCACCACTCCTAAGTGGCCGGTGTGCGCACTATTGAATTAGCTCTCCTACTCAGTTGCACACCATAAGCTGCACATTTTTAAGTGATTAATATCTTTATTTCGGTCTGAGCAAACACTGCATTTGTATTATCTTCTAATAATTGTCCAACAAAGTCATCGGCTACCCGGCACAGCCTGCACTGCGAGTCCATGCTGTTTACAAACTTGCGTACACGAGCTGAGAGCTGGCGTGGGATTTGAGCGTATCCTACGCTCACGTCCATATTGATGAATGCCGAGGTTTGCGTGGACATGTGCGTACACCCACTTTTCTGGTCTACGCACGGTTGATAAACAAGGGCCACTGTGAGGCGTGCTAGAGAATAACGTTGCACATTTCAGTTCAATTCAATTGGAATTAGCAAGAATTAGCCAAAAGGCTACTTTTCCATCTGTAGTCCCCTAGGCCTTGATGTTAAAAAGGATTTTTATAATACAAATAACCAAGGAGAAAAAAGAAATAGAAAGGGAACACAAGCACAACATAATTAAGCAGAAAACAAGGCACGGCACATAATGAGCAGAGAACATCCTGGGAAGAGTCAATAAGCATTAGCAAGTCAAATCACTGGCATGTAAATCCATCATGTGTTTAATAGTTTTCTCAAGGTTGTAAAACTATCTAAGTATATAATACGAATAAAACTTTTATAGGGCTGATAACACACACACACACACACACACACACACACACACACACACACACACACACACACACACACACACACACACACACACACACACACACACACACACACACACACACACAATGATTGGGCATTGTGTTACTAGCGCTGGGGCTTCAGACAATTCAGAGCTTATAGCCCAGGCCTGCAGGAGCCACACCATGTCAAATATTGACTTGCTTAAATGTGTGAGCATGCTTTCAAGGTTCAAGGCTTCCAGAGCAAACAGTGCTTCTTAATTTCCTCTGACTGAGACGCTAAGAAAGGAAAATAAGCCATACATTATATAAAACAATATTACCACAGTTCACCTTAACTTACTTCAGTTTATTGTGCTGTCTGAAACCCATATTATCCATACACATCACACTGTGTTTATGTCAGTGTCATATTGGCAGGGGTGTAAGTAGCAAATTACATTTACTCGCGTTCCTGTAATTGAGTAGTTTTTTCGTGTACTTGTAATTTTTAAGTGATTTTTAAAACCCATACTTTTACTTTTACTTTGAGTATGTTTATTGTGAAGTATTGTACTTCGCTACATTTTATATCACCTGCGTTACTGAGAAAAAAAATAGATAGGGAAAGGAGAGAAAAGAAAAGAAATATCGCGGGGGGCTTTTATTTTTACGGCACAATACCGGAAACTAACAGTGAATGATCGACTGGAGGAGAGAACACATTGTGACTAAATGATAACAACAAACATTGCTTCCCTCTATCATTAAAACAAAATAATCCTAGTTAAACTATCATTGTACCGCACGTGAAGACGTGAAGGCTTTTAAATGCAGCGAACATTTCATCCAGCCGTGCGATCGGCCCCTCCCTCACCTGATAGTTAAGCTTTCAGTAACAGTGCAGAGTAGGATGGAGACGGTTCGTGTTGCCGGGAGCTTTGAAACACTTCCAGAAGATGGCAGAAAGTCAGCCTTTGGTCGAGAAGAAAGGTAAAACTAATAGACTAAAACAATGTGCAAGATATGTTAAGGTGAGAACACACCGGGCGCGTTGGGTGTGGTGGCGGTGTTGAAAAATCCTATTTTTGCATAGGGAACCATTGGTTTAGGCGCGAGGATCCGTTGGCCACGGCAAAGCGGCACTTTGGGCGCTTTGGAAGCGTTACCAAAGCGTCAACGCGCCAGCAAAGCGTCACCAAAGCGTCAACGCGCCAGCAAAGCGTCAACGTGCCATGAAAAAAGATGAAAAAATGTAACTTTCAATGCTCCGTTGTGTGACGTTTAGCCGCGTTGGCCAATCAGCGGTGAGCTTGACCCGACGTCACAGACACAAGGACCGGAGGCGGAGGACAACACAGAGGCAAACACAGAGGAGGGAATGTATTTACGGCTGGCTGCCTGGTGCTGTATGAAGCCACTCGGGGTTACAAGACGTGGGGAAAGTGAACCAGGAGAATGGGCTTCCTGGTTAATTCAGTGAATATGTGCGGCTGTGCATTAGCCGATAAACCAAGTTAGCGCCGGTCGGATAGCATTAGTTAACTCACCAGGTTGTGTGCGGCCACCACCTCCATATAATGAAGCCAAACATAACGGCTTAGTCCGGGGAACTTTCACAACGAGTACAGCGAAGCACCGGTGTTTATATCTACGCCAGCCACGGTCCCCTGTCACAGCCAGGTAGGGTAATGTAGGCTAGTTGCCTTTATTTTCTACTGCCCTGCACACAATGCTGCTGTAAATGTGTTTGGTATGGTGCTGCCTTGCTGTTTGTGTTCATTTCCGAGTGGCGTGAATCTGATTTAAGGCTATTTGTTCCGTTCAGTTGCTGTTTATTTGTCTTTTGGCACAATTGTTGGCCGTGTTGTTGTTGTTTTTGTGCGGACATGATCGCTGTTGTGTCGGGTCGGTTCTGATCGCAGCCATGGTTGATTAGGGGAATAAATATATGGGGGGGAGACTAGCTGCGAAGCGACGCGTTGAACCACTTTTTGACACAAAATGACCAAGCGCCAGATCGGGCGCGTTGGTCGCTTTGGCCCAAAGCGCCAACGCGCCCGGTGTGTTCTCACCTTTATGCGCGGACACGCGAGTCAGATGACATACGCCACCGTGAGAGAGAGAGAAAAAAAGTCATATGCGACCCAGCTGCACCTCAAAACATCACAACCAATTAGTTTACTCACTTTAAGTCGAATCCAAGTGGTCTATGACCAAGTAATAAAGGAATAAACAACACTGGAAGTTTAAAGCTCCTTGACTCTTGCCACAACAACAGTCATCAATTAAGAACACTGTAGCCTAAAATGCAACTTGCTTATCCAGCCAGCTCCATGAGATATACATTAAAATATGCCCTCACATTCCTGCTAGCAAAAGACGTGCCCTATCAACAACATTTGCAACGGTTTATTTTGATTTTGACACTTATTTTATTTAATTATTAAAAATATGTTTTACAAAGGATATTTGCATTTTCCTTGTTTTCAGTCCAATTAGGATATGTTTAAAGTCAAAAGTCATGGTTTCAAATAAGTGCATGTTGCAGTTCTTAAATCAATGAGTAATTGTCTATAATAATTGTGATTGCACAATGTCAATTAAAATAATCAAGATTATGATTTGTCAAAATTGAGCAGCCTAACCTTGCAATTTCCATGGTTTAGATCAATTATACACAATTACATTATTAGAACTACAGCTGCAGTCTGTTTAGGTCTGTAGACCGGTTACATTCCCATTCCCCCATTAACAGACTATTTGCTCCATATTTGCTTATCTAAAGTATAATGACACAGTATACATACATACATGTGTGGTGACATCATTTGTTTAATTTGTGCACTTTAATTTGTAAAAGTGTTGCATTAATTAAACAAAACTAGTTTGAGATGTATATCCCCTTGTCTATATATATAAAGCCCTACACAGAAGAGACCCCTGCCCCCTCCCGCTGTTAAAAAGTAACTAGTAACTTGTACTTTAAGTACATTTTAAATCAGCTACTTTTTCACTTTTACTTCAGTAGATTTTTAGACTAGTACTTTTACTTAAGTAAAATTTCATCCAAGTAATCATACTTTTACTTGAGTAGAATATTTTTGTACTCTTTCCACCTCTGCATATTGGTGAATACATCCATCATTCATGAATTATGTGACATTGTAAAACAAAAAGCAGTTTGTATTTGCTTAAACAATAGAATAGAAATACCTTTCAATTAGGTAATGGACTAATGAAATTGCCTTATTCCTAAAATGGTATGTCTCAGTGTGACTTAAAGAAAGGCAGTGTAAACTCCAGAATGTTTTGAACACATTTCCTTTTGTCATACATGACTTCAGTGGTACACCTTGATAACTGAGAACGTCCTGCTTCTTCATGGATAATTCAAACCTAGAATGTTTTGTACATTAAAGGTTCAGTAAGCGGAATGGTCAGTTTAGCTAACTTCCTGTCAGTGACTGCAGTTAGCAGTCCCCTCCCTCGTCCCCACATTAATGCACTGCGGTCTTCAAGCAGCGAGTTATCTATCATCATCTCAGTTCCATAAGTGTGATAAAACATGATAAAAAATATCGAAACAGACATTGGGAAGGATTTTTACCTGCTCTGCCATTGTAGGCGCATACACATTCACCTATCTGTCGCTCTGCACATGCATCGGCAGTGAGACAGGTGCCGGTTTGTAGCGTTCTCTCTTCTGATTGGTTTTGGGATCCCCGAAAAGTTTATTTGACGATTACATGCAGAGCGGGTGACTGAGAGATCGGCTTTATGAAACGCGCACACTATATAAGTGATCACTGTATGAAAATAGAGCGATTTAACACTTATATTAACATAAATAAATCGCTTACTTCCCCTTTAAGGTCACTTGGTATGGAATAATGCTGTGAGCCCAATGTCGAGGGTTTGTGAAGCAAACCTCAGTGGATCAAATCTTTACAGTGGATAAAATAAAATAAACTTTCTTCAGACCAAGGTGCATACTTTTCACCTGTGTCCCCCAATGGGAGACACTTATTAATAAGAGATGCATGTCAAGCAAATAACTCTTTCACGTGGCAGAAGAAACAACATTCATGTTGAACAACATTCATGTTGTTTCTTCCTGATTTAAAATAGATAGGGCTGCTAGCACCCTCTCCAGTCCCTCTGTAATACTCATTACAACACACAAGCAACATGATAAACATTAGGTTTTGGTTAAACTAGCAGAACACTACAACTTAATCCAAATATGCTGGGTTTTCTGGGTACCATAACACAGTGCCATATCTGGCTGAAAACTCTGCATTTCTGCAAAGACTTTCTGTCAGAACTTGACAGAATGAATTTCCACAGGTTTGTTGCTTTCCAACCCCCAAATGCATCACCACCTTCAACGATTTACTGCACCATGTGATTAGCAGAGATGTACTCGAAGAATGTTTCCAGTTAACCTCTTTTCATAGCCTGGTCCTACCAGACCATCGTACTTCATTTCATTTGTACAGAAGGTCTGGAATTGCTCAATTGATAAACATTTACATTTAGTTGAAGGCGGGTGTCTGTTGAAGTTTAAAACTATTGGATCTGACCAGTGCCACTCTGGATCTGCCAACCAACCGCATAACGTTTGGTCGTGACGTAAGTCATGCGCCGGCTTCTGACTACAACTGAAACTGCCGCACGTCATTGTTCTCAGCCAGTCTCTCTGTTCGCTGATTGGACTGGTATAACTCTATCGGAGAAAACCCGTAAATATACTACGGACCCAGACTGACTACTGAAGGGAAATTAAAATTGAGCGGAAGTTGGTATGCTGGCGGTGCCAGGCTAGTTTTTTCACACTGTCCCCACTTCATTTCCACGTGGGATACATGGGCTGATTGTGACACCAGCACCAATCAATTTGTGGAGCCAAATCCAGACCCTGTATTAGGTCCTTGTTCTGTTCCACAACACTTCGATTGTATCTACATCTAACAAAGAAGTGTAGTAGATACATAGCAAGCAATGGAGTTTGTTTTACTCTAATTTATAGGGAAGGTTAATTATCACCTGATTGATTATGGCTTTAGCTCTGCATTCGCTGTATCACTAAATAACTGTTACACCTTTCAGACATCCTAGATAGGGAGATGCACTGGCAGACAGGTTCAGTGTTTTCAGAAACCTGCAATTATGTGTGTGTCTGACTCATGACTGCACCTGTAAAGGCAATGCGTTATCAAGAAATATATGTGAAGCCGTGTAAACACAAGCCTATGTCATCTCTCCTGCTTCTGCCCAGGTAGTCTGGCATTACTGTTTTAAAACAGAAAAAAACATAAATGAATTGCATTAGGAGTATATTAGGTCCTAAAGACACGTACTACTACTAGGGGTGTCGATGTTACATTTACAGTTGATTGGATTAGTGGTTCTAGCCTGGTCCTACCAGACCATCATACTTCATTTCATTTGTACAGAAGACTACTTGACTACTGAAGGGAAATTAAAATTGAGCGGAAGTAGGATAGGCGGCCGGTGCCTAGGCTACAGTGGTTCTGTAGCAAACTGCGAAAAATGCCCAGTCAAGCCAGCTGGGCCTTTGGTGCGCTTCTATCTGTGCTTGGTACAGATGCTTGGAAGGCCTAAAAAGGACAACAGTGTGCCACTATACCGTAACAGCATGAAAAGATGCATATCAAAATACCAAGTGACAGCATTGACACATTCCGAAATGTGCAATAAACTAGTGATAATAAAAAAACATGAGTATTTGGGCAGTAAGGTAGTTACAAAAGGCAAGGTTACGAGTGTCTCCACTGTGAAATAAAAGATGAATAACATGTTGGTTTGACACTGCACCGAGTGACAGTGATGCACATTCCTTGAATACCTGTGCAGCGTCACTTTTCTTGTTGTCTTCAAACCTGCATTAACCCCTTTAACAGAGTGCAGGGGTGAGTCATGTAGTGAGCAACAGTTAGTGATGATGAGGCCAACAGTCTCAGACAGCAAGACTTGCTGCCACAGCTGTAGAGAGACAAACAGACAGTGAGACAGTACAGACAGTGAGACAGTAGGCTAAAGCTGAAGTGAACGCTGGTGTGCGTCATTGTTTGCTTCAGGGTGCGGAGCAGAGCAATGACTTCTACCTGACTGTCACAGCTGTTTACAGGGAGCGCACGGCTGATGACATCGTAGCTTGGGGAAAGGGCGTGGACCATTACTACTGGTATTATTGAATCACACTAAACCATTTGATTCATTTTTGTGCTTTTTTAGAAATGAACTATCACGAGGGAGCAAAGCATTTAAAGGTGCACTATGCAGTTTCAGCGTAGAGAGATGTGTTTACATTTGTAGAGCCTGCAGTTTAGTTAGTACTACGAAACAAATGTACTTTACATGTAATTCTTACTGTTGATACAAGTGTATTTTTAAAGTGGATAGGTCTAGGCAAACTGTTTCCCCCTGCCTGCAGTGTTAATGCTAAGATAGGCCTGTCATGTCCTGACATTATCTGTACTTAATGCAAAATGCACTTTTTCATGGTTTTTCAACATTAAAGGTGCTGTAAGCGAAATGGTTATTTTAGCTAACTTCCTGTCAGTGACTGCAGTTAGCAGTCCCCTCCCTTGTCCCTACATCACCACATTAATGCACTGCGGTCTTCAAGCAGCGAGTTATCTAGCATCATCTCAGATCCGTAAGTGTGATAAAACATGATAAAAACTATATATATAAATAATATTATATATATATAACTAAATATTGGGAAGGATTTTTACCTGCTCCGCCATTGAAGGCGCATAAACATTCACCCCTCTGTTGCTCTCTGCGCGTGCACCGACAGTGAGACGTGCCGGTTATAGCGTTCTCTCTTCTGATTGGTTATCAGTAGTGGGATCCCAGAAAAGTTTATTTGCCGATAACATGCAGACCGGGTGACTGAGAGATTGGAGTTATGTAACGTGCACACTATATATACAGTATATAAGTATATAATTAAATATATCGCTTACTTCACCTTTAATGTCGCTAGAGGCTCCCAAAGTATGAGAAAAAACAACCCTCTCTCTTTATCTCCACCTTCACCAAAAGCCATGTGTTCAAAAACCCCAGTCAGATTTATTCAAATGGCGAGAAGCCACACATCCTAAAAACCAACCCGACTAAGAACTTCCTCCCCTGTGATAAGCACACCCCCAGATACACCTGAATCTAACTGGCAGTTAGATTCAAACCGGCAGTTAGATTCAAACCGGCAGTTAGATTTAAGGCCAATCAGAGAAGACAAGGCTTTTTGAAAGGTGAGGTTTAAAGAGACCGGCTCTAAAATGGAGTATTTCAGACAGAGGCTGAAACAAGGAGATTTAGCAATGGTACAGAGTAGGGATGAGCCCAAATCCGAATATGTATTCGGATAAGCACGGATAATGAGTTAGATACGGATAATTTCCGAATAGTCCCGTTATTATTCGGGGATTTTTTTTTTATATTATGCGCTTAATTGACGCAGCGCGTTCCGCCTCAATGACATAACAGGTAGAATTTTCTTTCCTTGAATTTCTTTGTATTCTGACAACACATTTAGAACTTTATGACTGCTCCACTGTATCTTATGCAACACAACGTTTAACGTTTACCAACTCCGTTATTAACGTTTTTTTGTGGCAAGTAAGAATGTTTCCACTCACTTATTAGTAAATGAGGGGCAATAAGAAAGAGAGAGAGAGAGAGAGAGAGAGAGAGATGAAAAGGTAGAAATATATCTGACTTTTTGACTTATATGTCAATATTAAATCAATTTGATGCTTTGAAGGAATAACAATTGCATTGACAATGAATATTAGTTTAGAAAATCAATGTATGTGTGACTTCCTTTAATGTAGGCTAATGTAAAAGAAACATCCGGTATACGCCACGCCCACTTCTTGTTGTGTATCCGGATACAGATACAGATACAGATACAGATCATTTTGTTGGTTGAACAGATACAGATAATGACATCTCCGCACACCCCTAGTACAGAGAAATATAAAGGTTTCTTTGGACACAACACCATAAAAACTGTTTCTAGTAGAAACCAAAATTACAATTTTGAACTCGAAAATTAGCATAATGTTTGACCATTAAAACAATGTGTCTTTCCTACATTAGTAAGTGTCATTTGAGTGATTTTTTTTCAAAGTCCATTTAAGATACGTAAGTATGATAATCATTGGTACTATTTGAATTGTATGTGGGTGTGTTCCTCCTTAGTACACAACCAAACAAGAAGTAACCTCGGACACGCCTGGGCTTGTTGCTATGTGCTCGTCATTGTTTAAATGCAAAACTGACTGTTGTGTAACTTGCTGATGTAAACGGTGTAACATCATAGATCTGTCCTTACCTATTATCCCATTTAATGAGCCTTTATAGAAGCAGACGATGCTGTACCCGACCATTACAGCCTTGTGTGTTGTGGGTCTGAAAGCTCTGCTGCTCTGTTGTGCTTTAGAGGATGACCACGTCAGAGCAGATGCAGCCCTACCCTGCTGTCCCACCAGGTGGACTTGGCAGTGCCAGCCTCACTCTGTGTCCGGGATTAAGACTTGTCTGGCAGACATAACAAAGAGATCGCAGCTAAGAGATGGTTGCTCATGCAAAGCAGTTGACGCTCTACTGTTTGAAGTGAACCAGTTTGGTCAAAAGACAGAGCGGCATATGGATATTTTTACCAAACACTATTAGGGAACATATGACACATTCATGTGTATACTGTACACAGTGAGGTGTGACTCTTGTGGAGTTTTAGCCTTATGTTCTGGGCCCAGTTTAAGCATTAAAAGATCTTGGAGCTGAATAATAATAATAATACATTTTATTTATATAGCGCTCTTCTCTCACTTGAATGATGCACATTCAAATGTTAGTAAGTTAGTTATTAGTTATTATTTGTCACATATACAATTGCACAAAGCAATGCATAGTGAAATTCTTGTTTACGAGTCTGGCTGTCATTCAACTATATAAAGGACAAGATTTGATTATTATAATGATTGGGTGGTCACTGGGTGGTGGGCTAGGTGACATTGTCAGTCTGGTTTAACGGTCTGATGGCCTGAGGAAAGAAACTCCTCCTCATCCTCTCTGTGTTGGCCCCCAGCAGACGGTAGTGTCTCCCTGAAGGCAGTAGGGTAAACAGACTGTTGTTGGGGTGGCTGACATCACTGCTGATCTTGTTGGCTCTTTTTCTGCATGGTTTGATGTGAATGTCCTGCAGATTGGAGAGGCTGGTCCTGATGGTTCTCTCAGCTGAGCCGACCACCCTTCTTAGGGCCAACTGATCCTTCTTGGTGGCGCTCCCCATCCAGGTGGTGATACTCAAATGTTGGTATCCATTTCTTATCGTGGAGGGGTTTTCCACCTAAATGCAATGCCTGTTGTGTAGCCATGTGCAGCAAACCCATTCTGCTGGCTGCTAGCCCTATAACCACCTAGCAGTCTCACAGGAGCAGAGGCTGAGTGAGGAGGGAACATGACTCATTACACATGCCGTCCAGTAAACTGCTCCAGTTATTCATATTGCATTGAAGATTCATGCAGATATACTGCCTATTGTACTTTCAACTCAAATACACACACATAATAGCTTGGATTTAGATACAGCTATAGGGGACATCATTTATATACACTCAACAAAAATATAAACGCAACACTTTTGTTTTTGCTCCCATTTTTCATGAGATGGACTTAAAGATCTAAAATTCATTCCAGATACACAATATTACCATTTCTCTCAAACATTGTTCACAAATCTGTCTAAATGTGTGATAGTGAGCACTTCTGCTTTGCTGAGATAATCCATCCCACCTCACAGGTGTGCCACATCAAGATGCTGATCTGACATCATGATTAGTGCACAGGTGTGCCTTAGACTGTCCACAATAAAAGGCCACCCTGAAATGTGCAGTTTTGTCTCACAGCAAAATGCCACAGATGCCACAAGCATTGAGGGAGCGTGCAATTGGCATGCTGACAGCAGGAATGTCAACCAGATCTGTTGCTCGTGCATTGAATGTTCATTTCTCCACCATAAGCCTTCTCCAAAGGCGTTTCAGAGAATATGGCAGTATATCCAACCGGCCTCACAACCGCAGACCACGTGTAACCACACCAGCCCAGGACCTCCACATCCAGCAGGTTCACCTCCAAGATCGTCTGAGACCAGCCACTGAGACAGCTACTGAAACAATTGGTTTGCATAACCAAACAATTTCTGCACAAACTGTCAGAAACCGTCTCAGGGAAGCTCAACTGCATGCTCGTTGTCCTCATCGGGTCTTGGCCTGACTCCAGCTCGTCGCCGTAACAGACTTGAGTGGGCAAATGCTCACATTCGATGGCGTCTGGCACGTTGGAGAGGTGTTCTCTTCACGGATGAATCTCGGTTTACATTGTTCAGGGCAGATGGCAGACAGTGTGTGTGGCGTCGTGTGGGTGAGCGCTTTGCTGATGTCAATGTTGTGGATCGAGTGGCCCATGGTGGTGGTGGGGTTATGGTATGGGCAGGCATCTGTTATGGACGAAGAACACAGGTGCATTTTATTGATGGCATTTTAAATGCACAGAGATACCGTGATGAGATCCTGAGGCCCATTGTTGTGCCATACATCCATGAACATCACCTCACGTTTCAGCAAGATAATGCACGGCCCCATGTTGCAAGGATCTGTACACAATTCTTGGAAGCTGAAAATGTCCCAGTTCTTGCATGGCCAGCATACTCACCGGACATGTCACCCATTGAGCATGTTTGGGATGTGCTTGACCGGCGTATACGACAGCGTGCACCACTTCCCACTAATATCCAGCAACTTCGCACAGCCATTGAAGAGGAGTGGACCAACATTCCACAGGCCACAATTGACAATCTGATAAACTCTATGCGAAGAAGATGTGTTGCACTGCATGAGGCAAATGGTGGTCACACCAGATACTGACTGGTTCTGAGTCCCCAGACCCCCAATAAAGCAAAAAAATTCACATTTCAGAGTGGCCTTTTATTGTGGACAGTCGAAGGCACACCTGTGCACTAATCATGATGTCAGATCAGCATCTTGATGTGGCACACCTGTGAGGTGGGATGGATTATCTCAGCAAAGCAGAAGTGCTCACTATCACACATTTAGACAGATTTGTGAACAATGTCTGAGAGAAATGGTAATATTGTGTATCTGGAATGAATTTTAGATCTTTAAGTCCATCTCGTGAAAAATGGGAGCAAAAACAAAAGTGTTGCGTTTATATTTTTGTTGAGTGTATAAAGGTGCACCTGTCTACCAAATTACAATGTGGGCCTGCATCTCAGCTGAATAATTAACTTTAATTTAAATTATTTTTCTCCATATGAAATTATGTTATTAAAAACAGGCACCATTTATGAGTCACAGAAAACTTAAAGATAACACTGGTGAAATGCATTTGGCATTGCCAATAAAGGTGAAGTCCGGGATTCTAAAGCTTGTCAAAATCACTGAATATCCGCTTACTGAGTTCCTTGACATATGGAGTCCAGTGCTTCAACACATCAGGGACTGAGGTGTCTGCCCCCTTGGTGCCACTTACCCTGCCGGGTGCCATGTGAGATTTGCCCCAGTTTTGTTTTTGCTTTTGTTTTGTTTTTTATGTATTTGTAGCTTGATTTCTTGATTATTTTGTCTTGTTTGTTTGTTCCTGAGCCCTGTTTCAGAGGCCTGTTTCAGGTAGCTGGTTTTGAGGCAACCCAGAGTTTGTTCGCTCTGGGTTGCCTCTTTTTTTTGAGAAGTGGAGAAGTGGGAGGATCAAGCATTTGTTTCTTCTGTTTCCATGGTGAATCATGTTATCAGCGATCCATTGACGATGGCTTTTACGCACGCGATCAACCCAGAGTGAACACGCTCAGAGTTGATTGACCCAACGCTGATCCACTGTTCTGAAACCGATAACCCAGAGTTACTCATCAACCCTGCGCTGCAGGATTAAACCCAGAGTTTGTAAAACCTGCTACCTGAAACAGGGCTCTGGGGCCTATAGTCTTTTATGTGGTACCTTAAAACAGGCTAATGAAAATAAAGCAGTACACAGAAGATAATGGAATAACTGTTAAACACTTTGATTTCAGATTGGAGTGACAGCTGACTGAGCCAATCAGGCAACAGAATAAGTTTATCCTTTACATTTAGCCTGGTCCCGACCAGGCTAAACGTAAAGGATAAATCTCCATGGTAATTTATGTCCCTCCGCTTTTATGCAACCGGATCATGGCTAACGCAAGCCAGGATAACCGAAATATCCTAGGTTAATCCCTTATCCTAGTTTTATGCAATAGGCCCCTGGGGCCTATTGCATAAAAGTGGAATAAAGACATCCAGGATGATTGATAAAGCCAGCCTTGACAAAGTCTAGCCTGGGCACTTTGGATTAGTCAATTGCATAAACGCCAATCCAGGATGTAAAGGAGCCGCTTTGTCAAGCCAGGGGCCTATCCGAAAAGTCCAATCTCCTAACCTATAAGCCTCCTTTCCTATGCCTTAACCCCTAAACGTCATCGGGGTTAAGGAGAGATGAAAGGTGCTTCCTATCGAACATAGGAAAGGACAGCGCTGTTTCAAATGAATTCGACTCCACTTTTCCTAACCGACGTCATTGCGCGACGGCGAGTATTGCTGACGTGAGTCTAGCGTGAAACTACACTATTCTCCGAAAATGGACTGCAACAAGCGCTCGTTTGATCCATGCGTTCTTTTCATATTGATTTTAATCAGGTTGTCGCCAACAGAGTGAGAATCACTCCCATATATCCCAATTGACATGTGGAATAAAAAGAGGCTTCTTTATTTTTGTTTTGTGTCTTTCTTGTCTGTTTATGTGGGGGAGGGGTGGGGGTTGTGTGGGTATTGTATGTGTCTACTTGTTCTGTTTTTTGTCCATATGTGCAAAATCGTAAAACCACTAAAAAAAAAAGAATATCCGCTTACTGTCCATAGACTATGGTGTGCACACCTACAAAGGATCTTGTAATAATACACAGCCTAGACTCCGTAAACAGGTATGTAAACAAAGGAGCCCATCAGAGTTGGCAACATACTCATTTACAGAGCCTAGGCCATGTATTAACACTGGGTTATTTCATACAGGTAAGCGGATCATGAGGAGATTTTGTCAAAAAGTGATTTTGACAACAATCCATCTCCAGATCACTGACATTTATTATATTTAATAGGGCTTCTGCAATCATTTAACAGTTGTACTGGTGTGTGTGATAACACTACCATTGCTTATTTTGTGCATATCTGGTAAGTAATGTGTTTTTCCATTTGAGTTTCCAATCTCATCATATTGATAAAACATGTTCAACATAAACGTTGTGCCTGTACTGTATTACTGAACAGCACTGTGTATATGATTGACTTTATAAACAGAAGTGAGCTCCTTTGTTCTGCTGACTATGAGCAGTGAGGTCTCTCAGAGAGGTTTGTTATTAGATTGAATATTGTTAATTACCTTGAGATATACAGTATAGTCTCATCATTGTTTCTTTTCCAGCCAAGATGGGATGTAACCTATTTCAAGGTCCAAAAAGCTACACGGTGGGGGAAGGGTAGCTAAACGATGAAGCACATCCAGGACATTAGGCTGCAGTGATACATCCATGAATTATATCAACTGGTTTGCCAGACAAGCGCTGTGTTTTTGGACTGCATCCCTTTGTGTTGGCAAAGTGGTCTCATTGGAATAACTGAGGAGGATACATATGTTTGTATGTAGTTAAAGACATACAGGCTACAACCTCTGGCAGTCTTTGAATCAGCTGCACACATCTGCATTACAGTACACTAACCCTGAGCCACTTCCCCCTGCAATGTTCAGGAGGCATAGAGGAACGCGCTTTGGGAAGAAGGGTTGGATATGATTACGTGCTGTACCGTTATTGCTTGACTTGAACTCATACATGTCAAGGTTGTGCATTGTATGTTCCTTTTCAAAAGTGAATAGGATTCTGCATGCATTTCATCCACATATACCACGTGTGTATTGACGGACCAGGCTTTGAATCATGGATTTCAGTTGTGCCCTAATTGAAAGATGTTCTTGAAAGGGAATATTCCATATGCTCAGTCTAATAACTGGAGAAAAGAAGTCACCCTTGAATGTGCTCTTGGTATAATGGGTATAGAAGGCCTTTGAGCTACCACATGAGATCCAGCGGGCTCTCATGTTTGGTATGCTTACAGCCAGAAGGGCTATTCTGAGAATGGATATGAACCTCCCTTGCATTGCTTTAGGAAGTAGCTCAACGACACAGTTTCCTGTTTATATTAAGAGGAGATAAGCTTCTCTTTAGCTTGCGCTCAAACTTGAGGTTTATACAGAATTGTTGGCGCTCTCATTGACCTAAGCAGGAACAAGGAACTGGTATATGTACTGTATGAAGCACAGCGAGGCACATACAGTACAAGTCAAAACACACACACACACTAACCGGACACTTTATCATGATAGACCGGTTCATGATAGCACATACATGTTCTCATGGCAGCAACTCAATGCATTTAGGCATGTAGTACTGGTCAGGACAACTTAAAGTCTTCTACTATTGAACAGGTGACTGATTTGATGTGCTCACTGACAGCATGGAGGTAATGATAATTCCTGGCTTGCTGTTCTGTTTTAACCATTGTCACTATCTCTGTCCAACAAGTTGATGTTAAATGTTTAATCAGTCCTCCTCTGTCCTTCTCAAATGCATCTTTTTTTTTTGTCTTTCTCATAATTCTTCTTTTTTAGACATAATCTTAAATTTTTTACATCTCCACTTATTACGCATTTCTCTCCATGGTAGTCCTTTTACTTGTCATATATCGCCTTAAATATCTTTTTGCAGTGTTGGCTGTGTTCACAGGTGTGAAATTATCTTGTGTGTGAGATCAATTTAAGTCTGAGCCTACAGTCACCACTTTATTTGTAGGGGAGAGTGGCCTAAGTTGTGCCACTTTTTACTCAAAGTGACTTTAAAGTGAGGCCTTGACAGTAAAGTCTCCAACTCAAATATATACATATATTGCAGGGTGTTGTGCATCCCTGGCAATAAAAACTTTGGATCTGGAATAAACTGTTGAAGAAATATAGCTTTCGGAAAAAAAGTTGTCTTGTGGCACAACTTGCCCCCGGTGTGGTGTAAGTTGTGCCATTGGAGAAAATACCATGGGGTAAATTGTGCCATTGATATATATCTCATAAACTGTAATGCAAGGCAAATCCCTTAGACAATCACTTATTTAAGGTTTATTTAACAAAGATTGAAGGTCAATTTTCTTAAACAAGGCCTAGCAGATCTAGGTGGTTTTGCCTGCAAAGCTAACAATGACAAAGTCACCATCATCATCTTTCTGGCCATCTGAACTCTTCTCAGTGGTGTCATTAAGTGGAATGGAGATGTCAGTTTCTTTTGAGCTACTGTAGACAATCACTTTCTTTTGGTGACCAGCGTATACAGCCATGCCAATGGCACAACTCTCAGAAATTTATTTTGCACTAGCTGCTCTGTGCTTGTGGAACCAACTGCCACCTGGCTATGCGATTCCCTCTCCATTTCTGCCTTTAAATCATGTGGCGCTACAACAACGGAAAACGCGTTTGAGGCTATAACTCCCACACCAAACGTCCGACAGTCAACAACTTTATATCCACAGATGCCCACAAGTCAGCTGCATCTTTTGAGATAAGCCACGCCCATTTGCGATAGGATAGATTTTTTCTACGTCGCAAAAACTGTGTCAGTCACCAAAACATACTCCTCCTACAGTTTTCGTCCGATTTGGACGAAACCAAAAGCATTATGCTCTACTGACTCCCACGAGCGAAAGTTGGTCAAATAATTTCTCTACGACCATCGGAAGGCTAAATGGTAGCGATTTAAAGATTCAATTTTTCATTTTGGAACATTTCTCACGTAAAATGGTGCTGCAGCCCAAACCGTAAAGGGTTGGGACATGCCACTTGCATGACTAGATCCAGGTTTGTGCGTGGTACGCAAACAAAAAAATTCAGACATGCTGACCACTAGGTGGCGCTACAACAAAGGAAAACGCATTTTGGGCTATAACTCCCACACCGAACGCCCGACAGTCAAACACTTTATATCCACAGATGCCCACAAGTCAGCTGCATCTTTTGAGATAGGCCACGCCCATTTTAGTATGGGAATCTTTTTCGCTACATCGCAAAAACTGTGTCAGTCACCAAAACACACTCCTCCTACAGTTTTTGCCCGATTTGGACGAAACCAAAAGCATTATGCTCTACCGACTCCCACGAGCAAAAGTTGTATAACACATTTTTCTACGACCATCGGAAGACCAAACGGTAGCGCTTTAAAGATTTGCACATTAGCTACCTTGCACCAAACTGCTCCTAAATCCAAAACGATTCATCCTATTAACACCAAACTTCACACATGTGTTTGTCCTATGGTTCTCAGGTTGGTTCTACTTTTTCCTTAAATTGCTCCAAAAGGGGGCGCCAAAAACACTTGAGCATCTTTCTCTGGGATTTTTTTGCCTTTTGGTCTATAACTCCCAAACCAAACATCCCACATTCAAAAACTTTACATCCCCGGATTCCGTGAAGCGAGGGGCCGGCGCCGCGGACGACGACACCCGAGTCGCGTGGGAGGCTTGGCCCCCGTTCACAACTGCTTGCAGTTCTAGTTTTATTATTTTAACCCCATATTATATCAGTGATATATTTCGCAGTTTTTACTTTGTGCTTCCTGCTTCTCTACACCCCAGAATGTCTGTCCAATGAATGAATGACCTCAGCTCACGTGTGGTTTTGTTCATAATGCTGGTTCACTTACAAAAGAGGCAATATGAAAGTGGAACACACCAAACAAAAAAAATCTATATTCTATTTGGTCTGGACCAAAGCAAGTGAACTAACGGACTTTCCCAGTGTGAATACACCCTAAAGGTGCGAACACACTACACGCGTTATACGCGTACAGACGCGTATAAAATTGGCAATTTTTCCATAGGGAACATTGGTTTACGCGCGTAGATGCGTTACTCACGCTAAAGCAACACTTTAGCCGCGTTAGCCGCATATGAGCCGCGTCTATACGCACCTAACGCGCCTACGCAGCTACGCGCGGAGTTCAAAATGTTTTACTTTTTACGCTCCTACGCGTGACGATTAGCCGCGTTGGCCAATCAGCGTAGGGCTTGACCCGACGTCACATACATTGGCACGGTCGGAGAACAGTGTACACAGAGGCTGAGAAACACAGAGGAGGAAAATGTATTGCAGGCGGCCGGTGTTGTATGACAGCAGCTCGGGAATAGAAGACGTGGGGAGAGTAAACCAGGAGAATGGACTTCCTGGTTAATTCAGTGGATATGTGCGGCTGTGCTTTAGCCGATAAAACAAGTTAGCGCTGTATAGCATTAGTTAACTCACCCGGTTGTGTGCGGGCGGCTAGCGCGTCATATTATGAACCCAAACATGACGGCTATGTCCGGGGGACTTTCACGACAAGTACAGCGAAGCACCGGTGTTGATCTACGCCAGCCATGGTCCGCTGTCACAGCCAGGTAGGGTAATGTTGGCTACTTGCCTTTATGTTGTGCCGCTGTGCACCAATGCTGCTGTAACTGTGTTTGTTATGTAGCTGCCGTGAATATGCAATGCTGTTTTAATGCTAGGCTATTTGTGCTGTTCAGTTTGTCTTTTGGCACAGTTGTTGGCCGTATTGTTGTTGTTTTTGTGCGGACATGCACACTGTTGTGTCGGGTCGGGTCTGATCGCCGCCATGGTTGATTAGGGAAATACAATATCGGGAGGGAGAGTAGGCACGTTACGGGCGTATAACCATTTTTGACACAAAATGATCAAGCAATATTTTAGCTGTTACGCGCATAGTGTGTTCGCACCTTAAGTGACCCTCTGCAGGCTGGGACCGATCCCAGCAATAAATGCCCCAATTATACACCCACTCAGATCTTTTCCCATTAAATCAAGGACAAGGACAAAACGTCGCTTTGCCTAGCATCATGTAGAGCAGAATTAGTTTTTCAGTTCTCCTTTATGTGAGCTCCACAGCTAATTATAATTTTAATGATCCTATTTTTATATATTTTTCCATAAATCCCCACAGAAAAGTTCTTCCAATGATCGCAAGATTGTTAAGAAAAACCTGTGGCTGAAGATGTATGGTGAGCTCCTCACATTCAGTTCTAACAGGAGAGAAGTAAAACGAAAATATAAGAAAAAAAATACGTGTTTTAAAAGGAAATGTAACTTTTGAAGAACTGGCTCAGTCAGATCCATCTGTGTTTCATTACATTGGAAAGGGAAGACAGCCACTGTTTCAACACTGTGTTGTTTACACTGTTGTCACTTTGCAGGTCTTTCGCCTTTTCAAATTCACATTTTAAAGTTTTGACGCACCATAAACTTCAAACCTATGCTGGTGGGTCCAGCTATGTGTTGACAGAGTGCTGACTCACTACCTTGAAGGATATGTTGTTTGTTCTTTACTGTTTAGTTTGCTCATCACTTCCTGTAGGTGGAACATTGTCTTAAACCATCAAGAGAATAAAAGCTCTGCAGATAGGGATGCTTGATAGCATCTGAAAGCGTCTTTGGAATGGGCTGCAAACAGTTTGCTAGCAACATTACAGTACTTTCCATTTGAGTCAAGTCCATGTGCCATATTGTGCTCTTTTCGAGTGGATAAAGGTACTAAGAATATATTTCTTTAAATAAATATTTTATTTGAAAATAAATACATTTTCTTAAAATAGAATCAATAACATTACAAAAGCTTTGGGGGTAGTGGGGAAGGACAAGAAGGGGGGAAGGGGGAGGGGGGGGTTACCCAAATGAATGATGTGTACTTTTGGAACAAGGAGTACAATCTCACACGTTTTTTCTTTATATTTTAAGACAAGTTCCCACAGTGTGTTGTACTGTACATTCTCAGGCTGCTTTGTGGGAAAGTGGTGGCATCCCCTCGCGCTTGCTTTAACATGCAGTCTACTTGGTCTTAAAACTTCAGGCCCTGCACCCAGAAAACCATTGGTACACTCATACTGTATCTACAAACTCGTTTGTAAAAAAAAAAAAGAATAAAAAAAATAAATGAAGGATATAATCTTTTGTCAACACATCAAAATCAGCCACTGATTTACATCTGACAAAGGTTTTTTTTTTTTCAAAAGTACCTTAAATGTGTCTAGTTCAACTTCACCTCTAGTCTACAGTACAAAGATACAATACATAGAAGAAGGCTCCACTTATTGATATAGCAGTAATCAGAGGCCACTGTCTCGCTAAGGCCAAAAGGATTTCCATTTTAACAGCGAGGTTGTGACTTTTGTCCGGCTGCAGTTTGCCAGGTGTAAATAGAAACAGAGCGGGGAAGGCTCCTGCTGTAACCACAGCGTTTCAATGGCCATTGTATGAGAGGAGAGCTTTGGAGACGGCCAGGTCTCTAGAGAGACAGGGACAGCACTTGTACTGGAACAGATTAACACGGTGCAGCAGCACTGTCCTGACCCCTCACACAGCTCCAGAAATAGCCTCATGAGCGCAGGAAGTTCTCTCTCAACAGGCCTGCAGCGGCAAAGCACAACACCTCCACAAAACACCACAGAAGCAGCCCATCTTAACACGTATTGAGTTACTGAGAATGTGCAAGCCAACCTCAATTAAGACAAGCGTGTAAGAACATTTAATTTGAATCTAATCAGTAGAATAGCAGCAGAGTAGGCTAATCTATGGCAATAAACAACAACTTTGCACGCTTTGTGCTCTGCGCTCACTCCCCCTGCCAATTGAAATCAATGCCACAGGTAGCGGTAGCTTTAAATAATGATTAAAGCAAGTGCTGCTGTGGGGAGTGCTGTGTCCACACATCAAAATCCATCTCCCCCCACACACACAGAATCCCCGCACAGCCTTCCATCACCTTCAGCACGGGAGGAGGGCACCATGCCATGGGGTTTAAATGCCTTGCTGCACTGACCACACACAGACTTACACTAGTAACACACAGACGCAAATGCTGCAATCACACACTTTTAAATTTGATTTGGACCCATCCTGTTTGAGAGGGAAAATCCCACATTAGATCTGTGACTAACACCTTAACTTTCTGTTAGCCAGTGGTGTGCACAGGAGGGGTGCAGGGGGGCCATGTCCTTTTTGTTCTGCGTGCCTCACAGCCCAACTTCAACTTGTTAACCTGTCAATTTATGAACATTTCAAGAACTAGTTTGCTTTACTGCAGGCCATCTCTTTACATCAATGTATACATCTATATACTTCTCTGCTGTTGAAATGCTAAGAACTGGTTTGACGCATGCCTGTTTGAGAGTCTATGTACGCCACAGCTGTTTTTGTTTAGCTTGCAACAAGCCAGAGTCATGGTGTTTCCCACAACAGGTTTCTCTCCCCCACTAACAGTTTGTGCAATTCTACTAAGCAGTAACCCAAGACTCGGTCGCAATGTGCAGCTAACTGTCCGACTTGGAGCAGAGCAACTTCTGAGCATTTCTCTACAGATAAATGCTTTGTTTAGACCAACACTCACTATATCACTCAGCAGTGTGCTATATGGCCAATGATCACAGTTCATTGGTTGGGAACTGGTGCCATACATTTAGTGATTGCAGATTTGATCAGAGTCAGGTACATGAGAGTGAAAGATAAAGAACATTTCAGCCATCACGTCAGCCAGGAATGCTGCACAACCACCTCACTCTCCTGCTATTCAAAGGGAAATGTGGAATATTTTTGTAGGAACTCAGTTTTGAAGAGCCAGCCTTCAATACCCACACACATTGACAGAAAAGAAAATCCATTCCTAATCCCTTCATCCTTACACAAATAATTTCAGAGGACTACCTTTTATAAACTTGTAAAATGTCTGCTACTATTTGAAGGTGTCACCGGAGATAAAGTACATTTAGAGATGCCACAGATATCAAGCAGGCCCAGATGGATAGTCTTTTTCTGGGCGTTCCCCTCGTTGGGTTCCTTAAGTTCACAACGATCCCAAAGCATTGGCACTGCAGGCACGTGTGCTGAGGGGCCAGACGGGTACAGACGAGAGCACGGCTGCCTCAACTTGGGCCAAAGACGACAGATCTCCCTGGCGGTGGCTCAAATAATCCAAATGTCAGCTGGCAGCAGGCAGGTCAGTGTGAAGGTGTACCAGAAAACACACAGACACAGAAACACCCAAATAACAGAACAGAGAGATTGTCTCCTTTCTCGCTGTGCTACTGGGACCGCTCTAGTTGTCATTCTTTGGGGGTGTGTCCAGTCCAGTCCAGTCCAAACAAACTCAAATAAACAGCTTCCAGGCTGCTGTTGCTCAACAGCTCACTGTGCTCGGCTGCTGTTTGCACACAAAGTCCGATATGAAGTCAAACTCGTTCTGTCCCAGGTAGAGCTCAGGCAGCTCCTGAACACGGTCCAAGCCCAGCTCCAACACCAGAGAGGTCAGAACCTCCTCGTCGATCAGGTCCATGTCCATGCCGTTCATGCCCAAATTGCCGCCCATGTGCTGCATGCCCGCCAGCTGGGATGGGCCCATGCGGTACTGAGCTCCGTTGGGCATGTGGTGGCCATTGGCTGAGGCCAGAGGGTGTCCGTGGTACTGGGTGTTGAGTTTCTGAAGGTGCATGCTGGCCATGAGCTGCTGAGAGGTGAGGTTACCGGTATGGTACTGCTGTGGATGGCCACCTTGTTGCTGCTGCTGCTGTTGGTGCATGTGGTGGTGCTGTTGTTGTTGTTGTTGTTGTTGTTGTTGTTGTTGTTGTTGAGCCTGGCCGTTGTATATCATGTTCCCAGACATCATCTGCTGGTGGTGGTGGTTGGCCATGGGCGCTCCACCGTTCACCATGCCTCCGGGCCCCACCATGGCCGAGCGCTGCCTCATGGCTGCCTCGTGCAGGTTGCTCTGGGGGCTCCGGCCATAGTGCATGACCTGTCCGTTGGGTAGATTGCGCAGGCCGGGCTGGACAGCTCCACCGCCGTGCTGCGGAGGTCCGTTCATGCCCATCCTGAAGCCGTGGGTCATGGGCATCATCATGTGTTCGGCCATGGCTGCTCTCTGTCAACAATGAAAACATACACACACTACACGTCAAATTAGATTGGAAATCACAGTCATTATAACACAAGTCAGCTTAAAGGGGGCCCTCCAGCACATTAAAGTTTGAGTCAGGGATTCTGGAGAACGCTTGTTGTCAAAATCCTATCTCCTCACAATTTGCGCTACACGTCCATACTGTGTGTGCGTGGTGAATGTTATACAGTGATACACAGCCTAGGCTCTGTTAACAGGTATGTAAACCTGTTTAATTTCAACATGAAGCCAGCTAGCCAGGTAGCCTACAGAACTGTTGTTATTCAACACAGCTAACATAGCCAGCTATCATCTACTAGTAGACAATTATTTGAGTCAAAGAAAAATCAAATCATCAAATGTATTACCCATACTGCCCAGCCCTTCCCTGATGATGTCATCAGAGTTGTCTCGGATTGCCTTTGAGACTTTTTTGTGTAAACATGTTTACGTCTAAATGATAAAGTGAAGGTGAGGGGGTTACAGATGGGAGCATTTATCACGTTGTGTTATGGGAATTGTAGGATTCAGCATGTAAGGCTTTTTACCCAGAGGCTAAGAGACTAATAGTCAGTATCTCTGTCTCTGCTCCAATGTCACTGTGGTGAAAAACTAAACCGCTGGAGCGCCCCTGTAAAACAATGACAAAAATAAAAAACTCCCTCACTGACTCACTTGAGAACAAACCCCAGCGTTTCTCTACTGAAACTAGCCTAGTGTCCCTCTCTCTCTCCCACAGTTTCCCCTTCTCTGTTTGAACACAGAAACCTTCCAAAATGACACACATCATCCACATCAGTGAATGAGCACTGGGTCTCATGCTGACGAGGGAGGGCAGCAATACCCTTGCATTGCAGCCAAAA
Source organism: Ammodytes marinus (assembly GCF_949987685.1). Lineage (NCBI taxonomy): Eukaryota > Metazoa > Chordata > Actinopteri > Uranoscopiformes > Ammodytidae > Ammodytes > Ammodytes marinus. The sequence goes on from NC_137221.1 coordinate 26,625,336, forward strand.
GGACACAGAGGAATGCTTCTTCAGACCACACACACACACACACACCATACTGCCTCTGTCTTTTCTTCACACAGTCATTACAAAACATCTCCCCAATTAAGATCACCCACAGATGACAAACAGACACACACAATGCTGGAAGGCTAATTTGTTGTCAACGTGATTGGCTCGTGTAATAAATGTATGACATTCTCTTTTATAACCTGCCTGCCTCTAAACGAGGTGACTGTAAAAACACATCCAGAGCGAGCCATGCTATATGATTGAATGCCTGGCTCCTGTCTGAACAAAATAGTCTAACAAAGGCAGTTCAGGCTTTTTAATTTAATTCCCTCTCAACAAGCAAAATGAACTGTGGTGGTGTCCATGGCTGCTGCTGGCTCGTAGCATTTCAACATGTTAAGAGCTGATTAAACATGACACTTTCCCTAAATACCTAAATCCCCATTGGAACGTTCTGCTGTTATATCCACTGTTATCTAATTATACTGTAGCCTATATCTGTGGAGCTTCTTTGCAGATCTGGACTATCATTGTGCCAATATGCCACTTTAAAAGACTAGTCTGAATGAGGATAATAATTTGATGGCATTCATACACAAGCAGACATTATCTCTCTCTTCGTTAGACTGTGCATGTGCGGGCTATTTGGCATTACGCGTTGCCCACAAAAGCGCAACAAACCAAAGTTGCTATTGGTGAAATGTGTCCTGTCTTAGCTTGTATGCAGATATAAGCAGCCTGTGTTTATTCTGTGGAGATGTGATAAAGTAAGTCAGCAGTATGGGAAAGGGAAAGTGGCAGCCTCTACCTGCTTTAAGGGAGCAACAGAACAGAAGACGACACCTACCTAGTCCGATGTATTTTAGTAAATGTGGAAATCCGTGCGCGTAGAGAAGTTGGATCGGTTGGCCGGGCGTTACGGCTGATGCTCCGGCTACATGCAGCCCCTGCGGCGGATTGGAAACTCTGCGAGTCTCGGTACAGTCAGAGCAGAGCGGTTTGTTTTCTGGGTCAACTCGGGGATTATGTGCATCTATAAAGCGCACAGAGAACGAGCGAGAGAGAGAGAGAGGGTGGAGAGAGAGAGAGAGGGTGGAGAGAGAGAGAGAGGAGGAGCCAGCGTCCTCTCTGTCTCCTTTGTTGCCATTGGTCCTCCCCCTCCTCTCCCTTAATCACCGCGCAAAGAAACATTGACTAACTACCACTACCTCCGGTCAGCCAGCGGAGCAGCAGAGCCCCGTTAGGCCGAGCTGAGATGGACGTATGGAGAGGCTTTCTTTCACTGCCGCCCGCATGCGGGGCTAAGAAGCGCTAAGTGTTTCTGCTTCAAAATAAAAGTCAAAGACATTGATTTCTCACATTTCACCAGTTAAAGGTTTTTAATGTGAAGTTACGCTGTATGAAATCTTCGGTTTAATCAACAGTAACTTCACTGCGAGCTACATGTATAGTTTGTCTCCTAAAGAGTGGGATTTGTGACATAACGAAATAAACGATATTGCATAAAATGAAACGATAGACGTTTTTGTTTCGTCAGACGATATATATCGCACAGCCCTAATGCCAATAGAGCAGTTCCAGACCTTCTGTACAAATGAAATGAAGTAAGATGGTCTGGTTGGACCAGGCTAGCAGGCCAACAGGCTTAAAACAAAATATAAAATAACAGATATAAGCCTAAATAACGTGAAAAATAAAAAGACAATACTAGAATAGTAAAAGCTCCACTTGTATTACTGTAAAAGCCAGCGCAAAGTGGTGAGTTTTAAGCATCGATTTAGAGTCATCGATGGACTGGTAATTTGAAGTTAAACTGTTCTACAAGTGAAGAAATGAAGATGATTTTGACATATATTCACTATCTTTTATTTATCTATCTATGGAAAAACAGTTTTTGTTCAGTAGGCTGTATAAGCACAATTTCATCAAATCTTTCCCTGGACTTAAAGTCAACTGATTTTCAAATTGAGCATGCGGGCAGCAAACATCTGACACACTGTTAAGTTACTGTGAAGGTGGAGCTGGCTACGGTTTATTGACACAGCCCACTTTATCTCCAGGCTTTCTCAGAGCTGTTCCTCCTGCTATGAATGAAATCTACGGGGTCTGAAACCAAAACAAGGAGCTTAAAGTGCTAGGGGGAAAAAGCTGAGAAAAAGTTAGGTGATAATTGTGAATTTGTCACAACAAGGGACTCGTTTCACAATGCACATAATCATTTTGTTAGCCTCATAGCATAATTGCCTAAATCATATTTACTCTACTCTACTCTACTTTTACTCTACATCTACTCCATTCTACATCTATTCTACATCTACTTTACCCTACTCTATAACCCTTAAAATATGACTTAGGCAATTGTGATATTGGGCTAACCAAAAGTAGATGTAGAGTAGAGTAGATGTAGAATAGAGTAGATGTAGGGTAGAGTAAATATGATTTAGGCAATTATGCTATGAGGCTAACGAAATTAAATCTTGATAGTTTTGGAGTGTTTATAGCTTAAGGTGAGACCCCTGCAGGTAAAGAGGGTCATTCCTTTCAGAAATGTTTGAATAAATATGCAAATGTTATCGAACTAATTATGCATTAATTATTGTTATATAGATGCATTTGCATCTCTTTAAAAACCTATAATCTAGATGTTGGATAAAGCCAAAGTTAAAAGCTTTATTTAAATGTTACAACAGTGGTTAAGATAATGTAAGGTTAAGATAATGTCCATTAAAGATGTTTGTATAGGAGAGATATACAGACGCCAACAGACCAGGTTTAATAAACACTTATTTTAGCTTTTTTTAAATTTTAGAATGAAAGAAGACGTGTTAGAAAAGCAGAATAGACAAAAATCTCAAAACTTCCTGGAGAGTCTTTTATTAAGACATAGAATTAAAGTTTCCCAAGATTCTTCTCCTCAGGGTGACATGGGTGAACATGGGCCACAGAGGAGGCAAGACACACACACACACACACACACACACACACACACACACACACACACACACACACACACACACACACACACACACACACACACACACACACACACACACACACACACACACACACACACACACACACACACAACACCCACTTCCCAAATCGTGCAGACTTCAGTTGAAGTGAATGGGCTGGACGTATAATGTTAGTGTTATATATATGTACAAAGAAAGTGCCAACATGAAAGGAAACCCAACTGTACCCAAGAATACATTCTGATTATGTCCTGTGGATTTTTACATAAAGTACAATTCATAACATATTATATGTAGTGGTGGATTGTAATTGAGTACATTTAGTTAAGTACTTTATTTCATCTTTTCTTTTCATGACACTTTCTACTTCAATTCCCAGTACATTTATTTGAACGCTGTTGCTGCTTGTTACTTTATAAAGGAAGATTGTTTGCACACATAACATATGAAGAGTTAATAACATATGATGCTTTCTTATTAAATGAACTAGCAACAATACAAGCACAGCTGAAACTATGGTTAATCAGTGAGTTGACTGAAAGACAAATACTTGGAAACTGTTTCAATAAACATGTAGTTCTTTTTCTAGACAAAACATTTCATGGTTCAGAAATGTGTGGATTTTCTTGCTTTAATTTTCTAATAATTTTAAAGTTTTAATTTTTTTGTTGTTGAAAAAGCAAGGTGTAACTTTGGGCCCTGCAGTTTCTTCACAGTAATATATTAAATCATGTTTTACTTTGTGCTAATTTAATAAGAACCACATTGTTACCATGCCCATTTTTGTTAGCTTGGTTCAATGCAGGGCCTATGGAAGAATATGAAACATTTGTATATTACTACGTCATATTAGTAATCAAAGTTGACTTCATGAGCAATACAATACAGTACATTTGTGGCTTTGACTGGTTTGACCAGTAGCTAATGGGAGCTAATGTACGTGACATTGAGTAAGTTTGTTTTATGACTTCCTGACACTTCTCCCATACACACCCACGCAAACTCTGACTTAGCTGTCAGTGGTCCTGTTGCATTGTGGGTAGAGAGCATAGGAAGTAGGTTTTGACAGTGAAAAGAAACGCCTAGAAAAAAAGCCTCTGCTGCATCAATGTTGACGCTCCTTGTTGGAATGTCCATTGTGCGTCCAACAATGTTATAGGAATGCAATGCTAAAACCACAAGTGTCCTTGAGGCAAAGCAACATTCAGGGGGCTCCTTCAGGGGTTAGGGTTGGACAGACACCCCTCTGTGTCAATTCTACAATGACACCAGAACATGTAGTAGCCTGGTCCTACCAGACCATGGTACTTCATTTCATTTGAGGTGCACTGGAACACAGACAGGTCGGAACTCGGAACTACCAAGTCAGAAATTTCCGGGTTCCGAGTATAAAGGAACACAGCATTTAACTGAAACTGGCGCGCAACTTCAACGTCATCGTTCTCAGCCACTCGCTCTGTTCGCTGATTGGCCGAGCAGAAATGTTCCTGAGCTCGAACACATGAATACACCTCAGACCCAGACTGACTACTGAAGGGAAAATTTAATTTGAGCGGAAGTAGGTAGGCGGGCGGAGCCAGGCTAAACATTTAGAGGGGTGCCAGAAAACTGCGGATGCATCTCCCACTGTAATATATCAAATACTCTTTGCCCTCAAAATCAGTACAAATAATACACAAAAGAACAGAACAAATTGAAAAAAAATTAAAAATTAATAACATTTGTAGTGTTCCACGCATACTCCTTAAAGGTGAAGTAAGCGGTTTATTTATGTTAATATAAGTGTAAAATCGCTCTTTATTCATACAGTGATCACTTACATAATGTGCGTGTTTCATAAAGCTGATCTCTCAATCAGCTGCTTTGCATGTAATCGGCAAATAAACGTATTGTAGTATCCCGGAATTTTTATCCAATCAGAAGAGAGAACGCTACAAATCGACACTCGTCTCACTCATATATATTATATACACTCCATGGTCTCACTGTCGGTGCACGCCAGAGCAACAGATGGGTGAATGTGTATGCGCCTACAATGGCGGAGCAGGTAAAAATCCCTCACAATGTCTGTTTTGATGGTTTTTATCATGTTTTATCACACTTATGGATCTGAGATGATGCTAGATAACTCGCTGCTTGAAGACCGCAGTGCATTAATGTGGTGACGTAGGGACGAGCGAGGGGACTGCTGACTGCAGTAACTGACAGGAAGTTAGCTAAAAGAACCATTCCGCTTACAGCACCTTTAATGGGACAGCTATTGCTAGTGATGACATCAGAGAGAAAAGTAAAATTCCATCTGCATTTATCTTACAAGCAGTGAATAGCATGTTCTTGCTTTAAGCTAACTGGCAGCTTCAATCACTTGTTCAAATTAGTCCCTGAGGTTTTACTCAGTGTATTTTTCCACCTTTGACTTCATTTGCACTGGTCAAACCAAGGAGATACAATGTGGCTATGGATGTTCTTATAGTCGACTCCACTCAAGCATGTGTTAAAAAGATGTTACATTGTTGTTGTTTGCAGCGTGATGGAGATGAGAGCAGCTCCAGAGCCAGCAGCATGTCCTTTTGTTTTGGCCTCCTTCCCCCTGTGTGGAGAGAGAGAGAGAGAGAGAGAGAGAGAGAGAGAGAGAGAGAGAGAGAGAGAGAGAGAGAGAGAGAGGGAGAGAGAGAGAGAGTCAAGCCCCCTCAGCAGGAGCTTGGTATGTATTCCTGTTGACATACACACACACCCTCTGTGGCAGAGGAATGTGTCCTTTTTTCATGGCCCCTACAGTCAGCCAGTCTTCTTCCAGCCTCTTTCCTAATACTCTGTTCACTTGACCAGTGTGGCTTCATCCTCTTCTCAGAATAGTTTTGATCTTGTTTAGTATAAGGAGCAGTTGTTTTCAATAGTGAATGGATGACTCCTGTGATGTTGAGTATTCTGCCAAATACAGTGTGCATTCAAAGTTGGGCTTTTTCTTCAGGGCGCATTGCAGATAGCCACTGGTCACATGTAACATTACAAGTCATTTACATTTACCTAAGGCCTGGACTTATTTGACTCAACATCATTGCAAACGAGGGTCACCCCTCAATTGATATCTTCAGTGTAAATAAAGGTTAAATGAAATTAATTTTACTGAATCATTCTTTATACACAGCAGGCAACAGACACAGAGGCTATTCACAGAACGTATGGGAGCAAACTGTGACTATTATGTTTTCATCCATCTTAATTTCCTCTGTTTGTCGTCCCGAAGCGAGTGACGTGGGGAGGAGCTCAGCGCTGATTGGCTATCGCGGCGCGGCCGGCGGCAAAAAGTTCAATATTCTCAACTCATGCGGCAGCCGCGCCGCCCTATCCGTGCCGCGTGAACCGCTCTATGACCGCCGCCGGCCGCCCATTCGCGCGGCGACGCGCGAAATACATTGACTTTCTATGTAAACTCGCCGCGCGGCGGAGTGCAGTGTGTTCGCACCTTAAAATTGCTGCCATGTGATTGGCTGATTAGCTTTTTGTTTTTATAAGCCATTGAACAGGTGTACCTAATAAAGTGGCCGGTGAGTGTATATAATACACCAATTACGTTTTAGATGACTTTTACACTTGTTATACACAACATTATGATCAGTTAAAGGCAAGACACCCCAGCTGAATAGGAATTTTTTTAACTTATAGATATCATCATGAAGCTTTGCCAGTTGATTACTGACATTAACACAATACTTTTTTGTATTACATGTTTTTCTTTAATCTTTTATTAAATATGCAAATATAGCAATATTTAACCAATTATGCGTACATTTCAAACAAAAAAATCGAGATGTTGGATAAAGCCAGAGTTAAAATCTCTATTTTATTTTAACCACATATTAGTTTCTAAAGTTTTTACACAACAGATTTTGGATACAGCCTTTTTTCATTTAATAAATAAAAATGTCTTAGAAATGCATTTTCGGGACTTCCGGGTTACAGAGCATGGAGTAGGTGCGTTCGCTTTCTAGCTCCCACTAACTATTTCAGACTTAACTGATTAAACCCTATTTTCATCGATTTTTTTTGTGTTGCCGGTAACACTAACACTGATTCGGAAAAATGCCTAGAGGAAAGAAAAACACAAAAAGAGATTCGGCAGAGTCAGATATGTCCTCGGACAGTGTGGTTAGCATGGACGTTAATGCTAGCTCAATGGCTTCCATACCGGACTTGCTTGAGCGGCATAGAGCAGCCATAGCCGCTGAGTTCAAGTCATCATTTGCCAGAATGGTCACTAAGCTAGACAACATCCAGGCCGTGGTCTCAGGCCAGGGGAAACGTATAACCGATCTCGAGGAGAATGCAGAAACTGTTTGCGGACGCCTGGAGCAACTTGAGGCTACGTGCTCCTCACTGCAGGAAGACAACAAGTCGCTGAAATCTAAACTATCGGATTTGGAAGGGAGAAGTAGGAGACAGAATGTTCGTATTGTGGGCTTACCAGAGTCACTTGAGGGCTCACGCCCCACCGCCTTTCTCTCCGAGCTTCTCGTCGAGGTTTTTGGTAAACAAGCTCTCCCTTCTCCCCCGGAACTGGACAGAGCTCACCGCACTTTGGCACCCAAACCTGGCCCGGGTGAGAGATCACGGCCCGTCATTATCCGCTTCCACCGATACCAGATTAAAGACTTGATCATGAGAGAGGCACGTAAACAAGGCGAGCTGGAATACCACGGCCACAAGCTCCGGTTCGACGAGGATTACAGCGCGGAGGTCTTGAAGCAGCGGGCTGAATACAAGGGGGCCATGGCTGAGCTTTATCAGCGCGGTCTCCGCCCCTCTCTCTTCTTCCCTGCGAAGCTTCGCATTACTCTCCAAAGCGGCGAGAGAAGGTGGTTGTGGTCCATCTCTGAAGCATCTAACTACATCTCTTCATTGGGTGTGAGTCCGTAGTAAATACGACTGCCTGCTGTGAGTATACAAATTTGGACAAATGCTCTTTTCATATCCCCCAGCCAATCTCTCAGACTGATGGTACTACACACATTTTGTCTCCCTTTTTTAAAATGAGTAAATCAGCTGGGTGAGCGTGACATTTTTGTTGCTTGTCATTTTGACGTATTGTCTAACTCACTCGCTTTTTTTATTTGTATCTCTAATTTAAAACGGCTGGATAAGCAAGTCTGTTTTTTGTTTTTTTTTGCCATTTGGACAGCTTGTCTAACTCACGCCTTTTTCTCTTTTTTTGTATTTTGAATATGTTGGGTGAGCATGGTATTTTTGTTTAGTGTGTTGTCATTTTGACAGTTTGCTGGATTGTTCATAGTGTTACTAGCTGTTATGGGGTGAACTGTACAAGACCTATGTGGGAGCTAGCATAGGTCAGGAAGTTAAAGCTTGGAATGTTTGTTGTGAGACTAGTAAGGGTCTTTTGGGGTTTGCTGTTTAGAGCAATATATGGGGTGGGGTCTGGGTGGGGTGGGTTGGTGTTAACTGGGGGTTTAGCTGATAAGTCATCAACTGCTGTGTTTTCAGTTATTTATGTTTTCCTTTTTTTGTGTGTTTTTCTTTTCCTCTGTATTTTGCTACTCTTTTTCTTATCGGAGCAACTCTTTTTATTCTCACTATAACTGAGCTAGATGAAGGGCAATCTTAATTTAAGGCGAGACACCCCAGGTGAATAGGGAATTTTTTTTTATTTATAGATATGATCATGAAACTTAGCCAGTTGATTACTGACATTAAGACATTTATTTTTTGTATTACACTTTCTTCTTTAATGTTTTATTAAATATGGAAATTTGGCAATATTTAACCAATTATGCGTAAATTTGCGTCTTTTTTCGAGAAAAAAATGAAGATGTTGGATAAAGCCAGAGTTAAAATATTTATTTCATTTTAACAACAAAGTAGTTTCCAAAGTTTTTACAGAACAGATTTTAGATACAGGCTTTTTTCATTTAATAATTAAAAAAATACTATGTACAGGTCTTAAAAATGCATTTTCGGCATGTTTTTAAGTATAAAATGTCTCATAAATCCGAAAATGAACAACATATTAACAAATCCTTCTGTAATAACCTTCAGAATAGTGCTAAGAGTGATTATGGAAAGTTTAGTTGATGTAAGTGCTATAGAAGTTGAGATATATTTTTCAGAGTATTGAAAAAAACTCATTTTGAGAAAACAGCCATTAAAGATAAAAAGTGTGAATTCATATAAATACTGATAGGTAATCACTGTTTATAGCAACAATAACTAATTTAATTACACCCCTCAATGCCCTATTACACTGCTTAACATATTTAAACTACAGTATACATATTTGCTGGATTATATAAAGAAAACACAGAGGTCACAAGACATTCAAGGAACTGATGGTTACGCTGGGATTTCAAATTACTGTGGATGCCTATTGAGCTGTATCTTTTTGTCACATGTTCTTATCTTTTAGTGATCCCAAATTAATCTGCCATGCCTGCCCCATATGTAGGATGTTCTGTTGCCTCTTGCTGGTGCCTTTTGACCTTTTTGGCTGTATCACTGGACTTCCTCCTACGTTTGGCACATGCATTTATAACAACCTTTGCTTTTGAAATGCGCATCACATCCTCATCTCTTATTGCATTGACTGTGATGGCTGTGCTGTCAAGCCAGAGCCTCTCCATCACAGCTAACATTGAAGTGGCTCCCTCATTAAAAGTGGCAATTGCCATACTGGCTGCAGCCTCAACCCTACTTTTACCTACAAACACGGTTTTGGGGCATTGTGACCAAATTACTGAGTTGAGACACTCATTCGCATTTTGTGTGCCTCCATGCTGCATCCTTTGCAGCAGACTGTCACTAGACATCCTATGATAAACAGGGATGAGCTTCTGTCCTACCTCCCGTGTCAGGAAAGTACATAAATGATTTTTATGGGTGTCTGGAGTTTTCCCATTCTCCTCTGCTCTCCTGTACCAGCACCAGGTGGGTTTGCAGCGTGTGTGTAATGGAGTCTCATCTGTGGACATAGAGTGGAGGAGACCAGCCCATATGGCTGTTTTCATCTGCTCAAGTGAGCCCTGATTATTGAGCACTGCCCCTCTGTAATAATTTTGTAAACTTTTGCACTTTAAGGCAGTGAGTTTCCCCACTCCTTTCCCACCCAATTTTCCCTCAGCACTTAGTTTACGAAGTGCTGTTCCCATGCGCTTGTGTGCATGATTAATACATTCCAGTTTATTTATTTCATGATTCGGATACGGGTTCAATGCAACTACTGCTCTATAAGCTGTGCTGTCACCATCAGACAGCATTTCTGTGTAGCACAGGTTGTGGCGTTGGATAGATCTAGCCCACATCCGCTTGGCTGCCTCCTGTTCCATTGCTTTACTTGAGCCGTTGAAATTATTTGCGCAATCGTCATGGGATATTTTCCAGCCACTGTATTCCTGCTCTGAAATTTTACCCTCTCGCCTCTCACTTTCCTTCAACATGCACGCATGACAATAAGACGACACAACTTCAAAGTCTATCACTAGCCCTGTGATGATGTCAATGCACACACCAATTCCATAGTTTGAGGTAAAGCCCCTTTTCTGCCATGTACCATCAAAAGACACACTGATATTGATGACAGCATCTGCATCCTCCCTCAGCAACTCTGCTACATCGGTATCGATCTCAGCATAAGCCTTCCTGATCTGCTCCCTGCTCCTATCCCTGGGGCGGCAGTGGCGAAGTGGGTAGGGAGATCGTCCTCTGGAGTGCTGGGTCGGAGGTTCGATCCCCCGTCTCCCCGCCACATGTCGAAGTGTCCCTGGGCAAGACACTGAACCCCAAATTGCTCCCGATAGTTAGCTTAGCACCCTAGTGCTAAACCTACCCTGCGTGGTAGCTGCTGCTATCGGTGTATGAATGTGTGTGTGACTGGGTGAATGTGTACAAAAACTATGTAAAGCGCTTTGGGTCTGTGATAAACGGAGATATAGCGCTATACAAGTCCATTTACCATTACCTATCCAAAGACTCCAGTCCTCGCTCTATCTCTGCCACTAAGACACACAACACAATTGTATAAATAACATCTGCATTCACAGTGTCTATATTCTTCCAACAGAGTGTAATTGCTCTCCTGGCTTGAACAAGTCCAAAGTCTAGTAATCTAGTCTTTTTCGATGTATGTGGAAAGTCTTTTGGATATATTCCAAGCACACAGCATGTAAAGGGACGCTGATATTAAACATTTCTGACAAACAGCTGTGAACATCACATTGGGCTTCACAGAGAGAGAGAGAGAGACTAGGGACTCGCATGTTGCCAAAGAAAAAATGTTGCCTATCTGAGAATAGCCTATTTCAACGTTACACTTCAAAGGACAGCTCCTGAATATCATGAAGGAAAATTTGCCACACTGCTTGTTGTCTCATTATTTAATATGTAGTAGGAATGCTTCCTGGTGCTTTTGTGTATAATTTAATGAGCCGTTACTTTCTGACTAAATAGCTTCATGGAAATCAGATTTAAAAATTCTTCATTTTATGAACTAGTAGGCCAACTGCCGTTTAACCTTACCTTTTACTCTCCTGTCGTGTCTCTGATAGGTTTTCAAATGGAGACCCGGGATTCCTAATACTTTGGACATCTTCTTTAGGGCAGCATATCCAAGTCCTAATTCATGAGCTAAAAGGACCATTCTTGTGTTAATGTCAAAGGCCACATCTCTCCTGGTAGAGACTTGTATCCGTGAGGATGAGAATACACTTTTTCTATATCCCTTTTCATCCCGGGGACATTTGTCACATTCCAGCAACACACTGGAACAAAACCCCTGATTGTGAGGATCTATACTTATATGGAGCGCAGATTCCATACAATTTGGACAGATCAACCCATCCAGAAGCTCATTGATACGAGATGTGTGGATTATTAGCCACTGTTGTGTGGCTGGCTTGTCATCCTGCTCCGTAGCCGGCACAGGCTCTCTCCCCATCTCTTGTATTTTGCGCTCTGATGCGCTGGCAGTTGGTAACTCTCCGACGTGATCATCGTAATTTATACGTCTTTTACACTTAATCTCTCCGAAGGGCAATTGTGTCATTGCCTTTGCCAGTTGATGAAGTCTTTGGTTTTTCTTGACATATCGGATTTTCGATGTTTTTCCCATTTTATTTTGTGAAAATTAAATTAGCCGCTGTTAGCCTGAAGCATGTCACGTGATGCCTTTTAGCGAATCACATCGTCAGAAATGTTGATCAGCCAATGAGGTCGCGTTCCCAGCATTAAATCCCTACTCACAATTTCACGATTGGTTACTTATACAAAGGAAATAACCATATTTGGATCCAATAACGTTGTTCTTGAGATTCAGAGCTTTCCAACAGTACCATGGTTATTAGGTTCATACAGCGGTCGCTATGCTGTATGTTACGTTAGAATGCTCACTTTTGACGAATTTAGAAGCAAAATACAGACGCATGCAGTCAAAGTTTAGTAAAATAAACTCCTAAAATGTATATTTTGGACCTTTTATCCATACTAGTATCAAAGAAGACATGTTATGCAAGCTAAATAGACACAAATCTCAAAATTGACCAGCTATAGTTTAAAGGGCGACGTATGGATCGAACCAACACAGCGATCCACTTCAGCATCCAATGCGCAAGTGACAAACAGTGAAGTACATTCAGGTGGCCACTAGGGCGGTGGTACCAAAAGTGAGCCATTTTTCGTTGACTCACTTGTAAAACAGGCCGCTTTTACAGTCTTATTAAGCCTATTTACGGACTGGTCCACAAAACCATTCTAGTCTCTATGTTTAGGTCATATCTCCATGACAACACTGAGGGGGGTGAATTTTTTTCTAGCAGGCTAATTTTTTGTCTTTTGGAGGTTAAAATGTATGAACAATTTGGATCGCAATCTCTTCAGTGACAGCTATCCGCCCAGTGTCCCCCACTTCGCCTCTGAGGTATACGTCAGCTAGATGGCCATATCTCCCTCCCCCTTATGTCACATCGATGCCCTTTTTCGGCAAGAGGAGTGAGGTGGAGTAAGAATCTCACAAGATGGCGACGAGCATAAGCCAGGAGAATTGGATGCAGTAGGAATAACTGAGGTCAGCCCAGATGCTACATCCATTTTATATACTATCTATGTGTACGACATGGGCTGCCTGTCCTAATGTGACAAGCCTTCAGACTGTTATTCTCATCCCCCCTCATCGGTCTGAGAATGACATGCTGCTCTGAAGGAAAACGTATTCTGACAGTTGACCAATGAAACAGTTCCTTTTGTGATCGATCATTACCCATAATGCTGTGCTCCTTCTATAGCATGACTCAGAGCTCCAGCATATACATTTATTTTGCAGCCTTGAGCCAAATATTGTTGTGGTTGCTTTTTGAAAATGTGCTACATTATGTAATGACACCAGCGTCTATGCAAAAGGTAGGAGGACGGCCTAGATGTCATTTGTTTATGTGCAACTGCTAGAACAAAGACAACACCAGCACTGATTCTCTTTGCCTGCTTCTCTTAATCTCTTTCTATTATGCCTATACTCATTTTCTTGTCTCCCCCCAACACCATATACAGTACATCCAGGTTTCATATTACTTACTGCTTTTTGTTCCCAAACCCCCCCTATGCTTATTCCAATTAGCAGCTTTATGATTTGTCACAACATGATTAATGTCGTTTTTTTGCAAAAAGCAATCATTGCCATGCAGAAGGGCAGAGCCACACACGGGGTAATCACAACAGACCACTGCTCCAGTTCTATGGCTCCCCGGTCCTCATGCAGACAGAATAGACCTGTAAAAAGGTTAGTGGAATACATTGCCTTTTCGGTTATCAGCTAAATGTTTCTGTGTGTCCTCCGGCGACGCACACTGCCTCTCAGGTCATTGAGCCGTATGAGCGGCCATATTCCTAGACAGTCTGTTTATGTCATTTATGATCAATAAGAAGGTTATGGCTCCTTTCACATTTGTTTATACTATTTATTGGACGTGCATCTTATGCCTCGTTTCCACCGAGTAGAGCGGGTCGGATCGGAGCGGTTCGGTCCGGGTAGTTTGGCTTTTCATTTGCCAAAAGTTGGGTTGGGTACGGTTTAAGCGCACCTAACCGCTCTGAGCCGCTCCCGATCTCAGTACTCCTCCGTAGGGGTACTAGCCGCCTGAAAGCGGGCCGAAACGGCGGAGCCGTCATTTGATTGGTCGAAATAATCATTTCCGCCATGTGTAGTCATCTCGGCAAGAGTGAAGAGAGTCTTGTGTATTGGCGAAAATGTGAGCACAGCAATGTTTATTGTGTGGTGTTTTTCCTCGTCAATAAATTAATCAGTTGGTTACACTGTGTCCCACTAGTCACGTAGCTGCCGCAGCCAGTGCTGTTCTCTCACTGTCTCTATCAGTTGCAACTTGCACCGAGCCGTCTCTGTGTGTTTTCGCCATAGATAGTAGGCTAGTAAATACACGCTCACAACAACAACACGGGGGGAATAAATAATTAAACGGCTGGTTTGACCAAGCAAAAACGAGAGATCGCTGGCTTGTGAGCGCGGCACTGTTTATTGTGTGGTGTTTTTCCTCGTCATTAAATGAATCAGTTGGCTACACTGTGTCCCACTGCTACGATGTCACGTAGCTGCCGCAGCCAGCGCTGTTCGCTCACTGTCTCTATCAGTTGCAACTTGCACCGAGCCGTCTCTGTGCTCACAACAACACGGGGGGAATAAATAAAGAAGCGGCTGGTTTGACTAAGCAAAAACGAGAGACCGCTGGCTTGACCACAGTTGTTCCACAGCCCGATAGTTTAACCCACATTCTGGCGGCGGCTATCGCAGTCCAGCCTAAACCCCGCCCCACCAGTAAGGGTAGGGTCCGCGGTAGAAACAACACCGAGATTCTTAAAAGTGAGCTGTCCCGCTCTGAGCCGCTCTGATCCGACCCGCTCTACTCGGTGGAAACGAGGCATTATAGAGAAATACCTAATTTCTTCCCCATGTAGGCCACGCAATAGTGACAGTGAGGCGCTATGTGCTTTTAGCCAATGAGCTGTTTAGATTGGTAATGAGGGGCGTGGCTTCTCCCCTTATGACATCATAAGGGTGTTTGGAAATAAGGTTTTCAGAAAGGTAGAGGAAAACAGAAAGGGTTGTTTTTCTCAAACATAATGCAACCATGCATCACCTTATTGGTGATACGCCTGGGGCACTGAACCTCTACTGACACCATGTCTCAACAACTAACACACATTTGACCTGAATAATATACCCTGGCCAGGTTTTTGGAAAGTAGATTATTTAGATATGACCAACAAACCAGCAGTGCACAGACAAATGACAAGCCTCACATATCCGTCTAACCAGTGTAAGCTTCCTTCTTTCTCCAACAATAGAAGGGGTCTCCTGTCTCCTTTCCTTTCCCTCCCCTTATGTTATACTCAGTAGGGAGGGGGTGTCCCACCTGCTGCTCCAGGTAGCACCAAACAAAGGCATATGCTGTTTTATTAGTCTGTGTTTGTGTGTGTGCGCGGCCACGTCTGCTCATGCATGTGTGCTCAAGGTGCTGTTCCTCCACTAATGCCTGTGTTTGCACAGGGGGGGCGGGGGTGCTCTCAGATTCCTGGGCCTCTTGGTGTGAGCTGTGTTGTGCTCCAGTGGTTCCATTTGGCCAACAACACCCCCCCCCCCCCCCCACACACACACACACACCCCTCTCTAACCCCCATCACACAACCTTTACAAGTCCTGCCTGCCCAGATCAGGTCTGATCCTGTTAACTCTTTGCTCATTATCTTCTCACACATTGTGGTTGCTCATATACAATGTGACTGGTAACAACACAATGCAACCCAACACACACAGAGAGAGCTGCAACAGGAAACTGGTGTAACAGCGGTTACTCTCTCAAACAACTTCTCTTTTCAGAGTTACTGAGAAAATCCCCATTTTGATACGTTCTATTGTGAGCTATGGAGGATCAGGTTGTTATATCATTCTCAGTGTGTTACGGTGGATTTACTTTGATTTGCTTGAACCTTTATACTCATTCTGTTAAAGAGATCCTATTATACTACTTTTCTGGTCTTAATTTCTTGTTAAAAACTGCTATAGAGCAACCTGACACGAATCACATCACAAAAAACTATGTAGATTTTCGGGAAGCTCTTTCTCTTATTTTGGCGATCCAGCAGGCCCTGTAAACACTTTGCTTCTGCCATCCCCCTCCCCCTCCCCCTCCCCCTCCTTTTGCCGGTGCATCTAACAGTTAGCGTACTATAGCAATGGTATTTGGTGTAGTAGATTTTATGACAATGTTATGCTTTGTAAGGTACTATTATTAGGATAAATGGCAGGTGACAGTGGCACACAAATAATACAAAAAGGTTTACGACACTGAATCAGTGTTAAACAATAGGAACCTGTAGGCCTACTTTGATAAAATATAGTGAAACAGCCCGGGCGGGACGCGAACTCGGGTCTACTGTTTCATAGACGAACTCCCTACCGGCTAAGCTAAGCGAGCACTGGGCTAGCAATGTCACCCCCTGCTATATATAGCAACCTGGGAGCTAGCCTGAGTAGCAGGCTGCAGCATTACCATATATGGAAACATGACAGAAACGATCCCAGCGTGTCTCACACATCCCGGAAATTTGAACAAGTTCGGCTCGACCGGCTGCCATAGTTTTTAGTGCTCTGCACAGCCACCCCAGACGGTCAGCAGGGAATACATCGAAATGCATGTACGTAATTACTTGATACTCTAGTATGTTAAAACATGACTATAAATCATTATAACAACGTTTATAGGTCATAAAAGTCGAAAAGTATAAAGGTCCTCTTAAAGGGTTAGTTGACTATGTGTTCCCTTTCTCTACCCAAAAATGCATGTCCTTGTACAAACCACAGAACACACTAGACTCTCAATAGGTTGTTTAAAGGCCAGGACACACCAGCCGTCGTCAAAAAAAAAGACGAATCTGTTTGGTGTGTGCCGTGACGTCGGCCGACGTAGAGGTCGTCGGGCTTGTTTTGAACATGTTCAATCGGCGGCCGACCGTCTTTCATTTGGAGCAATTTGATTGGTGGAGGGCTAGCGAATCAGTGAAGCCCGGAAGTGAGTAGCACAAACAGCTAACAACAGCTAGCCATCGTTTTAATGTGTTTGTTCGTTTCGTTTTGCGAGTACTCACATGCATCAACCCTTGCTGACTGCTCGACACCATGCTCGACACTCTGCTAAAAATTGTGCTCTTATGGTCCATAAATATAAATACGTATTTCTATCTGTGTTTATGCTCTAGAGAGCTGTCCCATCATTTCCGGCTTTCGTATTTTTTCGGGCCACAATACAGATTAGCGCCGCCTGCTGTTGTGGAGACATTACAAGCGCGGGACGTACGGAAAATAAGCAGTCGTCTCGGTGTGTTTTTGGGCCGCGACGGAAAGACTGGAGCTTCCTGAAACGGCGACTCCAGTTTTTGGGTAGTCGGAACGTGTCGGACTGGTGTGTCCTGGCCTTTACATACACTCAAGTAATCAGGTTAAAGTTAGCTTTCTGTAGTATAGCCTGGGGGGTGGGCTCACATAGGCAATTAGCACCCTGACATGCACCATTAGGGAATGGGGGACGGCATCAATTGCAGATAGATTCCTGTCCTGGAGGGCTCTGGTGGGCTGACGCAGGGGTCGCAACTATGACATTTGTTTTGGTTGGTGAAATAAAATAAAATAAAAAATTGCAAGAGTAAATTATCTCATCTTGCAAATTGCTGCTTGCATGTTGCACATTGTCTTTAATGCAATTTGATTAGGGGATGAGACGCAATTTCTTGGCCACGTGTGCGTTGGTGAACCGGTTTGTAAATACCTCTTTACTTGATATGGTCAGACAGGGAAAGTATGGAAGTATGGATGTGACAACAGAGCGCTAAGACCCCGTTTCCACTTGTCTTTAACATCTGGTTTTTGTGATCGGATCACGTGAATACAGCTCTAACTACAGGTGAAAACACTCTCAAGACGCATTGAGATCGGATCACAAAAACCACATTCGGAGGTGGTTTACGTCGCTTGTGTCCGATGTGTCCGCATTCATTTGATAGTGGAAACAGCAAAGTGACTTTTGTCCACATTAGGGACCTCCTACTCAACTGCTGCCACCTGCCTGAGCGGAAATATTTAGAAAATGCATCACTGGCATTCATGCAGATTTTATAGAAGGCTCATGAACGTCAGTTGCATCCGCCAGTATTGCAAATGACAAGCTTTATTGTCCTCTGTTTTCATTTCACTGCGTAAATCTGAAAACACGGAAATCGCTGCTATTGACTGGTGCGTTGCAAGGCAACGACTTCCTGTTCTTATCTGCTTAAAAATAAAAGTCAACTTGCGTTTGGCTAGTAACAGGCTTTTAATGTGAAGGCGCACAGGAAATATTCTGTTCGCACATGCAGTAACTGAACTACATATAGAAAGCTGTGTACTGGTGGTGGTGACAAGAGTGTATCAGACGTTAGAAAAGCCGCCCGGCAAACACACATCTTTTATCAGCCAAAGTGGCGTAATAACTTACTCACCTAAGAGTTTTTACTTTTATATACTATCTATGATATTTACCCGCATTTGGCGAGTGTTAATGTAGAGCCCTCTAAGCAGTGTTGTGCATCGCTCCTCCTTGTCTATATAAGACAGTAGCTTATCTCGTCAACCTAGACTGGAATTATCTTCGCATGTAATGCATTTTAATAGCAAATGCGATTAAAACTGTGGCACTGTACAGCCCTGTATGTTTACTTGTTTGAACCCCACCGGTTAAAAACACCAATGCAAACGGAAATTATGTGCGTGTTGATTTAAATACAGCGCGGGTAAATGGAATCGGATCACAAGTGGACAAAGAAGTCACATTTGAAAATACAAGTGTGAACACACGGACTGAGAGCTGTCCACTTGTAACCAGATTAAAAAAATCAGATGTTAATCCCAGGTGGAAACAGGGTCTTATGCCTCGTTTCCACCGAGTAGAGTGGGTCGGATCGGAGCGGTTTGGTCCGGGTAGTTTGGCTTTTCATTTGCCAAAAGTTGGGTAGGGTACGGTTTAAGCGCACCTAACCGCTCTGAGCCGCTCCTAATCTCAGTACTCCTCCGTAGGGGTACTAGCCGCCTGAAAGGGTGCCTAAAAGGCGGAGTTGAATCAGTTGGCTACACTGTGTCCCACTGCTACGATGTCACGTAGCTGCCGCAGCCAGCGCTGTTCGCTCACTGTCTCTATCAGTTGCACCGAGCCGTCTCTGTGCTCACAACAACACGGGGGGAATAAATAAAGAAGCGGCTGGTTTGACCAAGCAAAAACAAGAGACCGCTGGCTTGACCACAGTTGTTCCACAGCCCGATAGTTTGACCCACATTCTGGCGGCGGCTATCGCAGTCCAGCCTAAACCCCGCCCTATCAGTAAGGGCAGGGTCGGCGGTGGAAACAACACCGAGATTCTTAAAAGTGAGCTGTCCCGCTCTGAGCCGCTCCGATCCGACCCGCTCTACTCGGTGGAAACGAGGCATTAGATAAAAGGAAAAGTCAAAACACTTAGCTGCATTCTCATTCAAATGAGGTGACTTCCCACCACTGAACATGTGACATTCACTCACATGGGTGTGTTGTATAAGGAAAAGGCTGTGCACGACTGA
Source organism: Ammodytes marinus (assembly GCF_949987685.1). NCBI lineage: Eukaryota > Metazoa > Chordata > Actinopteri > Uranoscopiformes > Ammodytidae > Ammodytes > Ammodytes marinus. The sequence goes on from NC_137221.1 coordinate 26,644,962, forward strand.
ACCGCTCTGACCTGGTTTGTTGTTGGAAAGCAAATATAGGCCTACTAAATGAATCTGGAAAGTCATCTGGTAATATTATCAGCCTGTCCTTTGTTCTAACATTACCTGTGATTTACTTGTTCCTTTCAATGCTAGTTATGACTGAGTGTTATCAGAAGCAATATTACAAGTAACCTTATAGCCTCATTTCCAACAAGCCTTTAGTTCCTGGGCCGCGTGGCTGTGTGTGTTTCCACCAGGGTCGGAAGTCCCTGGGAGGTTAATGCATATCAGGCCCATGATGTATGGAGAAGCAGTAAAAGTATCTGAACTGCACGTCATTTTATAACAGGCTACATTTAATTAATGTCGAGTTTCGAACGGAATCAGAATCAACAGATTATTTCTCTATTTTAGTAGAGACATGCGATCGTCTGGTGAAAAAAAGAAAAAGAGGAGGCTGGTGAGATGAATGGGCTGGCGAGGTGCGCTGTGTGGCTGCTCTGGTCTGTTAACACGGGCAGCGGACAGATTATTTCTCTGTTTATTTTAGAGGAGAACAGCGGCCACCTGACGGTAGAAAAAAGAAGAAAAATAAAAGGTTGAATTGTTGCATCGCTGCCGAAGAAAGAGCAAGATACATCGAGTTAATTACTGAGCTTCAAAATGTGTTTTTAGATCACATCCCATTGGCATTTGTATTTTTGACTTGTTTTTCTAGAAAAATACAGTTTTAATACTGAAAGCTCCCAGTGGCCTTGTTGACACTGCAGGCTTTACTGCCTTGATCTGGTTCTTTTTGGATGAGATCTATTCTAGGACACAACCCATATCTGATTCCAATATGAGCTGACGGCAAGGTTGAGCAGACCTTGCTTGTCAGCGTCAAAGAAAAGAAAAAGGGTAACACTTTACAATAAGGTACACAAAATTGTAGTAGCTACTACATACCTACTACATAGATATGTGTTACCTACTACAAAGGTTTTTTTTGTGCTACCTAACACATAGGTTTTTTTTTGTGTTACCTACTACATAGGGTTTTTTGTGCTACCTAACACATAGGTTTTTTTTGTGCTACCTAACACATAGGGTTTTTTTTGTGTTACCTATGTGTTGGGTAGCACAAAAAAAAACCTATGTAGTAGGTAACACAAAAAAAAACCTATGTAGTAGGTAACACAAAAAAAACCCTATGTGTTAGGTAGCACAAAAAAAACCTATGTGTTAGGTAGCACAAAAAAAACCCTATGTGTTAGGTAGCACAATAAAATAACCCTATGTAGTAGGTAACACAAAAAAAACCTATGTAGTAGGTAACACATATCTATGTAGTAGGTATGTAGTAGCTAGTACAATTTTGTGTACCTTATTGTAAAGTGTTACCGAAAAAGATGTCACATTTGTTTTTGTACCTATACACTGAGCCTCTCCAACATGTTAAAGGCTTTGGTTACAAGAGGATAGAAGTATTGTCTGATTTTAAAGCGTCAGTCCACACAGCAATCATATAACTTTTTAGCTGGCTTAAAGATGTATGGTTTGCATTTGGTATTGTTCCATGCTAATGTTGGCTAAGCCCAACCACCATGCGTGATAAGAATGCTAATTTACTTATTGTCATCTGCACATTCTTATAGACCAGACTGGAATTTAAAAAATTAGACTGAAAGCAGATTTGTTTTTAAGGTTATGGTAAACCCTGGTCACACCAGAGAGTAGTCCAACAAAAGGATTGAATGCTTCTTTAACACCATAATAATGCTTCCTTGTAAAAAATCCTGAATGAATGTTCTGACGAGTCTGTTGGCTAAACGAGAAGGAAACTTCTGTTACAATAGGCCTACCAGATGGCTGGATGGAGGTTGGCTCAGTTGGTTACGCTGTGCTGAGCTTTTTAAAATCTGGACTTCAGTGTCAATATCAACGCAGATTGGCTTTAGCGTCAAGCGACTTTTTGAGTGTTCGCATAATCGCATCCAGCGCGCGAGTTGAACTTGCGTCTATTCGCGGCGTCTGTACATCAACTCTGTAGGTTTTTTCTAAGCAGTATAATCAACAACTGTAACATTTCTCGTCAAGATGCTTGGAAAAAGCATCTCGACGAGAAAACCCGGATAAGACCTATGACCCTAACTTTATCAAAAGTGCACACAGTTAAAGGGACGGTTTCTGTCACATTATATTGAGCTGGCAATTGAGGCAAATCGCTAAAAATTGAAAATGTTGAACTATTCCTTTAAGGCGAGACACTGCAGGTGAATATGGGAAACTGTTTAACTTATACCAGAATGGAACTTTGCCATGTGATTACTTACATTAAAATAATTTTTTTTTGTATTACATTATTTATTCAGAAATTTTGAATAAATATAGAAATGTAGCAATATCCAACTAATTATGGTTACATTTTCACTTCTTCAAAAAACGAAAATCTTGATGTTGGATAAAGCTAGAGTTCAAATCTTTATTTCTATTTTTACAATGTATTATTGTCCAAAGTTTTTCACAGAACAATATACTATGTAGGGGAGAGTGGGTGAGATGTGCCACTTTTTACTCAAAGCTATTTTAAAGTGAGGCCTTGACAGTTATGTCTCCAACTCAAATATGTACATATATTTCAGGATGTTGTGCATCCCTGGCAATAAAAACTTTGGATCTGGAATAAACTGTTCAAGAATTATTGCTTTCGGAAAAAAAAGTTGTCTTGTGGTACAACTTGCCCCCGGTGTGGTGTAAGTTGTGCCACAAGAGAGAATACCATGGGGTAAATTGTGCTATTGATATATATCTCATAAACTGTAATGCAAGACAAATCCATAAGACAATTACTTATTTAAGGTTTATTTAAGGTAAATAAAGTAAATATTTGACAAAGATTGAAGGTCAATTTTCTTAAACAAGGCCTAGCAGATCTAATGGTTTTACCTGCAAAGCTCACAATGACAACGTCACCATCATCATCTTTCTGGCCATCTGAACTCTTGTCAGTGGTGCCGTTAAGTGGAATGGAGATGTCAGTCTCTTCTGAGCTACTGTAGACGATCACTTTCTTTTGGTGACCAGCGTATACAGCCATGCCACTGGCACAACTCTCAGAAATGTACTTTGCACTAGCTGCTCTGTGCTTGTGGAACCAACTGCCACCTGACAAATGTGATTCCCCCTCCATTTCTGCCTTTAAATCAAGGCTCAAAACCCATGTGTACACCCTGGCTTTTCCTCCCCATTAACTATCTTACCTCTGCACTACTATCTATAGCCCCTTTTACACAGCCAGTGAAAGCCGGGAATATGCCGGAATTTCGGCCCTCCACCCTGCTGTATAAATGCGACCGTTGCGGAACGAGGGAAGAAAGGTGCGAGAGATTGTTCCGGGAATTTTACTACCTCGGGGGGTAGTAAGATTCCCGACACAATCAGTTCCGCCTCTCTGTATAAATGCGGCCAGCTTGTTGTTGCGGAACAGGGGGGCGTTTGACGTTCCATAGCCTACGTTCTAAACATGCGACCATGTTAGCAGTTGAAGGACGTGTGTTTAACATTAACCACGGCGGCCTGATGTCCCGTAAAAATCACCAAATAAAAGGAACGGCGTATAATCTAGCTGGTCATAAGCTCCGCTGCTCAATCCAAACCCCCACGCTTCATTCATCTAGGCTACGACCGGATCGCCGCCGCTATTATTATCCTAAATCTGAGCGTATATCCACACTTTATTTCTGTCTACACTACAGTAACGTGACTTCACACACTGTGTGTATGTGTATGTCTGATTGGCAGATCACTGCCCTTACAAAGAGACTCGCTCACAGCCAACCTGTCACACGCACAGACACAGAGGTGAAGCAGTGAGCAGCAGAGTGATTTTTGTCAGTTTGGTTAACAGTCCCAGTGATGTTGGACTCAGCGCGTAGCGCGATCAATCTGCACATCGTGGGGACAGTGAAATACGGCCCTCTTACTGCAAGCTCCAGCACTTCTGCTCTCAATTCAGCGGCCAGTGTTGTTGTAAAGCAGCTGACCGGTGCGGCGCTAAATGTTTACGTCACACCTGACGCTGTTTACAAGCACCTCTTTCATTCCGGAACGCTGTGTAAAAGGAGCTACTGATGCGCCAGCAGGCCGGCGTTGCTTGGTTCTGTGTAAATAACACAGAAGCAAGCAAGCCAGCATATTGGAGTGATGTTGTTCCGTCAATATGCCGCAATCTCTGTGTAAAAGGGGCTTTTGTTTATATGTGGATGTATGGGCTTTATGTCTTTTATTTTTGTTATTTTACCTTCATTGTTTACCTACTGAATGCACTATGTACAGCTCTTTGGACAGTGCAAACTGTTATAAATGTGCTTTTATAAATACATTTTACTTACTTACATATTTATAACTCACCTAGGCCCTTTGGCACAAATCACCCCAACCTGGCTAATTAGCATGATGCAGCAGTTTAGGGCTGACATCGTGCTAACTGTATAGACTCAAAGTGTAGCATACTAAAGCACTAAAACATGTGTCAAATGTTTTCAAACTTGTCTATCAGTGATTCTTGAGAAGTGGGACAAAACAGGGTGCAATGTTGAAAAAATACAAACCCTATGTTTAGGCAAATATAAATTACATGTATGTTTCCAACATATACTAATCTACTGAGCTACACTTTGACCTCCCAGCTTTAATAATTTTTATCAAAAAGGGCTTTTTACCTTGCCATTCTTTATTTTGTGTCAACACCGTCAGACACCAAAAACACAAATTAATTTTCCCTCAATTTATGCTAGACCCATGAGAAGAATTGTGATTACAAGTTCACCAAGACTGACAGAGGCCACCAAAAATATTTTCAAAATGTATATTACTGTAGATATTTTATATCGATGTTCCTCTATGTTCTTCAGGTGAACTGTGTAATATAATGTTTACTTTAAAATTAACAGCAATCAAGATGTGTTTCAAATTTCAAAACACATTCTCATGTTAGGTGACTGGTTAGATTTTCACATATGACCAACCATTCCTCAACAACTATGAAATATCATTATGTATTGTTATCATAATAATATAAATCTGACGGAGTTGACAAGTATATCTTGTGAATTTGACATAACGGACGGTGGTGACAAAAACCCAGGTAACCATCAAATACGTAGAATTTCTCTTTCTCGTGACATCACAGAAAGAGAAATATAGGGTTAAAAAAAACTTACTTTGTAAATATTACTGTGATGTCTTTTACTGTGACATCACAGTAATATTTACAAAGTACGTTTTTTTTAACCCTATATTTCTCTTTCTGTGATGTCACGAGAAAGAGAAATATAGGGTTAAAAAAACACTCTTTCTGCCTTTTCTCAGGCTAGGATGAACCGATTTTAATTTTTTTTGCACATTTATACTACATAGGATCTCAGAATTCAATACACCTTCATATTCAAACCGGTGAAGTAGGCCTTTAAGGAATATAAAATTATCGAAACATTTCAAATAACTTCTTCAGAAATTGTAATTCGGTGTTGACATATCATGTTGTGACGCATAACTTTCAAGATTTGGAATGTAAAATATTCTAAAACTACATCACTTATCAGAGCCTGTCTGACTCTCATGTACTCTGCAGAGGTAGAATGTGACAAGAGGTCCATCATATTGACAGCTGCCCCTTATTTTGGCTGATTTTCTTACATTTTAATGGATTGAATGACGGTGGTGACAAAAAGTGTCCCACCACTTTGAAACCATATAAAACATGAATCTGTTGAAGAAAAACTGTTTTTATTGATATGAGAGATTATTTAGTGTTGCTTATGATGAAAAAAGCACTTTTTAATCATTAAAGTACATTCTTAATAGGTTTTATGTTGTGGTCACAGCAGCCCGCTGTGTGTTCCTCGTCTGTATCTGCCACTCCCCCTGTCTGTCTCACTTCACACCTGGTCCTCATCTGCAATCACGCTCACCTGGTCTTCACCTCCAATCAACTCCCCTTCATAACCCGTGGATTCCTTGCTGTTGGCGCCGGATCGTCCTATGCGCTACCGTGGTAACTATAACGTACCTGGCTCCAGTTTACTGTCCCTCGCTCTCGCTTACTCGTCTCTCGTTTCTTGTTGCCTGTAGCTGTTGACCACAACCTAACTTTTGTTTTTCCTCTGCCTGCAGTATCCGGACCACTCTCTCCAGCTTCCCGGCTTTGGTCTCCCCCTGGCTCCCTCACCCACTACCTGCTTCCCCTCACCATATATATAATAAACCTTTTTTTATATAAATCCTACTTCGTCTCTGTCTGCTCTTGGGTCCAGCATCGTAACCATAACAGAACGATCCGGCCAAGATGGACCCAGCGGACATCGGAAACATTCGTGGAGCTCTCGCCGCCCAAGGCACTCAGGTGGCGGAGCACAGCCAAGCTCTCCGGGACGCTATGGAGGCTTTTAAGAATCTCGCTACCCGAGTCACACAGATGGGTGACCAATTGGACTTACTGGTACCTCCCACCACAGCGCCTCCACTACCAGCGGCACCCCCGCCTGCTCTCACTTCCCCGTTACACCTGCCACGAGCTCGTGAGCCATTTATCCCTGCGCCAGAGCGCTATGCTGGGGACATGGGTACGTGCAGAGACTTTTTGATTCAATGTTTCCTAGTTTTCAGTCAGCAGCCTCTCACCTATCCCACAGAAAAGGCTAAGATCGCTTACATTATGGGGTCACTTAAGGGTAATGCACTAGCGTGGGCTTCAGCATTATGGGACAGTGATTCCCCAGCTAATGACAATTTTGACCTTTTTGTAGCAGAGATGAGGAAAGTGTTTGACCATCCAGTAGAGGGAGGGGACGCCGCCAAGCGGCTTATTTCTTTACGTCAGGGCTCCCGCAGTGTAGCTGAGTTCTCCGTTGAGTTCAGGACCTATGCAGCCAGGTCAGGCTGGAACGACAAGTCACTACGTGGGCTTTTTCTTTCCGGTCTCAGGGAGACAATCAAGGATGAGCTGGCTACTAGGGAGGAAGCTGACACTCTCGATGAAATAATTTCCCTCTCTATTCGGCTGGATAATCGCCTACGCGAGCGGCGTAGGGAGAAGGCGGGCAGCTCCGTGCCTCCGGTTTTCGCTGCTTCCTGTTCCCCACTCTTCCCTAAGACTGCCCTCTCTGCCCCCGTGACGTGTGCTGTCACTGAAGAGGAGCCCATGCAGCTGGGTCGCACACGTCTCACCCAGGCAGAGCGGCTTCATCGGATTAAGACCGGAGTGTGTCTGTACTGTGCGCTGCCCGGGCATCTCATCTCCACCTGTCCGTCACTGCCAAAAGACAGGGCTCGGCAGTGAGGCTCGGGGCCCTGCTGAGCCACGCCCCCTCCGTCCCCGATTCTCACTGTTCTCGCTCACTGCTGGATGCCACTCTCCTGTCCCTCGGGCATTCCTTTCCTGTGTCAGCCCTGGTGGATTCTGGAGCGGATGAGAACTTCATTGATGCGGGCTTCGCGTCTCAGGTTGGCATTAAATTGGAACAATTACCCTCTCCCTTAAATGCTAACGCCTTAGACGGCCGTCACCTGGCCCTTATTACCCACCGTACTAAGCCCCTTGAATTAATTGTTTCTGGCAATCACCACGAGATACTTCAGTTTCATGTCATCCTGTCTCCCCTCACTCCCCTGGTGCTGGGGTACCCCTGGCTCAAGCTTCACAATCCCCAATTTGACTGGTCTTCTGGCAAGGTGGTGAGTTGGAGCACGTTTTGTCATTCCACCTGCTTACAGTCTGCCCTGTCTCCGGCAGTGGGAGATGTTCTCTTGCCCAAGGAACCTCCCGACCTCTCCTTGGTTCCCCAAATTTATCATGACCTGGGAGAGGTATTTAGTAAGTGTCGTGCGCTCACCCTGCCTCCTCATCGCCCCTATGACTGTGCCATTGATCTCCTCCCCGGCGCCCCTTTGCCCAGTAGTCGCCTTTATAACTTGTCCCGTCCTGAGAGGGAGGCCATGGAGAAGTACATTAAGGATTCTCTTTCGGCTGGCCTCATGAGACCCTCCTCTTCTCCTGTTGGTGCAGGTTTCTTTTTTGTGGCCAAAAAGGACAAGTCACTTCGCCCATGCATTGATTTCAGGGGTCTCAATAACATTACTGTGAAGAACAAGTATGCGTTGCCCCTCATCAGTTCCGCATTCGAGCCACTGCAGGGCGCCACAGTCTTCTCCAAATTGGACCTACGTAATGCCTATCATCTGGTGCGCATCCGTGAAGGCGATGAGTGGAAGACGGCCTTTAACACCCCCCTCGGCCATTTTGAGTATCTCGTCATGCCTTTCGGCCTAACTAATGCCCCTGCTGTGTTCCAGAACCTGGTTAACGACGTCCTCCGGGACTTTCTCAACCGCTCAGTTTTTGTCTATTTAGACGACATCCTGATTTTTTCCCGCAATCAGAAGGAACACGTCCAGCATGTCCGGCAAGTTCTTCAACGGCTGTTGGAGAACAAGCTATATGTGAAGGCCGAGAAGTGTGAGTTCAGTGTCACCTCTGTATCCTTCCTGGGGTTCATCATTGAGAGCGGGCAAGTGAGGACCTGCCCCGAGAAGGTCATTGCAGTGACTGACTGGCCCATCCCCGATTCCCGCAAGAAACTGCAGCAGTTTCTGGGGTTTGCCAATTTTTACCGGAGGTTCATCCGTGACTACAGCAGGGTGGCAGCCCCTCTCACTCATCTCACCTCCCCTGCCCGCCCTTTTGCCTGGACGCCTGAAGCGGAGGCTGCCTTCTCTAGGCTTAAGGAGCTTTTTTCGTCTGCCCCCATTCTCATCCAACCGGATCCCTCCAGGCAGTTCATTGTGGAGGTTGATGCATCTGACACTGGGGTGGGGGCGGTCCTGTCCCAGCGCTCGGCCTCTGATGAGAAAATTCACCCCTGCGCTTTTTTCTCTCGCCGGCTGGTTCCTGCTGAGCGGAATTATGATGTGGGTAACAGAGAGCTGCTGGCTGTGAAACTGGCGTTGGAGGAATGGCGGCACTGGCTTGAGGGGTCAGAACAGCCGTTCGTGGTATGGACTGACCACAAGAATTTGTCTTACATCCAGACAGCCAAGCGATTGAATTCCCGCCAAGCCCGGTGGTCCCTGTTTTTTGGGCGTTTCAATTTCTCCCTCACCTACCGGCCCGGTTCCCGTAACGTCAAACCAGACGCCCTCTCCCGCCAGTTTGGCACTGTGGACACACCGGGTCCCCCTGACACCATCCTCTCTCCTTCCTGTCTCAGGGTGGCTGCGGTTACCTGGGAGATAGAGTCCCTCATCCGGGAGGCCCAAATCACTGAACCAGACCCGGGCAACGGCCCTCCTAACCGCCTCTTTGTCCCCAGTTCGGTGCGCTCCCAGGTTCTGGTGTGGGGTCACACATCGCGTTTTGCCTGTCACCCTGGCGTGGGTCGCACCCTGTCACTCCTTAAGAGGTACTTTTGGTGGCCAGCGATGGACGCTGACACCCGGGCTTTCGTGCTGGCCTGCACGGTTTGTGCTCGGGCCAAGTCCTCCCATCAACCCCCTGCTGGCCTGCTTCGCCCGCTTCCTGTTCCTGGTCGGCCCTGGTCTCACATTGGCCTGGATTTCGTCACTGGTCTTCCCCCCTCTAATGGCCATACAGTCATCCTCACAGTTGTGGATAGGTTCTCTAAGGCTGTTCATTTCATTGCCCTCCCAAAGCTCCCCTCTGCCACCGAGACTGCCCAGCTGCTCGTGCAGCATGTGTTCCGCCTCCACGGGATTCCCACGGACCTCGTCTCCGACCGCGGCCCGCAATTCATCTCCCAGGTGTGGAAAGCCTTCTGCCGTGCGCTGGGGGCCTCTGTCAGCCTGTCATCAGGGTACCAGCCGCAGACTAATGGGCAGGCGGAGAGAGCGAATCAGGATCTTGGAACCGCGCTGCGTTGTGTGGCTGCCCGCAACCCCTCTGCCTGGAGCGACCATCTCTCTTGGATCGAGTATGCCCACAACTCCATGTCCTGTGCAGCCACCGGCATGTCCCCGTTTGAATGTTCCCTGGGGTACCAACCGCCCTTGTTTCCGGCTCAGGAGGACGACATCTCCGTTCCCTCAGTACAGCACCATCTCCGCCGCTGCCGCAGGGTGTGGAAGGGCGCGCGCACCGCTCTGCTGCGCTCCGCTGAGCAGAACCGGCGCACGGCTGATCGCCACCGGGCTCCCGCTCCTGCCTATCGGGTGGGTCAGCAGGTGTGGTTGTCCTCCAAGGACCTTCCCTTACAGACTGGCTCTAAGAAGTTAACCCCTCGTTTTGTGGGGCCCTTCCCTATTGTCTCCGTCATCAACCCCTCTGCGGTCACACTCAAGCTGCCCCCAGCCATGCACGTCCACCCAACCTTCCATGTCTCTCGTCTAAAGCCAGTCTCCACCAGCCCTCTCTCCCCCCCGGCCGTTGCCCCCCCTCCTCCCCGGGTGATTGACAACCACCCAGCATACACCGTCCGGCGGTTGCTGGACATTCGGCGTCGGGGCAGAGGGCATCAGTACCTCGTGGATTGGGAGGGTTACGGTCCTGAGGAAAGGAGCTGGGTTTCGCGGGGTCTCATTCTCGACCCCTCCCTCATCCGGGATTTCCATCTGGCTCATCCAGAGAAGCTTAGGCCGCCTGGAGGCGTCCATTGAGGGGAGGGTACTGTTGTGGTCACAGCAGCCCGCTGTGTGTTCCTCGTCTGTATCTGCCACTCCCCCTGTCTGTCTCACTTCACACCTGGTCCTCATCTGCAATCACGCTCACCTGGTCTTCACCTCCAATCAACTCCCCTTCATAACCCGTGGATTCCTTGCTGTTGGCGCCGGATCGTCCTATGCGCTACCGTGGTAACTATAACGTACCTGGCTCCAGTTTACTGTCCCTCGCTCTCGCTTACTCGTCTCTCGTTTCTTGTTGCCTGTAGCTGTTGACCACAACCTAACTTTTGTTTTTCCTCTGCCTGCAGTATCCGGACCACTCTCTCCAGCTTCCCGGCTTTGGTCTCCCCCTGGCTCCCTCACCCACTACCTGCTTCCCCTCACCATATATATAATAAACCTTTTTTTATATAAATCCTACTTCGTCTCTGTCTGCTCTTGGGTCCAGCATCGTAACCATAACATTTTATTGCATATGAAAGATTGAAACCCTCTCTGTGGACACACTGTTTTGGACGTCGTGAGAAGATAACAAGTCATATATTTGACATAAAAATGATAAAATTAAATTTAAGGGGATAATTGTGCTCCAGACATTCTATTCTTAATCCCTAATAACATCTACAATTTTAAATATCTTTATTTTTAAAGATAACAGCAGTTATATATGGAAGACAGCCTTGTGTCCCGGTTATCAAGAATCACTGCTATAATTGTTCAGACACAATAATCAAAAAACCTTGATCATGGAAATTTTACTTTGAAAGGCAAAACTGTTTTTTGAGCTTAAATGTGCTTATATCTTATTCCTTGTGTCTCCCTTCTTTACAGGATGAGTCAAATGGATGGCTCTTCTTAAATATATGGTCACATTTTAATTTCTTTCACGGTTTTCTAGAAACAAGGGGTGGCACAACTTCCCCACTGGCACAACTCAGGCCACTCTCCCCTATGTCTTAAAAATTCATTTTCAGACAATGATCAACATATGAACAAACCCTTCTGTAATAACCTTCAGAATAGTGCTAAGAATGATTATGGAAAGCTTAAATTGATTTAAGGTCTTAAGAAATTGAGATTGGCCGTTCAGAGTATTGAAAAAAACTAATGTTGGAATAATGGCCATTAAAGTTCAGAAATATACAGATGCAAACAGACAATGTTTAGTCAAATAAACCATCGAAATGAACATTTTGGACCTTTGATAATACTAACATGGAAGAAGATATGTTATGGAAGCAAAAAAATTATGGTTTTGTCTGCCGTGTCTCGCCTTAAATGAACTTGGCCTGGAGATTGAGTTTAAAGCGACTATAAAGAAGCCCTGAGTCAAGCACACACATTCACCTGGCGTAGTTTTGGCTACGTGCTCCAACTCCCTCTGCTTTGCTTGTTGCCCAAGACTAGTTGTGAACTTAGTGCCGGGAGCACAGGGTCCAGTTTGCTATTCTTAGCACTCTTGGAATGCTGTTTCTCCGCCCTGTTACTTTGTTTGCTCTCTCTCTCTTCCCTTTGGTCATGTTAGGGAAACTTGTGTTTGGCCTGGCGGCTCTGACAACCCGCCCTGGAGCCCTGTGACGTGCTGTTGAACTGTTGTGGAGAAGAGGAGAGTCATGATGAGCTGAAAAACAAAGTGCCTGGTGGTTACGTCCCTGGTTACTGAAGGGAATAAGTCCCTGGATATTGTTTAAGACTACATGTAAAACATTGTCCCTGCGTTCCGAATCGCATACTCTTTCTTTTTTCTATTCTACATACTACATCTGACAATAAAAATAATCTAGTTAGGATGCAGTATGCTACAATTGGGACATACTTTTTCTTATCTATTTCATCATAACATCGTGCCTTGATCTTGCCTCGTGCTTTTATATCCGTCGCATCCCCTTTTGTTTTCATATGGAGGCACGGTCGATGTGACGTCACTTCACGTGCGCATTGGATTATGGGTCAGAATCGCGCAAATAGGATGCTGTTTTCAACACAAAAAATCTTGGCCGGATGTAGTAGGACATCCGGGTATTTCTAACCATCCTAAATCTGGCCACAAGAATCGGGACATCCTAAATCTTTACTCTACCATACTAAATAGTAGAAAGTATGCGAAACGCAGGGTGTGTCTTCTTGAAGCATTTACTCATCAATGAGCCTCGGTGATTGATTGAATTGATTGAAACTAAGGGGGAAGGCGGCTGTAGTTCCTATAGTCACACAGTCAGTTTTGCGACATGGCTCTGTATATTCGGGTTCTAGACATACAAACAGAAGCTGTTCCTCTAGACAACGTTAACGGGGCAGGATATTCCCGACTATCTTTTTAAACGTCAAACCACAGAGTTTTTCTGCGCTGCGGCCTACTCGCACTGGCGAGGTCTCTGGGTGATTTTCATTGTCACAGCGTTCCACTCACTGCTTTGCTCGGGTGGAGGCTTTGTGTGAAGGTGACTTAACATCACGGTCGTGGATTAATGTATGCTGCATATTTTGCACTGCACTGTTGACCCACACCGGACTCTTACGTGAAGCTGACATTCTAATGAACTTTGCAGAAATGAAGCACGCTCACGACCACACATGAACTCACACCATGGACGTCTCCCATGTCCCCAAAAAAAGGAAAACCCTATTCTATTTTTAGTCTTGAGCATAAATTGAAAATCGGTTCTGGTAGACACATTGTTCACATCCTTAATCCGCATGCACACGGATCAGCAGAAAAAGACCTAAAATGCTGTAGTATGAATCTTCGTTGTAAAAAGCCCTTCTCATGCAAATGTTATTCGTGCAGAGTGGAACAATGATGTCATGGTTTACACAGCGACAGGCTTTGCTAGTTTACATAGCCACGCTGGACGAAAACGCTGTTGGCGTGTAAACGAACGCTGAAAAACATAATGATATTAAAAAATGTTGCCTTGTAAACAGCCCTTCAATCAGAGCAAATTGTGAGTTTTAAATTGAGATGCCTTTTCAGGTGGAATTAACCAGGGCAACTGACCAAGGCCAAAGGAAATCACAAACTATACACATGGGTAGTTCATTCGACAGCCATTCCTGCTAAGTGTACAATCAGTGTCTCTTGGCAGAATGTGCGAGTCCTAAGGTCGAACAGAATGTCCTGATTGTTGGGGCTGGTTGTGTCAGATTGTTTTCTTAGTTCCTGTTCTTCATTCCCCCCCCCCCCCCTCTCTGAAAAACACACACACTGCGGCCGACTGCATTTCTTGGTATCCAGCAGAGTGATCACATGTCTCGCAGGCTTGAGTAAATCACACAGCACAGAGCAAGATGGGCTGGACAAAAGGGAAAAACAGGCTGATAGCGAGGAGGAGGTGGTGGGGGTGGCATAGAGCAGCACGTGTTTGAAGTGGCCTAGCTCATACCCATCCAGATGAGAGAGAGAGAGCACGTGGAGGGGCGGGGGGAGGAGGGAGGGAGGGAGGCTGTCCGAAGGGATAACACAGGCACCTCTGCAACAGGAGGCAAAAACACCAATGGAACCACGTGACAGCTCCATTGTTTTTTGAAAATAACTTGAATGATAAGACATGTCACGTGATCCAACAGCAGAGCAAAGTGGTCTCTTGTCTGTATAGCAGAGAACTGGGCCCACACAAACTTTGTCTTCAATGAACAAATCTGTCATTACAATTTAGATAGTCTGGCCACAACTCCTATCTTTCTTTACATTATCGGTCTACTTAGCAAGTGAAGTCAGGTCAATTGTAGTTATCATTCATAATAACGCAAATAACAGATTGCCTCACAGGGGGGAGGGTGGGGGGGTCTTACAACCACAATCATAACACAGTGACACAGGAGGACAGGTTTCAAACAAATCACCGGATTAGTTCAATGTATTCTGAAGATGAAACCAAAAGGTCAACTGCAGTAGGCCTATTATCAATGCTAGACATCCATTACAGTTTATGGTCGAACATTGGAGTTTAACTTTGACTTGATGCAGGGTTTTTAGAGAGATATAATGAGGTCATGACTCTTCATCTCTACAAAGCATCCTCGTGGATACTGTCCTGGAGAAACACATTACCCCCAAACCATCCACATGCACACCACAACAACAGACTGGTATTTAACCACGTGTGTACTGTACAATAAGATGTAATAAAAGTGATTCTGATTCTGAAAAGAAAGTAACAAAATGAGGAAAGAATAGTTTTTGTCTAACTGAAACATATCCAGTCTAGATCTGCCACTAAAACCAACAAATGATCAGAATAGATACAGAGGAGCTGACATGAATCGTAGCTCTATATCTAACATTTTGGGTGCCATTGCTTTCATTTTGTTACGTCTGAATAATGTGACTAACATCTAACTAAACTGAATTTTTTATTTGAATCTGTGCAACTTCTTTTGAACAATCTGTAACATTCCATGACTTGGCAGTTTCTTTTTTTAATACTTGGCCTAAACGCTGCAAGTTATTCTTTTTCCTACTCTGTATCAATTTGCTCGAAATGTAAAGAGCAAGATTGAAACAGAAAATACTTCCATTTTCAAAAAACACAAAAACAAACACCATTTTCACAAAAAATGTATATCTTTTGACACAATTAACCTTCAATAGCTTGGAGCTTGGTTTGGCCACGTGTTCTTTTTTATTTTATAAGAAAAAGCACCAGAGGCCAGAACCAACAGCCTTGCAACAGTCAGAAAATAGAAGGGTTTACCTTAGCTTAGCCCTGGGCTTAAAGTTGTTTCAACCTTACAACTTGGAATGTGGGATATCCGCCTCTTTGCCTAGGGCGGACTTTGGCTTTCTCACCTACTTATTTGGTCCGGACTTAAGGGTGAAGTAAGTGATTTATTTATGTTAATGTAAGTGTTAAATCGCTCTTTATTCATATAGTGAGCGCGTTTCATAAAGCCGATCTCTCAGTCACTCGCTCTGCATGTAATCGGCAAATAAACTTTTCAGGGATCCCACTACTGATAACCAATCAGAAGAGAGAACCCTACAAACCGGCACCCGTCTCACTGCCGGTGCACGTGCGGAGCGACAGATGGGTGAATGTGTATGCGCCTACAATGGCGGAGCAGGTAACGATCCTTCCCAATGTCTGCTTTGATGGTATTTATAATGTTTTATCACACTTATGGATCTGAGATGGTGCATTAATGTGGTGACGTGGGGACGAGGGAGGGGACTGCTAATTGCAGTCACTGACAGGAAGTTAGCTTAACTGACCATTACGCTTACTGAACCTTTAAATTGCAGGTGTGAAACCTCCCATGGACCAGACTGAACAGGTGGACCTTGGTCTGACCTAAAGAGGTTTGTCTCCATCCAGATTATACTGAACCATGGTTGGGTGGGTGTCCAGTGTGAGGGCAGGTTTTGGATGGTTCAGACTTTAGGACCAATTACAGTTAGTCCTGACCGACTATCTCCAGTCACACAGAGAGAAATGAGCCACTGAGGGGGGAACTGTCATTTGTCTTCATTCATTCACACTGATGAAGGCTTTAGCTGAAGGCTTTAGCGCCAAATAGAAACGCTGACGTCAGACGCACGCCCATCTACAAACCCATCAATGTCCAGTATAGGGGGACGCAGCCCATGTAGGTGATAAGCACAGGACGTGGGTATGTCATGGAAAGTTATTTAGTGCGCTGGCAAAACTGCAATGTGAAACCAAACTTACGCAAATTAGTAAAAAAGACAGTCCTTCGTTCGGACCTTGGTGCGGACTTTTAACAGAATTACCCCTGACTCTTTGGGACTATATCCCAAAACACATGGCAACGTTACGCTAGTGCTAATGTGTTGTTAGTTCAGGGTTAATACATGCTGGTGAGGTGAGGCTAGAGCTATGCCTTGGGCTTTTTGTATCCAGGTTCAGGTTATCCTTGCAGTGGGAACACATTTAACTAGCTCAATACTCTTACTTTTCTCCGCAAGATTAGCTGGCTATAACACAACTGTTAGATGAACCTTGACACCTCAAATGTGGGACTGAGATCCTGACTTACTTGTGTTATTGAAACCATGATAATAGCAACAGAGAAAAAAGAGTGAAACTTTGAATACATATCATACTGGAAGAGCATTGTGTACCTATTTCCCCTATGGTTGCATGACCTCTGTTTAAACATGTGTCAGGCTAAAAAAATTAAGATGGTTTATGAGTGGGTGTAGAGTTTTTTTTAGAAGTAAATGCTATTAGATGCAGGAGCTTGGGGTTTGATATAATTTTAAAAAAACTCTGTTCAGCAAGGTGAAAGATAAATCCACATCACTGTAACCTTGTTGAGAATTCACTGTATGTTTTGTTCCCCCGTGCTGCAGAGGCTCCAGCGTTTTCCTGGCACGTAACCACGCTGACACATTACATGCTGCAGGAGGGAGCACACCTGCTGGGTTATGGTCTCCTTCTCTCCCTCCCCTCCACCCCTCCCCCCACCTATCTGAAAACCCAACCTCGCTTTCCTGGCAATGTGGCGAGAGAGAGCCGTTGGGCTGCGTCTTTTGTTTGCGTTCCCCTGGCTTCCTCTTTTCACTGAGGAGCTTGGGCAGAACACAGATAGCATAGCTCCCCTCCCCCCACCACGCCTCAGCATGGGGCTGCATGCACAGCGACCTGAGACGCTCTCTGACTCGCTGACTTTTATTGGCTGTCACTGGCACAAACACTGTGGCCAAAGCACGCACAGCACGGCCGTTTTAATGTGTTTGAACCGTAATAAGGTGGTTGTAGGTTTGTTGTTATAGGTTGTGTTGACATTTGAACAGACTACCCTTTAATATCAATAGCCTTACAAGTAAAGAATAGTAATCCATTTTTATAATAATGAGAAACAGCTCCAAGTTTGAGATCATGTAAAGGGGTAAGGGTTAGAGTATGGACCAAAGCTAATGTTGAGATATAGCCATTAAAGATGGTTGTTTAGGTGAAATACACAGAAGTCATTTTTGTTCTATATTTTGTTTGGAATAGTTTAACAAAACCAAAAGGTTTTTCAAATAGCCCATCCCAGGATGCGCTGGGTGACAGGCAGGGGGAAATACCTTGTGTATTGACATCCTGTGGGACATTTTAAGTCTTCACTTGCCTTGACCTGTAGGCTATGGGTTTGGATTGGGAGAGGAAACCGAAGCACCCAAAGGAGACCTATACGCACACACATACACAGAGAACATGCACACTATATGAGAAAGACTGTTTAATGTGATGTATGGCTGGTCCCCTGCCATACATCACATTAAACACGTATAGAAGTGTCAGCGTTATAGTCTGCACCTCACTGGTAAGGTTTCAGAAGAATAGCAATGTTCACTTCATCCTTTAGAATACACTCGACTTGACTTGACTTAACTTATACAAGAAACAGGCTAACTCCTTCTCTGTGTCTCCAGGCTTTATGGCACTGACTGCAGACAGTGTAGTTAAAATTTAATACAAATGTAAATTTAAGTAGATTGTTAGGTCTGATTGTATTGTATAGTGGAAATGTGGACTTCAATACATTGGTATAACTAGGAAATAAGGTCCATGTACTTTGATATGTTAAGAATAGGTTAGGAGGATATTAAGATAATTAAATCAATTGGGCTGTCAGGGTTTACTATGTCCGAGAACAGAATTTGCCGTGATAAAAAAGGTAAACAGTTTGAAATGGTTTCAACACACCAGAAACATATACATATAAGTAGAGGAAAGTGCCAGTGTAAAAGAACATTGTGGATATAATCAGTAGCGGCTGGTGGTGATATTGGGTGGAGGGGCTAACAAATGAATTAAGCCTAGGGCCTATAAACATCCATAGTTCACGCTGAAGCAACAACAAAATCACATCAGAGGTACAGTCCAGAGATACAGCACCAAGTAATAATGCTCTACAACAAATTAGAGAAGTGGGCTACACACATGTTCTGATGCCAAAAGTTTCTCTCTCACACGCACTCACGCACACACACACACACACACACTGGCTGCGATGTCCCTAAAAGCATACTGTCTACCGGAAAATAAAAGGAGAAGAAGAAGAAGACGAACTGCAATGCACTGTGGGTGATCTCTACCTCGGACTGACCATGGATGTTCACTTGATCACTCAGCCCTCCAAGGGTCTATATCACGAAGTTCACTTCAGTTTCCAGACAATTGGAACGACACTTAAGATGGCGGCGGGGATTCCCCCGAGGGCAAGTGCCTAGGGAAAGTGAACGAGGGCATGTTGAACGGGTATTGGAACGCAGGGCTGGTTTGTGCGCGTCGCCATTTTGAGAGATTTTTACTCCACCTCACGTCGGGGGGAGGGAGATAGCTGACATATACCTCCGAGGCAAAGTGAGGGACAACGGGCGGAGAGCTGTCACTCAAGAGATCGCGCCAATACATTTTAACCTCCAAAAGAATAAAAACTAGCATGGTCCAAAAAAATTCACCCCCCTCAGTGTTGTCATGGAGATATGACCTAAACATACAGACTAAAATGGTTTTGTGGAGCAGGCTGTAAATAAGTTTAATAAGACTTTGAAAACGGGCCTGTCTAACAAGCGAGACAAAGAAAAATTGCTCAGTCTTGGTACCACCCCCAGTGGCACTTCCGTTTTACTACAGTTGTGGTCACTTCCTTATTGGATGCTGGTAAAAATCGCTGAGGTTGGGGCTTGATCAACACTCTAGAGTCACTGTCACTGTTGGAGGCGGGCCTAAAGTCACTGTAGGCTACTGTGATTGGTGGAAAGTCAATTTTTTATTTTATTAACCTTTATTTATACAGGTAAAATCTCATTGAGACCCAGGGTCTCATTTACAAGAGAGACCTGTTCAGGTCGGCATCAGCAGCAACACAAAGTTACAGACTAACTAAACAGGAGACACAACACAGAACACAAACGGTAAAATAACGCAGTACAAAGGGCAAAGAACAAATTAAGTACAAGTTAAGTTATGTACAAGTGCAGACCCCCACGGACTGTCTCAACAGCCTTCCTACTAGCAGTCGAAAATCCCCTAAAGAAATAAAACTGGACAGCTTCAGCCTCTGCTGGAGCTTGTTCCAGGTTGCAGGTGCGGCGTAGGAAAATGCCTTCTTGCCCAGTTCAGTACGGACTGACGGGTCTGGGCTATATTCATTTAGCCCAAATGTTCGCTAAATCGAGAAGGTATGTCATGATACCTGTCAATCACGATTGGACGGCACCGATGGGACGCTGATTTTGATAAGTGTGGGCTTAGAAAAGCCAGCCCAGACGGATATGTATCCTGCGTTTTTGTGATTATTTGGTGCTGTTGCTGCTTGTTTTGCACAAAATCGACCAATTCTAAGTATTAGTAATTATTATATTTTAATAATTTCATTAATTGAATAATGTTCTAATGTGTATTATGAAAGATAGGGAGTGCTTAGTCCCACTAGCCCATTGATACCAGCCGTCCCTGGATATAATAATATGTAAAAAAGTTAAAGAAAGAAAGAAAGAAAGAAAGAAAGAAAGAATGCTCACTCCGGTAGTCAGTTAGAACAATGTTTATTTAGATATGGGATCCACAACAGACTGGCAGGACACTGGACGGCTGAATGGCGTAGCGGGCAAGGGCAGGAGAATATCTGGAAACCCGCAGGCAGGCGAGCAGGAAAGGTGAACAGCAGAGGCAACTGGCATGGAAGAAAAGAGGAGCAGAGTTAGAACTCACTCCAACAGGAGACGTGAAAGAAAATAACAAACATAGATAATCCTGATCTCTGGTAATTTACCGCTCTGGTACTTAGTATACTCTGGCGCTGAATGACTGGAGTCCACAGGCTTACAGTTTTTCACAATTGCTTAAACACATTTCCTGATAGACTACCTCACTTTTTCAAAACCCTAAACTCAAATTTCAAAACTCAAACACAAAATGCAAAATCCTTCACTTCTCTTACAAAAGCACACTTTACCCTCAAAACAGTGTTAACTCTTCACTAAATGGTGTTTTCTTTTCAAATGACAAACACATACATCATATGACTAGACATTCCAAGCATTGTTTACTGCCACTACACCTTAAGATATGAATAATAGTAAGAGATTGAAATATATTAATCTTATGAAAGATATTAATCGTATGAATGATATTAAGCTTATGAAAGATATTAATCTTTCAATCAAATAATTCAAGCTAATATTTTTTAGCTGTATTTTACATAGATAGAGGTATTTTATAAGGAAGTCCCCTTGACATTAAATAAAATGTCATCAAAAAGAGGGAAATAGCCGAGGTAGCAGCTTAAATTTGTTGTTTATCCTGTTAATTTCAAGATCTTTAGTGTTCAGAATGCATACAATGGATTAAAAGTATACAAACAATTAAGAAGGCTATTCTATTATCAACATGTATTGTTAGATAACGAGATAGGCCATCTTGTGTTAAATGGGCATATAAAATCTTCTCATATCGATCGCAGGCCCCTGAATCGAATCGAATCGAAATCGTATCGCAGCAGATTTTAGATATCGGCAAATATCATATCGTTGTCTAATGAATCGATTTAATATCGTATCGTGATGAAAGCAGCGATTTACACCCCTACTGATATCCAGTCTAAATCTCCTAATTATGGAGCGACTCAGGTTGGGCTGCACTCTCTGTCCAGGCTCCCTCATTGATAGGCCATGATCTATAACATGGTCCACTATAGTGTCCCTGTTGTATGTGTCGCCGTCTGTTGCCTTCTTTGTCCTCGTCCTCCTGTCGCTCTCTCTCCTCCTCTTCCGCTGACTCTTAAGCCCCTATCTCACTGGGCTGCGACTGTTTGCGACAAGTTGGAGACTGCATTCGCAAACGAGTCTCTAAACTGTCTCCAAACGTTCGCGGAGGTCTCAATTTCCTCGCATGAGTCGCAGAGCCGCGCAGTCTTGTCGCATGAATTTTGAACATGTTCAAAAAAAGTGTGCGACAAACCAGTCTCAAAATAGTCTCAGAGTCGTCGCAGGTGTGTCGCACGCGTCGCAAACCCTTCTCAATTTAGTCTCCGCGAGTCAGAAAGTGCGAGAAGTGTGAGACAACTTTGCGAGGGTTTGGCGAGTGTTTGGCGACATATGAAACTAAATTGCGACTGCTTTGAGACAAAAATGAGACTGACATTCCGTTCGTGCGACACTCGCCAGACGTTCGTGAGACATAAATGCGACCTCCCGGCAAGGACATTCGCAAACGTGTCGTAAGTAGCAACTCAGTGAGACTGCAAGTGAAAATTGTCGCAAATTGGCATATTTTTTTCGCAATTTTGTGTCTCCAACTGGTCGCAAACAGTCACAGCCCAGTGAGATAGGGGCTTTACTGTCTCAGAAAGGAGCTGAGCTCACCTGTTGTCTATTTGTAGCGCTAAGGTTTAGACTGATTGGTATTCAATTACAGTCATATGAAAAAGTTTGGGAACCCCTCTCAGCCGGCATTATAATTGACTCTGCTTTCACACAAAAAAGATAAAAGTGGTATGTCTTTAATTTACCAGGAACAGCTAAGTGGGATGTTTTCCAAACAAAGTTTTTTTGAAAAGCAGTATTTAGTTTTATGAAATTAAATAAAATGTGAAAAACTGGCTGTGCAAAAATATGGGAACCCTTGTGGTGTTGCTGATTTTAATGCATGTAACATCATGTAAAACTGAGGACTTTAAACACAAAATTGGTTGGATTATGTTGTTAAGCTTTGGACCTCATATAAAGGTCTGTTTAATCAAGATAAAATTTATTTTAGGTGCCTAAATGCAAGTTCCACTTCTCTTTGACTCTCTGCAGAAGTGAGACAGAATGCGATCATCAAAACAGCTCCCAAAAGATCTTAAAAACAAAGATTATTTATTGTCATGGTTTAGGGGAAGGCTACAAGAAGCTTTCCCAAAGGTTTCAATTGTCAATTTCTATTGTAAGGAACGTTGTCAGGGAATGGAAGGACACAGGCACAGTTGCAGTTAAACCCAGGTCTAGCAGACCAAGAAAAGTACAAGAGCGGCATATGCGGCGGATTGTGAGAATGGAAATTATTTTCTGTCCTGGAGAACATTTCACTGGCTTAGATTTTGGTATAAGATGACTTATTGAGCCACTACACGGTTTTCAAAGATAATAGTTTGACATTTTGGGAAATGGGCTTATTAGCTTTCTTGCCAAGAGATAGAGAACATTGATACCATCTATCTTTCTGCTTTGAAGCTACGGCCAGAGCCGCTAGCTTATGCTGGCCTTACACTACACAACTTTTCACGCGATTTGACAGTCGCAGACAATCTTCCAATGTCGGACTGGAATCACAGTGCTGGAGTTGTGGCGCGCACCCGTAATCTCAGTCGTTTGATTTCAGCCAGTCTTCTTCCCGTCTTGATGTTCCGACATTATCAAACATGTTTGATATTATCCCTAGTCTTAGGGGGTTGGCTCAAGCGAAATGAAGTAAACACTGTCACACTCTCACATGCACCAAGCACGACGCAGGAGGAGCGGCATTAGTCGCGACCTGTGTCCGCCTGTGCAGGCACTTATTTTGGACACTTTTTCCTTGAAGCCTCGGCTGGAGAACCAGGCTGACAGCTGCGCAACCTTAACACTTTACCGTCAAATACAGGGTTAGGAGTTAAAGCATAAAGTTATTGGGGGATGAGATCAGCAAATAAAGATGGTCAAATAACTAAAGGAAGTCCCCCGCTCGGAATATTGAATTAACTTTTTTTTAATTAAATAATCACTATCGTGTTTGCGGAAATAATATTCATCTCAAAATGAATCTAGTTGTAGTCTTGCAATATGAGACCCCTGTCTTTTCAAAATCTCACTCTGTGACTGAAAACTAATGACTAGTTGTCTTCAGGTGTGAGTTGATTGTCTTTAGATGTAAGAGGGTTTCAGTCTTCAGTCTTTTCAGAGTCTTTTAAAAGTCCTCTAGTGTAAGCCAAGCATTAGCTTAGTTTAGCAAAGACACTCAAAACAAAGGAACTCAACTCATCATCACCAGTCAAGATCACTCATTTACATGTTATATCTCGTTCGTTTAAGGATCAATCATGTGTAGATTATATGAAGCGGTTAGAAACATCTGCGGTGACAATGCTTACAAGCTCTGGAGAAAAACAGACAAAGATTTAAATAAAAAATGAAATAAGTTACATCTATTTTTTATGAACTGTTAAACTAGCGTCCCATTAAAAACAGGCAGTAAGTCAAAGGTTCATTGAGGAGCAAAATACACTCCAGGGGTTACAACACAGAATAAAGCAGATACATAATAAGCAATTGGAACACACATTGTTTAAAGAGACGGCCTAATGATAAAATCCATCATAAGTCAATTTAAAAATAAGAAGCCCGACAGTTCTGAATGTGATTTTTGTTTGTTTGGATTTGTTATTGATCCCCGTTTTCAGTATAAATACGTAACTTGTCTGATGTCAATTTGATACGGGAAGCTAACACAGTTCCATGAATCTATCCAGTATTTAGCCACACTAGCGTAAATACTTTAGACATGGTAAAGTCCATCTGTCAGTCTGTCCACCCAAAATTTTGGTCCAGAGACAAATATCTCTCAACAACGGGATAGGTGTCCATTCAATATACAGTAATACATATTATACAGCATGTGCAGGCCTGCGTTTGCATCATTCTGTGAATCTTCTGAACAACTAATTCATGGATTAGCATGGGATGTTTCACTGTCAATCATGGTTCCAGGACAATGTACTCTGATGACTTTAGTCATTCCCTGAGTTTCCTCCAGTGAAATCAGGAGGCTGCCATGGAAAACACATGTTTCTCTATGGATGAATCCTAATCATTTTGACAACTATTGAATGGATTGCCATCAAATCTGGTACAGACATTCATGGTGGCCAAAGGACCAATTGTAAAAGCTTGAATCCCTGACCTTTCACCTAACACTGTCATCTGGTCAACAATAGTATTCGTCTTGTAGGCCTTCTGTAGTATATGCACCCACATACCAGCAAGAACTGAAGACATTCTCGTCCTCTTTTGCTAATTTGAAAATATAAGCAAGAAACACGGAGGAAAACTATAGATTGCTAAAAATATACATTTTATTTTGTGGTTTTTGGTCAGTTAGCATATAATCAATTTTTACAAAAAAAAAATCTGAATATGCTGCTCTTGGGTGTGGCTAAAAAGGAGGTTGATGTGAGCAGTGAGACTGAAACAAAACTTTACATTTGCAGGCCATAAAAAAAATAAAAAATGTGCTGGAAGATGCTAAAACACCAAATACTTAGTGATAACTTATCATGCATTCATCACTACTGCTACTGCATTTCACATTATAGATGGTCATTTGATTAATTGTTAATAATAATAAAAAATCGGTCCAGCTTTAAACATTATATGTGTGTGTTTAACTAGTAGACCAAGAACACAACCAAAGGGATGGGGCTCGCGGTTCAACACTGCTCCCATTCAATCTTTTTCACCAATGCTCTCAAACACGGCAGCAGTACTGAGAAAAAGCCTGTCGTTTCTCCTTGTGTTCTGGCTTTGTTCCACAATCAGCATGCGTGTGAATCATCCTGAAGGGCCAATTCTCATGACGCTGGTTGCTGCTCTTGTTTTCAGCGGGGTGATAATGATGAGGAACAGGAGTTATTAATACTCACATTTCCTTTGGGGGCCTCAGCCTCACACAGTCGACAAAACGGAAGTTGACAGAAACTCTTGGAGGTTTTTCATAAGCTTTTTTACCGCGATAACTTTGGTTGCTTTGTTTTTCGTTTAAAGATACATTGTTGTAATATTTGAAACCACTAAGTATTTGGAGAATCTTAAGCCCCTGCCATGTTATTTTCAAAAGAGCCATTTCACCTAAATACTAAAGATGGATGTCAGTTCCCAAATGTAATCTTGTTGCTTTTATAATTGTAACGGAAAGCAAAGATCAAACAGATAGTCCCGACATCAAATTGGAATTAACAGCTATTATTCAGGACTCTGAGCAGACTAACAGATGTGGCCTATTTATAATAATTCATCACTTAATAACTAGAGAGTAATATATTCTATCTATCTGCGGACATGAAGTGGATATTTGAAAAATATAGTTTTTTAAATACCTTGAAATAGGTTCAATTACACTTGAAATTAGGAGAATGACATGGACAAGTCGGGTAAAGAATACTGCTTTTGAGCATTACAGGCTTATTATGATATCACACGGACATAACACTTCCTAATACTAGTAGGATAAACCTCAAAATGAATTTCCCCAGCTCATTTCAAGATGTCCTCTACCCTGAAAGGCTTAAATAATGCATCTTATTTCGAGACATCTTACCAAGTGAACTTTCACTCTTTCTATTGGCAGATTTTACTTATTTTGAATTGGCATTTTTTTCCCAGTGAGATGTGGTCCACATCTAATAATTCATTACTTAATAGAGAGTAATATCTTGCCAATGAACATCCACCGGTCCACTACCCACGCACGGACATGATGACTATGATGGTTATAGAGGCAGAGTTTTGATTGTTGGCTGACAAGAAGCCCCGGGAGTTAACTGTATTTTTTTGATGTTCTCATTTACAGTGAGTGATGGGGAAACATCCCAAAGTAAACACATTTGTCCATTTGAAGGTTCCCTTCTGTTGTTCTTACACCCCGCCCACACACACACACACACACACACACACATTTACCATCCCAAGCCTGTCTCCTATTTCCCAGTGCATTGTGGGGATGACAAACAAACAAGGGGGAGGAGTCCAATGTTCATGCTCCACATCAGGGATCTGTGGTTGAGTGTTTTCTTCTCAAAGCCAGCTGAAGCCCCCACAGCTGATTCACTCAGACTGGGAACAAATCGGCCCACACAATTCTAAAGACAACATGGCATTCCCAACACATCTGTGTCACTGCCCGGGCAAAGTACATCACGATTCATTCGTCTGCACTTAAAGACACTATGACACTGACACAGATAACAACTCAGACAAACAGGAAAGAAGTAGGGAGCGTGACGAACATGTGATTATCTATTTGTGTGTGTTATAAACAAATAAAGACGTCAGGATATTTAAGAGATAAGACAATGGTGACACAAGTATGGAAGAGTATTAGGGCCGCGGGATAGAGACAAAAGTTGTATTTCCATTATGCTTTTAAAGTGTAACAAAATCCCAAAACCACTATTTTTCAGCTTACGACCCATTTCTATGGGAATTTAGTAGTTGATTGTACCAGGTCAAATTCATGTCAAATGTGAGGACACGGAATCTTTCAGCTCTGTGAGAGTGTTAGTGATTTCCCCACTGCAATCAGGTGTGTGTGGCACTGATTGGCTGATTAAGGTTCTAATATGTCAACATATTTCCAAATTTAAGGCAGTCTTAAGCGATCGAGTTTAATCTCAACATTGTATTTCAACTTTATTCTGACTTATTTTTTCTTATTTTTAAGAAACTTAAAACTTATTTTTTCACTCCCGTGGCCCTAATGCTCATGATATTTAGGATTTGATGCAGATCTTTACCTAAAGCTTTCTTTGTCTGTTGGACTGTT
Organism: Ammodytes marinus; assembly: GCF_949987685.1. NCBI lineage: Eukaryota > Metazoa > Chordata > Actinopteri > Uranoscopiformes > Ammodytidae > Ammodytes > Ammodytes marinus. The sequence continues at coordinate 26,672,111 of NC_137221.1, forward strand.
GCACCAAGTGTATGTTATCAGTAAGCTAGTTAGAAACAGGCACATGGACCGTGTCAGTGGGAGAGAGGGAGGGGGGCCTTTTATGTTTGTGTGTTCAGCTCATCCTCTGACTGAACTCACCACTCAGCAGAAAGCTCAACTTCTCTCTGTGATTTACCTCCAGTTGCTCTCTGCTTGCCTATATGGACCCTGGAAGCTTATGTAGCCCATTTATGAAGCTAAGCGATAAGACCTTGAAAAAATTCCATTTGTCCTATCTGTGAACACAGGTAGTCTACAGCCATGCAGGAAGCCCTGTCAGGCTGTACTCAGACCCCACTGGGCCTGTGGTAAACAGGCAATTTTTACAAATATATCTATCTATCTATCTATCTATCTATCTATCTATCTATCTATCTATCTATCTATCTATCTATCTATCTATCTATCTATCTATCTATCTATCTATCTATCTATCTATCTATCTATCTATCTATCTATCTATCTATCTATCTATCTATCTATCTATCTATCTTCGAGGAATGGCACTAGTTTAGCAGGTATTTTGTCATAAACTAGAGTACCTGACAAATCCAAAGTTTGACTGCTAGATTCATATATTGTACACCCACTATGTGGGTTATATTTTATATTTACATTATTTAATCATAACATAAGGAATATTCATATTAACAAGCTTAGTGCAAAGCACTTTTCACAAAGCAGTTTGTAGAGAACACAATTGATTGTATTCAACATGTTCCATTTAGAAACAAATACATGTGTGTGTTGCATGTCTTGTTCCTATCTCAAACTAAGGCTCAGATAGATGGTTTATGTAGATAATATCACAAACGTTATATTTCTAGTGAAGCGAGAGTCTGCCATGCTGCTTCTGCACACTGTCGCCATGGCGATCCCTGGGGAAAGGTCATGAGCCGCCCGGCTGGGATGTTTGAAGGTCTGCACATTGACGCTGATGACACGAGACTGGCTGGCACACACACACACACACACACACACACACACACACACACACACACACACACACACTGGTCATTCTTCAGCCGGCTCATTTCAAACTTTGCTCTTTCAGACCATAATTTTCTCCCCGTTTGATGCTAAGCAGAAGAAAGCTTCCACTAAAGGCTGATAGCTCATGTTTCTGCAATAAAAATGCCAACAGCTGCCATTCAGAATCTTTCAATATATTTGGTTATGTCATAAATTATGGATATCGCAACTTTCCACTCTTAAAGGTTCAGTAAGCGAAATTGTTCTTTTAACTAACTTCCTGTCAGTGACTGCAGTTAGCAGTCCCCTCCCTCGTCACCACATTAATGCACTGCAGTCTTCAAGCAGCGAGTTATCTAGCATCATCTCAGATCCATAAGTGTGATAAAACATGATAAAAACCATCAAAACAGACATTGGGAAGGATTCTTACTTGCTCCGTGGTGGCCCTGAGAGCTCACAGCACTGCAACTTAAGAAAACACATGCACAAAGATAAAACACACACATGCGCAGCATTTAGAAAACGCACTGCAAAGACCACCACACATTACAAAAAAGCACTGCAAATAGTTCACAACACATTAGGGAAAAGCTATGCAAATAGTCCACAATATGTGTTAAATCGCTCTTTATTCATACAGTGATCACTTATATAGTGAGCGTGTTTCATAACTCCGATCTCTCAGTCACTCGCTCTGCATGTAATCGGCAAATAAACTTTTCTGGGATCCCACTACTGATAACCAATCAGAAGAGAGAACGCTACAAACCGGCACGTCTCACTGCCGGTGCACGCGCAGAGAGCGACAGATGGGTGAATGTCTATGCGCCTACAATGGCGGAGCAGGTAAAAATCCTTCCCAATGTCTGTTTTGAAGGTTCTTATCATGTTTTATCGCACTTATGGATCTGAGATGATGCTAGATAACTCGCTGCTTGAAGACCACAGTGCATTAATGTGATGACATAGGGACGAGGGAGGGGACTGCTAACTGCAGTCAGTGACAGGAAGATAGCTTAAATAACCATTTTGCTTACTGCTCAATAAGGGATAACCATTAGTTAACTGTTAACTATATTAATCATTTACTAATGGTATTAATAGGGTATTAATTTCTACATTATTTAATGTTTATAAATACCCTATATTAGCCTTAGTTAATACATTAATTAAGCATGAACCAAGAGTTGATAACAGATTGTTTTCATGAATTGATTTCCAGTTGGAAATATGTCAGTTGTTTAATTTTGTTGTTATAAAGAATTTACACAGGTCAAAAATAGCATTATTGATTGATGGATTATTGTATTTCAGTAATCCTTATTCAGCACTAATTTGCATGTATTAAGTGTAATAAGTGATAAATGTTTTCCCACTGTACAATGAGGGTCACAAATAACACTAATAAATGGTTAATTATGCTTAAGTTATGTCAAAAAATTACTTTTGTTTCCATTTCATTAATGCTTATTATTAAAATAATCAACTCTTGGTTCATACTTAATTAATGTATCAACTAAGGTTAATAAAGGATTTTTATAAACATTAAATAATGTAGAAATGAATACCTTAGTTAACATGAACACCATTTGTAAATTATTACTAGACACATTAGTTTACATTTAACTAATGGTTAGTTAACCCTTATCAAGCATTAACTAAGCATTAATTAATGTACCCTCATAGTAAAGTGTTACCCATTATCAAAGGATTAACTAACCGTTATGCTTGGTTAATGCTTAACTAAGCATTAATTGACTAAACATAGCTCATGCTTAACAAACCATAAAGTTAAAAACTAAGCAGTAACAGTTAGTTCATGCTTAATAAGAATTACCTATGCATTAACTAAGCCTTAATAGCATTAAGTAAGCATTACCTATCAGTTCATTAATGTACCGTTATTGTAAAGTGTTGACGTAGTGTCAGCTAAATGTCACAAAAGTATCAAACATAAGGTGTGTCCCTGTGTCTTTAAGTTTTAATATTGATATCACATAGCTTTAACTAATTTGTATACACTCACCGGCCACTTTATTAGGTACAGCGGTTCAATGTCTTGTTAACACACATAACTTATCAGCCAATCACATGTCAGCAACTCAATGCATTTAAGCATGTAGACCTGGACGGGACAACTTATTGAAGTTAAAACCGAGCAACAGAATGGGGAAGAAAGGGGTTTAAGTGACTTTGAACATGGCAATGTTGAGGGTGCCAGAAGGGCTGGTCTGAGTATTTCAGAAACTGCTGAGCTACTGGGATTTTCACTCTAAACCATTTCTAAGGTTTAAAGAGAATGGCCCGAAAAAGAAAAAATTGTCCTGACTCACGGCTCGGCAGGCTTCTCCTCTGTGTGTTTTCCCTTGTCTGTCTTTCCTTTTTTGTTGTTCCATGTGTCGGCCTCCCTGTTGGCATGTGGGCGTGGCTGCACTCCAGGGCAGACTGCTCCAGGTGTGGATCGTTGGCTAATCAGACCTCTCTACTTAAGCCTGTGGACTCCAGTCATTCAGCGCCAGAGTATACTATGTACAAGAGCTGTAAATTACCAGAGATCAGGATTATGTTTGTTGTTTTCTTCTAAGTCTCAGTTGGAGTTAGTGTTAACTCTGCTCCTCTTTTCTTCCATGCCAGTTGCCTCCGCTGTTCACCTTTCCTGCTCGCCTGCCTGCGGGTTCCGGATATCCACTAGCCTCTGCTCACCACGCCATTCAGCCGTCCTGTGTAGGGATGGGAATCGAGAACCGGTTCTTGTTCAGAACCTGTGCCTAGTGAACCAATTCCTTGGAATCGTTAACATGCCTGCTTAACGGTTCAATTCGTTGCAAATGCGTCATGACTTCACACATGCGCTGCTTTGTTTTGGTTCAGAACGCAGCAAACATGGCGTCGAGGCAGAAGCGCTCTAAAGTTTGGTTGTAATTCAAGCAAAAAGGAGACAATACGGCCACTTGCAACAATAGTAAAGTTTCCATTTCGTCAAACGACACGCGCACAAGCAAGCGCGCAGACTGCGATCCTGACGGTTAAACGTTTAAACGTCCGCTGCCTTAGTAGTCGGCACCAGAATTGCCCATCACTTGGATTTGAACATAAAATGTATGAGAATTAACGTGTGTGTAGGCCTAGGTGTGGGCTGATAAAAGAGGGAGATACATAAAAAGGTGAGAGCAGCATAAAGCAAAGCAAAAAGGATGTCTTTACCGCTGCCAAAGGCCCGCTGTTTACTCTCGTTCATCAGCTGTTATCATGCTGCCTTTACGCACGGCGGTGGGGAAAACCCAAAACAACACACAGCGGGACTCGACTCCGGTGTTAAGGAAACGTTTAACAAGACACTTTATAAAGAGAGTAATTAGACACACTTAAAATAACGATCTCTGCCTGATACAAAAAGCTCTGCCTTGGATTACGTGAAGGAGCGATCGATGTGTATAAAACCATTCGCTACATGTGTCTGATGACGGGCCATTATATTAATAATAAACAGCACGCTGCACACAAGAACAGCATGTACATTGTAAAGCTGAGATGGAACGGTGACTCCTCGTCGCTGGCGTGGTGAAGAATAAGCAAAGCGATACATTTGTCTTTTAGCCTTTATGGCGTATTTATTCTCTTCTTGAATAGCCTACATGACTGACTATTGTGCAGTCAGTTCAACAACAACGTACAACGTGACAGTTTGACCTGAGGCGTTCCTTCCACGGACCTATAAAGAAAGGGTTCCTTCACTTGAACGTAGTGACATCATCACGTTGCCCTTTCAGAGTAAGGGCGCAAGCATATAATAACACTAAACATAAATTAAATATCTTGTATCCTTCCTGAGAGGGCAAACATGATGATTGTTCTGCATAAAAATTGTTAATTTGCCAAAGTTGATAGTTGGTCTTATCTTTTCAAAAGGCTTGTTTGTATTTATTATGTCAATTGAATTTTGTTTCAAGTGCAAATGAGCACTGTTAATATTCCAAAAGGCACAAGCTCTTCCTTGACTGTTTTCAGTCTGTGTTTTTAGCTTTTAGGGCATTTGGGCTTAAAAGCCAAACATCATTTTTTTTGTCTGGACCAATTAATGTGAAAATTGACAATTTCCTAATCCTCAACTAGCACCCAATGAGAATCGATAAGAGAATCGATAGGGAATCGGATCGATAAGCAGAATCGCAACCGGAATCGGAATCGTTAAATTCTTATCAATTCCCATCCCTAGTCCTGTGTCCTGCCTGCCTGCCTAAAATAAACATTGTTCTAAACTGACTACCTGGGTTTCTGTCTGCGTTTGGGTCATCCCGGGCAATCATAACAAAAATATCCAGTGAGCGGCATTTGTGTGGACGTAAAATGCCTTGTTGAAGTCAGAAGTCAGTGGAGGATGGGCATACTGGTTTGAGATGATAGAAAGGCAACAGTAACTCAAGTAACCACTCGTTACAACCAGGGTATGCAGAATACCATCTCTGAACGCAAAACACGACCAACCTTGAAGCAGATGGGCTACAGCAACAGAAGACTCCACCGGGTGCCACTCCTGTCAGCTAAAAACAGGAAACTGAGGCTACAATTCTCATAGGATCACCAATATTGGACAATAGAAGATTGAAAAATCATGCCTGGTCTGATGAGTCTCGATTTCATTTGCGACATTCAGATGGCAGGTTCAGAATTTGGCGTGAACAACATGAAAATATGGATTCATCCTGCCGTGCACCATCAACCACGCCACGTTCAAAGTCACCTAAACCCCCTTTCTTCCCCATTCTGATGCTCGGTTTGACTTCAGTACATTGTCTTGACCACGTCTAAATGCCTAAATGCATTAAATTGCTGTCATGTGATTGGCTGATTAGCTTTTTGTTTTTATAAGCCATTGAACAGGTGTACCTAATAAAGTGGCCGGTGAGTGTGTGTGTGTGTGTGTGTATATATATATACAGTCATATGAAAAAGTTTGGGAACCCCTCTCAGCCGGCATTATAATTGACTCTGCTTTCACAAAAAAAATACAAAAGTGGTATGTCTTTAATTTACCAGGAACAGCTAAGTACTGGGATGTTTTCCAAACAAAGATTTTTTGAAAAGCAGTATTTGGTTGTATGAAATAAAATAAAATGTGAAAAACTGGCTGTGCAAAAATGTGGGTACCCTTGTGGTTTTGTTGATTTTAATGCCTGTAACAGCATGTAAAACTGATGACTTTAAACACAAAGTTGGTTGGATTATGTTGTTAAGCCTTGAACCTCATAGAAATGTCTGTTTAATCACGAGAAAATGTATTTTAGGTGCCTAAATGCAAGTTGCACTTCTCTTTGACTCTCTGCTGAAGTGAGACAGAATGGGATCATCAAAACAGCTCCCAAAAGATCTGAAAAACAAAGATTGTTCATTGTCATGGTTTAGGGGAAGGCTACAAGAAGCTTTCCCAAAGGTTTCAATTGTCAATTTCGACTGTAGGGAACATTGTCAGGAAATGGAAGGACACAGGCACAGTGGCAGTTAAACCCAGGCATGGCAGACCAAGAAAAAAACAGGAGCGGCATAGGTGGAGGATTGTGAGAATGGTTGCACACAACCCACAGATCACCTCCAAAGACCTGCAAGAACATCTGGCTGCAGATTGTGTATCTGTACATCGTTCAACAATTCAGCGCAATTTGCACCAAAATATCTGCTTTTTATAAAGACCAAATAACTTAATTTTTGTCTCATCAGTCCAAAGCATTTTCTTCCAATATGAATCTGGCTTGTCTAAATGAGCTTTTGCATACTCCATGCAACTGTATCTGTGGCGTGGGCGCAGAAAGGGCTTCCTTCTCATCACCTGGCCATACAGATGTTTTGGTGCAAATTGCGCTGATTTGTTGAACCATGTACAGATACACAATCTGCAGCCAGATGTTCTTGCAGGTCTTTGGAGGTGATCTTTGGGTTGTGTGCAACCATTCTCACAATCCGCCGCATATGCCGCTCTTGTACTTTTCTTGGTCTGCTAGACCTGGGTTTAACTGCAACTGTGCCTGTGTCCTTCCATTTCCTGACAACGTTCCTTACAGCAGAAATTGACAATTGAAACCTTTGGGAAAGCTTCTTGTAGCCTTCCCCTAAACCATGATAATGAATAATCTTTGTTTTTAAGATCTTTTGGGAGCAGTTTTGATGATCCCATTCTGTCTCACTTCAGCAGAGAGTCAAAGAGAAGTGCAACTTGCATTTAGGCACCTAAAATACATTTTCTCATGATTAAACAGACATTTCTATGAGGTTCAAGGCTTAACAACATAATCCAACCAACTTTGTGTTTAAATTCATCAGTTTTGCATGCTGTTACAGGCATTAAAATCAACAAAACCACAAGGGTACCCATATTTTTGCACAGCCAGTTTTTCACATTTTATTTTATTTCATACAACCAAATACTGCTTTTCAAAAAATCTTTGTTTGGAAAACATCCCAGTACTTAGCTGTTCCTGGTAAATTAAAGACATACCACTTTTATATTTTTTTTTGTGAAAGCAGAGTCAATTATAATGCCGGCTGAGAGGGGTTCCCAAACTTTTTCATATGATTGTATATATATATATATATATATATATATATATATATATATATATATATATATATATATATATATATATATATATATATATATATATATATATACAGGTCCTTCTCATATAATTAGCATATTGTGATAAAGTTGATTATTTTCCATAATGTAATGATAATAATTGAACTTTCATATATTTTAGATTCATTGCACACCAACTGAAATATTTCAGGTCTTTTGTTGTTTTAATACTGATGATTTTGGCATACAGCTCATGAAAACCCCAAATTCCTATCTCAAAAAATTAGCATATCATGAAAAGGTACTCTAAACGAGCTCTTAACCTAATCATCTGAATCAACTAATTAACTCTAAACACCTGCAAAAGATTCCTGAGGCTTTTAAAAACTCCCAGCCTGGTTCATTACTCAAAACCACAATCATGGGTAAGACTGCCGACCTGACTGCTGTCCAGAAGGCCATCATTGACACCCTCAAGCAAGAGGGTAAGACACAGAAAGAAATTTCTGAGCGAATAGGCTGTTCCCAGAGTGCTGTATCAAGGCACCTCAGTGGGAAGTCTGTGGGAAGGAAAAAATGTGGCAGAAAACGCTGCACAACCAGAAGAGGTGACCGGACCCTGAGGAGGATTGTGGAGAAGGGGCGATTCCAGACCTTGGGGGACCTGCGGAAGCAGTGGACTGAGTCTGGAGTAGAAACATCCAGAGCCACCGTGCACAGACGTGTGCAGGAAATGGGCTACAGGTGCCGCATTCCCCAGGTCAAGCCACTTTTGAACCAGAAACAGCGGCAGAAGCGCCTGACCTGGGCTACAAAGAAGCAGCACTGGACTGTTGCTCAGTGGTCCAAAGTACTTTTTTCGGATGAAAGCAAATTTTGCATGTCATTCGGAAATCAAGGTGCCAGAGTCTGGAGGAAGACTGGGGAGAAGGAAATGCCAAAATGCCTGAAGTCCAGTGTCAAGTACCCACAGTCAGTGATGGTCTGGGGTGCCATGTCAGCTGCTGGTGTTGGTCCACTGTGTTTTATCAAAGGCAGGGTCAATGCAGCTAGCTATCAGGAGATTTTGGAGCACTTCATGCTTCCATCTGCTGAAAAGCTTTATGGAGATGAAGATTTAATTTTTTAACAAGACCTGGCACCTGCTCACAGTGCCAAAACCACTGGTAAATGGTTTACTGACCATGGTATTACTGTGCTCAATTGGCCTGCCAACTCTCCTGACCTGAACCCCATAGAGAATCTGTGGGATATTGTGAAGAGGAAGTTGAGAGACACCAGACCCAACACTGTGGATGAGCTTAAGGCCGCTATCGAAGCATCCTGGGCCTCCATAACACCTCAGCAGTGCCACAGGCTGATTGCCTCCATGCCACGCCGCATTGAAGCAGTCATTTCTGCGAAAGGATTCCCGACCAAGTATTGAGTGCATAACTGAACATAATTATTTGAAGGTTGACTTTTTTGTATTAAAAACACTTTTCTTTTATTGGTCGGATGAAATATGCTAATTTTTTGAGATAGGGATTTTTGGTTTTTCTTTACTTTTTTGCCAAAATCATCAATATTAAAACAATAAAAGGCTTGAACTACTTCAGTTGTGTGTAATGAATCTAAAATATATGAAAGTCTAATGTTTATCAGTACATTACAGAAAATATTGAACTTTATCACAATATGCTAATTATATGAGAAGGACCTGTATATATATGGTTATTCATTATTATACATTGTTAATACATTGTTGTACGCCAACATTGACAACATGCAGGGTCAAATAGACAATCATTAGGAAGGAGATGCACACTGTTTGATTTATTGATTTAACTGTCTTGATTATTCACGGGCAATGTCCCCGCTCGCTGCTTGTGTTATGACCCACTTCTACCTCCAATTTATTTCACAACACTTTAGCAATATAGGGCAGCAACGGTTACGCGGCTCCAAAGCACTCAGCCAGCCGAACAATGACACACAAGGTAACACTGTGTATTAGACAGTATTATATGGTGGCAGAATGATCTGTTCCAGCAGGTACTGAGCCTGCAGGGACAAGAACAGATGGAACACCCAAAGAGGAGACAGTTGCTGTGGACTTAATCAGAGCAATGTTATGGCAGAGTGAAGGTGATAAAGATCAGAGGTCACACTGACAAGAAAACCAAAAAGATCTTGTGTTAACTGCCACGCGTGTGAACTCAAATACGATTGCATGCCGTGGACAAATGGATGATGAAAGCCCTGTTTATAACAATGTGCAAAACTCATATTTTACATGACATCAGCCAGTCCTTAAGTCCACTACTAGAACACGTCTAGATATGTTACGTAAGTTAAAAGGGGATCAGCAATTCCAGTGAACGATTGTTGTCAAAATCACTTTGTCAAAATCAGTGAATATCTCTTTGTGATCCGCTACCTGTATGTACTGTAGCTGCATTCCATTAGTAGTTGCACTTCCCCTCGTTCACTTCCCCTCAACCCTTGGTATGACGTACCAGCATACGTTGCACGGAGGGAATTTGGAGCGCAGAGGTAGAATGGGCAGGGGAGGAGCGGGGGATTTAAATGGAACCCACTTGCCCTTGTAGTCGCAATGGACAGTCAGTTACATAGGTAGTTCTGAATGCAAATAATACAGAATTATAACATTCTGCTAAGGTAGCCTATATTGCAGAAAGCCATTTCCATAGCATAACAAACATTGAATGTCGACACGGTAACTCAGATTATCAAGATATTGTTACTTACACATGTAAATTGTTTGCTCCGACGTATTTTCTTATTTATGTTAGTTTCAACCAAAAACATTTGTTTTAAATAGTCCTATAATTGGCAGCCATCGGTGTTATAGCAGCAATGTGTAAACTGCAATACATTCACTGGATTGTTCCTATGGAAATAGGATAGGCTAATTGAGGCGTTTTGGAATATATTTATATATATATATATTTGTCCTGCGGGTGGCCGCGATGTCCCTAAAAGCATACAGTCTACTGGAAAATAAAAGGAGAAGAAGAAGAAGAAGAAGACGAACTGCAATGCACTGTGGGTGATATCCACCTCGGTGTGACCATGGTGATCACTCAGCCCTCCGAGGGTCTATCTCACAAAGTTCACTTCAGTTTCCAGACAATTGGAACGACACTTATGATGGCGGCGGGGATTCCCCCGAGGGCAAGTGCCTAGGGAAAGTGAACGAGGGCATGTTGAACGGGTATTGGAACGCAGGGTGTGTCTCCGCTGGAAAAAAAGATCTGGTATGAATATAAACAGCCTAGGCTCTGTAAACGGCCATGTTGCTAGCTATGGTGGGACCCCCTTTGTTTACATCAACATGTTTAGATAGGCTGTGTATTAACAGACAATGTGTTCAGATAACACACAGTACAGACAGGTATAGCACACTGTGAGAAGATATTCACTGTTTTTGACAAAAGTTTTTTGACAACAAGCGTTACCCAGAATTGCTAACTCCACCTTTAAAAGCTTGCTGCCAACTTTTGGTTTCATGCCGACGCCCCTTTGCATTAAACAGTCAGAAGGTTGTACATGTAATCAATACAATAAAGAATAGATCACAAGACTACTTATATCACGTCACATGGTCCTGGTCTGTCACAACAGTCACCATGACATAATATTGCATTGCGAGAAGGGTGAAAATATGTCATTTAACAGCAGTCAGCTCATCGTTTGCTCATTTCAAGGGCAAGGTTAATTGATTAGAAATAATTTTAGTGAATTAGACAGACGGAAGCAATATGCTGCAGCGATGACAAACACTTAATTAATGAACCACTGAGTGCAATGGGAGCAATCACACATGAAACCATCTGTGTTTGGATAACAAGTAGGATTAGTTTACACATGGATAGACTGGGCTTTGTCCTGTTTGAAACCAGTGCTATTAAAGATGTACCTGGTGTTGCTTGGAAAATCAAAGAAGATTGGCTACATTTATAATGTAGTTTGCTTGTCTTTTTTGAAAAAAAATTCCCTCATAACGAAAAAAGCCAATACAAATTATCATGTACACTGATTCATTTCCAGCTGTGTAACAGCATCCACTCCTGTTTGAAATAAAAAAAACATAATTTTTAGACATGACAATCAGCAAACAAATGTTTTTTTTCCATTTTTAGGGTATAAAATTTGAATATTCACTACTACCGAGGACCTGCAATTATTGGTCTCTCCTATACTTTATCTTAATATTTCTTCTGCAACATTTTCTAGCTCTATCTCCTCCCGCACCATTAATCTTAGAAATGTTTTGAGAGGTCAGGCTCCTCAACACCTTAAGTCCGATTGACTTGAAATTTCTCACACAGGTACACATGAGGTTGCTCTACAAAAAAGCCTCTGGGTCCATATAGGTTAGCTGGGAAATATTTTTCGCTAATTTGCATAAACTGAAAAACAGGTTTTTAACTTTCTCAAATGTTATGCAATCAACACCAAATTGATCACAAAACACTAGGGGAAAGACATGGATAGCTTGAAAAACATGGCTGCCCTTCAGCAAAACGTTTACGCAGGGCGGGGCTTATTAGTTAATTGGCCATAACTCATTGACCATACATCCTATCCATGGACCTATAAAGAAATGGACAGCGGATTGAAAACATGGAGCCCATTCATTCCAATGAAAGCTGCTCATTGGCGCAGCTCAACATCGTGGATAGAATTTCTTACGCATCAGTGGGATACTAGAAGTCATGCGCGTTCCATGACGTACTGGATGTAGAAATATTCTCGTTTTTAGCATTGTAGCATCACATTGTTCAAAAAGCAATCCGCATTATTCACAATGTGAGATATCTGGATCATACTAACCCATTATTCATACGGTCAAAATTATTAAAATTCACAGATCTGGTGGAATTTAAAACTGCACAGATAATGTTTAAGGCTAAAATCAACATATTACCCTCAAACATACAAAAATTATTCAGTGATCGTGAGGGGGGCTATAATTTAAGGGGAAAATTTAATTTCAAAGTGAACAGCGTCCGTACGACCAGGAAAACGTTTTGCATTTCAATATGTGGGGTGAGACTATGGAACAGTTTGAGTGGGGAGATCAAGGAATGTCCGAACATTAACCAGTTTAAAATAAAATACAAAGAATTGATTTTCACAAGGTACAGGGATGAAGATTAACATAGTGTATATGTTTACATGTATGTATATTTGTATATATTTGACGGTATTTATATAATATTGAATGTTTAATCAGATATTATTATTATTATAAGATTACTTGACAATATTATTAGATAAATACGACGATATTATTAGATAAATATGCAATTGGTAACAAATTGTATCATATTGAAAACTAATATATATTAATATGTATTATTATTTTTGAAATATTATTATATCACTAATAAGGAAGCCAATAGTCATTATAGATATATAAATCAGGGAGAAGGGGTGAGATTAAATAAGTTTTCTTCTTCTCACCCCTTTTTGAACAGGTAAAGCAAGTGTAAGACAGTTTATTTTCATTTGTGGTTTTCATTGTGTGTAAATATTACTTTATTGTAACTGTCCACTTGTTTAATTTATTTTATTGTTTATTATTGCTTTTTTGTCTTTTATTGTTTACTTGTTCGAAATAAAAACATTTTCAATTCAATTCAATTCAATTGTTTATGGACCATGGAAGTATAAGTTACTAACCACCCGATGATTCTCTACATAGGCGGCTGCATATATGAAAAAAAAACACCTAACCCTAAAAAAATTCTAACAAAAGGTTTCTCAGCTGTTTTTCTCCCACGACAGTGGCAGAGGGCATTGCTGTCCACTGCACCCCTTTGTGAATCCACAGCAGAGGAGTTCACAACAGGTGACCTGGTGACATGAGTTGAGGGGCTGCAAGCATCATCTGCCCCAAGCATTGGCCAGCTCGGTAGGCACTGGCAGCCCCCTTCTGTGTTCCATCAGTGCCGCTTTTGTTGGGGGGGTCCCTTAATGGTTGTACCTTTCTGGGTGAAGAGCTGCTTGTGCGCCTGATTAACTGATTCCTGGCTGCTAATGCAGTCATACAGCAATAACACACATCACTCTATGGGGTAAGCCAAGACACAGAAGGGTCTCTTGATGTCATCAAAGCTCCTCCATGTATCCCATGCTGTCTTAGTCCCTGCCACCAAAAGATGACAGTGTCACAACCAGTGAATGCTTTGAACACTGGTCAGGCTACACATTGATCTGGACCTAGTGCCCTCACCATCTCATGAGCATCTAAATACCAAAAACTCTTCCCAGAACACAGAACTCATTTATGTTAAGGGATGTGGCTGCTGTCACTGCCAGTAATGGCACATCTGTGTCAACTGTGCGTATTGACACCTTGGTATACCCTTCCTTCACATTATCTCCTAGGTGCAATGGGGTGTTTTTTAGTGTTGAGGGCTGTCACACCAGTTGCCAGGAAGGAGAACAGTTCAGTGCAAAACTTTGGCCAGTTTTCAAGAATGGAACAGGATGGCTCATCGCATTTACTAACTCCCTTCCCTCTCTTGCTAGCATTGCTGCAGGGTTGAGGCAATAATCTGCTTGTGGGCCTAGTCAATGGCATTGGCTGAGAAGAAGAGCTCTAACATAGTTCACCTACTATTTCCAGCTGCATGGTGATGGATCAGAAGTGAAACTTGGAACATGACGCAGCTCTTTCAGTGCACCTGTCTAGGGATGTATGATTGTTTCCCTCCTCCAGGTCATTGATGTACTCAGTGTAGTTCTTCTGCAGGAGAAGATATAGGATGCTGGCTGAGACCTGATGAGCATGTCAGGTACGTGTCACTTTGGAGACTTTCAGAAAGGGATCTATTGTCCCAGCAGTAGCAACTCCAACTTGTACATGTGCTATGGCGCCAATTACCTTTAGTGCTGAAATCTCAATGTCAAATCCCGCAAACATCACAATTAAGTGATATTCACCTTGAATTACTGGCAAGCTCCACATTTACAAGTTCTGTGGAGATGTCTAGCACCCGATCATTAGGAATGCACACAGTACCAGGTAAAAAAGGATGTCCACAAGGGCTCGTTTGCGGGTCCTCGCATTGGATCATGAGGCCCAGATATATGGGCTATGGTGTCTCCCGGTCTTGGCTGTGCCTGATGGAAGACCAACATGTGTTGGAAATCTCCCTCTGGCGTACCAAACTGTTGTACATGATAAGGTGAGGGGCTGGTTGAGGCATAAACATAGAGCTGTTTTGGGCTGTGATGTTTGTGCCATACAACACTATGGAAACTAGTGTTGAGAGTGAAACTGGCTCTGACTCCTCCGAGCATCCTCCTCATTGACAGCATCATGCTCACATGCTTTCCCCAATGCAGCACCAAAATCCTCATTGCACATGAGGGCAACATCACACCCTTGCTTGTGAGCATCCATGTCTGGGATGTAACTCAGTATTCTATTTTTTAAGGAGTGGACAGGCCCCTTCACATACATTTCTAGTTATTCCAGCTTGGTACTGTACAAATTCACCAGGTTGGTTACCCTGCACATTGATGCTACAGGGGATTCTCAATGCACACCTAATTATAGGAGACAGTGCAGCGAATGCAATGCCATGGTTAACATTGTCTATGTTATATGTTGTGTTTTCTTGGATCTCACTCTATTGTACAGAGAGAGAAGACACAGAGTTTGGTACTTGGCCTCTCGGGCAAAGAGGTCTACAAAGTTTGTTGAGTAGGGGTTTGTGCCAAAGCAAAATCAGATGAACATTTCGGCATAGAATGTGTGTCTTCCTGACACAGAACACATTTTCTCCAGGTCATTGGCAAGGCACTCTGATCTTTCTGGCTCATTAGGATCCGCCACCTTGAATAGTTTGGCCATGGTCCCTCAATGCACTATGCTACTTGAGGACAATACGTACTAGTTCTAGCACCACCACTCCACCATACGCTGAACCAGAAAAGTATGACATATGTCACTACAGTCACATGGGAGAGCAGAGGTAACTGCATCAGGCAAGTCCATTCCTGTATATGCAAAGGTATTTGGGGTGTTATATATATATAACTTTATGTGAGTAAAAGTTTCTGCTTGAAACTTACCTTTCCTAGTACTTACTTTGTGGTTACAGTTTATACCACTAAGCTCTTTAGGAACCTAGAGCCTAAAGTGCGGGTTACATGGTTACAATAGCAATTACACCGCTCAAACAGGCAAAAACGATGTATTGGTCAGGCTCTTGAATAGATATATACATGTTAACATAAGAGGTCTACACACAACTCATGGAATAATTCTGTAATTCAGGAAAATATGTAATATTCCGCTAATATTCAATGGTTTTACTATAATTTAGCTCCCTGAGTGCCAGGTATATGTACTTTAGTAGTTTACAGCATGTTTTAAGTGGTGCCACTGTCTTCCTCATCCTTGAAAATGTAGGATTAGCCACCAGAACCAAGATCCTAGGTGGTCTAGAAACTAAGCTACATGTAAAATAACAACCGACGGTGGCCATTTTAAAAATGGCCGCAACTGGTGCCATAGGAAAAATTGGCAGTGGCCTTTTAGCCAACAATTTTCCTTGGGGCATGCTCTAACAGTGGGCCAAAGCACATGTGTGTATCATCAAAACCACAATTCCTTCATATATTGCACCTAACTGCTGGATTTAAAGGAGTAATGGTCACTTTAAGACCTGACAGCGGCCATTTTGAAAATGGGGCCTTTCTTGGCATCAAACTTTGGTAAACTTTTAGTATGTGTTTAAGTACATCTGATACTACTGTAATCCACTGAAAAACCTTTTGTTAGAATTTGTTTGGGGTCAAGTCATATCTGCAGCTGACTAATATGTGATATTTAAATTACACCCCGTTATTGTAAAGTAGCCTATTATAGTGGTTAACAAGTTCTAAACGATGATTCCAACTTACTTAACTGCCATCTGGGCGACAATGATTAGCTAATGTAAGCTAAACCAACTAGTGGGCTAGCGCTGTTTGATAGCGTGTGTTGCTAGGTAGTGAGCAAGGTTCTTATTGGCTGTTGGGACTGTCCATTCACTTTGGCACGATTTTGTTGGTGTAGAGCGTGTCAGGGAGGGACCATAGGGAACAAAAGGAGCGGTTGAGGTATTTGGATTCGAATCTCTATCCCAACTGCCATTTTCTCCCCAAATCCTCCACCCCAGCTTTAAGTAAAAGGAATAACCTCGGACAAGGTAACAGAAATGTTAAGCCTACTAGCAATGTTATAAAATACAGTGTTTCCCCCAGCGCTTTATAGTTAAGGCGGCCGCCTTAGCAAAACCGGCCCCCCGCCTTGACTACTGACCGACCAAAAAAAAAAAAATAATTAAATCTTTATTTTTTTTATTTTTAGTGCTGCACAATTAATGTACTAGCAAGCGCGATGTGTGATTTTTCATGGTCAGAAATGCGCGAAAGGCCGTGATTTGCGGTAAATAAATGTGCACATATGTCTCCAAGCGTTTCTCTCTGCTCAGACTATCAGCTGCTCTGTGTCGGGGGCTCTGCGCGCGCGACCGTCCCGCGCTGCGCGCGACTACGGCATGTACGCGGGAAACGAGCAGCAGCAAACCGACATTTAACCTGTGGCGATAATAAACGCAGTGCGGTTCTATGGGGATATTTAGCTGAACAGAAAGAAGTGCTCTGCAAAGCTAGACTAGTTTAAAACTCCACATCACCGTGGCAACACAACTTTTCGGCTCATACAGCGCAGAGAAAAGTCTGATACATGCATGAGAGTGATGGCCCAGGCACCTTTCAGTAAGTTTACAGAAGTGCACACTGTAACTGTCTTTGAAATGCCTTTAGTCATTTTAAGGGGAAAACACTTTGTATTATTTCAATAATTGAATTATTTTTCAAACAGCATGCTTGTGTAGCCATACAAGATTTATTTTTCTGAATTTTAAATGCTGCTTTATTTTTATGTTTTAAATTTGGAAATACATGTTCCAAAACAACCAATAACCTCTGTATTTAAAAAGAAATCAAGCAAGTAGGCTAATAATAACCATATATGAATTAATCGCATCACAGTATGCCTATTGTCCACAATAATCTCACAACAGCCCCCCATCCAAAAAGGAACTTTAAAAAGCACTTTGATACACATGTTAAGTGTATGGTCCATTATTTGTATTTAGTGTGTCTGCATGGTATTGCACCAAAACAGTAGAACTTTTCTTTAATTGTATTTTGTACCGTCTGCATGTTTGCACAAAATGTGCACATAGCAAACAAAATTGCACAACTGTAAGGTCAGTGTCATTCAAATAAACAGAACCATTTCTTTAGGGCGCATTGGCATCTTTGAGCAAAATACCCCCAAAATTTTCGCCGCGGCGCGACAGTGACCACCTTGACTAAGACATTTCCTGGGGGAAACACTGAAATACTGAGGTGTGCACTGAGCCCTCTGGGAGGCCAGGCCGATTTGTTTCACTGAGACTCCTTTTAGCTGCCCACCCCTCCTTCTCCTGCTAATGGCTAAAAACTGCTATAAACAGCTGATAAAACGCTTGATGTGGCGTTTTAAAAAGTCCCAGCTGGCTACTATATTCTATATACAGTAGCTGTCTCCCTTCGTGTTGTGTACAGTATGTTTACAGTAACATCCCCAACAACCAACACAACTGGCTGAGCTTAGCGAATATATGGACATTTCATAAATTTTTTGGGGATCTGTGATGCAAATCATTTGAAAGAGAGCCAGAGAAGGCTGCAAGCGCTGAGACAAATTACACTTGAAAAGTAATTTGAAGAGTTTAGGAGAATATACATCATAATGAAGCTGGTAGTCTCTGGCCAATCAGTGGCCGGCAGTCTGCCGACGTCACCTTTTAGCATCGGTTCAGCTCGCTTGGAACTTAGAGCGAGGTGATACCAAAAAGCAGCCGCTACCAGGTACCAGGTACCATGATTTTGCGGTGGAAACGCCAAAAATGAGCTTGAGTTGAGCTGATACCACGCAGTGGAAAAGCGCCATTGTTCTCCACCTTCACCTTTCTGAAAACTTGTGTTCAAAAACCCCAGTCAGATTTCCCTCCCATTGTGATGTCATAAGGGTAGAAGCCATAACCTCCAGTACCAACCTTACTTAAGCATTACCTCCACCTGTGTGACAAGCACACCACCAGCAACCCTGTCTCATCAAAAGTACGTTCCCAGAGGACTATTCGGCATTCTCAATTACGTTTGACTGACAAACGTATTTTGTCCGTGATTACGTTTTAATGAACATATCGCAAACAAGCTCGTTCTCAGCCTAGAACTGTTCGGGATTCTCAATTACGTTTGACTACAAAACGTATTGATTACGTTTTAATAAACATATCGCATACGTTCGTTCTCAGCCTATTTTTTGCCATTTATTTACCTCTAGGATTATGTTTGGTTGAAGTGTGCGTTGTCTGGGCGGCTGCCTGAACTACAGCGCTGCAGGAAATTAATATGTTCCATAGATATGTTCACATGTTTCTTCATTCATTCATTCAAACAAACTGGTGAAGGCAATAGATGTTCCGACATGGCCACGCCCCCTTTGGGTGGAAAACAAAGCGATTTTGACTATAATGCAAAATTGCGGTCCAAAACAGCACAAAAAGAAAACGATCAGAGGTAAATAAGTTACAATTTGACCGACAGACACAATGTTAAGATCCTTTACAACAACGCTGCCAGCTGGATAGCGTTAAAGACACTTATAAATGATTAATTTGATCAATCTAAAACCATATGTGTGTCTAGTCTCTCAGCGTCAATCTGGCGCAATGATCCGACCCATTGGCCAGAGATATCATGCCCTGATGTATATATTCACCTCATTGAGTCTCTATGTAGGCCTAAGCTGATTACACGTGAACTAATTGTTCTTTACGATAGCCGGGAGCTTCCTGCTGTCATACAGCCCTTCTTTAGGGGAATTTTTGGGGGCATGGCAAAGGAATAAAACCATGATGTTTGTTTTTTACTTTGTAAACCACACAACAGCTCAGGACATTGCAGATTTGAGCTATAACGCTTATTTTGAATGATCGCGCTGTCTTTGAGTATTGCCACGAGAGTTCCGTCTAGATGACGTATTGCCGACCTGATGAAGGGTGACGTCATACGCACGCCCCTCTACAAACCAATCAATGTCGAGGAATGTCACGTGACGCGAAACGAGCCTATAGCGGCAGCCCTGAGCTACGAAGAGCATAAATCGTTGTGAGATGATCATTGTTGTTTGTGAGAAATGAAACACAATCGTCACTCAGTAAATGTGCACGATGTAGTTTGATGGTTATCACGAATAAGGTGTTGTAGGCGGCCTTTACAGTTAAATAAGCAGGAAAACTACAACCATATACCCACTTTGCTTGTCTTTTTACCTCTGTATAACCTTGTGGATTAAATTACTTTTATTTTCTTCAGTATTTTACATTAAATGATCTTTGAAGTAAGATATCATTCACAACTTTTTTATATATATATCTCACCTGCACAATATGTTGCTTTTTAAAAATGTTTTTATATTTTATATTTCTGTGGCCAATGTTCTTTTTTGTTTTTATTGTGCAAATAAATTAAATCTAATCAAAAGCATGGTGGTGAATTGTAGGTGTGTTTAAATGTAAAATTGTACAATCTTCACACTCTCAACATTAGCACCTTTCCAGCAATGTATTCAGTTGGTGTTCTTTACCGCAAGGTTGATTTTCTGATAAATTTGAAGGCCCAATATGGAAAATTAAGCTTTTTGTTTGCTCATTTGTTTTGTTGTGGAAATGGTAAACCAAAAGGTGTGTCCTTCAGAGATTATAATACAGAACCCATATGCATAGGCGTTGTTTAAATATACCTGCATGGATGGATGGATTTATAAATGGATAATGTACTTTTTTTATTGCCATAGGGAAATTGTGGCATTGTAGCAGCAGTTATTGTGGATTGTATCAGGAATGACTTTCTGTAGTGGTCAAATAGCTGAAGGTGATGCTGTCCATCATCTTCAGCAGCTTGTGCATTATCGTTATCTCCACAACCAACTGGGCTTAAACAGGTTAACAAGGATTTGCTCATGAAGTAGAGTCTGCTCTGTCCCTCCATGCACAACCTCCATGTTACATTTGCAGTCTGTTGTTTAATTAAATGCCCAGGTTTCTGTAGCCCTCCATCAACTCAACCTCTTCTCCCAGAATGGAGATTCAGCCTAGTCCTCCTGGTCCTCCCAAAATCCATATCCATCTCCCAACCTTGGTTACATTTAAGAGGTGTGTAGCTTCTACCATGCCATAACACTACTGTCCACCTGTTCCCTGTCCCTGTAAACTGTCCCGTGAACTGCACACAGAACTGACACACCTTGCATCTGCTGAATCATCTGAATATTTAATTAAAATAGGCCCATGTGAAAGTGACAGGTGCTAATTGAGGGATGTGAAATACAAAGGCAGTTTGAACAAGGCTAGAGTCATTGGAAAAACTGTTATAGAGAGATCTTAACCTTGCATATTAAATCAGGGTGCTGTCAAGGCTTCCTCGCCCAATGCTACACCACTAGTCCAGCGCGATACACAGGTGGAATGTCGCTGCCCGTATGAAAAGAACAAGAATAAATCTCTTATCAATACAGGTGAAACTCGAAAAATTTGAATATCGTGCAAAAGTTCATTTATTTCAGTAATTCAACCTAAATGGTGAAACTAATATATTATATAGACTCATTACATTCAAAGTGAGATATTTCAAGCCTTTATTTTTGTTATAATTGTGATTATTATGGCTTACAGCTTATGAAAACCCCAAATTCAAAATCTCAGGAAATTAGAATATTACATAAAATCAATAAAAAAAGGATTTTAAATACAGACATGTCGGCCCTCTATAAAGCATAATCATGCATATGTACTAAGTACTTGGTTTGGGCCCCTTTTCACAAATTATTGCCTAAATGCGGTGTGGCATGGATGCTATCAGTCTGTGGCACTGCTGAGGTGTTATGGAAGCCCAGGTTGCTTTGATAGTGGCCTTCAGCTCGTCTGTATTGTTGGGTCTGGTGTGTATCATCTTCCTCTTGACAATAGTCCATAGTTTCTCTATTGGGTTCAGGTCAGGAGAGTTGTCTGGCCAATCAACACAGTAATACCATGGTCAGTCAACCAGTTACTTGTGGTTTTGGCACTGTGGACAGGTGTCAAGTCTTGCTGGAAAAAGTAATTCAGCATCTCCATAAAGCTTGTCAACAGACAGATGCATGA
Organism: Ammodytes marinus; assembly: GCF_949987685.1. Taxonomy (NCBI): domain Eukaryota; kingdom Metazoa; phylum Chordata; class Actinopteri; order Uranoscopiformes; family Ammodytidae; genus Ammodytes; species Ammodytes marinus. The sequence continues at coordinate 26,693,945 of NC_137221.1, forward strand.
AGTGCTCTAAAATCTCCTGGTAGACAGCTGTGGTGACTTTGGACTTGATAACACAGTGGACCAACACCATCAGATGACATGGTGCCTCAAATCATCACCGACTGTTGAAACTTGACAGTGGTCTTCAAGCCCCTTGGATTGTGTGCCCCTCCACTCTTCCTCTAGACTGTGGAACCTTGATTTCCAAATGAAACGCAACATTTAATTTGGATCAGTGATGATTTGAGGTATCATGTCATCTGCTGCTGTTGGTCCACTGTGTTATCAAGTCCAAAGTCACCACAGCCATCTACCAGAAGATTTTAGAGCACTTCATGCTTCTGTCTGTTGACAAGCTTTATGGAGATGACAATTTCCATTTCCAGCTAGACTTGGCACCTGCCCACGGTACCATAAACCACTGGTAACTGGTTGACTGACCATGGTATTACTCTGCATGAATGGCCAGACAACTCTCCTGACCTGAACTCCATAGAGAAACTATGGACTATTGTCAAGAGGAAGATGATACACACCAGACCCAACAATACAGACGAGCTGAAGGCCACATCAAAGCAACCTGGGCTTCCATAACACCTCAGCAGTGCCACAGGCTGATAGCATCCATGCCACGCCGCATTTAGGCAATAATTCATGCAAAAGGGGCCCAAACCAAGTACTTAGTACATATGCATGATTATACTTTCTAGAGGGCCGACATTTCTGTATTTAAAATCCTTTTTTTATTGATTTTATGTAATATTCTAATTTTCTGAGATTTTGAATTTGGGGTTTTTATAAACTGTAAGCCATAATAATCACAATTATAAAAAATAAAGGCTTCACATATCTCACGTTGTATGTAATGAGTCTGTATAAGATATTATTTTCACCTATAAAGTTGAATTACTGAAATAAATGAACTTTTGCACGATATTCAAATTTTTCGAGTTTCACCTGTATATCATGCCAAGTGTGTGGTGGACAAACCGCCGTCAAGACCACTTACCATTAAGACAGGGGACAATATACTGAGTCAACTGCATATGCAGAAAATAATAAACACTGCCACACCACACCGCAAACACTGATTAAGCACTGTTCATAAGACTGCCTAAAATTCTACCTTTTTAAGGTCAAAATCATGAATAAAGCAATCTTTAAACTACTCCCATTTGAGTAACTGGCCTACTCCTTCCAAATACTTTCAGTTGCAGGATTCACAATCAATATGCACCTAGTTTTATATTATGTGTAGGCTACGCACAATTTATAGCAACATTTGATATCATTAACTAAAAGAAAACAACCAAATCCCTGTCAGGATAGGCTACAAGATGTGACACACACACACACACACACGCGCACACACACGCATTGTAGAGTACTGCTTTAGTAAGTTCAAGAAGCCTATTCAGTGACATTTTAAACTGTATATTTAATTGTTTTATAATTTCATGTATAATCCGCCACATATTTGATCAGAAGCTTTAAATTATACAACCACAAAGGCTATAAAACACATTTTTCTTACAGAAATAGTGTCCCTAGAATAGTGGGTAGGCTACAATGATACATGCTTTAAAGAGGACCTATTATACTACTTTTCTGGTCTTAATTTCTTGTTTTACACTGCTATAGAGCAACCTGACACGAATCACATCACAAAAAACTATGTAGATTTTCGGGAAGCTCTTTCTCTTATTTTGGCGATCCAGCACGTCCTGTCAACACTTGAGTGTGTGTGCTTCGGCAATCTCCGCTCCCTCCGCCTGTGATCGGCCATCTCCGCTCCCCTCCCCCCCCTCCTGCAAACCCCACTCCGTTGTGATTGGTTACCTTCCTTCCGGAACACTTTCAGTGGCGGGAAGCTCGAGCATGGACCTATTAGGGCGCGAGGCAGACGCGAACAGGGAAGTGACAGCATTACCATACATGGAAACATCCGCGTGGTGACTTCACAAAGTTACATGCAACGTCACAAAGTTACGGAAGGGTAGACCGCTTTGAACACGTGACTTCTCGACTGGCTAGAATAGTGTTTAGTGCTCTGCACAGACACCCCAGACGGTCAGCAGGGAATACGTCGAAATGCATGTAAGTCATTATTTGATAATTTAGTATGGTTAAGCATGACTATGAATCATCATAACAACGTTTATAGGTCATAAAAGTCACAAAGCATCAGGTCCGCTTTAAGGTTTAGGGTAGGCCTATACAGAATGTGTTCAATTTAAGTTATTTTATTAATTTTTTGGTAGTGCAGCATGTTTCTGTAAGTGGTTCCATTATTCCTAAGGGCCCTTATGATGTTTCTGTGTGGAAACGGGGACGTTTCGGAGGAGGGGAATAATGTAACCTACTTCCTGTAAAGTGCTTTTATTATGAAAGGGCAGAACGGAAGTGTCAGTAGTGTGAATGTGTCTGACGTGTGGTTTTACGGCGGAGGCCCTGAATTGTAAATGAAATGCGCCCTGAATTGGCAGACACTCTGATAGGAGTCGAACGGGTCCACCCAGCCCTAAAGGATGATGGGAAATGTAGGATTACATAGCAACGGTGGTAAATACGTCAGCAAACTAACCAAATAGAGATCAGATACTTCCAATGACCGAATATAGCCAAATGATATTCTGATGTATTTCTCGCTAGATATGTTTTCAAAACATATGTTTATGCACTTACTAGCTGAAGTGTGACGTATTTGTGTCACCATGATAACCCTTGACAACAAAAATTTGCTCTGGGAAAAAAACTTGGCGGAGGGAGGGAGCGCTCTTGTCAGCTGTGTGTGTGTGTGTGCTATCTTTGATTTTGTCCAGTTGATCAACAGCTTGGCACGTAGTCTATTTGTGTACCGAACATTTCTTGAGAATTAGCCTATCAGACTTCAGACAGATCATATGAATTAACAATATCAAGATTATGAAAATAAAGTACATACAGTATCTCACAAAAGTGAGTACACCCCTCACATTTCTTCACATTTTTCTTTATATCTTTCCATGGGACAACACTGAATAAATGACACTTTGATACAATATAAAGTAGTCAGTGTACAGCTTGTATAACAGTGTAAATTTACTGTCCCCTCAAAATAACTCGACACACAGCCATTAATGTCTAAACTGCTGGCAACAAAAGTGAGTACACCCCTTAGAAAAAAAATACAAATTGAGCCCAAAGTGTAAATATTTTGTGTGGCCACCATTATTTTCCAGCACTGCCTTAACCCTCTTGGGCATGTAGTTCACTAGAGCTTCACAGGTTGCAACTGGAACCCTCTTCCACCCATTTATGACAGCATCACAGAGCTGGTGGATATTAAAGACCTTGCGCTCCTCCACCTTCCGTTTGAGGATGCCCCAAAGATGCTCAATAGGGTTTAGGTCTGGAGACATGCTTGGCCAGGCCATAACCTTTACCCTCAGCTTTTTTAGCAAGCCACTGGTCGTCTTGGAGGTGTGTTTGGGGTCGTTATCATGTTGCAATACCACCCTGCGGCCCAGTTTACGAAGGTTGAGTGCACATGGTCAGCGTCGTACACAGAGGTTGGCTTTGGAAAATAGACGTATGAGTGCTGCCAGCATTGCTGAAGGGCTTGAAGGGGTGGGGGGTCAACCTGTCAGTGCTCAGACCATACGCCGCACTCTGCATCATACTGGTCTGCATGGCTGTCATCCCAGAAGGAAGCCTATTCTAAAGATGATGCACAAGAAACCCCACAAAAAGTTTGCTGAAGACAAACAGACTACGGACATGGATTACTGCAACCATGTCCTGTGGTCTGATGAGACCAAAATACATTTATTTGGTTCAGATGGTGTTAAGAGTGTGGAGCGGCAACCAGGTGAGGAGTACAAAGACAAGTGTGTCTTGCCTAGAGTCAAGCATGGTGGTTGGAGTGTCATGGTCTGGGGCTGCATGAGTGCTGCCAGCACTGGGGATCTACAGTTCATTGAATTCTAACATGTACTGTGACATACTGAAGCAGAGCATGATCCCCTCCCTTCATAAACTGGGCCGCAGGGCAGTACTGCAACATGATAACGACCCCAAACACCCCTCCGAACGACCACTGGCTTGCTAAAGAAGCTGAGGGTAAAGGTTATGGACTGGCCAAGCATGTCTCCAGTCTTAAACCCTATTGAGCATCTTTGGGGCATCCTAAAACGGGAGATGGAGGAGCGCAAAGACTCTAATATCCACCAGCTCCTTGATGTCGTCATGAATGGGTAGAAGAGGGTTCCAGTTGCAACCTGTGAAGCTCTAGTGAACTACATGCCCAAGAGGGTTAAGGTAGTGCTAGAAAATAATGATGGCAAAACAAAATATTGACACTTTGGGCCCAATTTGGAAATTTTTTCTTAGGGGTGTACTCACTTTTGTTGCCAGCAGTTTAGACATTAATGGCTGTGTGTCGAGTTATTTTGAGGGGACAGTAAATTTACACTGTTATACAAGCTGTACACTGACTACTTGACATTGTATCAAAGTGTCATTTATTCAGTGTTGTCGCATGGAAAGATATAATGAAATATTTGAAGAAATGTTAGGGGTGTACTCACTTTTGTGAGATACTGTAGGTCTCGCTAGAAATCTTATAATCTTTCAGGGCTGCCGATAGGCTCGTTTCACATTCCTCGATATTGATTGGTTTGTAGAGGGGCGTGCGTCTGACGTCACCAGTATTGAATAAACGAGAATATTTCCCCTGCAGCCCTGTGTAGTTCCGTAGTCTAGTTTAACGTTATCTAGCTGGCAGAGTTGTTGTAAAGGATCTTAACATTGTGTCTGTAGGTCAAATTGTAACTTATTTACCTCTGATCGTTTTCTTTTTGTGCTGTTTTTGACCGCAATTTTGCATTATAGTCAAAATCGCTTTGTTTTCCACCCAAAGGGGGCGTGGCCATGTCGGAACGTCGATTGCCTTCACCAGTTTGTTTGAATGAATGAATGAAGAAACATGTGAACATATCTATGGAACATATTAATTTCCTGCTGCGCTGTAGTTCAGGCAGCCGCCCAGACAACGCACACTTCAACCAAACATAATCCTAGAGGTAAATACATGGCAAAAAATAGGCTGAGAACGAACGTATGCGATATGTTTATTAAAACGTAATCAATACGTTTTGTAGCCAAACGTAATTGAGAATCCCGAACAGTTCTAGGCTGAGAACGAGCTTGTTTGCGATATGTTCATTAAAACGTAATCACGGACAAAATAAGTTTGTCAGTCAAACGTAATTGAGAATGCCGAATAGTCCTCTGGGAACGTAATTTTGATGAGACAGGGTTGCCACCAGATACCTGTGAATCTAACTGGTAGTTATGACGCTTTGCATCTGGCCACATCGCCTCATCAACATCACACTCAATGTCATCCTTTGAGAAGCAACATGGAAATTGATCAATGATCAAGTAATTCAGTCTAAATCTCCTAATTATGGAGCGACTCAGGTTGGGCTGCACTCTCTGTCCAGGCTCCCTCATTGATAGGCCATGATCTATAACATGGTCCACAATAGTGTCCCTGTTGTATGTGTCTCCGTCTTTTGCCTTCTTTGTCCTCATCCTCCTGCCGCTCTCTCTCCTCCTCTTCCCCTGACTCTTACTTTCTCAGAAAGGAGCTGAGCTCACCTGGGGTCTATTTGTAGTGCTAAGGTTTAGACTGATTGGTATTCAATTAGTTAAATGTTTTGTGTTGTCCAAATTGTTTCACTTTACTTCAGGCCAACAGAAACATTCATGACAGTATAATAAAGGTCTCATGACAGTCAATATCAAAACCTTCCACATATGACAGTTTAATGTAATCTTACAACATAAATCAAAATAGTTTCTTTACATTTGATTATTAAGCCTACTATTACATGTTTATGACAGGTCATGTTATTGGTTAATGTCAAGTCGACATAACCAAGATATTTTGTCTTCATTAATGTCAGGTTGTCATTACAAAGACACGGACAAGTTATTTTGTCTTAGCTTATGTCAGGTTGTCATAAAAAAGACATCTCATACAATGTCAATGTGGCATTAAACGTGACATAATTTACCAAATGACACTTTATGACAACAGTCATAACCATTCATAATGTTCATAACAGGTGTCTTATGACAGTTAGGTATACGCCTTCAAATTAAGTGTTACCCATTTTTTTGATATCTGACGGTGTTGACATATTTAACGTTTCTTAAACAGAACAAATAGAGTTTTTCTAGTAGCCATTTGGTTTTTCTGTTGATAGGTGCTAGTATGAACTACTTCAGGAAAATAAAATGATCGAAACATTTCAAATAACTTCTTCAGGAATTGTAAGTCGGTGTTGACGTATCATGGTTGTGACGCAGGACTTTCAAGATTTATAATGTAAAATATTCTAAAACTACAACACTAATCAGAGCCTGTCTGACTCTAATGTACTCTGCAGAGGTAGAATGTGACAAGAGGTTGTGGGAGAATAAGATACTCGATATGGAAGTGAATCAAATGGTTACTTTATTTTATCGTTGAACAAAACAATCATTACTCACTCCGGCCTGTCCTTCATAGTGACAGCTGACCCTTATTTTGTCTGATTTTACTACATTTTAATGGATTGTCTGACGGTGGTGACAAAAAGTGTCCCACCACTTTGGAACCAAATAAAACATGAATATGTTGAAGAAAAACAGTTTTCATTGATATGAGAGATTATTTAGTGTTGCTTTTGATGAAAAATGCACTTTTTAATCATTAAAGTACATTTTTAATAGGTTTTATTGCATATGAAAGAAACCCTCTCTGTGGACACACTGTTTTGGACGTCATGAGAAGATAACAAGTGTCATATATTTGACATAATAATGATACAATTTAATTTAAGGGGATACTTGTGCTCTAGACATTCTATTCTTAATCCCTAATACCATCTAGCCTGGCTCCGCCCGCCCACCTACTTCCGCCAAATTTCAGAGTTGGTTGTTTTGCTGGAATACTTCGGATCAGCATCATGTTGCATGATCCATTTGGGCCAGGCTTTAACTTCATAACTGAAGGCTTGAGGTTTTGTTCAAGGATATCACAGAATTCATGATATAGAAATATTATAATAATATTTACTTGCAGCATGAAGAATTCAATATTCATTAACACCGTTTCACAACTGCAAAAGAGAGTGATGAGTAGATTTGACAGAGCAAGTTTGTGTGTGTGTGTGTGTGTGTGTGTGTGTGTGTGTGTGTGTGTGTGTGTGTGTGTGTGTGTGTGTGTGTGTGTGTGTGTGTGTGTGTGTGTGTGTGTGTGTGTGTGTGTGTGTGTGTGTGTGTGTGTGTGTGTGTGTGTGTGTGTGTGTGTGTGTGATAAGGAGAGGAGGGGGTCAGACATTTGTGTTTCAAATTGGGCCTGGCTGAGGAATGTGGCTTGTGAAGGGGAGGGAGAACAAAAAAAAAGAAGTTGGATTCACAGGGATTAGCGACCACACTGAATGGGCAGCTCTTTCACTCATTCATTCTCTGCAGCTCATGTTTTATTCAGCATCCCTTTAATCAGGTAGTTTAACTGATCAAGATGTCTTTTTAAAAGGAGACAACAAAAACACATTCATACAATGGATTTAGAATGTAGTTTGGCGACAGAATTTAAATGTGTGGCGGTGGCGAGTGGGGAAAGGTAATGTCGTGTCAATGCTGGCCTCTGTCCGACAGGCGCAGAGCATTTAGAACAGATCATTTAAAAGCTTCTATGAGCTGGCTAGTGGCTAGATCATTACTGTGTTCTATCAATCAGCCTTCGAATAAAGGACAGCCATTTATTCATTTGTCCGTGTGTCTATGATTATTTAAAAAGCAAGCTTAGTTTGGACTGTTCCATTCATGTCTGCTACAAAATGACTGAAGCCGCTGTATTGAGCACTGATGACTAAAAAAATATATATTTAAAAAACAAAGTGGCCTCATCATGCGTAAGTCACACAAGGATTGACATATGCCAGCCTGAATGAGTGAAGCAGCTTGGCTGGGCTCGTTCAAGGCCTTAATCAATGGGAGGCTTAGCCAGTGACACAAACGATCATGGCAGCAGCAGCAGCAGAAGCCTCAGACTGTGGCAAATCCCAGCTCATCTCATTAGCACACATGCATGAGAGGAGGCATATTACCGTTTTCTGCCAGATCTGTCACTGACTGTGAGCATTCAGGGGGGGCTGGACAAAAGATATGGAACAGCTAGCTTATGTATTTGTATACGTAAACATCTGGCACATCCGTGAACATCCATCCAGCAGCTAATCAACTGTGCTGAGAAGTGTGTGTGTGTGTGTGTGTGTGTGTGTGTGTGTGTGTGTGTGTGTGTGTGTGTTGACGAAAACTATTTCTCTATGATTGTATAACATATTAATGCTAGTCATTCAATTCACCTTCACATTGAACTCTGGTGTACAACACTGTGGTAAACATGTTTTTACTCTTATTGCTTGAAGAAGTAAAAATGCCTCGTAAGGAATTTTGGCACACAGATACTGGGATGTTCAAGGTCGAGGACTTCTTGCACTCGAATCATTTTGTTATCAGTGTAATTAAAATTCATCCCCCATATTATCCAGAAACTCAGATGACCAAAACATCAGCACCTGGTCAGACAAATACGTGCCAGTATGGGTATAAAAGTTGTAACATCCCTCTTATGATTTTAGTCATTTCTCTGTTATGCTACATGTGTGTACATGATAACTGACTCAACTTGCAAGTTTTTAACTAAAGTCTCTGCGGATGATGAAACACTCCTGACTCTTTGTGCATTATTTCATACTTATATTGAAATTAGAAAAGTTTAGTAACAGTGTGTGTGTGTGTATTGTGTTTGGCACAGGTTGTCACTCTCCATGCTGTTCATCTCTCTGCTTTTCAGGTGATGCAGAACCAACCCGATCTCACGCCGAGGCAAGCGATTAAAAAAATTAATCTAATTAATTACAGGCTCTGTGATTAATTCATCTAAATTAATCGCATACTTATATGACACTTTTATGCCTGTTTATAAACAACTGTATAGGCTACCGTTCTCTCTCTCTCTCTCTCTCTCTCTCTCTCTCTCTCTCTCTCTCTCTCTCTCTCTCTCTCTCTCTCTCTCTCTCTCTCTCTCTCTCTCTCTCTCTCTCTCTCTCTCTCTCTCTCTCTCGTGACTTCTGTCTCCTCCTCTCAGCCAGGTTACTACATTAAATAAATTTAGGAACTACTAGCGCCGAAAAAAAACACAAAAAAACAAGCAGGCTAAATGACTGTCTATCTCCCACAACAGACAGCGCTGCACTGCCACAGGTGCGGTGCGCATAGCCTATGCCGACTCATTCACCGTCCTTCTCATAGCCAAAAATATTGAGACACACACACACACACACACACACACACACACACACACACACACACACACACACACACACACACACACACACACACACACACACACACACACAAGGAGGAAAAAAGACAGGCATATGCTTGGAAGAGTGAGAGGGGGCGGGTGTCCGTTTGAAGGAGACGATCGCAGCTAGCAAACAAAAGTGAGACACAGAGGAAGATTGAGAGATACTGTTTTGAACCTATTGTTAATTAGGCACCCACTAAATCAATAATACACAGACACTGTGGAGAATAACATAAGACATATTCCTACCTTTATGCTTATTTGCCCGGAGCTTCCCATAAAACGTCCCTCTCTATGCTTCTTTCTTTACTCTTTAATCCCGTGCGGGCCGTGTCAGCAAGCTACAGGTGCAGCTCCGCTATCGCCTCACCTCTTTTGCACCGGGTCAAAGGGCAATATAGAAGTGCGATTAATCTGCGTTAATTTTTTTCATCGCGTTAATTTTTCTGTGATTAAGGCGAGACACCCCAGGTGAATAGGGATTTTTTTAAACTTATAGATATCATCATGAAACTTTGAAAGTTGATTACTGACACTAACACAATTATTTTTTGTATTACATGTTTTTCTTTAATATTTTATTAAATATGCAAATATGGCAATACTTAACCAATTATGCGTAAATTTGGGTAATTTTTTGAGAAAAAAATCGAGATGTTGGATAAAGCCAGAGTTAAAATTTCTATTTTATTTTAAGCACATATTAGTTTCTAAAGTTTTTACACAACAGATTTTGGATACAGCCTTTTTTCATTTAATAAATCAAAAAATACGATGTACATGTCTTAGAAATGCATTTTCGGCATGTTTTTAGGAGGAAAATGTATCATAAATCAGACAATTAACAATATATTAACAAATCACTGTGTAAAAACCTTTAAAATACTGCTATGAATGATCATAGAAAGTTTGGTTGATGTCAGTGGTCTAGAAGTTGAGATATCTTTCTCAGAGTATTGGAAAAAGCTCATTTTGAGAAAACGGCCGTTAAAGATAAAAACGTGAATTCTGCTGATAATCACTGATTATAGCTAGAGTAATTTATTGAATTAGGCCCTACACCCCTCAATGCCATATAGGCCTACCACTGCTTAACATATATAATCCATCGCATAGTAACATTTACATCAACATGCTAATTTAAACGTGGTTAATTTATTATTAGCCACTGTCTGTCAACCTGCTCCGGAGTCGGCACAGACGTTCTCTCTCCCCACCATCTCCCCTCTGATCCTCTGACAGTCTGTGTCTCTCCGACGTGATCGGCGTGATTTACATGTCTTTAACACTTCTCCCCTTCAAATGGCGATCATGTAATGTCCGTAGCCAATTGATTAAGTATTTTTTTTGTGTTGGTTTGGCATATTTTCGACGTTTTTCCCCATTTTATTTTGTGATTTTCGAGCTACCCGCGGCTAGCATCACGTGATGCCTTTTAGCGAATCACATCGTCAGAAATGTGCATTAGCCAATGAGGTCGCGTTCCTAGCATTGAATCCCTCCTCACACTTTCACGATTGGTTACTGATACAAAGGAAATTACCATATTTGGATCCGATAGCGTTGCACTTGAGATTCAGAGCTTTCCAACAGTACCATGGTTATTATGATTCATACAGCGGCCGCAATGCTGTATGTTACGTTAGAATGCTCACTTTTGACGAATTTAGGAGCAAAATACAGACGCAAGCAGTCAAAGTTTAGTAAAATAAACACCTAAAACGTATATTTTGGACCTTTTATCCATACTAGTATGAAAGAAGACATGTTATGGAAGCTAAATAGACACAAATCTCAAAATTGACCAGTGCTTGAAAAACAATGTGTTTGCCTGCCGTGTCTCGCCTTAATTAATCGAAATTAACGCGTTAATTTGACAGCCCTAGTTATTTATATTATATTTTACTAACATTGTGTGTGTTTCTTTTTATGTAGGCTTTGTTGATTTTTTATATTTGAAACACTTGTTTTAAGCACTTATCTAACCTTTTGTCTTGGGTATATATATATATATATATATATATATATATATATATATATATATATATATATGTGTGTGTGTGTGTGTGTGTTTTTTATACATTTCCTATTCAGTTAAATTATATTTATATTCCATTATGTATTTTAAATATTATTTTATGGTGTCACTCCCCCTCCCCCTTTTTTATCCAAGGGATTAATTGTGCAGGAGGGGAGGTATTCCTTCTGAACGTCCTGTGCAGTGATACCCTGCATCTCTTCTTAAAACACTATTTTATCATTTGTAAAAAAACTTTATAAACCCACCTTGGGCTCCACGTTTCACGCCAAACCACGCTTAACCAGCACTGCCATGAAGAGGGGCACAAAACACCAAACACCTGATGACACTCTCAAACGTTAAATCTGTCAAAAAACGTCTGTCGTAATTGCGCGCGTGACAACTCTAGTATTATTAATATTTACTTAACTTTATTGTACATTTTCAAGGGTGACATATGGTCCATTACTTTGTCCATCAGTGACCCAGGTTGTGACACCACAAAGGGGGGAACATAAACTGAGTTTCAGTTTTCAGCACATTTGACCACACTTGCTACAAACCAAACAGCTCAGTGTGTAGATTTCAGTATATGAATCTATATATGAAAATGTTTGCTATTCTGCTATTTTTTTCTTCTTCTGAAGCTAGATATAATAAACTGGCTATTAACTGTTGCATCCATTGGTAATTCACCATATTTACAATTGTTTTAGTCATAACTACAATTGAGAACCTTCTGAAAGCTCTGATTTACCGATTAAAAGTCAAACAAACATGAAACCTTGCGTCAGCAGAAGTCGTTGTTCAAGGTAATGTAATGCTAATTTAATGGATATGGTGCCCCATCAACTATGCACAGTATGTTTAACCCTTACATGACCAAGCAGCATGCAATCATTCAACTGTTTCTCACTGTTAGATTAGTAACAATAAATGCTCCTCATTTTCTACTTGTCATTAGTGTTTTGGGTGCACATAATTTGTTTTTGTTTTTTAAAAACTTCTAAATGGCTTCTTGCCAATATTTCTCTATTGAAAATTAATCAAACAACATTTGATTGATTGTCTGTAATGATGTTAATGGTGTTGCTAGTAGGGATGAACCCACAGAGAATGATTAACAGTTCTTTTAGCTTTACTGTTATGGTTCAGTCTACAATGTTAATGGCGAGGAAGCTCACACAAACCCCATGTAAAGTAAGGAAAAGTTGGCAGCTGGTAAAGAGTGGAACATTTACCAGCTTAAGATATTTCTCTTGGGACCAAACTAAGAAAGAGATTATATTAAGGTGCGTTCACACCAAAAGCTAGGCACGCTATGGCTATCGCTTCCAAGGCCCCTAACATGCCGCTTGATCATATTTTGGTGTAATTTGGTTCATCGCATCCATCTATTTTATTTCCCCTACTCAACCATGGCTGAGATCAGACCCAACACAACAGCGTGCATGTCCGCACAAAAACAACAATAACACGGTCAACAACTGTGCCAAAAGACAATAAACAGCAACTGAACGGCACAAATAGCCTAGCATTAAAACAGCATTGTATCCACACCGCTCGAAAATACACACAATTAACAGCAAGCCAGCAACATACCAAACACATTTACACCAGTGTTATGTGTGCAGCGACACAAAATAAAGGCAGACATCCCCCTACCTGGCTGTGACAGGGGGGCGTGGCTGGTGGAGATAAACACCGGTGCTCCGCCGTACTTGTAGTGAAAGTCCACACAGACTTGGTCGTCATGTTTGGGTTCATAATACCTTCCAGAGCCGCTTCCAGAGCTCCACACAACCGGGTGAGTTTACTAATGCTAACAGGCGCTAGCTTGGTTTATCTGCTAAAGCACAGTCGCACAGCTTGTTCACTGAGTTAACCAGGAAGCCCATGCTCCTCGCTAACTCTCCCCACGGCTGCCCTCAAATAATTTTTTCTCCTCTGTGTTTCACTGGCCTCCGTGCCGATGTCAGTGATGTCGGGTCAATCTCAAAAGCTGATTGGTTTTCGCGGCTAAACGTTGTGCTTCATCGTGTCAAAAGTTCAATTTTGTCAACTTCAAGCGATGAAGCCATAGAAGCAATGAAGTGTGAAATCGCAGCAAAAGCCTCCATCGCGTGTAAATATGCCGATTTTCATCATGAGCAACGCTTTTGATGTGAACGCACCTTTAGACTTGCATGTGTCAGGTGGACATTACCATGACTCCATATGAAAGTTAAAAACTTGATGAGGCGATGTTTCATGTAACATGTGAGATGGGAAATGTTCTTCAGCTTGGTCCGCTGTCCCCAAGTGTCCAAAACAAGTTAGTTATGCTGCTTTAAGATTTTTAGCTTACGCTTGAGTTTGGTAATCTATTTGTCATTAAAGTTGAAGTAAGCGATTTATTTATGTTAATATAAGTGTTAAATCGCTCTTTATTCGTACAGTGATCACTTATATAGTGTGCGTGTTTCATAAAGCCGATCTCTCAGCCACTCGCTCTGCATGTAAGCGGCAAATAAACTTTTCGGGGATCCCACTATTAATAACCAATCAGAAGAGAGCACGCTACAAACCGGCACCCATCTCACTGCCGGTGCACATCAGTGTTAATTTCGTAGACTAAGACTATGACGAAAAATATTCGTCAACAAACCTTTTTCACGCACGAAAACTAAATAAAAAGGCAGATATGATGACAAAGACTGAGACGAATATAACTGACACTATAGTCTACGAATAGGAACGAGACGAAACTGTTAGGGCGGGACGAATGAAGAAGAGATCCAATCAGAACTGTGGGACAAATTGGGAAGAAATCCAATCAGTGCAAAGCAGCGAATGCAACCCTGTGTCGGTGAAAATCGACGGGAGACGGCGCCAGTGTGAGCGGGTGGAGTGAGCCGACGTGCAGAAAAACTCTGCGGTTTGATGGACAAAATGATAGTCAGGGATATCCTGACCGTTAACATTGTCTAGGGGAACAGCTAAGTTCCGCGATCTGTTTGTAGAAGGCTGTGTCTCGAGCTTGAATACACAGAGCACATGTCCCCAAACTGACTGCGCAACTATATAGGAAATTAACTGTGAAACTGCCGCCTCCCTCCGTTAGTTTCTGTTTTCACCCGAGTAAGTTACAATCATCTCCGACGCATGGACAGCGTTCAATTAAAACCTCTCATTTTATTATCAAAAAGGCTTTGATGCAAAAAAAGAAACACACACAGCGGCAGCAGTGTTGCTTAAAGGAAAGCGCAGTTGCTCAATTTTATCAGCACGTAACTGCATGCTGCTGCTGCCCATGGGCGGCCTTAACGATCTCGGGGCCCGTTTCAAGACCTAGTGTGGGGCCCCCCAATTATTTGTTTTTATTTTCTATTTTTTATAAATAATGCTCGTGCATGCTCCCCGCAAAAAGAAAAAAGATTGTGGAATCCAGTCGGTTCATAGACGGATCATGAGATAATGGCCCCCCGGGCAAAGGCTCTTAAAGCCCCCCCAGCCCTCTATCCAGTCAGGTACACTGATTTTATGTGAGATTATTAAGAATGAAATAGAATACATGTTTTGTATTACAACCATTAAATTTGTGTCTGTATTGCATATTCAAACCTTAATACCATTCAATGAAGAAAAACACTTAGTCGACAAAGTCCGCTGTAGATTTAGTCAACTAAAATCTGCTTATATTTAGTAGACTAAGACTAGACTAAGACTAAAAGATTTTAGATGACTAGAATAGGACTAAGACTAAATGGTGTGATATTCAAAAGACTAAGACTAAATCAGAATTTGCTGCCAAAATTAACACTGGTGCACATGCAGTGCGACAGATGGGTGAATGTGTATGCGCCTACAATGGCGGAGCAGGTAAAAATCCTTCCCTATGTCTGTTTTGATGGTTTTTATCATGTTTTATCACACTTATGGATCTGAGATGATGCTAGATAACTCGCTGCTTGAAGACCGCAGTCTGGGGACGAGGGAGGGGACTGCTAACTGCAGTCACTGACAGGAAGTTAGCTAAACTGACCATTCCGCTTACTGAACCTTTAATGGCAATATGGGTCTGCATTGGGATCAAAACAACTGAGAGTAGGACGTCAGAATGTTTAACACATCCTATTAATAGCCGATGTCCATACACGTGTGAAAAGCTGAGGCACATGGACAGGCATCTGGCATCCTGTATTATCTTAAGTTACAATGACGTGAATGCTCGTAAGTGTTTTCATTTTTTTCCATCCCGCATGATGTGGCACTATCATGAACTTATCCCAAATATCTTGTGGAATCTCTGTATGCTAATAGGGCTGCTGTTTTTTCAGACATAATGGCCATAAAGTTGTTGCTATGGAAACAACATGAGACACATTCAGATTGTTTCCGAACCATCTGCTCCAGGCTTAACATTTCAAATCGGTATTCTAAACATACTTGTTCCCCAGTCACATTGAAAATCTTCATTCAGACGCTGGACATAACTTTGTGAACATACATATGCAATTAGTGACAGACCTCTTCAAACTGACAGGCATACTGTTAATTATCTTCATATGACTGGCCTGTGCAGCTGTGCCTTTGTAGTTGTGGTTTGTATATGTGCTTCAAAGGTAAAGTACCTTTTTAATGTGGTATTTTCATTACTTTTCTCAACCACTGCACTGCAGTGGGCGACATTGAGTAGCCAGCCGTGATGATGACAGAAGGCCTATCACACTCAAGCCAGAGATAGGAGGAAGCACATGTTCTTCTGCTTTGTAGCCCTGAATCAAACGAATATATTTAGACCCGCTCTACTCTGCTGTACTGCTGTACAAACTCCAAACCGGCGCTATTCCCCCTTCCCAATCTGTATGGCTGTGTTCCGCTGCATGCAAAACACAGCCAGGGGTCCTCTACACTGTCAAAGGCTTTGTTAAAAAGATATACCCACGCTGAATCAATCCCCTATGTAGTGGAAACAGGAGCTGATTCACAGCCATATAGGTTCCACCATAGTCCATCCATCTATCCATGGTGTTGAGGACAAAGCTTGCTGTTGTGTCGACAGGAGCCAAGCTGTCTTCCCATGACCAAGCCCCGGACTGGCCATGTTTTTTTTTTTTTTTAAGATATTTTTTGGCATTTTTATGCTTTATTGATAGTGTAGAGACAGAGTTGAAATGGGGCAGAGAGGGGAGTGACATGCAGAGAACGACCGCGGGCTGGAATCGAACCCGGGTCCGCTGCTGGCCGAGGCCCATGGGGGGGGGGACGCCCTACCAACTGAGCTAAGGGCGCCCCGGACTGGCCATGTCTAACGCAGTGTCAGGGCGCCTTGTGATGGGCCTAATATGTCACAGATAACAGGACATGGACTGGCTCCCACTCAGCTGTGGAAAATAACAAGCTGCTTGTGTGTGTGCTGGAGTGACCCGGGATATTTGATAACAGGAACCAGGGGCCTCATTTATAAACGTTGCGTACGCCCAGAAGAGGGCGCACGCCAATTTCTAAGCAAATATTGGGATTTATAAAAACCAAACTTGACGGGAGATGTGCGGTCCTCCACGCAAACTCTGACCCATGCGTACGCACAGAAAGTGGAGAAAGGAGAAACGGCGACTCCGTCGGCACATGTATGAAGTGCGAGAACGAATGTGTTTGTGTAAAATTTATCCAGATAGGCCTATTATAAGCCATGTAGGTCTATCATATATTGGGAGTTCCTTTGCAAAATGGATGAAGCCATTCTTACAACTAATGAACAAATGCCTCCACGGATTTTTCCATGGAGTGATACCAACAAAAACAAAACGAATTAGGATCTTAAATAGCCTACAAACGGAGACATATGAGTGCAAATAAAAACAAAATAGCAACGTTCGAATAAGCTCTGCAGTTATTAAAGAATAACCTATCTGCATGTTGTGGAATTAATTCTGATAATATTGAGGTGGAATACAGCCTATTACTTTTACACTGACGCTGTTCTCGATGCCTCAGTCAGGCAGACAGGAGTGCACCTTTTCATACACTAATGATAAGCCTACTGTACATCACATAGGCTACTGTGATTTTTTTCACGGCTTTTAGTCCGTTTTATCTTTGTGTTTTTCTTTGTGTTTAAGCACGTCGCAATTGTGTTTTGAAAGGGACTGTGAAGTTTATTATTAACCCTCCGCCGCCCGTCACTGCCCCGGGATGAATTCTCCGAATCTGTATCTCATGGGGGGTCTCAGTGCCCCCCGCTCGTGGCACAAACACTGTTGTGTGAGGATATGCACTTGTTTGCGTCCACTTTTATGTCGGATCACTTCTTTTTATTTCGGCCACAGCGTTCACAGAGATCGCCACAGGCTGCACTCTATCGCCTTTACGCTCACACTGCCACCAAACTATATTTTCCCTGTTCGCCACTTCTCCAACGGGTACTTCGGGGTGACCGCAGTGATCCACACCGTGTGGAGTTTATTTTTCCATTTCCCTTTCAGTCGGCGATTGCCACTACCGCCTTCATGCACTCAGTAAATGATATTAATTCGGGCGTGTCGATGACTATGTATGGGTAAATATGGGCGGTACGTGAAGCCCGCAAAGGCTGCGCCACATTTAGAGTTGATTGTGATTTATAAAGGGAAACAGGCGTAGGACGTGAGTGCGCACTGTTTTATAAATCCGAATATTTTTGTTCGCACGTACATCCTACATTTCTTCCGTACGCCAGCTTCCACGTGAATCCCACGCAAAGCTTTATAAATGAGGCCCCAGGAGAGCAAGGCAAGGCAAGGCAATTTTATTTATAAAGCACATTTCAGGCACAGGGCCACTCAAGGTGCTTCACAGGGTTAAAATCAAATAAAGAATACAAATACAAAAAAGGAACATATTTAAAACATGGATAAAAATACAACATTTAAATAAAAGAATTAAAACATTTTACCAAAAAAAAAAAAAAAAAAAAATTACAGGTTAAAAGGGAAACAAGAACGTTTTGAGACCCGATTTAAAAGAGCTGAGAGTCTCAGCGGACCTCAGACTCTCTGGCAGTCCGTTCCAGACATTGGGCGCATAAACGCTGAATGCCGCCTCTCCCTGTTTAGTCCTAGCTCTGGGGACTTTTAAAAGACCTGTCCCAGACGACCTAAGGGCTCTGGGCGGCTCATAACGTATCAGCAGATCAGTAATGTATTTTGGCCCTAAACCATTTAAGGCTTTGTAGACCATCATCAATATTTTAAAATCAATTCTTTGAGTGACAGGAAGCCAGTGTAAAGACCTAAGAACTGGGGTAATGTGATCTACTTTTTTGGTCCTAGTGAGGACTCGAGCAGCAGCGTTCTGAATTAGCTGAAGCTGTCTGATTGATTTTTTAGGAAGGCCTGCAAAGACACTATTACAGTAGTCAAGTCTACTAAAAATAAATGCATGGACAAGTTTTTCTAAGTCCTGCTGAGATATTAGCCCTTTAATTCTCTATATTTTTAAGGTGGTAGTAGGCTGACTTAGTAATTGATTTAATGTGTTTTTTGAAATTCAAGTCGGAATCTATCACTACTCCAAGATTTCTAGCTTGGTGTGTGCTTTCTAACATAACAGATTTAAGCTGTGCGCTGACTTTTGATTGTTCATCCCTGGCACCAAAGACAATTACTTCAGTTTTGTTGCTGTTTAATTGAAGAAGGTTTTGGCACATCCAGTCATTGATTTGTTCAATGCATTTACTTAGTGCTTGAATCGGACTATAGTCTCCTGGTGATATGGTTATGTAAATTTGTGTGTCGTCTGCATAATTATGGTAGCATAATTTGTTTTTGTTCATAATCTGAGCTAGCGGTAGCATGTATATGTTAAATAGAAGAGGCCCAAGAATGGAACCTTGGGGGACCCCGCATGTAATATTTGTTCGCTCTGATGTGAAATTGCCTATTGACACATAGTAGTCTCTTTCCTTTAAGTATGATTCAAACCAGTTTAGCACAGTTCCAGAAAGTCCAACCCAGTTTGCAAGTCGATCTAGCAATATGCTGTGGTCAACTGTGTCGAACGCAGCACTGAGATCCAATAAAACTAATACAGAGCTTTTGCCACTGTCTGTGTTTAAGTGGATGTCATTGAGGACCTTAACCAGAGCAGTCTCAGTGCTGTGGTGTTGTCGAAAACCTGACTGAAAGACATTAAAGCAGTTATTCATTGCTAAGTAGTTATTTAGCTGATGATGAACAGCTTTTTCAATGATCTTGCTTAAAAATGGTAGGCTGGATATCGACCTATAATTGTTCATGAGTGATGTATCTAGATTTTTCTTTTTTAGGAGTGGCTTGATGACAGCTGTTTTCAGGGCCTGTGGGAATACACCAGTGCGAAGCGACATATTGACAATTTCTAGGACATCTGAGGCCATACAGCTAAAAACAGTTTTAAAGAAGCCTGTGGGCAGAATGTCAAGGCAACAGGAGGAGGAGTTCAGGTGTTGTATAATGTCATCCAGGTTTTTCTTGTTCATCAGAAAAAACTCTGTCATGGCATCTGAATTCGTTTTAAATGGGTACAGAGATAAAACATATCTTGAACCTGGTATTGATGCAGTGACAGCTTGTCTTATTTTATGAATTTTCTCAGTAAAGAAGGAGGCAAATTCATTGCAGGCCCTCGTGGAAAGATGCTCAGACGCTACTGACACAGGAGGGTTTGTTAGCCTGTCAAAAGCAGCAAACAGGGCATGTGCATTGTTGCTGTTTTTGGTGATGATGTCAGAGAAGAAAGACTGTCTTGCATTTCTTAGTTCTACGTGCGTAGTTTCTCTCTGAAGGTGTTATAGTGAACATTTAGATTTGTTTTTCGCCACCTGCGTTCTGCTTTACGGCACTCTCTTTTTTCAATTCTGACCTGAGGGGTATTTCTCCAGGGAGACCTTTTTTTACCAGAGATGATTTTCACCTTGGTGGGTGCAATAGCATCGATAACATTTGTAATTTTTGAGTTGAAGTTATATACAAGCTCATTAACTGAGATCAGAGGTGGGTCGTAACGCGCTACATTTACTCCGTTACAAATACTTGAGTAACTTTTTGAATAAATTGTAATTTTAGGAGTAGTTTTATTGCAACATACTTTTACTTTTACTTGAGTAAATATTTGAAGAAAGAACGGTACTTTTACGCCGTTCCATTTGGCTACGTGACGGTCATTACCTTATTTTTTTATATATTTTATTTATTACATGCGAGAGCTATTTCTCTCATGATTTCTCTACCCGGGGACGTCTTCAGCCAACATCTCTATCACGTGACTATTTCAACCAATAAAAACCACATTACAAAAGCTTGCCAATCAAATGCAGCCACTTCAGTCACATGACAAGTGTTGTCATGTTGTCATAGGGCTCAACCATGGGCTCAACAATGTCCGCGGACTTTTTTAAAGGCTGCGGTTCCGCACCGATGTTGTGGCCGTGCCATGTAGGTTAAACGCATATTTTACCGACTATCTGGGTGAGTCGAGAAAATGGAAGAAACCGCTGATTCCGAGGAGCAATAGCCACACCCCTGGCCTCAAATACACACTCACACAATCACAGTGACACAGACTCCCACACACTGTTCTCCCTGTAGCCTACTCACTTCGCATACCCCAGTCTGGCTGTGTGAGAGTCTGAGAGTGGTCTCTTTGTTCAGCCACTCTGTAGTTTCATACGTTAAGTGAGTGTGCCAGCAGGTTTTGATGTGTAACGAAGTTTAATTTTGTGTTTTATATTTTTGGGGCTAAACACAACCTAGATAATTTTCTCAGGGCCAGTGACATATTGTAGGAATTTGTTTTAAAATGTGTATGTGCAAAACAATTGCAACAGTGTTATAAGTGTATTGGTTTTAATTAATATAATTTTGGACAAGCCTAATTTATTATCATTTTATTTGAAGGGTGATGTATTTAATTTGGCAGATAATTAATTTATTATTGTTTGAGTTCAAGGGTTATTCATTTGATTTTTAAATACCTTATTTATTGTTTTATTTAAAATTATGTTATTTAACATATCTTTATTTGAACATTGCTGTTTTATATTATGCTCGTGTCTATTCTGTACCGTTTGTGTTGCTCTGTATATTTCAAAAATAAATCCAGAGTAATTCAGTAGGCCTACTTGTACTCTTGAGTACTTGAGTAGTCTTTTCACTGCATACTTTTTTACTCTTACTCGAGTAATAATTTTTATGAGTACTTTTACTTCTACTTGAGTAATTATAATCTTAAAGTAACTTACTTTTACTTGAGTACATTTTTTGGCTACTCTGCCCACCTCTGACTGAGATACAGGGCAGGAGCGGGGACAGAGAAAATGCCTGGATAAATTGTTCACTCGTGTTTTCAGTAATATACCGTTTTTTGATAACCTTTGTTTTTGCAGTTGTGTGCAAAGATATTGTACTCCCAAGAGCAGGGCAAGTGAGAGCACAGGGTGGACTGTGACATTATCAAAGGTGGTTGTCACAGGAATTTCCACTCAGATACAAAAAAAAAGAAAAAGGAAATGGTTCCCTGAATCCACTGGAGCATCCTGACAGCTAGTATGAACAAACAGAGAAAGTGGTGTTTAAATCTCTTTTTGGACATCCAGTACAGCACGTCAGTGATCTGCATGCCTGCTGTCTCGTAAGCCCCAGGCACAGTGAGCTTGAGTGTCTTCATTTGGAGCTTTGAGCGGCAACGTGCTGCAATATTTTCCCCTCTGCAGTACGTTTTAAGCAAATCAAAAACCACAGGCATCATTTATCGACCAATGCTTGACCTCAGCTGGGCATCGACAAGCCAATCATTTAATTCAAAGTGACATTATTTTTTGAAAAACCCACCGTTCATTGAAATCAATCTGATTTGCTTCTTATCATATGAGAGAGATATCGACCACGTGCAGCACTGAAATAACTTGAGTATCCCAAGTTTTTCAGAGATAAATGCAGGAATTCATGGTCATATAAAGGGCACTGATTTCTATGTCTCTTTTAAGATTGCAAATGTCGGACAATGTATCAGCCCACACTGAAATGTCTCAATAAAATGGGTGAGCCTCCATGAAGATTCTTCCATGAAGAAAAGTCCTAATAAAAAAAATCCCTTTTTTAAGCATCACCATCAGATCAAAAATTCAGTTTATCAAATATCTTTGCTCATAAAAAAACATCAGCCTCAGCTATACATAATAATTAGTGCTAATTAGAAAACGTTGGCATGTTGAGTGAATTTGTATGAATGTATTAAATAGTGTTAGTGGAGCATTGACTGTAAACATGTGAGAGGCATGCAACAAGGGGTTAGGGTTCCCGTACATCAGTCTGGACGTTCTCCAATCTCAAAGCGTCTGTGTCTGTAAGAAGAATGCAGCCCCTGATTGGTTGTGAGATATGGCTGGTCTCACGTCATTTCATTTGTATTACCTCTGGTAAGTATTTGTATTGTCAAACAAAGCTGCGAAGCTCCTACTGTTTGTGGACCTTTAGAACTACTCTTGTCAGCACTGACTCGGAACACACCATTACAAACAGACTGTTTTCAGATTCTAAGCCTGACAACACTTGGAACAGATAACATACTGTATATCCAGTATCATAGTCCTGTGGTTTGTACAACCACCATCGAACCGACCCTTTTTCACTGCCATCTGAATAGTATCAAGATATTGCCATAGCAATTAAAGTTGAAGTCAGCGATTTATTAATGTTAATATAAGTGTTGAATCGCTCTTTATTCATACAGTGATCACTTATATAGTGTGCGCGTTTCATAGAGCCGATCTCTCAGTCACTCGCTCTGCATGTAATCGGCAAATAAACTTTTTGGGGATCCCACTATATCCAATCAGAAGAGAGAACGCTACAAACCGGCACACGTCTCACTGCCGGTGCACGTGCAGAGTGACAGATGGGTGAATGTGTATGCGCCTACAATGGCAGAGCAGGCAAAAATCCTTCCCAATGTCTGTTTTGATGGTTTTTATCATGTTTTATCACACTTATGGATCAGAGATGATGCTAGATAACTTGCTGCTTGAAGACCGCAGTGCATTAATGTGGTGTCTTTAGGACGAGGGAGGGGACTGCTAACTGCAGTCACTGACAGGAAGTTAGCTAAACTGACCATTCCACTTACTGAACCTTTAAGTTTCCATCACATGGTCATTCAAACTAGTGGTGTATATACAAATATTACTGGAGACGGGGTGATATACTTCATTGGTATCAAGCACGTTCTTGAGCCTGAGAATTAGGCCCTGTTCTCACAGTGAAAACGTGACATTTTTTTTTAAACCCTGTTAAGACACAATTTATCTGACATCTTCACCCGTACACATGTTTTCAGAGGAAACGGGACGAAATCGATGTAGTAAGCATGCCAGGCCAGCAGTTGGCGGTACAAGGTAGTAGTAAATAGCATTTCCGGGTGCATCCGGTGTCGGCTGTAAGAATTGAATAAAAAGGCGCCTGCGCAAGAACGATTCTTTTTCTCAGCTCTGTGAAAAACAACAACAAACATGGCGTGTCCGCTGTTCACAGCATTGGTGCAGCAATTCCATATTTTGTTGTAGGAGCGATTGTCGGCACGATAACAAACTCATCAGCAACAGCACAGTGAATACAGCTGGGTGATCCGCCATTTTTGTTGTTGTTTTCCAACTGGCGCACATGGACCTACAAAGACGGCGCATGCCCATTTATCTCCAAACACAATGCGCATGTGTGAGGGCGGAGCCTTGGCGTCAGCGTTACCAGGGGAAATGGTTTCGGTGTTTACAAGAAACCAAAACCGTTGTGTTTTCCAAAAAATCCTCCCTGGGAGGTGATCTCAAAAAATCCTGTAAATGATATAGAGTAACCGCGGGATTTTTTCCGCGTTTGCACCGTTTCGTGTTGTCGTGTAAAGTGCCCCTTAGAACCAAAGCAGAATCTTTTCCTCAGCTGCAGATGTCTCTAGACATACAGTATGTTCATGTGTTATGTCAGTCAAATATTGTCATCACCTAGACATGGCTAAATGACAGTACAGCTGGTCTGACTTAGTTTTCCCTCATATTTCCGCATTTCCTTGTAATTTGTCACACTGCACTGATGTGTCTCTGTTACCCCCTCCTTTATCTGACAGACAGAAGGTCTCTTCAACACACACACACACAGCACACACTCGGAGTGGTTAAGCGACACAAAGGAATTGAGATGATGGGTGGGGCTGAGTGGAGGAAGACAGAGGGAGAAGTGTCAGAGAGGGGACAAAGACAACACCATCTGACTGCAGAGGATTGTTTCAGACATTAGCATGGGGTTTTGGGCCTTCACAGAAGTCCCAGCAGGCCTTTTCTCTGGTAACAGGCAAAGCTATTATTGAGCAAATGATGATGTTGGAAGTAGGGCTTATAAGATAATACTTCATCTTCTCCTTGTCTCTAAAGGCCTGCTATTTACTGTATTTCCAAAGCGTTGCTCTTGAAACAAGTGTTAACACATTGCTGTATGAAATAATTCCTTTTATGATCAGTGAAGGTGGACACAAACTTTGATTGCTTTTGTGTGCTTCTTCTCTGCTGCCTTTTTCCATTAAAGGATCATTACGTGGATATCATGGTGCTTCCTTTACTATTTTTAACCTCTCCTGTAAAAAGTTAGTGTTTCTTCTTTTTGAAATAGATAAAGTATAAAGCAGTGTATCAGTTGTGTATTAGGACCACCAAGTTAACCTAATTAAAGGAATACTTCATCCATACGGAACTGGCGTTCTATAAAATCGCTATTATAATAAAATGAACTAGAAAGTCCCGCAGAGATTTTGAAAGTACGGGCCGCCCTGCGCAGGCCGCCAATCCCCGCGTGGGCGGCGCCCCGCCCGTCGGCCGGGCCCGAAAGCTTCTACGTACCTCCGGTGTGCGGGGCGTGGCCTCTCAAACTTTCTTCAGTCGGGGCTTAATAACAGCGCCCCCTAGCGGAATTTAAAAAAGCTGTCAGAGAGGCTATATTGTAGAGCACCATGAGCTGTACAAGTGTAATCAATTTCAAGGCAATCGGAGTCAGGTGACATTTGTGGCGCCCCCTATGGGTTAATCTCGATAAGCTTAGAGGGACATGCTACCACATGACTTCTGCACATACCCAGCAAGTTTGATGATGATAGGACCTATGGTTAAGGAGTTATGGCCAATTTGTTAATAAGCCCCGCCCCTGCGTAAACGTTTTGGGCAATGGCGGCGAAAAAAATAATCATGGCTGACCCCTATTGTCCGAGAGGCTATATTGTAGAGCACCATGAGCTGTACATGTGTAAGAAATTTCAAGTCAATTAGAGTCAGGGGGCATTTGTGGCGCCCCCTATGGGTTAATCTCGATAAGCTTCAACAGACATGCTACCACATGACTTCTGCACATACCCAGCAAGTTTGATGATGATAGGACCTATGGTTAAGGAGTTATGGCCAATTGGTTGATAGGCCCCGCCCCTGCGTAAACTTTTTGGGCAATGGCGGCCATGTTTTTCAAGTTGTCCTACTAATCTTTTACGGGTATGTTTATTGTAGTCCCCCGGGGTTTCACGAGAAATTTGGTGTTGATACAGTAAAATTTCAGAAAGTTGTGGATAACACCCTGTTTTTCAGTTTATGCTAATTTGGGGACGCACGTTGTGTGAAATTTTTGCATGTCTGCGTGTAACGGTGTGGGAGGAGTAGCAGCTAGAAATGTGAGGAAGAATATAAAGAAGAAAAAGTCAGAACTAGAAATCCCGCGGAGATTTTGAAAGTACGGGCCGCCCGCGTAAATCGGGGAAGAAAAAAATTCACGGCTGACCCCTGTGGTCCGAGAGACTTTACCGTAGAGCAACATGAGCTGTACATGTCCGACAAATGATAAGTCGATCGGAGTCAGGGGGAAAGGGGCGTGGCCTGGCAAACATTGCATTGGTGAATGACGTTTTTCGCATTTGTGGCGCCCCCTATGGGTTAATCTCGATAAGCTTCGAGGGACATGCTACCACATGACTTCTGCACATACCCAGCAAGTTTGATGATGATAGGACCTATGGTTAAGGAGTTATGGCCAATTTGTTAATAAGCCCCGCCCCTGCGTAAACGTTTTGGGCAATGGCGGCGAAAAAAATAATCATGGCTGACCCCTATTGTCCGAGAGGCTATATTGTAGAGCACCATGAGCTGTACAAGTGTAATCAATTTCAAGGCAATCGGAGTCAGGTGACATTTGTGGCGCCCCCTATGGGTTAATCTCGATAAGCTTCGAGGGACATGCTACCACATGACTTCTGCACATACCCAGCAAGTTTGATGATGATAGGACCTATGGTTAAGGAGTTATGGCCAATTTGTTGATAGGCCCCACCCCTGCGTAAACTTTTTGGGCAATGGCGGCCATGTTTTTCAAGTTGTCCTACTAATCTTTTACGGGTATGTTTATTGTAGTTCCCCGGGGCTTCACGAGAAATTTGGTGTTGATACAGTAAAATTTCAGAAAGTTGTGGATAACACCCTGTTTTTCAGTTTATGCTAATTTGGGGACGCACGTTGTGTGAAATTTTTGCATGTCTGCGTGTAACGGTGTGGGAGGAGTAGCAGCTAGAAATGTGAGGAAGAATATAAAGAAGAAAAAGTCAGAACTAGAAATCCCGCGGAGATTTTGAAAGTACGGGCCGCCCGCGTAAATCGGGGAAGAAAAAAATTCACGGCTGACCCCTGTGGTCCGAGAGACTTTACCGTAGAGCAACATGAGCTGTACATGTCCGACAAATGATAAGTCGATCGGAGTCAGGGGGAAAGGGGCGTGGCCTGGCAAACATTGCATTGGTGAATGACGTTTTTCGCATTTGTGGCGCCCCCTATGGGTTAACCTCGACAAGCTTAGAGGGACATGCTACCACATGTCTTTTGCACGTATCCTGCAAGTTTCATGATGATAGGACCTACGGCCAATGAGTTAAGCCCCGCCCCTGCGTAAACTATTTGGTCAATGGCGGCCATGTTTTTCAAGTTGTCCTACTAATCTTTTACGGGTATGTTTATTGTAGTCCCCCGGGGCTTCACGAGAAATTTGGTGTTGATACAGTCAAATTTCAGAAAGTTGTGGATAACACACTGTTTTTCAGTTTATGCTAATTAGCGGGAAATATTCCAAGAAGAATTTTTATGGTCCCAGAGGCTTTTTTGTAGAGCACCCTAACATACACCTGTGTGAGAAATTTCAAGTCAATCGGAGTTACAGTGTGCGGGGCGTGGCCTCTCAAAGTTCTTTCAGTCGGGACTTCATAACAGCAGGAGTCTAATGATGTAAAGGGGATGGGCCTAACACTGTAAATCCTGCCATCCTGCCACTTGGGTGGCAGGATGGCCTAGAGGTAAGGTGGCAGACCAGTAACCATGAGGTCGCTGGTTCGATCCCCGGCACCGGACAGGAGGGTGTGAGTCGTAAAACTAGCAGAGGCTGGTATTGTGTCTACGGTGCCCACCATCTCTACCATTGTGTCCTTGAGCAAGACACTTAACCCCAAACTGCTCCAGGGGCGCTGTACTATGGCTGACCCTGCGCTCTGACCCCCTCCGAAGTGTGGTAACTTGAGAGGGGATATGCGAAAAGACAAATTTCAATGTGCCTCGTGTACAACTGACAAATAAAGATAACTTAACTTAACTTAAAGGGGAGGAGCATAATGCGGTAAAGGGGAGGAGCCTATTGTGGTAAAGGGGGAGCCTATTGTGGTAAAGGGGAGGAGCCTAATGTGGTAAAGGGGAGGGGCCTAATGTTATACAGAGGAGGAGCCTAACACTGTGAAGGGGAGGAGCCTAATTCTGTAAAGGGGAGGAGTCTAATCTGGTAAAGGGGAGGAGCCTAACGTGGTAAAGGGGAGGAGCCTAACGCTGTAAAGAGGAGGAGCCTGACAATGCAAAGGGGAGGAGCCTAACAATGCAGAGGGGAGGAGCCTAACACTGTAAAGGGGAGGAGCATAATGTGGTAAAGGGGAGGAGCCTAACGCTGTAAAGGGGAGGAGTCTAATGTGGTAAAGGGGAGGAGCCTAACGATGTACAGGGGAGGAGCCTACTGATGTCAAGGGGAGGAGTCTAATGTGGTAAAGGGGAGGAGCCTAATGATGTAAAATGGGAGGAGCCTAACGCTGTAAAGAGGAGGAGCCTAACGCTGTAAAGGGGAGGAGTCTAATGTGGTAAAGGGGAGGAGCCTAACGCTGTAAAGAGGGAGGAGCCTAACACTGTAAAGAGGAGGGGCCTAATGCTGTAAAGGGGAGGAGTCTAATGTGGTAAAGGGGAGGAGCATAATGATCTAAAAGGGGAGGAGCCTAACGTGGTAAAGGGGAGGAGCCTAATGATGCAAAAGGGGAGGGGCCTAACGTGGTAAAGGGGAGGAGCCTAATGGTGTAAATGGGATGGGCCTAACACTGTAAAGGGGAGGGGCATAATGTGGTAAAGGGGAGGAGCCTAACGCGGTAAAGGGGAGGAGTCTAATGTGGTAAAGGGGAGGAGCCTAATGTGGGGAGGAGCCTAACGCTGTAAAGAGGAGGAGCCTAACAATGCAAAGGGGAGGAGTCTAACGCTGTAAAGAGGAGGAGCCTAACACTGTGCTCTTGAAACAAGTGTTAACACATTGCTGTGTGAAATAATTCCTTTTATGATCAGTGAAGGTGGACACAAACTTTGATTGCTTTTGTGTGCTTCTTCTCTGCTGCCTTTTTCCATTAAAGGATCATTACGTGGATATCATGGTGCTTCCTTTACTATTTTTAACCTCTCCTGTAAAAAGTTAGTGTTTCTTCTTTTTGAAATAGATAAAGTATAAAGCAGTGTATCAGTTGTGTATTAGGAGCACCAAGTTAACCTAATTAAAGGAATACTTCATCCATACGGAACTGGCGTTCTATAAAATCGCTATTATAATAAAATGAACTAGAAAATCCCGCAGAGATTTTGAAAGTACGGGCCGCCCTGCGCAGGCTGCCAATCCCCGCGTGGGCGGCGCCCGTCGGCCGGGCCCGAAAGCTTCTACGTACCTCCGGTGTGCGGGGCGTGGCCTCTCAAACTTTCTTCAGTCGGGGCTTAATAACAGCGCCCCCTAGCGGAATTTAAAAAAGCTGTCCGAGAGGCTATATTGTAGAGCACCATGAGCTGTACAAGTGTAATCAATTTCAAGGCAATCGGAGTCAGGTGACATTTGTGGCGCCCCCTATGGGTTAATCTCGATAAGCTTCGAGGGACATGCTACCACATGACTTCTGCACATACCCAGCAAGTTTGATGATGATAGGACCTATGGTTAAGGAGTTATGGCCAATTTGTTAATAAGCCCCGCCCCTGCGTAAACGTTTTGGGCAATGGCGGCGAAAAAAATAATCATGGCTGACCCCTATTGTCCGAGAGGCTATATTGTAGAGCACCATGAGCTGTACATGTGTAAGAAATTTCAAGTCAATTAGAGTCAGGGGGCATTTGTGGCGCCCCCTATGGGTTAATCTCGATAAGCTTCAACAGACATGCTACCACATGACTTCTGCACATACCCAGCAAGTTTGATGATGATAGGACCTATGGTTAAGGAGTTATGGCCAATTTGTTGATAGGCCCCACCCCTGCGTAAACTTTTTGGGCAATGGCGGCCATGTTTTTCAAGTTGTCCTACTAATCTTTTACGGGTATGTTTATTGTAGTTCCCCGGGGCTTCACGAGAAATTTGGTGTTGATACAGTAAAATTTCAGAAAGTTGTGGATAACACCCTGTTTTTCAGTTTATGCTAATTTGGGGACGCACGTTGTGTGAAATTTTTGCATGTCTGCGTGTAACGGTGTGGGAGGAGTAGCAGCTAGAAATGTGAGGAAGAATATAAAGAAGAAAAAGTCAGAACTAGAAATCCCGCGGAGATTTTGAAAGTACGGGCCGCCCGCGTAAATCGGGGAAGAAAAAAATTCACGGCTGACCCCTGTGGTCCGAGAGACTTTACCGTAGAGCAACATGAGCTGTACATGTCCGACAAATGATAAGTCGATCGGAGTCAGGGGGAAAGGGGCGTGGCCTGGCAAACATTGCATTGGTGAATGACGTTTTTCGCATTTGTGGCGCCCCCTATGGGTTAACCTCGACAAGCTTAGAGGGACATGCTACCACATGTCTTTTGCACGTATCCTGCAAGTTTCATGATGATAGGACCTACGGCCAATGAGTTAAGCCCCGCCCCTGCGTAAACTATTTGGTCAATGGCGGCCATGTTTTTCAAGTAGTCCTACTAATCTATTACGGGTATGTTTATTGTAGTCCCCCGGGGCTTCACGAGAAATTTGGTGTTGATACAGTCAAATTTCAGAAAGTTGTGGATAACACACTGTTTTTCAGTTTATGCTAATTAGCGGGAAATAT
This sequence comes from Ammodytes marinus, assembly GCF_949987685.1. Classification (NCBI taxonomy): domain Eukaryota; kingdom Metazoa; phylum Chordata; class Actinopteri; order Uranoscopiformes; family Ammodytidae; genus Ammodytes; species Ammodytes marinus. The sequence goes on from NC_137221.1 coordinate 26,724,729, forward strand.
TCCAAGAAGAATTTTTATGGTCCCAGAGGCTTTTTTGTAGAGCACCCTAACATACACCTGTGTGAGAAATTTCAAGTCAATCGGAGTTACAGTGTGCGGGGCGTGGCCTCTCAAAGTTCTTTCAGTCGGGACTTCATAACAGCAGGAGTCTAATGATGTAAAGGGGATGGGCCTAACACTGTAAATCCTGCCATCCTGCCACTTGGGTGGCAGGATGGCCTAGAGGTAAGGTGGCAGACCAGTAACCATGAGGTCGCTGGTTCGATCCCCGGCACCGGACAGGAGGGTGTGAGTCGTAAAACTAGCAGAGGCTGGTATTGTGTCTACGGTGCCCACCATCTCTACCATTGTGTCCTTGAGCAAGACACTTAACCCCAAACTGCTCCAGGGGCGCTGTACTATGGCTGACCCTGCGCTCTGACCCCCTCCGAAGTGTGGTAACTTGAGAGGGGATATGCGAAAAGACAAATTTCAATGTGCCTCGTGTACAACTGACAAATAAAGATAACTTAACTTAACTTAAAGGGGAGGAGCATAATGCGGTAAAGGGGAGGAGCCTATTGTGGTAAAGGGGGAGCCTATTGTGGTAAAGGGGAGGAGCCTAATGTGGTAAAGGGGAGGGGCCTAATGTTATACAGAGGAGGAGCCTAACACTGTGAAGGGGAGGAGCCTAATTCTGTAAAGGGGAGGAGTCTAATCTGGTAAATGGGAGGAGCCTAACGTGGTAAAGGGGAGGAGCCTAACGCTGTAAAGAGGAGGAGCCTGACAATGCAAAGGGGAGGAGCCTAACAATGCAGAGGGGAGGAGCCTAACACTGTAAAGGGGAGGAGCATAATGTGGTAAAGGGGAGGAGCCTAACGCTGTAAAGGGGAGGAGTCTAATGTGGTAAAGGGGAGGAGCCTAACGATGTACAGGGGAGGAGCCTACTGATGTAAAGGGGAGGAGTCTAATGTGGTAAAGGGGAGGAGCCTAATGATGTAAAATGGGAGGAGCCTAACGCTGTAAAGAGGAGGAGCCTAATGCTGTAAAGGGGAGGAGTCTAATGTGGTAAAGGGGAGGAGCCTAACGCTGTAAAGAGGAGGAGCCTAATGCTGTAAAGGGGAGGAGTCTAATGTGGTAAAGGGGAGGAGCATAATGATCTAAAAGGGGAGGAGCCTAACGTGGTAAAGGGGAGGAGCCTAATGATGTAAAAGGGGAGGGGCCTAACGTGGTAAAGGGGAGGAGCCTAATGGTGTAAATGGGATGGGCCTAACACTGTAAAGGGGAGGGGCATAATGTGGTAAAGGGGAGGAGCCTAATGTGGTAAAGGGGAGGAGTCTAATGTGGTAAAGGGGAGGAGCCTAATGTGGGGAGGAGCCTAACGCTGTAAAGAGGAGGAGCCTAACAATGCAAAGGGGAGGAGCCTAACGTGGTAAAGGGGAGGAGTCTAACGTGGTAAAGGGGGGGAGCCTAATGTGGGGAGGAGCCTAACGCTGTAAAGAGGAGGAGCCTAACACTGTGCTCTTGAAACAAGTGTTAACACATTGCTGTGTGAAATAATTTCTTTTATGATCAGTGAAGGTGGACACAAACTTTGATTGCTTTTGTGTGCTTCTTCTCTGCTTTCCATTAAAGGATCATTACGTGGATATCATGGTGCTTCCTTTACTATTTTTAACCTCTCCTGTAAAAAGTTAGTGTTTCTTCTTTTTGAAATAGATAAAGTATAAAGCAGTGTATCAGTTGTGTATTAGGACCACCAAGTTAACCTAATTAAAGGAATACTTCATCCATACGGAACTGGCGTTCTATAAAATCGCTATTATAATAAAATGAACTAGAAAATCCCGCAGAGATTTTGAAAGTACGGGCCGCCCTGCGCAGGCCGCCAATCCCCGCGTGGGCGGCGCCCGTCGGCCGGGCCCGAAAGCTTCTACGTACCTCCGGTGTGCGGGGCGTGGCCTCTCAAACTTTCTTCAGTCGGGGCTTAATAACAGCGCCCCCTAGCGGAATTTAAAAAAGCTGTCCGAGAGGCTATATTGTAGAGCACCATGAGCTGTACAAGTGTAATCAATTTCAAGGCAATCGGAGTCAGGTGACATTTGTGGCGCCCCCTATGGGTTAATCTCGATAAGCTTCGAGGGACATGCTACCACATGACTTCTGCACATACCCAGCAAGTTTGATGATGATAGGACCTATGGTTAAGGAGTTATGGCCAATTTGTTAATAAGCCCCGCCCCTGCGTAAACGTTTTGGGCAATGGCGGCGAAAAAAATAATCATGGCTGACCCCTATTGTCCGAGAGGCTATATTGTAGAGCACCATGAGCTGTACATGTGTAAGAAATTTCAAGTCAATTAGAGTCAGGGGGCATTTGTGGCGCCCCCTATGGGTTAATCTCGATAAGCTTCAACAGACATGCTACCACATGACTTCTGCACATACCCAGCAAGTTTGATGATGATAGGACCTATGGTTAAGGAGTTATGGCCAATTTGTTGATAGGCCCCACCCCTGCGTAAACTTTTTGGGCAATGGCGGCCATGTTTTTCAAGTTGTCCTACTAATCTTTTACGGGTATGTTTATTGTAGTTCCCCGGGGCTTCACGAGAAATTTGGTGTTGATACAGTAAAATTTCAGAAAGTTGTGGATAACACCCTGTTTTTCAGTTTATGCTAATTTGGGGACGCACGTTGTGTGAAATTTTTGCATGTCTGCGTGTAACGGTGTGGGAGGAGTAGCAGCTAGAAATGTGAGGAAGAATATAAAGAAGAAAAAGTCAGAACTAGAAATCCCGCGGAGATTTTGAAAGTACGGGCCGCCCGCGTAAATCGGGGAAGAAAAAAATTCACGGCTGACCCCTGTGGTCCGAGAGACTTTACCGTAGAGCAACATGAGCTGTACATGTCCGACAAATGATAAGTCGATCGGAGTCAGGGGGAAAGGGGCGTGGCCAGGCAAACATTGCATTGGTGAATGACGTTTTTCGCATTTGTGGCGCCCCCTATGGGTTAACCTCGACAAGCTTAGAGGGACATGCTACCACATGTCTTTTGCACGTATCCTGCAAGTTTCATGATGATAGGACCTACGGCCAATGAGTTAAGCCCCGCCCCTGCGTAAACTATTTGGTCAATGGCGGCCATGTTTTTCAAGTTGTCCTACTAATCTTTTACGGGTATGTTTATTGTAGTCCCCCGGGGCTTCACGAGAAATTTGGTGTTGATACAGTCAAATTTCAGAAAGTTGTGGATAACACACTGTTTTTCAGTTTATGCTAATTAGCGGGAAATATTCCAAGAAGAATTTTTATGGTCCCAGAGGCTTTTTTGTAGAGCACCCTAACATACACCTGTGTGAGAAATTTCAAGTCAATCGGAGTTACAGTGTGCGGGGCGTGGCCTCTCAAAGTTCTTTCAGTCGGGACTTCATAACAGCAGGAGTCTAATGATGTAAAGGGGATGGGCCTAACACTGTAAATCCTGCCATCCTGCCACTTGGGTGGCAGGATGGCCTAGAGGTAAGGTGGCAGACCAGTAACCATGAGGTCGCTGGTTCGATCCCCGGCACCGGACAGGAGGGTGTGAGTCGTAAAACTAGCAGAGGCTGGTATTGTGTCTACGGTGCCCACCATCTCTACCATTGTGTCCTTGAGCAAGACACTTAACCCCAAACTGCTCCAGGGGCGCTGTACTATGGCTGACCCTGCGCTCTGACCCCCTCCGAAGTGTGGTAACTTGAGAGGGGATATGCGAAAAGACAAATTTCAATGTGCCTCGTGTACAACTGACAAATAAAGATAACTTAACTTAACTTAAAGGGGAGGAGCATAATGCGGTAAAGGGGAGGAGCCTATTGTGGTAAAGGGGGAGCCTATTGTGGTAAAGGGGAGGAGCCTAATGTGGTAAAGGGGAGGGGCCTAATGTTATACAGAGGAGGAGCCTAACACTGTGAAGGGGAGGAGCCTAATTCTGTAAAGGGGAGGAGTCTAATCTGGTAAAGGGGAGGAGCCTAACGTGGTAAAGGGGAGGAGCCTAACGCTGTAAAGAGGAGGAGCCTGACAATGCAAAGGGGAGGAGCCTAACAATGCAGAGGGGAGGAGCCTAACACTGTAAAGGGGAGGAGCATAATGTGGTAAAGGGGAGGAGCCTAACGCTGTAAAGGGGAGGAGTCTAATGTGGTAAAGGGGAGGAGCCTAACGATGTACAGGGGAGGAGCCTACTGATGTAAAGGGGAGGAGTCTAATGTGGTAAAGGGGAGGAGCCTAATGATGTAAAATGGGAGGAGCCTAACGCTGTAAAGAGGAGGAGCCTAACGCTGTAAAGGGGAGGAGTCTAATGTGGTAAAGGGGAGGAGCCTAACGCTGTAAAGAGGAGGAGCCTAATGCTGTAAAGGGGAGGAGTCTAATGTGGTAAAGGGGAGGAGCATAATGATCTAAAAGGGGAGGAGCCTAACGTGGTAAAGGGGAGGAGCCTAATGATGTAAAAGGGGAGGGGCCTAACGTGGTAAAGGGGAGGAGCCTAATGGTGTAAATGGGATGGGCCTAACACTGTAAAGGGGAGGGGCATAATGTGGTAAAGGGGAGGAGCCTAATGTGGTAAAGGGGAGGAGTCTAATGTGGTAAAGGGGAGGAGCCTAATGTGGGGAGGAGCCTAACGCTGTAAAGAGGAGGAGCCTAACAATGCAAAGGGGAGGAGCCTAACGTGGTAAAGGGGAGGAGTCTAACGTGGTAAAGGGGGGGAGCCTAATGTGGGGAGGAGCCTAACGCTGTAAAGAGGAGGAGCCTAACACTGTGCTCTTGAAACAAGTGTTAACACATTGCTGTGTGAAATAATTTCTTTTATGATCAGTGAAGGTGGACACAAACTTTGATTGCTTTTGTGTGCTTCTTCTCTGCTGCCTTTTTCCATTAAAGGATCATTACGTGGATATCATGGTGCTTCCTTTACTATTTTTAACCTCTCCTGTAAAAAGTTAGTGTTTCTTCTTTTTGAAATAGATAAAGTATAAAGCAGTGTATCAGTTGTGTATTAGGACCACCAAGTTAACCTAATTAAAGGAATACTTCATCCATACGGAACTGGCGTTCTATAAAATCGCTATTATAATAAAATGAACTAGAAAATCCCGCAGAGATTTTGAAAGTACGGGCCGCCCTGCGCAGGCCGCCAATCCCCGCGTGGGCGGCGCCCGTCGGCCGGGCCCGAAAGCTTCTACGTACCTCCGGTGTGCGGGGCGTGGCCTCTCAAACTTTCTTCAGTCGGGGCTTAATAACAGCGCCCCCTAGCGGAATTTAAAAAAGCTGTCCGAGAGGCTATATTGTAGAGCACCATGAGCTGTACAAGTGTAATCAATTTCAAGGCAATCGGAGTCAGGTGACATTTGTGGCGCCCCCTATGGGTTAATCTCGATAAGCTTCGAGGGACATGCTACCACATGACTTCTGCACATACCCAGCAAGTTTGATGATGATAGGACCTATGGTTAAGGAGTTATGGCCAATTTGTTAATAAGCCCCGCCCCTGCGTAAACGTTTTGGGCAATGGCGGCGAAAAAAATAATCATGGCTGACCCCTATTGTCCGAGAGGCTATATTGTAGAGCACCATGAGCTGTACATGTGTAAGAAATTTCAAGTCAATTAGAGTCAGGGGGCATTTGTGGCGCCCCCTATGGGTTAATCTCGATAAGCTTCAACAGACATGCTACCACATGACTTCTGCACATACCCAGCAAGTTTGATGATGATAGGACCTATGGTTAAGGAGTTATGGCCAATTTGTTGATAGGCCCCACCCCTGCGTAAACTTTTTGGGCAATGGCGGCCATGTTTTTCAAGTTGTCCTACTAATCTTTTACGGGTATGTTTATTGTAGTTCCCCGGGGCTTCACGAGAAATTTGGTGTTGATACAGTAAAATTTCAGAAAGTTGTGGATAACACCCTGTTTTTCAGTTTATGCTAATTTGGGGACGCACGTTGTGTGAAATTTTTGCATGTCTGCGTGTAACGGTGTGGGAGGAGTAGCAGCTAGAAATGTGAGGAAGAATATAAAGAAGAAAAAGTCAGAACTAGAAATCCCGCGGAGATTTTGAAAGTACGGGCCGCCCGCGTAAATCGGGGAAGAAAAAAATTCACGGCTGACCCCTGTGGTCCGAGAGACTTTACCGTAGAGCAACATGAGCTGTACATGTCCGACAAATGATAAGTCGATCGGAGTCAGGGGGAAAGGGGCGTGGCCAGGCAAACATTGCATTGGTGAATGACGTTTTTCGCATTTGTGGCGCCCCCTATGGGTTAACCTCGACAAGCTTAGAGGGACATGCTACCACATGTCTTTTGCACGTATCCTGCAAGTTTCATGATGATAGGACCTACGGCCAATGAGTTAAGCCCCGCCCCTGCGTAAACTATTTGGTCAATGGCGGCCATGTTTTTCAAGTTGTCCTACTAATCTTTTACGGGTATGTTTATTGTAGTCCCCCGGGGCTTCACGAGAAATTTGGTGTTGATACAGTCAAATTTCAGAAAGTTGTGGATAACACACTGTTTTTCAGTTTATGCTAATTAGCGGGAAATATTCCAAGAAGAATTTTTATGGTCCCAGAGGCTTTTTTGTAGAGCACCCTAACATACACCTGTGTGAGAAATTTCAAGTCAATCGGAGTTACAGTGTGCGGGGCGTGGCCTCTCAAAGTTCTTTCAGTCGGGACTTCATAACAGCAGGAGTCTAATGATGTAAAGGGGATGGGCCTAACACTGTAAATCCTGCCATCCTGCCACTTGGGTGGCAGGATGGCCTAGAGGTAAGGTGGCAGACCAGTAACCATGAGGTCGCTGGTTCGATCCCCGGCACCGGACAGGAGGGTGTGAGTCGTAAAACTAGCAGAGGCTGGTATTGTGTCTACGGTGCCCACCATCTCTACCATTGTGTCCTTGAGCAAGACACTTAACCCCAAACTGCTCCAGGGGCGCTGTACTATGGCTGACCCTGCGCTCTGACCCCCTCCGAAGTGTGGTAACTTGAGAGGGGATATGCGAAAAGACAAATTTCAATGTGCCTCGTGTACAACTGACAAATAAAGATAACTTAACTTAACTTAAAGGGGAGGAGCATAATGCGGTAAAGGGGAGGAGCCTATTGTGGTAAAGGGGGAGCCTATTGTGGTAAAGGGGAGGAGCCTAATGTGGTAAAGGGGAGGGGCCTAATGTTATACAGAGGAGGAGCCTAACACTGTGAAGGGGAGGAGCCTAATTCTGTAAAGGGGAGGAGTCTAATCTGGTAAAGGGGAGGAGCCTAACGTGGTAAAGGGGAGGAGCCTAACGCTGTAAAGAGGAGGAGCCTGACAATGCAAAGGGGAGGAGCCTAACAATGCAGAGGGGAGGAGCCTAACACTGTAAAGGGGAGGAGCATAATGTGGTAAAGGGGAGGAGCCTAACGCTGTAAAGGGGAGGAGTCTAATGTGGTAAAGGGGAGGAGCCTAACGATGTACAGGGGAGGAGCCTACTGATGTAAAGGGGAGGAGTCTAATGTGGTAAAGGGGAGGAGCCTAATGATGTAAAATGGGAGGAGCCTAACGCTGTAAAGAGGAGGAGCCTAACGCTGTAAAGGGGAGGAGTCTAATGTGGTAAAGGGGAGGAGCCTAACGCTGTAAAGAGGAGGAGCCTAATGCTGTAAAGGGGAGGAGTCTAATGTGGTAAAGGGGAGGAGCATAATGATCTAAAAGGGGAGGAGCCTAACGTGGTAAAGGGGAGGAGCCTAATGATGTAAAAGGGGAGGGGCCTAACGTGGTAAAGGGGAGGAGCCTAATGGTGTAAATGGGATGGGCCTAACACTGTAAAGGGGAGGGGCATAATGTGGCAAAGGGGAGGAGCCTAACGTGGTAAAGGGGAGGAGTCTAATGTGGTAAAGGGGAGGAGCCTAACGCTGTAAAGAGGAGGAGCCTAACAATGCAAAGGGGAGGAGCCTAACGTGGTAAAGGGGAGGAGTCTAACGTGGTAAAGGGGGGGAGCCTAATGTGGGGAGGAGCCTAACGCTGTAAAGAGGAGGAGCCTAACACTGTGCTCTTGAAACAAGTGTTAACACATTGCTGTGTGAAATAATTTCTTTTATGATCAGTGAAGGTGGACACAAACTTTGATTGCTTTTGTGTGCTTCTTCTCTGCTGCCTTTTTCCATTAAAGGATCATTACGTGGATATCATGGTGCTTCCTTTACTATTTTTAACCTCTCCTGTAAAAAGTTAGTGTTTCTTCTTTTTGAAATAGATAAAGTATAAAGCAGTGTATCAGTTGTGTATTAGGAGCACCAAGTTAACCTAATTAAAGGAATACTTCATCCATACGGAACTGGTGTTCTATAAAATCGCTATTATAATAACATGAACTAGAAAATCCCGCAGAGATTTTGAAAGTACGGGCCGCCCTGCGCAGGCCGCCAATCCCCGCGTGGGCGGCGCCCGTCGGCCGGGCCCGAAAGCTTCTACGTACCTCCGGTGTGCGGGGCGTGGCCTCTCAAACTTTCTTCAGTCGGGGCTTAATAACAGCGCCCCCTAGCGGAATTTAAAAAAGCTGTCCGAGAGGCTATATTGTAGAGCACCATGAGCTGTACAAGTGTAATCAATTTCAAGGCAATCGGAGTCAGGTGACATTTGTGGCGCCCCCTATGGGTTAATCTCGATAAGCTTCGAGGGACATGCTACCACATGACTTCTGCACATACCCAGCAAGTTTGATGATGATAGGACCTATGGTTAAGGAGTTATGGCCAATTTGTTAATAAGCCCCGCCCCTGCGTAAACGTTTTGGGCAATGGCGGCGAAAAAAATAATCATGGCTGACCCCTATTGTCCGAGAGGCTATATTGTAGAGCACCATGAGCTGTACATGTGTAAGAAATTTCAAGTCAATTAGAGTCAGGGGGCATTTGTGGCGCCCCCTATGGGTTAATCTCGATAAGCTTCAACAGACATGCTACCACATGACTTCTGCACATACCCAGCAAGTTTGATGATGATAGGACCTATGGTTAAGGAGTTATGGCCAATTTGTTGATAGGCCCCACCCCTGCGTAAACTTTTTGGGCAATGGCGGCCATGTTTTTCAAGTTGTCCTACTAATCTTTTACGGGTATGTTTATTGTAGTCCCCCGGGGCTTCACGAGAAATTTGGTGTTGATACAGTAAAATTTCAGAAAGTTGTGGATAACACCCTGTTTTTCAGTTTATGCTAATTTGGGGACGCACGTTGTGTGAAATTTTTGCATGTCTGCGTGTAACGGTGTGGGAGGAGTAGCAGCTAGAAATGTGAGGAAGAATATAAAGAAGAAAAAGTCAGAACTAGAAATCCCGCGGAGATTTTGAAAGTACGGGCCGCCCGCGTAAATCGGGGAAGAAAAAAATTCACGGCTGACCCCTGTGGTCCGAGAGACTTTACCGTAGAGCAACATGAGCTGTACATGTCCGACAAATGATAAGTCGATCGGAGTCAGGGGGAAAAGGGCGTGGCCTGGCAAACATTGCATTGGTGAATGACGTTTTTCGCATTTGTGGCGCCCCCTATGGGTTAATCTCGATAAGCTTCGAGGGACATGCTACCACATGACTTCTGCACATACCCAGCAAGTTTGATGATGATAGGACCTATGGTTAAGGAGTTATGGCCAATTTGTTAATAAGCCCCGCCCCTGCGTAAACGTTTTGGGCAATGGCGGCGAAAAAAATAATCATGGCTGACCCCTATTGTCCGAGAGGCTATATTGTAGAGCACCATGAGCTGTACATGTGTAAGAAATTTCAAGTCAATTAGAGTCAGGGGGCATTTGTGGCGCCCCCTATGGGTTAATCTCGATAAGCTTCAACAGACATGCTACCACATGACTTCTGCACATACCCAGCAAGTTTGATGATGATAGGACCTATGGTTAAGGAGTTATGGCCAATTTGTTGATAGGCCCCGCCCCTGCGTAAACTTTTTGGGCAATGGCGGCCATGTTTTTCAAGTTGTCCTACTAATCTTTTACGGGTATGTTTATTGTAGTCCCCCGGGGCTTCACGAGAAATTTGGTGTTGATACAGTAAAATTTCAGAAAGTTGTGGATAACACCCTGTTTTTCAGTTTATGCTAATTTGGGGACGCACGTTGTGTGAAATTTTTGCATGTCTGCGTGTAACGGTGTGGGAGGAGTAGCAGCTAGAAATGTGAGGAAGAATATAAAGAAGAAAAAGTCAGAACTAGAAATCCCGCGGAGATTTTGAAAGTACGGGCCGCCCGCGTAAATCGGGGAAGAAAAAAATTCACGGCTGACCCCTGTGGTCCGAGAGACTTTACCGTAGAGCAACATGAGCTGTACATGTCCGACAAATGATAAGTCGATCGGAGTCAGGGGGAAAGGGGCGTGGCCAGGCAAACATTGCATTGGTGAATGACGTTTTTCGCATTTGTGGCGCCCCCTATGGGTTAACCTCGACAAGCTTAGAGGGACATGCTACCACATGTCTTTTGCACGTATCCTGCAAGTTTCATGATGATAGGACCTACGGCCAATGAGTTAAGCCCCGCCCCTGCGTAAACTATTTGGTCAATGGCGGCCATGTTTTTCAAGTTGTCCTACTAATCTTTTACGGGTATGTTTATTGTAGTCCCCCGGGGCTTCACGAGAAATTTGGTGTTGATACAGTCAAATTTCAGAAAGTTGTGGATAACACACTGTTTTTCAGTTTATGCTAATTAGCGGGAAATATTCCAAGAAGAATTTTTATGGTCCCAGAGGCTTTTTTGTAGAGCACCCTAACATACACCTGTGTGAGAAATTTCAAGTCAATCGGAGTTACAGTGTGCGGGGCGTGGCCTCTCAAAGTTCTTTCAGTCGGGACTTCATAACAGCAGGAGTCTAATGATGTAAAGGGGATGGGCCTAACACTGTAAATCCTGCCATCCTGCCACTTGGGTGGCAGGATGGAGAGGTAAGGTGGCAGACCAGTAACCATGAGGTCGCTGGTTCGATCCCCGGCACCGGACAGGAGGGTGTGAGTCGTAAAACTAGCAGAGGCTGGTATTGTGTCTACGGTGCCCACCATCTCTACCATTGTGTCCTTGAGCAAGACACTTAACCCCAAACTGCTCCAGGGGCGCTGTACTATGGCTGACCCTGCGCTCTGACCCCCTCCGAAGTGTGGTAACTTGAGAGGGGATATGCGAAAAGACAAATTTAAATGTGCCTCGCATACAACTGACAAATAAAGATAACTTAACTTAACTTAAAGGGGAGGAGCATAATGCGGTAAAGGGGAGGAGCCTATTGTGGTAAAGGGGGAGCCTATTGTGGTAAAGGGGAGGAGCCTAATGTGGTAAAGGGGAGGGGCCTAATGTTATACAGAGGAGGAGCCTAACACTGTGAAGGGGAGGAGCCTAATTCTGTAAAGGGGAGGAGTCTAATCTGGTAAAGGGGAGGAGCCTAACGTGGTAAAGGGGAGGAGCCTAACGCTGTAAAGAGGAGGAGCCTGACAATGCAAAGGGGAGGAGCCTAACAATGCAGAGGGGAGGAGCCTAACACTGTAAAGGGGAGGAGCATAATGTGGTAAAGGGGAGGAGCCTAACGCTGTAAAGGGGAGGAGTCTAATGTGGTAAAGGGGAGGAGCCTAACGATGTACAGGGGAGGAGCCTACTGATGTAAAGGGGAGGAGTCTAATGTGGTAAAGGGGAGGAGCCTAATGATGTAAAATGGGAGGAGCCTAACGCTGTAAAGAGGAGGAGCCTAACGCTGTAAAGGGGAGGAGTCTAATGTGGTAAAGGGGAGGAGCCTAACGCTGTAAAGAGGAGGAGCCTAATGCTGTAAAGGGGAGGAGTCTAATGTGGTAAAGGGGAGGAGCATAATGATCTAAAAGGGGAGGAGCCTAACGTGGTAAAGGGGAGGAGCCTAATGATGTAAAAGGGGAGGGGCCTAACGTGGTAAAGGGGAGGAGCCTAATGGTGTAAATGGGATGGGCCTAACACTGTAAAGGGGAGGGGCATAATGTGGCAAAGGGGAGGAGCCTAACGTGGTAAAGGGGAGGAGTCTAATGTGGTAAAGGGGAGGAGCCTAACGCTGTAAAGAGGAGGAGCCTAACAATGCAAAGGGGAGGAGCCTAACGTGGTAAAGGGGAGGAGTCTAACGTGGTAAAGGGGGGGAGCCTAATGTGGGGAGGAGCCTAACGCTGTAAAGAGGAGGAGCCTAACACTGTGCTCTTGAAACAAGTGTTAACACATTGCTGTGTGAAATAATTTCTTTTATGATCAGTGAAGGTGGACACAAACTTTGATTGCTTTTGTGTGCTTCTTCTCTGCTGCCTTTTTCCATTAAAGGATCATTACGTGGATATCATGGTGCTTCCTTTACTATTTTTAACCTCTCCTGTAAAAAGTTAGTGTTTCTTCTTTTTGAAATAGATAAAGTATAAAGCAGTGTATCAGTTGTGTATTAGGAGCACCAAGTTAACCTAATTAAAGGAATACTTCATCCATACGGAACTGGTGTTCTATAAAATCGCTATTATAATAACATGAACTAGAAAATCCCGCAGAGATTTTGAAAGTACGGGCCGCCCTGCGCAGGCCGCCAATCCCCGCGTGGGCGGCGCCCGTCGGCCGGGCCCGAAAGCTTCTACGTACCTCCGGTGTGCGGGGCGTGGCCTCTCAAACTTTCTTCAGTCGGGGCTTAATAACAGCGCCCCCTAGCGGAATTTAAAAAAGCTGTCCGAGAGGCTATATTGTAGAGCACCATGAGCTGTACAAGTGTAATCAATTTCAAGGCAATCGGAGTCAGGTGACATTTGTGGCGCCCCCTATGGGTTAATCTCGATAAGCTTCGAGGGACATGCTACCACATGACTTCTGCACATACCCAGCAAGTTTGATGATGATAGGACCTATGGTTAAGGAGTTATGGCCAATTTGTTAATAAGCCCCGCCCCTGCGTAAACGTTTTGGGCAATGGCGGCGAAAAAAATAATCATGGCTGACCCCTATTGTCCGAGAGGCTATATTGTAGAGCACCATGAGCTGTACATGTGTAAGAAATTTCAAGTCAATTAGAGTCAGGGGGCATTTGTGGCGCCCCCTATGGGTTAATCTCGATAAGCTTCAACAGACATGCTACCACATGACTTCTGCACATACCCAGCAAGTTTGATGATGATAGGACCTATGGTTAAGGAGTTATGGCCAATTTGTTGATAGGCCCCACCCCTGCGTAAACTTTTTGGGCAATGGCGGCCATGTTTTTCAAGTTGTCCTACTAATCTTTTACGGGTATGTTTATTGTAGTCCCCCGGGGCTTCACGAGAAATTTGGTGTTGATACAGTAAAATTTCAGAAAGTTGTGGATAACACCCTGTTTTTCAGTTTATGCTAATTTGGGGACGCACGTTGTGTGAAATTTTTGCATGTCTGCGTGTAACGGTGTGGGAGGAGTAGCAGCTAGAAATGTGAGGAAGAATATAAAGAAGAAAAAGTCAGAACTAGAAATCCCGCGGAGATTTTGAAAGTACGGGCCGCCCGCGTAAATCGGGGAAGAAAAAAATTCACGGCTGACCCCTGTGGTCCGAGAGACTTTACCGTAGAGCAACATGAGCTGTACATGTCCGACAAATGATAAGTCGATCGGAGTCAGGGGGAAAAGGGCGTGGCCTGGCAAACATTGCATTGGTGAATGACGTTTTTCGCATTTGTGGCGCCCCCTATGGGTTAATCTCGATAAGCTTCGAGGGACATGCTACCACATGACTTCTGCACATACCCAGCAAGTTTGATGATGATAGGACCTATGGTTAAGGAGTTATGGCCAATTTGTTAATAAGCCCCGCCCCTGCGTAAACGTTTTGGGCAATGGCGGCGAAAAAAATAATCATGGCTGACCCCTATTGTCCGAGAGGCTATATTGTAGAGCACCATGAGCTGTACATGTGTAAGAAATTTCAAGTCAATTAGAGTCAGGGGGCATTTGTGGCGCCCCCTATGGGTTAATCTCGATAAGCTTCAACAGACATGCTACCACATGACTTCTGCACATACCCAGCAAGTTTGATGATGATAGGACCTATGGTTAAGGAGTTATGGCCAATTTGTTGATAGGCCCCGCCCCTGCGTAAACTTTTTGGGCAATGGCGGCCATGTTTTTCAAGTTGTCCTACTAATCTTTTACGGGTATGTTTATTGTAGTCCCCCGGGGCTTCACGAGAAATTTGGTGTTGATACAGTAAAATTTCAGAAAGTTGTGGATAACACCCTGTTTTTCAGTTTATGCTAATTTGGGGACGCACGTTGTGTGAAATTTTTGCATGTCTGCGTGTAACGGTGTGGGAGGAGTAGCAGCTAGAAATGTGAGGAAGAATATAAAGAAGAAAAAGTCAGAACTAGAAATCCCGCGGAGATTTTGAAAGTACGGGCCGCCCGCGTAAATCGGGGAAGAAAAAAATTCACGGCTGACCCCTGTGGTCCGAGAGACTTTACCGTAGAGCAACATGAGCTGTACATGTCCGACAAATGATAAGTCGATCGGAGTCAGGGGGAAAGGGGCGTGGCCAGGCAAACATTGCATTGGTGAATGACGTTTTTCGCATTTGTGGCGCCCCCTATGGGTTAACCTCGACAAGCTTAGAGGGACATGCTACCACATGTCTTTTGCACGTATCCTGCAAGTTTCATGATGATAGGACCTACGGCCAATGAGTTAAGCCCCGCCCCTGCGTAAACTATTTGGTCAATGGCGGCCATGTTTTTCAAGTTGTCCTACTAATCTTTTACGGGTATGTTTATTGTAGTCCCCCGGGGCTTCACGAGAAATTTGGTGTTGATACAGTCAAATTTCAGAAAGTTGTGGATAACACACTGTTTTTCAGTTTATGCTAATTAGCGGGAAATATTCCAAGAAGAATTTTTATGGTCCCAGAGGCTTTTTTGTAGAGCACCCTAACATACACCTGTGTGAGAAATTTCAAGTCAATCGGAGTTACAGTGTGCGGGGCGTGGCCTCTCAAAGTTCTTTCAGTCGGGACTTCATAACAGCAGGAGTCTAATGATGTAAAGGGGATGGGCCTAACACTGTAAATCCTGCCATCCTGCCACTTGGGTGGCAGGATGGCCTAGAGGTAAGGTGGCAGACCAGTAACCATGAGGTCGCTGGTTCGATCCCCGGCACCGGACAGGAGGGTGTGAGTCGTAAAACTAGCAGAGGCTGGTATTGTGTCTACGGTGCCCACCATCTCTACCATTGTGTCCTTGAGCAAGACACTTAACCCCAAACTGCTCCAGGGGCGCTGTACTATGGCTGACCCTGCGCTCTGACCCCCTCCGAAGTGTGGTAACTTGAGAGGGGATATGCGAAAAGACAAATTTAAATGTGCCTCGCATACAACTGACAAATAAAGATAACTTAACTTAACTTAAAGGGGAGGAGCATAATGCGGTAAAGGGGAGGAGCCTATTGTGGTAAAGGGGGAGCCTATTGTGGTAAAGGGGAGGAGCCTAATGTGGTAAAGGGGAGGGGCCTAATGTTATACAGAGGAGGAGCCTAACACTGTGAAGGGGAGGAGCCTAATTCTGTAAAGGGGAGGAGTCTAATCTGGTAAAGGGGAGGAGCCTAACGTGGTAAAGGGGAGGAGCCTAACGCTGTAAAGAGGAGGAGCCTGACAATGCAAAGGGGAGGAGCCTAACAATGCAGAGGGGAGGAGCCTAACACTGTAAAGGGGAGGAGCATAATGTGGTAAAGGGGAGGAGCCTAACGCTGTAAAGGGGAGGAGTCTAATGTGGTAAAGGGGAGGAGCCTAACGATGTACAGGGGAGGAGCCTACTGATGTAAAGGGGAGGAGTCTAATGTGGTAAAGGGGAGGAGCCTAATGATGTAAAATGGGAGGAGCCTAACGCTGTAAAGAGGAGGAGCCTAACGCTGTAAAGGGGAGGAGTCTAATGTGGTAAAGGGGAGGAGCCTAACGCTGTAAAGAGGAGGAGCCTAATGCTGTAAAGGGGAGGAGTCTAATGTGGTAAAGGGGAGGAGCATAATGATCTAAAAGGGGAGGAGCCTAACGTGGTAAAGGGGAGGAGCCTAATGATGTAAAAGGGGAGGGGCCTAACGTGGTAAAGGGGAGGAGCCTAATGGTGTAAATGGGATGGGCCTAACACTGTAAAGGGGAGGGGCATAATGTGGCAAAGGGGAGGAGCCTAACGTGGTAAAGGGGAGGAGTCTAATGTGGTAAAGGGGAGGAGCCTAACGCTGTAAAGAGGAGGAGCCTAACAATGCAAAGGGGAGGAGCCTAACGTGGTAAAGGGGAGGAGTCTAACGTGGTAAAGGGGGGGAGCCTAATGTGGGGAGGAGCCTAACGCTGTAAAGAGGAGGAGCCTAACACTGTGCTCTTGAAACAAGTGTTAACACATTGCTGTGTGAAATAATTTCTTTTATGATCAGTGAAGGTGGACACAAACTTTGATTGCTTTTGTGTGCTTCTTCTCTGCTGCCTTTTTCCATTAAAGGATCATTACGTGGATATCATGGTGCTTCCTTTACTATTTTTAACCTCTCCTGTAAAAAGTTAGTGTTTCTTCTTTTTGAAATAGATAAAGTATAAAGCAGTGTATCAGTTGTGTATTAGGAGCACCAAGTTAACCTAATTAAAGGAATACTTCATCCATACGGAACTGGTGTTCTATAAAATCGCTATTATAATAACATGAACTAGAAAATCCCGCAGAGATTTTGAAAGTACGGGCCGCCCTGCGCAGGCCGCCAATCCCCGCGTGGGCGGCGCCCGTCGGCCGGGCCCGAAAGCTTCTACGTACCTCCGGTGTGCGGGGCGTGGCCTCTCAAACTTTCTTCAGTCGGGGCTTAATAACAGCGCCCCCTAGCGGAATTTAAAAAAGCTGTCCGAGAGGCTATATTGTAGAGCACCATGAGCTGTACAAGTGTAATCAATTTCAAGGCAATCGGAGTCAGGTGACATTTGTGGCGCCCCCTATGGGTTAATCTCGATAAGCTTCGAGGGACATGCTACCACATGACTTCTGCACATACCCAGCAAGTTTGATGATGATAGGACCTATGGTTAAGGAGTTATGGCCAATTTGTTAATAAGCCCCGCCCCTGCGTAAACGTTTTGGGCAATGGCGGCGAAAAAAATAATCATGGCTGACCCCTATTGTCCGAGAGGCTATATTGTAGAGCACCATGAGCTGTACATGTGTAAGAAATTTCAAGTCAATTAGAGTCAGGGGGCATTTGTGGCGCCCCCTATGGGTTAATCTCGATAAGCTTCAACAGACATGCTACCACATGACTTCTGCACATACCCAGCAAGTTTGATGATGATAGGACCTATGGTTAAGGAGTTATGGCCAATTTGTTGATAGGCCCCACCCCTGCGTAAACTTTTTGGGCAATGGCGGCCATGTTTTTCAAGTTGTCCTACTAATCTTTTACGGGTATGTTTATTGTAGTCCCCCGGGGCTTCACGAGAAATTTGGTGTTGATACAGTAAAATTTCAGAAAGTTGTGGATAACACCCTGTTTTTCAGTTTATGCTAATTTGGGGACGCACGTTGTGTGAAATTTTTGCATGTCTGCGTGTAACGGTGTGGGAGGAGTAGCAGCTAGAAATGTGAGGAAGAATATAAAGAAGAAAAAGTCAGAACTAGAAATCCCGCGGAGATTTTGAAAGTACGGGCCGCCCGCGTAAATCGGGGAAGAAAAAAATTCACGGCTGACCCCTGTGGTCCGAGAGACTTTACCGTAGAGCAACATGAGCTGTACATGTCCGACAAATGATAAGTCGATCGGAGTCAGGGGGAAAAGGGCGTGGCCTGGCAAACATTGCATTGGTGAATGACGTTTTTCGCATTTGTGGCGCCCCCTATGGGTTAATCTCGATAAGCTTCGAGGGACATGCTACCACATGACTTCTGCACATACCCAGCAAGTTTGATGATGATAGGACCTATGGTTAAGGAGTTATGGCCAATTTGTTAATAAGCCCCGCCCCTGCGTAAACGTTTTGGGCAATGGCGGCGAAAAAAATAATCATGGCTGACCCCTATTGTCCGAGAGGCTATATTGTAGAGCACCATGAGCTGTACATGTGTAAGAAATTTCAAGTCAATTAGAGTCAGGGGGCATTTGTGGCGCCCCCTATGGGTTAATCTCGATAAGCTTCAACAGACATGCTACCACATGACTTCTGCACATACCCAGCAAGTTTGATGATGATAGGACCTATGGTTAAGGAGTTATGGCCAATTTGTTGATAGGCCCCGCCCCTGCGTAAACTTTTTGGGCAATGGCGGCCATGTTTTTCAAGTTGTCCTACTAATCTTTTACGGGTATGTTTATTGTAGTCCCCCGGGGCTTCACGAGAAATTTGGTGTTGATACAGTAAAATTTCAGAAAGTTGTGGATAACACCCTGTTTTTCAGTTTATGCTAATTTGGGGACGCACG
Source organism: Ammodytes marinus (assembly GCF_949987685.1). Lineage (NCBI taxonomy): Eukaryota > Metazoa > Chordata > Actinopteri > Uranoscopiformes > Ammodytidae > Ammodytes > Ammodytes marinus. Next base: position 26,743,169 of record NC_137221.1, read on the forward strand.
TTGTGTGAAATTTTTGCATGTCTGCGTGTAACGGTGTGGGAGGAGTAGCAGCTAGAAATGTGAGGAAGAATATAAAGAAGAAAAAGTCAGAACTAGAAATCCCGCGGAGATTTTGAAAGTACGGGCCGCCCGCGTAAATCGGGGAAGAAAAAAATTCACGGCTGACCCCTGTGGTCCGAGAGACTTTACCGTAGAGCAACATGAGCTGTACATGTCCGACAAATGATAAGTCGATCGGAGTCAGGGGGAAAGGGGCGTGGCCAGGCAAACATTGCATTGGTGAATGACGTTTTTCGCATTTGTGGCGCCCCCTATGGGTTAACCTCGACAAGCTTAGAGGGACATGCTACCACATGTCTTTTGCACGTATCCTGCAAGTTTCATGATGATAGGACCTACGGCCAATGAGTTAAGCCCCGCCCCTGCGTAAACTATTTGGTCAATGGCGGCCATGTTTTTCAAGTTGTCCTACTAATCTTTTACGGGTATGTTTATTGTAGTCCCCCGGGGCTTCACGAGAAATTTGGTGTTGATACAGTCAAATTTCAGAAAGTTGTGGATAACACACTGTTTTTCAGTTTATGCTAATTAGCGGGAAATATTCCAAGAAGAATTTTTATGGTCCCAGAGGCTTTTTTGTAGAGCACCCTAACATACACCTGTGTGAGAAATTTCAAGTCAATCGGAGTTACAGTGTGCGGGGCGTGGCCTCTCAAAGTTCTTTCAGTCGGGACTTCATAACAGCAGGAGTCTAATGATGTAAAGGGGATGGGCCTAACACTGTAAATCCTGCCATCCTGCCACTTGGGTGGCAGGATGGCCTAGAGGTAAGGTGGCAGACCAGTAACCATGAGGTCGCTGGTTCGATCCCCGGCACCGGACAGGAGGGTGTGAGTCGTAAAACTAGCAGAGGCTGGTATTGTGTCTACGGTGCCCACCATCTCTACCATTGTGTCCTTGAGCAAGACACTTAACCCCAAACTGCTCCAGGGGCGCTGTACTATGGCTGACCCTGCGCTCTGACCCCCTCCGAAGTGTGGTAACTTGAGAGGGGATATGCGAAAAGACAAATTTAAATGTGCCTCGCATACAACTGACAAATAAAGATAACTTAACTTAACTTAAAGGGGAGGAGCATAATGCGGTAAAGGGGAGGAGCCTATTGTGGTAAAGGGGGAGCCTATTGTGGTAAAGGGGAGGAGCCTAATGTGGTAAAGGGGAGGGGCCTAATGTTATACAGAGGAGGAGCCTAACACTGTGAAGGGGAGGAGCCTAATTCTGTAAAGGGGAGGAGTCTAATCTGGTAAAGGGGAGGAGCCTAACGTGGTAAAGGGGAGGAGCCTAACGCTGTAAAGAGGAGGAGCCTGACAATGCAAAGGGGAGGAGCCTAACAATGCAGAGGGGAGGAGCCTAACACTGTAAAGGGGAGGAGCATAATGTGGTAAAGGGGAGGAGCCTAACGCTGTAAAGGGGAGGAGTCTAATGTGGTAAAGGGGAGGAGCCTAACGATGTACAGAGGAGGAGCCTACTGATGTAAAGGGGAGGAGTCTAATGTGGTAAAGGGGAGGAGCCTAATGATGTAAAATGGGAGGAGCCTAACGCTGTAAAGAGGAGGAGCCTAACGCTGTAAAGGGGAGGAGTCTAATGTGGTAAAGGGGAGGAGCCTAACGCTGTAAAGAGGAGGAGCCTAATGCTGTAAAGGGGAGGAGCCTAATGTGGTAAAGGGGAGGGGCCTAATGTTATACAGAGGAGGAGCCTAACACTGTGAAGGGGAGGAGCCTAATGCTGTAAAGGGGAGGAGTCTAATCTGGTAAAGGGGAGGAGCCTAATGATGTACAAGGGGGGGAGCCTAACATGGTAAAGGGGAGGAGCCTAACGCTGTAAAGAGGAGGAGCCTAACAATGCAAAGGGGAGGAGCCTAACAATGCAGAGGGGAGGAGCCTAACGTGGTAAAGGGGATGGGCCTAACACTGTAAAGGGGAGGAGCCTAATGATGTAAAAGGGGAGGGGCCTAACGTGGTAAAGGGGAGGAGCCTAATGGTGTAAATGGGATGGGCCTAACAATGCAGAGGGGAGGAGCCTAATGTGGTAAAGGGGAGGAGTCTAATGTGATAAAGGGGAGGAGCCTAACACTGTAAAGGGGAGGAGTCTAATGTGGTAAAGGGGAGGAGCCTAACGATGTACAGAGGAGGAGCCTACTGATGTAAAGGGGAGGAGTCTAATGATGTAAAAGGGGAGGAGCCTAACGCTGTAAAGAGGAGGAGCCTAATGCTGTAAAGGGGAGGAGTCTAATGTGGTAAAGGGGAGGAGCATAATGATCTAAAAGGGGAGGAGCCTAACGTGGTAAAGGGGAGGAGCCTAATGATGTAAAAGGGGAGGGGCCTAACGTGGTAAAGGGGAGGATCCTAATGGTGTAAATGGGATGGGCCTAACACTGTAAAGGCAAGAAAGAAAAAGAGGTGGAGTCTAACAATGCAAAGGGGAGGAGCATAATGTGGTAAAGGGGAGGAGCCTAACGTGGTAAAGGGGAGGAGTCTGGGGTAAAGGGGAGGGGCCTAATGTGGGGAGGAGCCTAACACTGTAAAGAGGAGGGGCCTAACACTGCAAAGGGGAGGAGCCTAACGTGGTAAAGAGGAGTCTAATGTGGTAAAGGGGAGGAGCCTAATGTGGGGAGGAGCCTAACGCTGTAAAGAGGAGGAGCCTAACACTGTGAAGGGGAGGAGTCTAATGTGGTAAAGGGGAGGAGCCTAACGATGTAAAGGGGAGGAGTCTCGTGTTGTAAAGGGGAGGAGACCAATGATGTAAGGGGGAGGAGCCTAGCAATGTAAAGGGGAGGAGTCTCGCAATGTAAAGGGGAGGAGCCTAACGTGGTAAAGGGGAGGAGTCTAATGATGTAAAGGGGAGGAGTCTAATGGGGTAGAGGGGAGGAGCCCTCAGTAAACTGAGGGCCCTTACTTAATTAGGTTTTTCTTCCCTCAGTCTTTCCTCGGTCTTTCCTTGGCCCACCTGTCCTGTTCATCCTAACCCTACATTGTACAATGTGTGATGTCACACATGGGAAAATGTGGGTTAGACATTTAGACCTATGATGCTTTTTGACTTTTATGACCTATAAACGTTGTTATGATGATTCATAGTCATGCTTAACCATACTAAATTATCAAATAATGACTTACATGCATTTCGACGTATTCCCTGCTGACCGTCTGGGGTGTCTGTGCAGAGCACTAAACACTATTCTAGCCAGTCGAGAAGTCACGTCTTCAAAGCGGTCTACCCTTTCATAATTCGTGACGTCGCATAAAAATTCGTGACGTGACCACGCGGATGTTTCCATGTATGGTAATGCTGTCACTTCCCTGTTCGCGTCTGCCTCGCGCCCTTACAGGTCCATGCTCGCGCTTCCCGCCACTGAAAGTGTTCCGGAAGGAAGGTAACCAATCACAACGGAGTGGGGTTTGCAAGAGGGGGAGGGAGGGTAGCGGAGATGGCCGATGCACAGGCGGAGGGAGCGGAGATTGCCGAAGCACACACACTCAAGTGTTGACAGGACGTGCTGGATCGCCAAAATAAGAGAAAGAGCTTCCCGAAAATCTACATAGTTTTTTGTGATGTGATTCGTGTCAGGTTGCTCTATAGCAGTGTAAAACAAGAAATTAAGACCAGAAAAGTAGTAAAATAGGTCCTCTTTAAACACTCTTTCTTTTCTCAGGCTAGGATGAACCGATTTCTAAATTGTTTGCACATTTCTCCTATAGAATCTCAGAGTTCAATACACCTTCATAGTTCCACGAGTGAAGTATAGGTATTTAAACAACAAAATTATTTTCTGGTCCATGCCATCAGGATACACATTTTCCACTGTTCAACCCCTCTCTGCCTCTCACTAACAGCCCATCTTATTTGATGCTGACCATGTATATAAGCTAAATCTGCAATTTAGACCAGTGAAATTTGGCTGTCATCCTCTACTGACTGTGAACATGATAATCTGAACAGTTAGCTGTCAAGATATTCAAGTTGCTTTGAACAAAGATACACTCAACAAAAATATAAACGCAACACTTTTGTTTTTGCTCCCATTTTTTATGAGATGGACTTAAAGATCTAAAATTCATTCCAGATACACAATATTACCATTTATCTCAAACATTGTTCACAAATCTATCTAAATGTGTGATAGTGAGCACTTCTGCTTTGCTGAGATAATCCATCCCACCTCACAGGTGTGCCACATCAAGATGCTGATCTGACATCATGATTAGTGCACAGGTGTGCCTTAGACTGTCCACAATAAAAGGCCACTCTGAAATGTGCATTTTTTTGCTTTATTGGGGGTCTGGGGACTCAGAACCAGTCAGTATCTGGTGTGACCACCATTTACCTCATGCAGTGCAACACATCTTCTTCGCATAGAGTTTATCAGATTGTCAATCGTGGCCTGTGGAATGTTGGTCCACTCCTCTTCAATGGCTGTGCGAAGTTGCTGGATATTAGTGGGAAGTGGTGCACGCTGTTGTATACGCCGGTCAAGCACATCCCAAACATGCTCAATGGGTGACATGTCCGGTGAGTATGCTGGCCATGCAAGAACTGGGACATTTTCAGCTTCCAAGAATTGTGTACAGATCCTTGCAACATGGGGCCATGCATTATCTTGCTGAAACGTGAGGTGATGTTCATGGATGTATGGCACAACAATGGGCCTCAGGATCTCATCACGGTATCTCTGTGCATTCAAAATGCCATCAATAAAATGCACCTGTGTTCTTCGTCCATAACAGATGCCTGCCCATACCATAACCCCACCACCACCATGGGCCACTCGATCCACAACATTGACATCAGCAAAGTGCTCACCCACACAACGCCACACCCGCTGTCTGCCATCTGCCCTGAACAATGTAAACCGAGATTCATCCGTGAAGAGAACACCTCTGCAACGTGCCAGACGCCATCAAATGTGAGCATTTGCCCACTCGAGTCTGTTACGGCGACGAGCTGGAGTCAGGTCAAGACCCGATGAGGACGACGAGCATGCAGTTGAGCTTCCCTGAGACGGTTTCTGACAGTTTGTGCAGAAATTGTTTGGTTATGCAAACCAATTGTTTCAGCAGCTGTCTCAGTGGCTGGTCTTAGACGATCTTGGAGGTGAACCTGCTGGATGTGGAGGTCCTGGGCTGGTGTGGTTACACGTGGTCTGCGGTTGTGAGGCCGGTTGGATGTACTGCCATATTCTCTGAAACGCCTTTGGAGACGGCTTATGGTGGAGAAATGAACATTCAATGCACGAGCAACAGATCTGGTTGACATTCCTGCTGTCAGCATGCCAATTGCACGCTCCCTCAATGCTTGTGGCATCTGTGGCATTTTGCTGTGAGACAAAACTGCACATTTCAGGGTGGCCTTTTATTGTGGACAGTCTAAGGCACACCTGTGCACTAATCATGATGTCAGATCAGCATCTTGATGTGGCACACCTGTGAGGTGGGATGGATTATCTCAGCAAAGCAGAAGTGCTCACTATCACACATTTAGACAGATTTGGGTAACGCTTTATATTAAGGTTCTTGTAATAAGCCTTAGTTAATAGGTAATAAGGACCTTATAAGATGCTTATTAACATTATAAGATGCTTATTAACATCAGTTTGTGTTAATAAGACTATATTTAAGTGTTAATAATAACACAATAAACATGTTTACTGTGTGATTATAAGACTTTTATAAGCACTTATAAGAATCTTCTTAACTATTTATTGATTGCTTAATAGCATTAATAAAAGCCCTATGAGTTTCTGATAGCTGTTAATAAAAGCATTACAAACCCATCTATTGAGTCTTACTAACTTACCTATTATGTCATAGTTAAACCTTTACTAAGGATTGTTTGTTGCTTTATGAAGGTGAACACACCTTTATTATTTGTTTATTAGCAGTTAACTATGTTCTAAGAACGATGCTTATTAAGGTTAATAAGTCCTTTATTAAACGGGTAATAATGCATTTCTATGCTCTAAGAACAATGCTTATTAAGTCCAATAAGTCCTTTATTAAACAGGTAATAATGCATTTATATGCTCTAAGAACAATGCTTATTAAGTCCAATAAGTCCTTTATTAAACAGGTAATAATGCATTTTGAAGGTACCTGATCTAAAGCGAGAACAATGCTTATTAAGTCCAATAAGTCCTTTATTAAACATGTAATAATGCATTTATATGCTCTAAGAACAATGCTTATTAAGTCCAATAAGTCCTTTATTAAACAGGTAATAATGCATTTTGAAGGTACCTGATCTAAAGCGAGAACAATGCTTATTAAGGCCAATAAGACCTTTATTAAACAGGTAATAATGCATTTTGAAGGTACCTGATCTAAAGCGAGAACAATGCTTATTAAGTCCAATAAGTCCTTTATTAAACAGGTAATAATGCATTTTGAAGGTACCTGATCTAAAGCCGGGAACACACCGCATTGGCCGCCTGCGGCGGTTGGCCGCGTGAACGCAGGAGGCTCGCCGCTTGACCATTTGGGTCATATTGGGCTATATTCAGCGGAGCCGCGGCCGCCGGCCGCCACATCGAAGGCGGCGGTTGGCCGCGTGATCGAAAGAGGCTCGCCGCTTGATCATATTAGGCCATATATTCCTGACGCCGACTCCGAAATCAGACCCGTCACACTTACGGTGCAACAACAACAGCATGGTCCAGCTGTGCCAAAAAATACAGATGTAGGTTCACTGTGTAACCAGCGGCAGTCATGTCACAAATAACATTAAAACAGCATGAAGACGCACCCCGATCGCAAATACACACACATTAACAGCAATTCAGCAACACATCTAAACACAATAACAACAGCAGTGTGTGCTCAGCGGCAAAAATAAAGGCAAACATCAGCCTACCTGAAAGTGAAAGTGTGCCGGCTGACGGAGGACAACACCGGTTCTTCGCTGCACTATATTGGAATTCCACACGGACACCGCCGTCAAGTTTGGGTTCATATAATCCTCAGGAACAGCACACAGCTTGGTGAGTTTCACTATGCTAACCGGCGCTACCTTGGCTAAAGTACAACCAACAGCTAAACAGATGCAAAATACACATATTTGCAGAATGTATTCGAAGCCCGATGTCCTCACTCCACACGCCCACCTCGTCTTGCAGACCACCGGGCAATCTCAACGATGATTGGCTGAGGCGGCGCGGCGCTCGGCGGCGCCGCAGAAAAAGATGAACATTTTCATCTTTTTCTGCGGCGCCGTGTTCGCCGCACAAGCCTTCGATTCACGCTCCTTCGATGCCGCGGCTCATGAGGCGCGGCCACGCGCCGCGCAAGTGCCCGCCGCCGGCCGCTGGACGCCGATTATTGGGTGGACGCGCGGCCACGCGCTAGTACATTGACTTTGTATGTAATCTCGCCGCGCGGCCAGTGCGGTGTGTTCCCGGCTTTAAGCGAGAACAATGCTTATTAAGGCCAATAAGACCTTTATTAAACAGGTAATAATGCATTTTGAAGGTACCTGATCTAAAGCGAGAACAATGCTTATTAAGGTTAATAAGTCCTTTATTAAACAGGTAATAATGCATTTTGAAGGTACTGGATCTAAAGCGAGAACAATGCTTATTAAGGTTAATAAATCCTTTAATATACACTTTTTAACAGTTAATAAGTACTATATCTTGTCAAGGTGGATACAATGTGAATTAAAAAAACTACATGTAAATACAATGTTACAGAGGTGAAGCACAAAAACTTACTTTTAAAGAAAAAAAAACACTTAACAACTGTGCAATTGTAAACATGTTTGTTTGTTTCCCAGAACTTTCATGAACAACATTTTACTAAATGTAAAAAAATAAATACCTTTGTAAAATAAAAATGCTGCCTGGCATCAATTCAAGTGTCCAATGATTAAGACTTTTAATTTAAAATATTAAATGAATAAGAACAACAAAACAATTAAACGAGTAGAGCAAAAAAAAACTTTCATCAAACAATAATAAAAAAAAACTCTGTTGTAGGGAAAACAATATAAAACGACGTGGGGTTGTATGAGTTGCTTCTGCATATTGAATCTGTAACCTTATGGAGATGGCAATCCTCACTATAAGAATTTGGGCGAGACGTTGCTGTATCAGAAGTCAGCATTATACTGTTGCAGATAGGACAAGCAGAAAACCACATACAACTATATAGATGCTAACCCAGTGGTTCTCAAACTTTTTTTGTCATTCCCCACTTTGGAGGTGGGAATATTTTCAAGTCCCACCGTTCCCCGATTGTGTCAACAAAATAGTAAGAAAATTGGTCAGGCTTAAATGTTTAAAATGTATTGAAATAAAATCAAGTAATACAATTCAAAAATAGATCATTTTATATACAGTATGTGGTAAAAAAAAAAAGGCCTTCTTCTGCTGGCCCCCTCTGCAACAGTACAATGCTGACTTCTGCTATACTTCCTCTTCCTCTTCCCATCGTCTGAGGAGGGGTCAGAGGAGTCAGATGACAACGGACTTGACTCTGAGTCGGGCTTTTCCTTAGCCTCAGGGGAAGGTTGAGTCAGGCTGGTCTTTCTTGTTACTGTATAAAGACAACACAAAGAAACATTGATCACAATTAGACAGATAGCAGACAGGTTACACTAAGCATTTAAGTCATTTGGACATGGAATCTGCAAAAAGGGGTGCAGTATCAAAGTAAATATAGTCTGTAATGGTGAAAATTGTTCGAAAAAAGTAAATATTTTCTTTCATTCAGATAGTTGTCCCTTCAAGAAATAAATCTCTCTCCGTTGTCAGGTCTTTTATTTTTACATCCTGGCATTCTAATTTAAACCTGGCCAGCTCATGTTTATATTTCTGTAGACCCAGTTTGGCAGTTGGGACAATTTGGGCAGCATCTGGGTCAGCACAGAAATAACCATTTAGCATTACTTAGCCCCTTCCTGACAAGCTAGCATGACACAACTGTTAATAGATAGTTTGGTTGCAGTTTTTATGATAGTGTAAGCTAAACGTTAGCTCAAAAAGGAAGCTCACCAAAGCTTCTGAAAGAAAGTAATGTAAACTAGGCAAACAACTAGCAAGCTAGAACCAGCTAACGTTACTATAACATTACATTCTTAAACTTACCAGAAGAGTCATCCTCCAGTTCGGACCTCACCCTCTTATTTTTCAGAGACCTGGTTTGGGGTGCTGACCGTGCTGACGACTCCGACATGTTCTCCTTACTTTTGTGAAACACTTTGTCAAGCATGGCCGTCAAGCTGGCGTCAAGCCATCAGCGACTTGCATACACAGAACTTCCGGTTTTACAACTACCTTCAAAATAAAAGCCCTTTAAGGATCTGATTTGAGCTAGTCTCGCAAAGCCAGACCAAACTACAGCAAGTAGTAGGGTCTGGAAGCACTCTGTTTAGAGCCGTCTATTCGGGTGGGGAAACCGGGGAAACTGGGCTAGCCTGTTTGTATTTGTTTAAACCAATCACAATCATCTAGGGCGGGGCTAACCCCGGGAAGCAGCAGCGGTGTCCTGCAAAATAGTGCCGGGGGGGGACTTATTTTGATGGAACGTCTTTACGTCCAGAGACTGTCAGAGAAATGGCTAAACCCGCAAACGCCACACAAAAACTATTAAAGACAAAAGGAATATACGTAGTGTGTTGCTTTCTAACCAGCATGTCAAGACACCATACACTTTAGCCCCCGAGGAGCTCACGGGATAACTTAACCGGAGTTAACTAGCCACCCACGTAGTGTTATCTCTGGTAACATTATCATCGGCGGTTGAGAGGACGGCTACGGCGGTCGAGTAGAATTTTTAGCATTCGAGAACTTATGTCACCACCTCCTATCGCTGTAGTCAGAGCCGTAGTCCGTCTGTTTACAGGCAGAACAGGGTTTTGACGTTGTGAGCGCTACACCAACTGCAGCAAGTAGCCGTAAGAGTTGCTAGGTGATAGTGGAAGCCGTTGGAATCTTTCCCCGTCGCTAAAACACCGCTGCATAGTCCCTAATTCACCAAAGAAAGGGAACGGCGGATCTTAATCTAGCTGGTTATAAGGTCCGGTGCTCAATTCAAACCCCCACGCTTCATTTTCCAGAGTTTATGAGGGTATTTCTGCCCGGGGGTAGTTGTACAATGAAGTTGGACAGCTAGGCTAAGCTAGGATGCATCCCGGACCGCCGCCGCCAATATTATTATCCCGAAGTATCGCCACACTTTATATCTGTCTACAGTAATGTGACTTCTCACACCCTGTGTGTGTGTGTGTGTGTGTGTGTGTGTGTGTGAGAGAGAGAGCGCTGCACATAAGCACACGGGTTGACTGAGCAAATTGTTTCCGAATTTGAGGGGGATCACAATAGGGGAAAGCCAGCAACCGGGGGCTGCGTAGCTTTTCGACGCAAGCGAATAGACGCTGGCGGAAGTGGTCATGCCAGACTAGATTTGAGCAAACCGATCATACGAGTCATATTCATCATAGATTGTGAAAAATATACTACGTTCTCGGGGCATCTAATTTTAACACTCACTCAACATGTGTGCGCACATAGAGGTGAAATAATCACTTCAGAGCAAAAACAAATATATTATGCACTCATTATGCTACATGCCAAAAGACAACATTTTGGAAAGAGGGATGAAAATCAGTGACTTTAGCCTACTAAGATATGGCGCTGCAAACCAAACTCAGAAAACTTATTTTTGAAGGTACTTCAACAAGAAAAACATTAAAGCTAATCAAATACCTTCACCGCTCTAACATTGTATTTGCATGTCGTTTTTCTAATCCTCATTGTATCCTCCTTGACAAGATATAGTACTTATTAACTGTTAAAAAGTGTTTAATAAAGGACTTATTAACCTTAATAAGCATTGTTCATAGAGCATAGTTAACTGCTATTAATTGATTAATAAAGATGTGTTTACCTTCATAAAGCAATAAACAATGCTTAGTAAAGGTTTAACAATGACATAATAGGCAAGTTAGTAAGACTCAATAAATAGGTTTGTAACGCTTTTATTAACAGCTATCAGAAACTCATAAGACTTTTATTAATGCTATTAAGCAATCAATAAATAGTTAAGAAGTGTCTTATAAGTGCTTATAAAAGTCTTATAATCACACTGTCAACATGTTTATTATGTTATTATTAACACTTATATATAGTCTTATTAACACAAATTAATGTTAATAAGCATCTAATAAGGTCCTTATTACCTATTAACTAAGGCTTATAACAAGAACCTTAATATAAAGCGTTACCCAGATTGGTGAACAATGCTTGAGAGAAATGGTAATATTGTGTATCTGGAATGAATTTTAGATCTTTAAGTCCATCTCATGAAAAATGGGAGCAAAAACAAAAGTGTTGCGTTTATATTTTTGTTGAGTGTATATATTTGGTGGATAATTGGAGGGGATCAAATGACTGACCAATATTTAGATTCAACAAACTTTTGCACATGCACCTGGAACAAATATCAAAGTAGATGCTTCCCACATACAGTCCCCTCAAATAGTATTGGAACGGTGAGGTCAATTCCTTTATTTTTGCTGTAGACTGGAAACATTTGGGTTTGACAACAAACAATGAATATGAGACAATAGCTCAACATTTCAGCTTTCATTTACATCTGGATCCAATACATTCACCATCGTACTCAAAGCCAAAAATATTGCGACACACACACACACGCAGCTAGCAAAGTGAGACACGGAGGAAGATTGAGAGATACTTGAGTTTTGAACCTACATTGTTGGCGCCCACTAAATGAATAATTCACAGACACTGCGGAGAATAAAATAAGCAGTCTTCTTACCGTTATGCTTATTTGCCCAAAACATCCCATAACACATCCATAGAGCCCTCGGCCCCTTTCCCCTGCTACTTTCTTTACTATTTAATCCCGTGCGGGCCGCGTCCGCAAGCTGCGCTCTCGTCTCACCCCTTTTGCACCGGGTCAAAGGGCATTATAGAAGTGCGATTAATCTGCGTTAATTTTTTTAATCGCGTTAATTTTTCTGTGATTAATTAATTGAAATTAACGCGTTAATTTGACAGCCCTAGTATTTATATGTGACTTTAATAATAACTATATAAAAAATAGTGTTGTTTTTTGCTGATGGTCTCGTTTGCTGTTTCAGGTCATTTATTATCATCAGAGGAAAAATTGGACTGTTTAATTAACATTTGAAAGTTCCTTGTAGGATAATTATTCAGGATCCTCTGTCAGCATTTATCCTCCACACAGTATGAATGAAAATTAATTCATATCAATGAAATCCCAGCAGCAGTCCATTTGAGAAACTACACTTTCGTTTTACACTGTACAATGACAATAAAGGATTCTGATTATTCTGAGAAGTAAAATCTGGGTGCCATTAATATGAAGCTCTGCTGTGTTTATCTTCATTAAACAATGTGCAAAGGACTCAAGTCTCCAGATTCTGTTGGATACATTGGATTACCAGAGTAAAAAGAATGACATGGCAAACACTGCTTGATGTAACCATTTACAATTAAATGCAGCAGAATCGGCCCGTGAAAATGTATGTATCTATGTATCCTACAGACAACAGTATTATTCCCTGCTGTGATTGGCTCAGCAGTTTCATTACTATGGACCCGGTGATGTGATTGGCTGACAGTGTATTTAGTCATCACCACCCCTCCCATCTGCATTCACATTCACCCAAGCCCTTTTGCGGTTGGAAATGCTGAAAATTAAAATGAACCAAGAGATAGCCCAGAGGAGACGGAGACGCCCCAAAGAGTGCGCCAAAGTCCGGCCGCTTTGCACGACTAGTTGATTCAAGAGCGATTGGCCCTGGAGGTTTGAAAAAGAAAAGAGTGAATTGAGAAAGAAGTGAGCTTGCCAAATCTCTTGTCGGCTGCTTCTCACCTCAGCTTCAGGATAGTGACTCCAGGCTAGTCACTGCTACTGTAGCATAACATTCCCAAATGTCTTACCAAGCTGTCCGTGGTGACGTTTCATTGTGAATAATGTAGGTTCCAGGGGATTTCATATGGGGGAGAAGTATGAGCTGTATAAAAAGCAATATTTCAATATGTTAAATCGATTCTGACCATTAGGTTATTGAAAACTGGATACTGTTGTAAGCAGTGTGATACTTAAAGCTATAGTGCGTAACTTGTTTTCCCCTCATGAGGAATTCTGAGTCATTACAACAACACTGTTAGTGCATCTACATGAGCTAAGCCTTTTGGTTATTGCATTTGGATTCTATACCTTCTGCTGTACATCCAGGGTTTTTTCTTAGAAGTAGAATCAACCACTGAAGTATTTCTTGGGCACTTCTGGGCGACACCAGTTTGTAAACGTTGCCATACTGAGAAATAATGACACTGGCACTAATAGGCTTAATAAACTTTGTGTCAATCCGTTGGCAATGGCTTGAATGTAACTGACATTCATTTATATGAAAAGGTTGCACATTATACCTTTTAATAGAGCACTCATTCCATTCATTTTAAAAGGTGAGATGTAAATACCTTACAAAACTGCACTTTCTAAACTTTTCTTTTGTTTTTTTGTCCAAAAATTAGCCCTAAGTGAAACATGTCTACAGACAATAACAAGCCTCAACAGACAAAGGTTATGCCATGACTTTTGTACAGCTTGTCAGTTGCTTTTGTTAATGGGAGAACTGCATATAGAAATGTTGTATGTCGCCTAGTTTTTTGTGCGTGAAATAAAAGTTAAATTATTTCCACCGTTTTTTATCCTTCGAGCAATATCTTAGTCACGATAGCTGAGAAAAGTTTGTTTAAACCTTACAGCTCTGATGTTTACATACATTGTATTCACCATCTCTGTCACGGATGCAAACTGCCATATCAGCCTCCAATCAACAGTCAGTTGGGTACTGTCTTTGATAAGGCAGATCATTGGGAATTTCTGACAATGGGGACTGAATGCAGGTCCTTAAAGAGACAATGGCCTGTGACAACAGTGCAGCGCTACACAAGATGTAACATGAGCCGTCACGCGGCCAGGAGCCAGGTCATCTGCTAAATCCTCCTGAAAAACTAGTTCCTAGCTCATTGGGATGACACAGGCAGTATTTGCCTTATGCCCTCTGCATGTGCTCTTTCCAGGCAGCCTGATTATATAAGCTGTTATCCAATCGAAAGCCTGTCTGGACCGTGCAGTCCTCTGTGTGCCTGTTTGTTTGCATAGTATAAAGCTGGGAGCGGTACAAAAGGAAACTGAATATTTGGAAAAGCTTTATGTATACTAAAAAAGCCACGCAATGTGCCTTACCTGAATGCACTGACTGTATATACACCCGTATTATACATGATGAATAGTGGCCGTTATTGAGCAATTATTCTGAAAACCTCCAGTCACTACCCAGTCAGTATCCCATTCCAGAGGCCGCGTCCTAAGGACGCGGTCTACGCGGTCCTGTGCTGCCTAGCAACCCTGATTGCTGCCAACGGAAACAGCCCTGTCAACGGAGGAAAAAAGAAAAAGAAGTTGCCTACCAGACGAAAAGAAAAAAAGAAAGGAAGATAAAAGTTAAGAAGATGGAGCAACACGTTGCTGTTTTGTTATTTTTTGTTTTATTTTATGCCATCTCTGAAAAAAACACAATGAATCTTGGGATATGTTGGGCCGCGAAGGATCCATCTGTTGCAGCCTTCAAAACCGTGAAACGAAGGCTGCATTTCTCGGCCGCATATGAAGGAGCCTTGCAAATGGAACAAGCCTTTGCGCGCCGCTATGACGCAATCGGTCTTCAAATGCAGCCTTCGTAGGCGGCGGCCTCTGGAATGGGATTCACTGTACGTGTGTCACAAAGACGTTATAAAGTGTGTCCTGTCCCGTACCTGTAAGGACAAACCAAACTGGGATGAAAGCCAATGAATGGGGAAAGAGGGAATGGCAGGTTCCCACTCAGAGAGCAGAATGTCCAGCAAGAGGGAACGCTCTGTCACACTTGAAAATTCTGAATGCCTTCCCACACATAGCTATGACCACCCTCCCCCCCCCCCATTTTTTCAAACAGACAAGGAGAGGGCTTTGTTACCACTGAGCAGCACAGTTCGGTTCGGCAGGGCACGGTTTCCCTAGATGTGGCTTGTGTTTCCACTGTCGACAGCACCCTTTCTTTGATTGTGTGGTTACTGCCACATGGCGATAGCCACGGTCAGAATGTATACACTCTATGGACTAGAGCTGTTGAACAGCGCTGGCCCAGGCAGCTAGGTAACTGAGGTTACATCATAGCAGTGGGACACAGTGTAACCCCTTGATTCATTCAATGAAGAGGAAACATAGACAAAGAACTGGGGGCCAACATTTTTCTCTTAACACAACACTCTTGCTGAGGTGAATACAGTCGGCTTTGTGTGTAGTTCCAGCCCAACAAAAAGGGTGACAAAAATACTATATGCTTAAATGGTTAAAGTCACTTTTCTGTCTGCAGTAACATCATATCTCACTAACAGTAAAGAGTAAAGAGTACTGTATATCATTAGCTGTGACAACAATACATACATAAAGGTAAAAACACACTGCACACTGACGCGTGTCACGATTACATACAAAGTCAATGTACAAGCGCGTTGACGTCTGAATCGGCATCAAGAGTCAGGCGTCTCGCGTGGCGAATGCAGGAGTTGGAAATATTGAACTTTTCAGCATTGACGCGTGTGGATATGTGTTTTTTGCATGTGTTTAGCTGTTGGTTGTACTTTAGCCAAGGTAGCCCCGGTTAGCATAGTGAAATTCACCCAGCTGTGTGTTGTTCTGGAGGATAATATGAACCCAAACTTAACGGCAGTGTCCGTGTGGAATTCCAATATAGTACAGCGAAGCACCGGTGTTGTCCTCCACCAGACCGCGCACTTTCACCTCCAGGTAGGCTGATGTCTGCTTTTATTTTTGCCGCTGAGCACACACTGCTGTTGTTAATGTTAATGTTAACACTTGGAGACACATGTGGACATGTATTTACTGCAAAATATATAAATATAAATACGTATTTCTATCTATGTTTTTGGTCTAGAGAGCCGTCCCATCATTTCCGGCTTACGTATTTTTTCGGGCCACAATACAGATTAGCGCCGCCTGCTGTTATGGAGACATTAAGTCCCGCACAAGCGCAGAGCGTACGGAAAGGCAACAGTCGGTTTGGTGTGTTCTTTGCACTTTTTCGGCCGCGACGGGAAGACTGGAGCTCCCTGAATCGGCAGTCACCATTTTCGGGTAGTCGGACTGGTGTGTCCTGGCATTTACTCTTGTGAAAATAGACTATTAAGTGAGTAGCCAAGCTCAGCTGAGTCCACCACAGCTACAGGGACTGAGGAACCAAACTAACTTAGCTCAGGAACTCAAACTTTCCTGTGCACATTGCTGTTCACGTTTTTTTCACTGATCTAATAAGCTGTGACAATTATGCAAATGTCTTATGGGCGTTTCACACGGAACACGTTTCTCGCCCCTGGCAATGCATTCTCAATGGAGAGGCGAGCAGGCAGAGAGAAGGCGCAGCGTTCTGTCAGGCGGCATTACAAGCGGGCACACTCCCGTGGAACTGTCACTTCTGTGCTCGTCGAACGCATGCGCGCGCTTGTAGGAGCCATTGGAAAAGTTGAGAACTGTTTATCTTTTTGTTCGCGGCGGTTGAAAAATCACAATGGCGCTCCTCCGCCTGTCACACGGGGAGCGCAAAGTGAAGCCACGGTGCCAGGCGACAACGCGAGCGGAATGACGCCTACCGTGTGAAACGGCCTTTAAACAGTGTTTGGTGTGATAAAACCTGATGAAACATGATAAAACCACAGAGGCGGTGTTTTTTTGCCTTTAAATACTGTTGCACTACACATGTTGTACTGAATGGATAGAAAGGAAACATGCAGAGGTGTTAGAGAAGGTTAATCATGTCTGTTTTGAAACATCAGTGCTTGCTTAGTGTGTGTAAGGTACTGTACCCAAGTTGCAGCAGCCTCAATGTTAATGTTCTGACCAATCAATAACGTTCAACGGTGCAAACTGTGCACTGATACTAGGCCATAGCAAACTACTACTGCAATGAACAGGGACATATTAAAATTGTGATTCTTAATGTCAA
The DNA here is from genome assembly GCF_949987685.1 of Ammodytes marinus. Classification (NCBI taxonomy): domain Eukaryota; kingdom Metazoa; phylum Chordata; class Actinopteri; order Uranoscopiformes; family Ammodytidae; genus Ammodytes; species Ammodytes marinus. The sequence goes on from NC_137221.1 coordinate 26,760,281, forward strand.
AATGTATTAAGGCCCCTGGGTTGCAGAAATGGTTTTAGTGGTGGACATTTGGCTACATAGTCGAAAGGAGACCTGCAAAGGTTGAATTTTTTCGACCGTTTTTTGCCAGGGAATGAAAAACCTAATGACAAACAATGACGTGAATAACAACAAATGGACAAACAAAACCTTTTCTTCAGAGGTTGGTTCAGCTGCTTGAATGTTGCACCAATAAGCACTGACTAAAACCTGATAAAACTAATATATTCTTTGGTCAAAAGACTGAAACTTAAAAGGTGAAGTAAGTGATTTATTTATGTTAATATAAGTGTTAAATCGCTCTTTATTCATACAGTGATCATGTAACACTGTTTAAATTGGCAAACTGTCAATCACATCCCCTGAGCCAATCAAATCTCCTGAGCCAACCCCCATTCCCCAGGTGAACCAAATCAGCTAATTAAGCATTCAGGCAGCAGGACACAGTTAAAACCCCAGTCAATCAGAACTTTTGGAAGAGAAGCACAACACAGGAGAGACACAAAACCAAACTTACCAACCCTGGAAACAAAACATACTTACCTGGACTGTGACTGAAAACATGGGGGAGCTGATCTGCTGCTGAGGAGGACGCTTCCAACACTGAACACTGGTGAGAGCTCCAAAATGGAACACTTAATTAAAATGCTGCTCCCAAATTGAGCAGACTTGTAATCTTACCTGTTTACCGAAACAGGTCAGGCCCTATTGCCGGAGCGAGATGATGGCGAGCTAAAGGAGAAGAACAAACTCAAGTCCAATTCCCTAAAAAGGCAGGCTTCAAGCCTGGCTGCCTGGAGTGTGGTAGGATTTCCCCTGCCCAAACAAACACTGACTTCCTTGAACATTCTGCACTCACAAACACATCTAACCTGCAGTGAATGAAGTGTGTGGGATGCATTGTTTTATGTTTAGTCTAATCAATGTTTGAGTAGAACTGGGAACTGTGGATCTAAATGTATGGAGTAAAGTGTGCCCATACCAAGTGTGAACATCTAAGATAATTGAATTGAAGAATTGAATTGAAGGCCTAATTTTTATTTATGTTTGTTTATATTTCCTTGATTGAGTCAAGTGATTATTCTTTGTTTATTTGAAATACAAAACCGGTGACCAAATATCTGTGTTGTGTCTTTAATCCTCCACCAGCTCCACGAGACAAACCTACCTATTAGCCCAGTACTCTGTTACAGTTTGATTTTTCGATAACATATTATTTACAAACATATCTCGGTTAAAGTAAAATTGTGTACCCTAGGGTTACAATCACTTTGAAAAGTGTGCGCCTTTCATAAAGCCGATCTCTCAGTCATCCGCTCTGCATGTAATCGGCAAATAAACTTTTCGGGGATCCCGAAACTGATATCCAATCAGAAGAGAGAACGCTACAAACCGGCACCCGTCTCACTGCCGGTGCACGCGCAGAGCGACGGAGGCATAGCTGCCAAGTCTCATTCTTTGGCCGTGAGACACACGCAAATCAACCCGTTCACACTCTCACACGCCACACCTCAAATTTCTCACAATAACATTTGTTTTGCGGGACTTTTATTTTCAAATTCTTATTTTGAAAAGCTAACGGACATGAGTGCCGTGACTTCCTCTTTTTGAACGCGCATTAACGTTATGCTTTGATGTGCTTTCGAAGCGGGAGGCAAGCCCCCTACCTATGCCTTCTCTTCTGAGGTGTGTTGATTGCCTGCCAAGTTACCGCTGATAAGAATTGTGTCCCCGCCGGCCGGTGAGCGCGCGTGCATCAAACATATTAACCCTTCAATTTCACTCAAGTAAATTCAGAAGATCTTTGGATCGTTTTGTTGTTTTTTGGTAATTTAGTTTGAAAATTAGGTTTGCAAAGTAACAAATGGCTCATCCGCCAATAAAAATGCTTTTATTCTTCTGTGTAATGAACTGTAGCCTATGTATTGCACATTTATAGCACTTTTCATAACACAAATCAAGGTAGCCTAGTAGTTTGCATTGGTGTTGAACTGTTCCCTAATTTTTTTTTCTTTGAATAAAGCCTAATGCTGCTAGTAAAATACCATACTCAATAGTAGACATGATATAGAATAACAAACAAACTGAAAATTGCTGATCAGATTCTGAACATAGACAGACAATATGCTAATTCACCTACATCTGAACTTTACAAAGAACGTTTAAAACTTCAGACAGAATTCAACCTTCTTTCCTCGTCAAGTTGCTGACCAGTTGCTTAGGAGCAGAGGTACTTTTTACGAGCATGGTGACAAGATTGGTAAACTCCTGGCCAATCAACTGCGCGGATTTAGAGCGAAGCAACTCGTCCCTGGAATACGGACAGACAGTGGGTGTACAACATCAGATCAGAAATTGATAAACGAAAAGTTCAAAACATTCTATTCCAATTTGTATAGTTCCGATTATACAGTAGACGAAACGGTGATGGAAACCTTTTTCAGTAACCTAAACATGCCTTCCCTTTCTCAAGACCTGAGACATAGCCTTGAGGCACCGATTACTCAGAAGGAAATTATTGCAGCAATAACATCTATGCAATCAGGCAAATCTCCTGGTCCAGAAGGACTTCCGTCTGACTTTTTTAAGAAGTTTTCAGCCGAATTGTCGCCTTTTTTATGTTCAGTATTCTCAGACTCATTTGACTCAGGTAAACTCCCGCCTTCGTTCCATCAGGCCTGTATTTCCCTGTGGTTAAAAAAGGATAAAGATCCTCTAGATTGTGCATCATACCGACCAATTTCACTATTAAATACAGATGTGAAGATACTTGCTAAAATGCTCGCCCACAGATTGGAGGATGTTCTCCCCTCTATCATATCCCCCGACCAAACTGGGTTTATAAAGGGACGCCAATCATTTTATAATATCCACCGGCTAATGAACATTTTATATTCCCCCAGAAATATTGAATCAGAATGCCTCGCTTCTATGGATGCTGAAAAAGCATTTGATAGAGTAGAATGGAATTATTTGTTTTTCACCCTTAAAAAATTTGGTTTGGGTCCTGTTTTCACTTCTTGGGTTAAATTATTATATGCATGCCCTTCTGCCTCAACATTAACAAACAGCCGTTACTCAAGTAGTTTTGATCTGCACCGTGGGACCCGGCAGGGTTGTCCTTTGAGCCCGCTCCTTTTTGCTATTGCAATCGAACCACTTGCGATTGCCATTCGCGGTAACAAACAGATTCAGGGGATATGGAGAGGAGGAATTGAACATAAGGTATCATTATACGCCGATGACTTACTTTTGTTTGTCGCCAAGCCAGCCACCTCTTTACCGGAGGCACTTTCTGTGTTGGAGGTCTTTAGTCAGTTTTCTGGCTATAAACTTAACTTGAGTAAGAGCGAACTCTTTCCGATTAATAAAGAAGCTCTTAAACTTGATTATACAGCTCTCCCACTCAAAGTGGTTACAGATCATCTGAGTTACTTTGGGGTATGTTTTACCAGAAATTTTAAAAACCTATTTAAATCAAACTTCCTCAAATTATTGGATCAGGCGAAGCAAATATTATCGAAGTGGTCTCCTCTGGCTTTCTCTCTCATAGGTAGAATAAATTCAATTAAAATGACATTACTCCCAAAGTTCCTATATCTATTCCAATGTCTCCCCATCTTTCTCCCCAAATCCTTTTTTCAGGCCCTTGACTCTTTAATGATAAATTATATTTGGAATGGTAAACACCCTCGGTTACGGAAAGCTTTTCTTCAACGACCCAAACAAACAGGTGGAATGGCCCTCCCTAATTTCCAATACTATTACTGGGCTGCTAATATCCGTTCTTTAGTGTATTGGGTGCATTTTCACCTTGACGACTCAGCCCCAGTCTGGGTAACAATGGAGTCCAGCGCTATTAGCCCATTGTCTCTATCTGCCCTCTTAAGTGCCGCACTTCCACTCTCTTCGGCTATTCCCAACAGTAGTCCCGTGATTAAGCACTCCCTTCGAATCTGGACCCAATTTAGGAAGAATTTTGGAATGCAGAATTTTTCACTTTTCAGCCCAATCGCAGCTAATCATTTGTTTACTCCCTCGACGGTGGAGGGTGCATTCAAGATCTGGCATAAAAAGGCTTAAAATGCATCGGTGATCTATTCATTAATGATCTATTTGCTAGTTTTTCTCAATTGACAAAACATTTTGGTATCGAAAAGACTAATTTTTTCCGATTTCTGCAAATCAGGCATTTTACGCAGAAGTTAATTCCCTTATAAACCGCCAGCCAATCATGTCGATTTGTTTCTTTCTGTTAACCCCACATTAAAAGGCTCAATTTCTGTGTTTTTCAACCTTATTTCGAAGTTGCATAGCCCCTCATTAGCAGCTATAAGAACCCTGTGGGAGCAGGAACTAGGTTCTGCCTTCACAGATCACATGTGGGATTCAGTTCTGGATCGGATACACTCTACCTCCATGTGCGCCCGACATGCTCTTGTGCAATTTAAAGTAGTACATCGTATCCACATATCTAAAATTAGCTCGTATGTTCCCCGATGTAGACCCGACCTGTGATAGCTGTAAGAGCGCACCGGCATCACTCTTTCACATGTACTGGTTGTGTCCCACCTTGACTGAGTTCTGGACATCAGTTTTTCAAACAATTTCTGAAGTACTTCAGCATCAAATTGAGCCGAACCCTTTCACTGCAATTTTTGGCATTGCTCCAAATTCGGGCTTACCTAAAATGAAACTGAGGGTACTGGCCTTTACCTCATTACTTGCTCGTAGGGCTATCTTACTCAAGTGGAAAGATCCTGCTCCTCCTTCCCACTCACATTGGATTAGAGACATTATGTCATGCATGAATTTAGAGAAAATACGTTACACCCAGGGATCCGAGAATAAATTTGACAGAATTTGGCGCCCCTTTCTAAATTATTTTAAAAAACCAACAATAACAATAGAAGAGTAGCTACCTCCTCCCCTCTTTTATTTGATTTAATTTTATTTCTTTATGTTTTCTTTAATTTTTTTTTCGTGTTGATTGTTTGTTTTTGTTTCTTGTAGTGTGTATTTCGTGTGGTTGGGTGGGATGTGGGTGGGGTGTGTTCGGGGAAAAAATTTGTACCCATTGTGCTGCAATTCCTTTGCAACTGGCATTTAATAAAAAAAACTTTGAAAGAAAAGAAGTGTTTAACCCATTGATGACTATGGCAATCTAGGATGCATGTCCTTAAAGCTATTCTTACCTTTGTAGAGTTTTTACACTTATTTTAAATGACTTTAAAATGGTATAAATAAGGTTTTTACACTCTAAAATGCATGGTAGACCCACCAGGAATAAAAAGAAACAATTATTTCAGTCTCATAATATTAGGTGAAAACTACAACCAATCAAATCGTTCGGACCGAACGATTTAATTGGCCGACAGACCTGTCTGTTTGCCGTCTGCTTCTGTACCGCGCATTCGTGCACGCGCGTCCTCAACGAAAGGGTTTGTTTTGATTCCACGGCAGACAGTAGCCTAGCGAGTAGCGACCATTGTAGAAAAGGTTACAGTGTTGTTATTTCTTGTTATTTCTTACAGTGTGTTAAGCTGTGTTTTGTTTAGTGTTGGGCCGTGACGTCAGTCGGCCAGAGAGCCAGTTCAGTAAGTTTCCTTTCGCTTCTCCCTCGGTGAGATGTGTGTGAGCAAGTTGCCACAGTAAGCCATCATTCGTGTTTATCTGAGTGTAAATGTGAATCACCCGTGTGTGAGTATGTACATGTAGTCCCTATCGCTGTTATAAGTTATAGTTTGTGCATGTTATTAGCGGCTGCGATTCGCGAGTCGCAACAGCTGTTCAAACGTCTCCTCACGAGCGGAGTTTAAGCCTTTGTTCTTTTTCCGCGATCTATATGCGGCTGTGCCTGTGAAAGAAGGAAAATAAAGAGCGGTTAAAACCCTACTCCTCCTCTCCTAGTGTCATTATAAGCATAAGTGGTGTTCTGGCCGACATATCTGAAGTGAAACCAGTGATACAAGCAGATCAGCGCGGTACCGGTAGCCTACTACAGTCACCAGTTTCTTCAGCCACAATATAACTCACTTTGTGCACGGAGACAGTATTAAGCAAGTAAGTCTGCTTGTGTAGCCTAAATTAAGTTTCTTCAAAAACAAAACAAAAAAAACGGGGATAGGAATGAGGGGGTGGGGCTGCATTGGAGGAAGGCGGGATATTATGATTGTGCTGAAATGCTCAAACTCACATCCATCCGAACTGCTTTAATGCCTGAGGGTTTTCTGAAAAAATAGTACGAATTGTCAAGTCTACCAAAACCTTAATATCTAAGCCCGTGTAGCACATAGAAACATGAAATAAAATACATTTAAAAGTTAAGGTTCACAGGTTTTATTTAAACATGCTCCCTTAGCGCTTACAAACCAACAAATATTTCTAAAAATCGTCAAAATTAGATGAATTAGAAAATTATTAAATATTGTTAATAAATAGATGCAATGTGTTGTGTGATTTTCGTCAGTAGTCTATAGTAGACCTTGATTCTGTGCACCAAACACCACTAACTGTTCTGTCGCCGACATAGCTGGCGTATTTTTATTATTATTTTGTTTTATTTTTTTATTTTTTATTTTTTTGATTGACATGATTTTCGGCAAACCACACAACTTTTGGGTGGTCACATGGTCTTAAAAAAATCAACAAAACCCACCTCATGTGTATTTGAACCAATGACAGTGCATTCTATGCTGGGAATGCCATGAAAATTAGATAAAGTAATAATGCTGCGCGACGCAGCATCAGGCAGGAGAGCCAATGTGGCATCGCGCAGCAGCCGTCATCAATGGGTTAATGCTCAAAATCCCCCCTCCCCCAGACCCACACTTATAATGTGTCCACATCCAATGTTTAATTAAAACATGTCCTACGACTTTGCAATTCATGAATTAGTTTATTTTAATAAGATTTTTGATGTTTTATCACATTTTCCAATTGTCTTTATTTCTGATTTATTATGAACAATATATAAACTTGCAGGACACTAGCAAAAATTATTGGGTGGGAGAGAGGACACGGTTTTGAGTCCCTCGGCCAAAAAATCTCATTCCAAACTTTTGGTGAAACTTGGCAGCCCTGCAGAGGGCTGAATGTTTATGCGCCTACAATGGTAAAAATCCTGACCAATGTCTGTTTTGATAGTTTTTAATCATGTTTTATCACACTTATGGATCTGAGAAGATGCTAGATAACTCGCTGCTTGAAGACCGCAGTGCATTAATGTGGTGACGTAGGGACGAGGGAGGGGACTGCTAACTGCAGTCTCTGACAGGAAGTTAGCTAAACTGACCATTCCGCTTACTGAACCTTTAAAACTAATATATTTTTTGGTCAAAAGACATCAGCGGTCCAGTGGTCAAAATGGAGAGAAAGTTCCTAAATCCTCTAGATGTATTCCTGGAAAAGTAGGAAGGGATAACTGTAGTTAGCGTGGCGAGACTAGACTGATATCACAAGCTACACATTATTTTCTCTCCCACAGATCAGTCTGGCCTTTCTCCAATCTCTGTGGGGAGGAGCCTGGCACCGTCTGTTAGTGAAAGGCAGCCCCTGATTGGTTCATGTAGTCACCAATCTAGCCTTCAGTCAGACCGTACCCTCCCCACTTCCCGTCCGTTAGTAAATGAAGCCCTGATTGGTTCATGTAGTCGCTGATATCATTGTGAGATATGGCTGGTCTCACGAGGCTAGATTGTGTCACTACTTCAGCCACAATTTAGTTTTTTGTCACTTGTCTGTTCCCATATTAACTCTCTTGTCATTTCAGACCCGGCCACTCCCCCCTGCTCTGCACTCCCTGCTGATTACTTCCACCTGGCCTAACCACACTCACCTGCTCCCCATCAGCTATTAGCCCCACAGTATTTATACCGGTTCATTCCCTCAGTTCCCTGCCAGATTGTCTTTGTGTTACATTGCTCTCCAGCCTATTCTGTATTCCTGCCTGTTTACCTGCCTGCCTATTCGTGTTTTGACCCATCCTTTTTGGATCCTGGATTATCCCTTTGCCTGCCCCTCTTGGACTTGTTGCCTCGCTACCTGGTTTGATTATTCATTAAACTTTGTTGCTATACCTGAACTGTTTGTTGTCGTGCTCTTGGGTTCTGGCCTGCCATTTTGGTACAATCCTGACAGATTGACGGCTACAGGGACCAATCAGAAGCTATATGGGACAGACGTTAGGTCTGAACACGGGCTCCGATTGCGCTGGTGGTTTGTAGACCGGGCTCCTTCCCACTTAGATTGGAGAAAGTCTAGACTGATCTGCAGAAGAGAAACTTATGTGAAGCTTGTGCAAGATCAGGCTTGTCACGGCAGGCTAAGTGGCTATGCTACTGAGGGACAGTAGCAAGTGAGCTTCTTTTAACCAGCCCTTACAAAGGGATCACTACCTTTGGACTTCTAATCCAGCATGGTGTGCACAGACAGGAATATGAATGCACTCCTTCTCCTTTAGTTGCTATTGGAAATGCAAAACAGGCTGATCCTACACTTTGTAGTATCGATTCTGCTGGTGTATCTTCCAGAGAATCGGTTCTGACTGTGAGATGATTGTAGTGTTTTGTGTGTGTGTGTGTGTGTGTGTGTGTGTGTGTGTGTGTGTGCGTGTGCGCGCGTGCGCGCATTCATTTAGTCATAGGCTGCTAAAAGGAAGAGCAGCTTGTGTAATGAGAGTTGCACAGTGACGGATCAATATGGGATGAGACACATGTTGCAGCAGAATGAGGCTCCACTGACTCAGGCCACTTTCCAGAGCCTCTTCTTAATAGAGACCTCAAATCAGAGGAGATATTGTTTTTTCATGTCCCCGGCAATAATGTGTTAGCGTTCACTGTCTCCCATGTGAAATCGACATAAGATAAGGATGAGCAGCAGCTGCCATCAAAAGGTATCAGTCAAGTGGAGCAGAGAGGCTAAAGAGAGAGAGGACAGTAGAATGAGGACAGTGAATATCGTCTCTCTCGCCGGTGTCTGTCAGTTCACTCAGCTGTGATTTCCATATCAATATTTGAGTGACACTGAATAATTTAGAGGCGTGCAGTGACACAACGGGATGCAAGGCTGAGTGGCGCCCTGCCACCGCTCACATTGTTTGTGTGTGTGTGTGTGTGTGTGTGTGTGTGTGTGTGTGTGCATTTTGCTGGTTACATTCAGAATATTTATTTGTTATTCAACTGTCAGAAATTGAAAAAAAAACAATCATGTTTGTGAAAGTCTGTATTGGTAGAATAGGTTTTGAGATGGGCTGCCAAAGAGACATTATCTTCCATGAGAGCAGTTCAGACTAATAGCAACAGTTCAGCTGAAGGTACATTTAGGTTTAGGTAATATTCAAACCAAACATTCATAGTCTGACTGAGGACATCTGAACACAACTTATTTCCATAGTAGAGTTTGGTCCACATGAACTGCTGCAGACTGTAGTTATAGTTTTGCACATGTAGCTCCAGTTGTGCCCACTGTGGTTTAGCAATCAAAATACATCTGAAATATACTGACCACATATAGAGTATTTATTAACTTAAATGTTGTTGTATACAGACTATTATTAAAGTGGCTACGAGGAACTTTTCAATATTTCTGAAAATGTTTCTATTTCTGTCTCATTTTTCCTCTGGTGTTCATCAATTACATGTAACAGCAAACGAGACCATCAGTGCAAAGAATGCTATTTGTATATAGTTTTTCTTTATGCCATTGTCATGGATACGCTCACCCAGGAACAACAGCTGGGGTAGTAAAACACTACCACTTTTGTCCAAAGGGGGCGCTAGAATGAACACAAACTGAATGTTCCTCGGAGCACCTTTAACATTTAGTACCTTGACATGTATTACGTTGACATCACAACAAAAGCTGACTAAAGGAGGTGTAGGGGTTGAAGCATGTTGAATACAGGTCACTTGAGTTAATTAGTCACGTAAGACTAAATTCAACTTTTGGATTAGCATGTTAAGTTGTATTGTAAAAAATATAGCCATGATATGTATACTATAGTATATTGCAGAGTATAATACAATTGTGTAGATCCATTTTATTCATGTATGATGTAAAACTGTATAGTATAATAGTATAGTAAGTTTGATGAATTATTGTGTTAAAGCATAATGCAACATATCAAAAGATAAAGCAGTATAGATCAACTTAGTTAACATGTAGTGTGTATAGTATGCATATTACGCATAGTATAGTACAGTCACACATAATGTAGTAGGGCACAGTGCAATGCCAGTACGTCTGCAGAATGGACTGGTAGTGGAGACAATGTGTGGGTTAGAGAGTCTGAGTGGCTGCTCTTTGCATTCCACTCAGCCACTGTTGACCCAGAGACTTTGCCCCTGTGTGTGTGAGTGATCGGCCGTTTATCAGCTCTGTATCTTGTGACTGGGGGCGGCTGTCACTGCCTTCCTCCCTCTCAGTTGCCCTGGAGACTGTTGCTCGACTACAGGTACAAGGACAAAGAGGATGATGCTCTAATCCACCCTGGCATGGTATGGCCACATAAGTACAATGTTTCTTATTGGATGCATGGGTATTGCCTAACATTAATATTTACATGATTTTCAAAGTCTAAGTCTTTTATTGTCAGTTCTGATATATGCAAGACATACATCAGAATCGAAATGGCGTTCATCTCTGACCCACAGTGCAGTTTGAACGATAAAATAAAAATATAGAGTTAAATATGATAAACAAGATAGACATAAACAATATTTACATAAGATAAATTCTAAATACTAAGTTGTGCAAAGAATACTAAGTAGTGCAAGAAGTTTAATTTAACATGGTTTTGTTTTAAATCAGATTGTATGGATAAATTTGAGCTGTTTCAAAATCATTTGTGAGATCTGAACAGCAGTTTAGTGGCTCTATCAGATTGGAGTCAACAACCAACCTTCCAATCAACACGTATTTCCACGTAACAGCCGCTGACAGGCAAACACTTTGAGTATTAGGTTTGCGGGCAATCAACCAGTCTGGATACAGTCACTGTGGTTCCCTCTTACTGGTGCAGAGAGCTGCTGACTAACAGACCCAAGGTTGTCAATGAGCATTAGAATAACATGCATGCATGAGAGTATGGATTCTGTGGCGTATATGAACCTTCCAGTAGCATTACAGGTCGCCAGTCAACAACCACAGCAATGGTGACTTATTTTGACAACAGGAAAGTGGCCTAGAAACCTGCCTTTCCGTTAATAGTACCACAAGCATGCTCATTTTCAGTATCTTATTGCCACTCGAGATGGTTGTCTCCAAAGCAAAGTCTTTATTTATCGGTTAGTTTATCTGTTAGGACTGCAAAAGGTTTTGGTTACAGTTTACAATAAGGGTACATTAATTGACTTAGTTAATGCTATTAGCAGTTGGTTAATGCGTAGTTGTTGCTTGTTAAGCATTAGGTAACTCTTACTGCTTAGTTATTAACAGATAGTTAATGATGGGTTAATCATTAACTATGCTTTGTTAACTAATACTTAGTTGAGCATTTACTAAGTATGGCGGTAAGTTAATTCTTATTGCTTATTAAGCATTCACTAAGCAGTTATTAACCATTAGTTAATGGTTGGTTAATGCTTATTGAGCAACCCTAAGTAAGAACTACAAAAAATCCCACTGAGATTTTAAAAGTACAGGCCCCCCCGGTGCCAACCGCCAGCCCCACATCCTATGTCGGCAATGTTTTTCAAGATATCCTACTGATCTTTTACGCACATCTTTATCTTTGTCCCCCGAGGCTTTGTGATACATTTGGTGTTGATACAGTAGTATTTGAGAAAGTTGTGGTTAATAACCTGTTTTTCAGTTTATGCTTATTAGCGGAAAATATTCCCAGGCGGATTTATTTGGCTTTTTTGTGGAGCACCCTAAAGTACACCTGTGTGCGAAATTTCAAGTCAATCGGACTTGCGGTGTGAGGTGCGTGGCCTCTCAAACTTTTTCAGTCGGGGCTTAATAAAAAAGATACACATGTCCATAAAAGGTTAGTAGGCTAGCTTTAAAAACATGGCCGCCATTGACCAAAACGTTTACTTAGTTTCGGGGCTTAGCAGCTAACTGGCCATAACTCATTGAAAACTTGCTGGATATGTGCAGAACACGTGTGGTAGCATATCCCGCGAGGCTTGTCGAGATTGACCCATAGGGGGCGCCACAAATCCGAAAACCATAGCTCAGGAATGCAATGTTTGACAGCCCCTTTCCTCATAACGCTGATGGAATTTAAATATATTAAACACGTACAGCTCATGGTGCACCATAAAGCCTCTTGGACAATGATGTCAGCCATGATTTTTTTTCCTTCCCTAATTTGCATGACCGGAAATACAGTCAAGTGACATCCATCCATTTCCAACTTAACATCAACAAATTGTATACACAGCCTTAGGGGACCGACATACACATGATTATAAAGTTTTAGTTAGATAGCTAAAAAAATGGGGCCTGTACTTTTAAATTCTCTGCGGGATTTTCTAGTATTGCTATACTCCTGTCGCTAGGTTTGTTTCCACCGGAAAATCGTCTAAAACCAAACATTTGGCTGAGACAGAAAAGCTGACATATTGGGGGGGAAAAGTGCTGACCGTAAAAATAAAGCAAGCCTGGGAAAAAGACTTAAACATTGGAATAGCTGACGATGTCTGGGAGGGAGCGCTAAAAAGCATAATATCCTGGGGCCGGTTTCCCGATAACGTCATCTCTTAGCGCGCTACGAAGACTCCTACGTTATGACTTACCAAAGTTGTTTACCTCTGTAGTCGTGGTTCCCGAACGGTCTCTTAGGAGTCTTCTTAAGAAACAGTCCCTACGTGGCTCGTACATGTCGCTGTCCAGTGCTGAAATCGATGGCTCAGAGTTCGATTTTCCATTTCCTGCTTATTTCATGCGAAGCTGCATGACAAGTCTTTGCGAATAAAAGATTACTAGAAATCCTTCTAAGCCGAAACATTTATTTAACACCTCTTGCTTTATAATCTAAGTATCTTTAAGAACAATAATCACGTTTCGTGGTGGGTCAGTAAGGAAACTGAAAGTAGAATATCGCCAATGGCCTATATCAATAAAAACAGACGGCCCAAACAGCGTCCAAATGAGCTAAAATCCTAAATACAATAAACAGTAACATGGCACACTTATTTTAAGGTAAGCTTTAATTGATTATTCATTAATTTTCACACGTTTACATGTTTTGAGGCGGAGAATCCGACGCACACTGCGGAGCTGTCAATGCGATAGTTCTAGTGTTAACCTTGGTCGAACGTATTACCATAGCCTATAGGCCTACTGATTTAAAAAAGGTAGCCTAGGCTATAGAAAAATATAGAAACAGCGGAGGAGATTAAGATTGTTTCCAGCAATTATTTTCTTCATGAATGACTTGTGGCAGTTCCATGCGCAACAGGGATGTCACTCATGTCCGTTTTACGCATGGTGCTTACGGAAGGAAATGTGGGGGTCTGTAGTAGCCAAGCCTATCTCTGGCGATGCCACAGCGATCGCAGGGACTTCACTTGTCATTAAACTTATAAATCTGACTGTATTTCATATCAAAGGGACACAGCGATGACTGTATTAAATATCAAACTGATAAAAACGATCCGACTGTAGGCTGTAGTGTATCACGTAGCCTATAAAGTAGCCTATTTTCATATTGACGGACATCGCATCCAATCAGTTAATGCTGATTGTCAAGTCAGTTAGATGACTATGTAGGCTACTTATAGTTTGAACACTTTGTGAATCAGAGTGAATGGTATTCTGCTAAAATATATAGCTTACTTTAAATGTGAAATGTACGCTATATACAGTTATCGTTTTTAACAGTTTGTTATTTAATACAGTCATCGCTGTGTCCGTTTGATATGAAATACAGTCAGATTTATTAGTTAAATGACACAAATGAGAGCTGAAACATCCCTACGGTAGAGCTAAGAAGGCTCTGCGGGCGCTCCAGACCACCCTTACCAACGTAGGACGTACGAAAGAGATTCGTAGCAAAGAACGTTTCGGGAAACAGGCGAAATGTTAAGTAGGAACTCTACGTAGGGGTTACGAATGACGTAGCGTTAAGAAGGCTCTACGAAGGCTTTGGGAAACCGGCCCCTGCTCTATAAACTCGAGGCTTCAGTTAATTCAATTTAAGGTCACACTTAGATTGCACTATTCTAAGGTTAAACTGCATAACATTTTCCCAGATCTTTCGCCTTCATGTAACAGATGTAAGATTGCAGAGGGTACACTTGCTCACCACTTTTGGGAATGTCCAAATCTTTACAACTTTTGGTGTCTTGTATTTCAATGGTATTCTAATGTGTTAAATGTGTCTTTAACTCCTGATCCGGAAACCGCCCTGTTCGGACATTCCACAGCTCTGGAAAAATTGGACCACAATGCACGCATAACCATGGTTTATGGCATGGTAATTGCCAAAAGATGTATCCTGAGGCTGTGGAAGTCCGACTTGGCCCCCCAGTTTGATACCTGAGGCCTGTTTCAGGTAGCTTGTTTTACATACTCTGAGTTTAATCCTGCGTTGGTCAACTCTGAGCGTGTTCACTCTGGGTTGATTGCGTGCGTAAAAGCCATCGTCAATGGATCGCTGAAAACATGATTCACCATGGAAACGGAAGAAACAAATGCTTGATCCTCCCACTTCTCCACTTCTCAAAAAAGAAAAAAGAAATCTCCGCTCCTCCCACTAGAGTTAGAAATATTAACAAATGAGTTTATGGTATGGAGAAGAATTAACGGGTATATTGTCTCATAACTCTGATCTAATCTCCTCTGCAATTCAGAAAAAAACAGAGCAAACATTTTTTTGTCAAGAGAATAATTTCGCTTCCGTATGAGAAGCCATAGTCTATTTTAAAAAGTTACGCATATCAGCAGTAAAGTATAAAGCTGGCGCGGCACAGCATTACTGACAGTGTTTTATATTCGCTGACAGTTTCCATTGAAGAGCCTGTTTGATTTATTACCAGATCCATTTTCCTCAAGTGATCACAGTATAAATTATTATATAATTTTTATATTCATATTAGGCTATTTAACGAGGCTCATCTGTGACTTTAGGATCGCACAAGTGAACAGTAACGATCGTGTGCAGCCGCAGCGTTACATGAATCCACCTGACATAAATCTGTTCAGTGGCACAGACGTTAAAAAGCATACAATACAAATAGGTTTATTAATCGGAATGTAGAGCATGTCACGATGTGTAAAGTGGCCGCCTATATGAACGGCTGAGAACAAGGCTACTGATCAGATAAATGATCGGTCAAACGTAAAATCATCAGGAAATGATAAAAACATCCCGATGGAGAGTTTTATGGAGTGATTTTGCTTCAAACTGTACAGGGACGCGTGTGACAGTGACACTCTTTCTTCAGTCGGAGCTGCAGCGTAAAGTGAAAACAAACTCAGGGTAGGTCTAACCACCTCCCGAGCAGGTTAGACCCATGGCGTATGTTGCCGCAGTAACTGACTCTCGGTTGCGCTGAACCTGCTACCTGAAACGGAAAACCCAGAGTTTCCACTAACTCAGAGCGAACAAACTCTGGGTTGCCTCAAAACCAGCTACCTGAAACAGGCCTCTGGCTGAGGGAAATGGTGGGCATTCTACATGTGGAAAGGCTACGACATGAGCTGTCAGGCCACCCCCATAGATTCCCCGCTATATGGGGCCCAGTGCTGCGGCACTTAGGGAACCAAAAGGTGTGAGGTTTGCCCCAGTTTTGTTTTTGTTTTAGCTTTGTTTTGTTTCTTGTGTATTTATATCTAATTTTTTTTAATCATTTTGTCTTAGTTATTTATTTCACTTTTCTTCTGTATTCCTTGTCTGTTTATGTGAGGGAGGGGGGAGGGGAGAGGGGGTTGGGTGTTGTGTATGTATTGTATGTGTTTACTTATTCTGTTTTTTTTGTCCATATGTATAAAACCATAAAACCACTAAAATAAAAAACAAAACAAAAAGTGCTGACCCGCTAGGTGCAGCTTCACACTGCCAATGGCTGTTGAATGGTTTTAAAACTTCCTTTCATGGTCAGTTTTCAGACCCACTTTCTCACAACTGACAGTAACAATGTGGGTAAGAATACTGCTGATGGATTTTTACATCTGTATACCGATGATTAAATTGTTTATTGCCATGAAAACACTTTTGCCTCTTTTGGTCTTTGAACATCTGCAGGCCACGTTCGATGCTATTCAGACACACTTGTCCCATCTCAAACTGGTGTTAAATGCTGACAGAACAAAGGGTATGCTGCTTTCAAGTGTGGTGTTGCCTCATAGATATACCTATTAATTTTAATTGTTAAAAATCTTTCATCTATTGTACACCTGTTAAAGAAATTTAAATTGAAACCAGGGTTCTTCTTTCAAAACCGATTGTGTTTTTCCTTTAATGCCAGAAAAAGGCTTGTTGCTGCCACCTTCTTACCTCTCTTGGTCCATGGTGACATTGTTTTTACTTATGAATGCCTCTGCCAGCTCTCTGCAGATGTTGGACCATGTCCATCACGGAGCACTGATGGACATGAGTGAGGTTGTAAACGCCTCACTCATCATTGCACTCTGTTCTCTGGTCTGTACTGTACAATTGGTCATCATTATCCATAGTAGGGCTGTCCCCGACTAAGAATTGACATAGTCAAATCTGTTTGGCTCAGTCCTGCCTACAGGCAACTGATTGTCAAATCATGTTTTTGTTTTCCTTCTCATTGATCCATATTCTCATTTGCAAGACTACCATGGCAAATGTTTAACGCACAATGAATACATGTTATCAGTTGAAAAGCCGATGTGTGCTGGCTGTGCCATTATTTCCCATGGAGAGGGTTTCAGATCCTGAGTAACCCCAGGATTCTACTTGTTTTGTGACGGCTTAGCTGAAGTTTTGTTCCCTGATCTTGCGACTCCAGCTGTGGGCGATGCTGGCCATCCTCTGACAAACCAAGCCACTGGAAGGTGTTGACGGACGATAGACCATGGCACAGCACTGGCAGAAAGCTGGATACGCCAGACCCAGGAGTTACCGAGGTTATTACAGAACTATGTGCCCCGCTGATTATGACACAAGATAATACGATGTATGTTGTGGTATAAACATTATAGGTTCTAAACATCCTTGGTGTGGCACACAGCATGGATCAACCCTTACCTCTGCCCCTCCGGCTTTAAACCTTTGATGACGGACCTGAGCTCCGCTGTGCCCTACACGGAGGTGAGCAAGCGCGACATGCTTATGTGAAGACCGCTTAAGGAGATTGATTTAAAGCTTTTTATTCATTTATTGTGAGTAAAATGATGATGATCCCTGTTTCTTAACCTCATTTTTGTGACTATTCGACAGCGAGATTGGCATTAGACTTTTACACTTTTATAACCTCAACTCCATCCTTTTTTTTGCTGCCAACATATTTATCCATTTACATTTCACGCAAGCACTGCAATCATAGTCTTTGCTGTCAGGCCTCTTTAACCTTCACACTATTCTCTGCTCCTTCAACCTGGAACACACTGCAGAATGATCTAAAGCTGTCCAGATTGATTCCATACCTATGGATTTTAAACAAATGCTAAGGGTGATGGGGAAAAGTATCTTTTCAAACATAATATTTTAAGTCTTCCTGTACTTGGCACTTTCATTTATATTTTGTGTGTATGTACTGGTAAATCCATCTGTCTGTTTGATGGTTGTTTTGTTGGATTGTTACAAACAGGTCTTCACTGGAGAATGAGCGTTCTCCAGAATCGCTGACTCCACCTTCAAATGCAATAGAAAATGCCCAACTATATCCAGCTACACATCAAGCACTTTCTCTGGGCACCAGCCAATACACAGCCTTTGGGGACTTTATTCTGGCTCCACAAACATGATGGGGACCGATATGACTGCCCCTATCTCCCCTTTGATTTCTTTCTCCCTCCATTTCTCTTCCCATTTGTCTTGTGCTCTCAGCCTCCCCAGGCAGCCGTTTGGAAGCATGTAGCCAGGCTCATTGTTTCGATGCACCAACTATTTCCTTCTGCTTTATAGCCTCTGGATATATGAACCAGGCTCCATTTGGCGCACACACACACACACAAACACACACACACACACACACAGGAAACCAGAGATAGAGAAAACGGGTAGGGGAGAGAGGTAAGACAGACAAATAACTTGGGGCCATGTTTCCAATCTAATCCTCTGTTTGTCTTCCAGGATCTCTACTCTTAAAAGGCTTGACATCAAATTCAATAAGAAGATCTTCGGCTGGCATACCACGCAGCTCATTGGCTTTCAATCCCTGTGCTCTGTGCTCGCTTTCTCTCTCTCTCTCTCTCTCTCTGCTTCCTCCCATCTCTGTGCACATTCCTACTGCTCAATACTGTTGGTCTTTTTTGGAGGTCACAATGGTGAGTGCCCTACTCTGATCTGATTTAAAAGGGCAGCCGTGACCTGGGTCCATCATGATAAAAAGCTAACCATAAAAAATTATTATCTCCGCTCATGATATCACCTCTGAGGCTTAGAAGTCTGGGGCCATATTCGCAAAACATTTTATCTTAGCGCTAAGGAGCACTAAAAGTTCTCAGTTAAGAGTTATTTCTTAAAACCTATTCACAAAGCTGATAAGACAAACTTTTACGAAGGAATGGGAGGAACTCCTAAACTAAGACTAGAGGGCGGGGTTGACCCTGTTGCTATGGATGATGTCATGTTCATACCTTCTATGGCCACAGTGATTGGTTGAGAGGGAATGAGTCTCTAAGAGTGATTTTATGTGTGTTGCTTTATTAAAGTAGTTTTTTAAATACATTTAATGATAAGTGACACTGATTTACCAAGAGACCAAAAATAAACTGCATGGTTTCCCACACATTTGTTCACTTTTAGCCTACGATAGCGCCACATAGGCCTATTCATTTTCAATGTCACAATGATTGGAATTGGATAACATATCTTCATTGAAATGCTGCACGCCCTGCGCTCTCACTGTATTTCTCTCAACGGCGGACTATGCAGCAAAAGTCAAACAGCGACAAACCAGGAAATTCACCATTTAGAAACAACAGCCGGCGAAATGGTAAAGTGCATGTGGAAGGAAACCATTGAGACCCGCAACTATACAGTAGCGGACCTTTAGGTAGGAAATTAAACCCAAACGTGACACTAACAGTAACTTTCAGTGCATTGTCAATTGATAGCAACTGCAGGAAAAGGACCGTAATAAATACATTTTTCTTTTATACATATATTAAATTTAAATGTGTCTATGCTTTCTAAATATAGCTCATTAAACCCTCACAGTTATTAAAGGTACCTTTCAGAAAGCTCACTATCATTAAATCTCTCCATAATGCCATCAAATGATTGTCTGATTTACTCTTAGGGGCCCTTTACACGGTGAAAACGTGACAGTTTTCCCGTTTTTGGTTTTAAAAAAAAAAACCTGTTCAGACGCAATTTATCGTCTGAACAGGTACACATGTTTTCAGAGGAAACGGGCCGAAATCGCTGTAGTAGGCATTCCAAGCCAATAGTCAGCGGTGACACTTAGCCTAGTAGATAGCTCTTCCGGTACAATTTGATGCATAAAACCTTACTGTAACCGAAAGTGAATGCCACTAACGTTCATAAAGCGGTTGGTGTAAGCTTGGGGTTACAAGTATTGTAAATGACAAGCTTTCGGTCCTCTTATTTCACCGCATTGAACTCATGAAAACAGAAGACATGCTGATAGTGAAGGGGCTTTGTGAGCGGCTATTTTCCTGTTAGGCGTACTTCAAAATAAAAGTCAACTCACGTTTGTTCAGTGAAATGCTATTAATGTTTAGCCAGTGAAATGCTTTTACTGTGAAGCTGTAGCCTTAATGCTCCTTTTGTTGAACAGTAACTTAACCGCTGTGCGCAGAACTATGGATAGTGTTTTTTTAATGTAGAGAGAGCCGTGTCCCTGGCATATAGAAGCTACACACGTTTATTTTGCTAGAAAAACCGGCAGAGCACAAATCTTTCTCCAGACAAAGTGACGGGTGGTCTCAATAACTTACTAATTGTTGCTTAGACTAAATTGGCGAGTGTTATATTTGAGCCCTGCACGACACTCTCCGCTGATCACAGTGATGGTGCCGCGGAGACACCGTGCATGTTATGTTGTCTTCTAACTTTATAACTCGTGTGGGTATTTTGACAGCAAATGTTATAGACTACGCATACGTGAAGTGGAGCCGTGACGTCAGCGTTACCAGGGAAAATGGTTTCGGTGTTTACAAGAAACCAAAACCGTTGTGTTTTCCAAAAAAAACTTGCGGTTTCATGCCTGCGTTGGCTGTTTTCATGTCAATGATATGGTGCATCCGCGAAAATATTTTCGCGGATGCACCATTTCGTGTTGACGTATAAACAGCCCCTTAATGACTTAGGAGTCCTCTCGAGGACTCATAGAGTTTCATAGATTTAGGAGCTAGTTTTAGCGTTAAAATGCTTTGTGAATTACACTTATCTTAAAAAATTAAGAGTTCAAAAATTTGGAGTGAAACGCCCTTATTTTTTAGAGTTACTCCTAAGCAAGTAAGGACCTACTTAGCCTTAAGATGTTTTGTGAATACGGCCCCTGATCTAAAAATAAACTTGATACTCTTGTTTCCATTTGAAGAAGATTCATTGTGTTTGTCCATGTGAAGTTTTTGCTTCGTCAAAAAATATTTGTACTTTGTCTGTTCCCCATGTACTGGTGTGAAAAGCCTCCCATGCGCAATCGTATAGTTTGGTCACCTTCCCCATGGCCACATGTCCAAATATAGCCTGCAATGGAAGGGAGTGGGAGGGGTGTAGAGGACAAAAGGAGACATTGAGGGATGGAGGTGAGAATATAGTAAAGCTGGATAGTGTTGTGCTAGTACTCATTGTTAAAGAAAAAAGGTGGTAAATATCACTGCATACACACAAGGCTCTTGGGAAATAAATTCCATTCGACAGCATGCTGCATATCAACATAGTCTCACTCCTAGAACGTCCATATCTACTATCAGACTTCAAACAGATCATATGAATTTGCTGTATCAAGATTATGAAAATAAAGTTCTCGCTAGAAATCGTATAAAAACATTGTTCGGAGCTGTTTATCCTGTCCATCATTAAGAGAGGAGATGGAGCCCTGATTGATTCTTAATGTGTTTTTAATGGCTTTCAAATAGTTTGTCTTTGTACATGACGACTCCGCACTTAAAAACCTACCACTGACATTGGTCTGGTCTAGTAAGTAGCAGATATTCATACTCCCATATCCAACTATGTTAATCATGAGTAACTGTATCTGTATTTCCTCCACTTGATATGGGTCAATGTGTGTCTGGAAATACAGGTCTGTAACTGCCAGGGGGTAAACAGGAAGTGGAAAGGAATCGTGTGTGTGTGTGTGTGTGTGTGTGTGTGTGTGTGTGTGTGTGTGTGTGTGTGTGTGTGTGTGTGTGTGTGTGTGTGTGTGTGTGTGTGTGTGTGTGTGTGTGTGTGAAAGTGTAAGGGGGGTAATCAGAGGGGCACTCATTGATTTCTAGGGACAGCGGGCCAAGCAATTTCCCGCCGCCCCCCTCCCCCAACAATAAAAGGTCTGCGCTGGAAAGTAATCAATGTGCGAGGATTCTTGCCTACTTGTTAGTACATTCTTCTCCCTGCTCGAGGTTCATGGCCTTATTATACCTGACACATCTGGCGGGAAAGGGAGTGATTGCCCCAGCCAGTGTACAATGAATTATAACAGCTTCTGCAATAACGTGAAAAGAGAAATGTTGTGAGGTAAAGCATACTACATACATTGCCTGTGCAGCAGCTGCTGCCAGTGAATCTGGTGAGAGCACGGTATTAAAAGATATCAGTAGAAACAATCTAAATGGTCTATGTTTTACATTTGTTGATACAATGTGGAAGTGTTTCCTTCATATTTACCTTCAAAATTGTCATATCATGGATCCAAAATGTCCAGGCCAAATTCAGATCTATGTCTAGTGTGCATAAAGTAACAAAGATCCAACTCATATTGAATGGAAGTTCCATTTTACTTGATAGAGGAATAGCAAAAGCCGAGGGAATTTCATACTAAACACACTGTAACTTTGAAAGATATCTCCTTGGTTTGTCTGACTGAAGAATTGAGCCTTCAAATAACTTCAGATCACTTTTGAATTAATTTTTCTGCATAGAAGAACGGATTAAGTTCCATCAATAGCATTGTAACCATGTTAGAACAGGATCTCTCCCTGGCTAGTATTAACAGGAGGAATGATTACAACAAGAAAATCCAGCTTGAATGTTCATATGGGCACCTGGCTATTGTTTTAAGACACCTATCCTTTAAGGCCTCAGTATGTTTCAAATAAACAATGTCCAACCACATCTACTGTGTTTTGACCTGTCTTCAATGGCCACACTTGAAGACAAGACCAAAAGTCTACTGTCACAGCCTCCTCCTGACTGCACCACATGTCCTACTTGATGGCGATTCCTCCATCGGAAAAGTTCCAACAATGTTCCAAACACTGTCAGTCAGTGGGTTTACATGTAGACTCATAATCAGGTAAATAAACGAATAAGACTTAAACAGGACTTATGTAAAATGCATGTGTAACCCTAGGGTACACAAATTTACTTTAACTGAGATGTTTGTAAATAATATGTTATCAAAAAAATCAAACTGTAACAGAGTACTGGGCTAATAGGTAGGTTGGTCTCGTGGAGCTGGTGGAGGATTAAAGACACGACACAGATATTTGGTACCGGTTTTGTATTTCAAATAAACAAAGAATAATCACTTGACTCAATCAAGGAAATATAAACAAACATAAATAAAAATTAGGCCTTCAATTCAATTCTTCAATTCAATTATCTTAGATGTTCACACTTGGTATGGGCACACTTTACTCCATACATTTAGATTCACAGTTCCCAGTTCTACTTAAACATTGATTAGACCAAACATAAAACAATGCATCCCACACACTTCATTCACTGCAGGTTAGATGTGTTTGTGGGTGCAGTATGTTCAAGGAAGTCAGTGTTTGTTTGGGCAGGGGAAATCCTACCACACTCCAGGCAGCCAGGCTTGAAGCCTGCCTTTTTAGGGAATTGGACTCGAGTTTGTTCTTCTCCTTTAGCTCGCCATCATCTCGCTCCGGCAATAGGGCCTGACCTGTTTAGGTAAACAGGTAAGATTACAAGTCTGCTCAATTTGGGAGCAGCATGTTAATTAAGTGTTCCATTTTGGAGCTCTCACCAGTGTTCAGTGTTGGAAGCGTCCTCCTCAGCAGCAGATCAGCTCCCCCATGTTTTCAGTCACAGTCCAGGTAAGTATGTTTTGTTTCCAGGGTTGGTAAGTATGTTTTGTGTCTCTCCTGTGTTGTGCTTCTCTTCCAAAAGTTCTGATTGACTGGGGTTTTAACTGTGTCCTGCTGCCTGAATGCTTGATTAGCTGATTTGTTTCACCTGGGGAATGGGGGTTGGCTCAGGGGATGTGATTGGCTCAGGGGATGTGATTGACAGTTTGCCAATTTCAACAGTGTTACACATGTAAACACCTTTATCCGATCTACTTTGCACACAAATTGGCACATTAACGGACAAGCAAAGTCGGATAAGAACACCTAGATAAGTTCATAGTCGGCATTCTATCTGCATGTAAACAGGATCGCACATCAGAGTTTGCTTTCCTGCTTGCTCGGAATCCCTGTCGGGGAGCATGCCGGAGAGACAACGTAATAAATAGAAGGGTTGTTGCCGGAAGGGAACCGGACGTGGTTCTATAACCACTTGTTGAAAGGGCTACAGCGCCACCTAGCATAGCGGAGTCAGCCATGCTCCGGCCATTTATCCGATTCTCTGAAAGGCCATGTATACTCAGACAAGTGACGCGGTCCGTTCGAGTGGCAAGTTTGGTGTATGTCTTAATCCAATCTAGTTGTGCCATGGAAACGCACTGAGTGTGTGAAGCATGCTGAGGCCTTTACTAAAAGTACAAGATTTGGGCAAGGAAGTGCCTTGCTCCTGAGCAGTTGTATGGACACACAGGTCGCGTTCCGAATCGCATACTCTTTCTTTTTTCTATTCTACATACTATATCCGACGATAAAAATAATCTAGTTAGGATGCAGTAGGCATACTATTGGGACATACTTTACTCTCTTATTTCATCATAACATTGCGCCTTGATCTTGCCTCTTGCTTTTATATCCGTCGCATCCCTGTTTGTTTTCATATGGAGGCTTCGTCGATGTTACGTCACTTCACGTGCGCACTGGATTGTGGGTCAGAATCGCCCAAATAGGATGCAGTTTTCAACACTAACAATCTTGGCCGAATGAAGTAGAACATCCGGGTACTTCTAACCATCCTAAATCTGGCCACAAGAATCGGGACATCCTAAATCTTTTTTCTACATACTATATAGTAGAAAGTATGCGATTCGGAACGCAACCACACAGTCAGTGCGTTTCCATGGCACAACTAGATTGGATTAAGACATATATCGAACTAGACACTCGAACGGACCGTGTCACTTGTCTGAGTACATGGCCTTTCAGAAATCGAATAAATGTCCAATGCATGGCTGTCTCCACTATGCTAGTTGGCGCTGTAGCCCTTTCAACAAGTGGTTAAGAGCCACATCTGGTTCCCTTCCGGCAATCATTTTTATAAATATTTATTTATATTTATATTTTTATATAGGGGAGAACGGGGTAAGTAGGCACACTTTTTACTCTAGTGAGAATTGCTTATCACCTAAACATCTTTCAATAGTCATTCCTATATTAAATTGAAGCTTAAGGTGTTGGCTTGAAATGTGTACACCTCACTTTTTCTATCTTATTGTAATAAAGAAGAAATTAATCATCAAAGACACCCTTACACATTGTGACAACCAACCCCATCAAGGGGTCGGTTGTCAAACACTATGGGGTTGTTTGTCACAATGTAATCTTAATGGGAATAATCTTAAAAAGAAGGCAAGAAAGTAGGACTAAATTTGAAAGTTTAATTGCATTGTCAAGTTGACAAATAGGCCTACATAACTTAATTTAGCCTTGGCAGCTGGTCTAGTTTGGGATGCACTGGGTTGTTTTGATTTTGTTGCCCTTTTTTCTTTTGCATGCTAGCTGCCTTTTCCTGCTCTATTCTTTCCTTCTCCGGTGTGTCAGTGAAGATACAGCTTGACAATTTATTTCGTTATTGGGTTCCTCTTCTGGCTGCAGCCTTGAGATAACATGTGACAACCAACCCCCCAAAACATTTGACGACCAACCCCAACTTGAATTTCTTGCTAGCATCAAGGCCAACAACCATCTGACAACTAATCAGCTTGCTAACCACAATCTAAACTATAGTTTACCCTACACACTTTTTATGGGTAACACGTGTTTTGTTATAAACCCATTGTGTAAAAGCCTAGAAGAAAAATACTGAGGAGCTAAATATTTTTCAATTTGACATGAAAAACACAAACAGTCGTCTCACCTCAAATTCAGCAGTCTAACTCCAAGGAAGGCTATGTAGGTGACCTCTGATCCCAATTCTGGATATTTACATATCAAAATTTCACAGATAGCGCCTTCTGGTTCCGAGATATAACGATTGTGACGACCAACCCGTGTGACAAATTACCCCGTTCTCCCCTACTATCTATGCAATAACCCTACTATTTTTTTATACGTTGTCTCCTTCCACTTCCTTGTGAAATCCTCCACAGGGATTCTCGAGCAGGCGCAGAAGCAAACTCCGATATGCGATGTCCGATCTGTATACATGCAGAGAGAATGCCGACAATGAACGAGTTATCTAGGTGTTCTTATCCGAATTCTCTTGTCCGTTATTGTGCCGATTTGTGTGCGAAGTAGATCGGATAAAGGTGTTTACATGCAGGTTAAAAGTCCTGTTGAAGTCTTATTCGTTTAGTTACCCGATTATGAATCGGGTAACTAAATGGTTTAGGGCCTAAATCGCTGACCTGCTGATGCCTTACGAACCAGTCAGAGCTCTCAGATCGTCTGGTGATGCCGTCTGCTGATGCCTTACGAACCAATCAGAGCTCTCAGATCGTCTGGGACTGGGCTACTGACAGTCCCCAGAGTAAGGACTAGACAGGGAGAGGCAGCCTTCAGTTTTTATGCACCCAAGCTCTGGAATAAACTTCCAGGGGACTTGAGGTCCGCTTCAACACTCGGCTCTATTTATTTGTATTCTTTTAAAATGTTTTAATTATTTTATGTTTTATTTATATTCATGTTTCTCATTCGCTTTTTTTTTTTTAATGTGTGCTCTATACTTGATGTATTTTGTTTTCACTTCTGTAAAGCACCTTGAATGGCCTTGTGTCCGAAATGTGCTTTAGAAATAAACTTGCCTTGCCTTTCCTATGAGTCTGCATGTGTTGCAGGCTTACAGAAACGTAGACAGAGGCTGTACTTGCGTCAGAGTAACACTCTTTTATTTTACCGAAAACAAGAAGAATATGTTCCAATACAGTGTGCCAGCGTCCTACTCTCTCATGCTGTATGCATGGCTGCAAGCATCTACTCAGCTAACCCAAAAACTTCTTCTTCTACGACAGTAATAATAATAACACAACAACAGAGTTTTCTTCTTCTACTCAAAACCTCCTCAGTAATTCAATAGATTCGCCTAGTGGCGGAACTTGACATTACACCTTAGAATATTAACCGGCATGAAACAGTAACACAATCATGCATTTATAGAACATATATTAAATAACTTGAGCTCTGCTTTAACTGTATAGAATGCCCACAATAACTAAATGAATACTCTTTTGACCATGTAAACCTATACCTCTACACATGTAAACGCACTGAGTGTTCACACCATTCCAGGGATTCAAACTGATGCCTTTTCTACAGGCCTGCTTTTTAATACCCTCTGGCCTTTTCAAGTAGCCTCATGACACACAGTTGATTCCCAGAGCACCATCTTGTAATCTTGTCATTCTCTATCAAGTGAATGTACTCACATAGAGCTGTTTGCTGTTAGAACAAGAGCATTGACTGAACCATAAAGAAAAGGCTTGTTTTTCCTCTGAGTGTCTCTTGAATCTATCAACCTATTGAGTCTGGCTGGACACAGACAGCAGTGATGGAGCAGATGTCGTTCAATGGAAGCCCTGTCAAGACCAGTGGTGGCAGACAGTCTCTCCTTTCTTCTGGAGTCTTTTTCTGTGCTTTCTGAGAGCCCTCCAGCAACGCACACCCTTCCCCATCATCTGTCGTTGGCAGACGTCAGGTCAGTGTAAAGTGGCAGCAGGTGGTCCGCAGTGACAGTCAACCTCTCCATTTCGGACTGGACTAAACCCTGGATCCAATCGACCTGGGGCCTGTTGCATAAAACTAAGATAAGGGATTAACCTAGGATATTTCGGTTATCCTGGCTTGCGTTATGATCCGGTTGCATGAAAGCGGAGGGACATAAATTACCATGGAGATTTATCCTTTACGTTTAGCCTGGTCGGGACCAGGCTAAACGTAAAGGATAAACTTATTCTGTTGCCTGATTGGCTCAGTCAGCTGTCACTCCGATCTGAAATCAAGGTGTTTAACAGTTATTCCATGATCTTCTGTGTAATGCTTTACTTTAATTAGCCTGTTTTAAGGTACCACATAAAAGACTGCATTGTCATTTAGTTAAATAGTTCTTATATTTTATTTATTTAACCTGAACCATTTATAATTAACTTAATTATAATTAGATTAAGATGCAATGATATAAATTATAATAATTTATGTGATACACTTGATATGTACTTATAACTATATCGAGGTGCATCTAAAACAAAATTCAATATCGATGAAAAATTCCTTTTTTCTGTAATTTAATTCAAA
Source organism: Ammodytes marinus (assembly GCF_949987685.1). Lineage (NCBI taxonomy): Eukaryota > Metazoa > Chordata > Actinopteri > Uranoscopiformes > Ammodytidae > Ammodytes > Ammodytes marinus. The sequence goes on from NC_137221.1 coordinate 26,788,169, forward strand.
AAGTGAAACTTAAATATATTCTAGAAATTCATTACACATGAAGTGAAATTAATCTAGAATAAACATACTTTTCAGTAGGTCAACATTTCTGTATTATAAATCCTTTTTCTGATTGGTTGTATGTAATATTCTAATATTTTGAGAGACTGGATTTTTTATTCCATGATCAATCAATCATCCAAAGAAAAGGTCTGACATATTTCACTTTGTGTAATGAATCTATGAAAGTTTAACTTTTTGAATGGACTTTCCAAGATATTAAATGTTTTAGATGCACCTGTAGACTGCTCACTGACAACTATTTTATCATAAAACAATGCAGGGACATCAAGATCAGTTGGCAGAGAATACATCTGCTGTATGAAATGAACTGCCCCCTGACTTACGTTTTAAACTAGCAAGGCATTGTGGGAAAATGGGCCGTCTTTTCCATTTTTACATCTGTGTTGGATCTCTGGGTCTACTTCTGAAAGCTGTGGGCTGGCACTTAACAGAATGACTTACACCTGGCTTGACAAAGCGGGCCCTTTTGATCCTGGATTGGCGTTTATGCAACTGATTGATCCAAAGTGCCCAGACTAGACTTTGTCAAGGCTGGCTTTATCAATCATCATCCTGTATATCTTTATTCCACTTGTATGCAATAGGCCCCTGGGAGAGCCCTGGCTCAACTCAGGATAAGGGAATCTGTGCATTGCATTGGTCCTGTACCTGGGCTTAATGCCTCTTTTACACTAGAGGACTCTGAAAAGACTTTCAGAAGACCAAAGTCTGACACCATCTCAAAATATATGAGAGATTTTTTTTTTTTTACTTTTATTTTAATGATTTTGCTATTTTTTACATACAGACAAAAAAACAGAATAAGTAAACTCATACAATACATACACACCCCCTCCCCCTCCCTCACATAAACAGAAGTGAAATAAATAACTAAGACAAAATGATTAAGAAAATAAGATGTAAATAAACAAAAAACAAAACAAAGCTAAAACAAAAACAAAACTGGAGCAAACCTCACATCCTAATTCCCTATGTGCTGGAGCACTGGGCCCCATACGGCGGATTCTGTGGGGGTGGCCGGACAGCTCATATCTCAGCCTTTCGATGTGCAAAATGCCCACCAGTTCCCTCAGCCAATTATCGAACTGAGGGGCGAAGTCGGATTTCCACAGCTTTAGGATACATCTTTTAGCAATTACCATGCCATAAACTATGATTGTACGTGCATTATGGTCCAATTTTTCCAGGGCTGTGGAATGACCAAACAGAGCGGTTTCCGGATCAGGGGTTAAGGAAACATTTAAAACATTAGAATACCATTGAAATACAAGACACCAAAAGTTGTAAAGATTTGGACATTCCCAAAAGTGGTGAGCAAGTGTACCCTCAGCAATCTTACACCTGTTACATAAAGGCGAAAGATTTGGGAAAATGTTATGCAGTTTAACCTTAGAATAGTGCAATCTAAGTGTGACCTTAAATTGAATTAACTGAAGCCTCGAGTTTATAGAGCAGGATTTTATGCTTTTTAGCGCTCCCTCCCAGACATCGTCAGCTATTCCAATGTTTAAGTCTTTTTCCCAGGCTTGCTTTATTTTTAAAGTGGATTTGTCCCGCCGGTCTAGAAATATTCCCACAAAAGATGAAATCAGGTTTTTAGCTTCTGGTGAGCCCAGTAAAGTTTTGGACAATGACTCATCTGCGGGCAGGGCTTTGAAGGATGGTTTATTCTGTCTGACATAATTCCTCAGCTGTAGATACCTGAAGAATTGAGCTTTCGACAGTGAAAACTTTGATACTAGCTGATCAAATGAAGCAAAGTGACCATTTATATAAAGGTCCTCAACTGTTACTATTCCCTTCCGACTCCAATCTCTGAATGCTGAATCTGTGAACGACAGGGGGAAGGCATGACTATGCCAGATTGGGGCATGTATGGTCGTGTTTGGTAGTTCACAGGCCTTCCTAATTTGGTTCCAAATTCTCTGACCGTTGGACAGGGTAAAGTGGTCTCCTCTAAAGGAGGCAGGCGGTCTGGGAGAAGAGACAGAGAGGTTTTTTGGGCCAAGCTTTTTTCAATTGCCAACCAGGGGGGCAGATCAGATCTAATGCCTTTTTTGTAAATTGCCAATACACCATCACTCTAGCATTGGCAGCCCAGTAATAATGTAAAAAACATAGTAACCCCAGTCCGCCATGCTCCCTGGGTTTCTGAAGATGGGCTTTTGAGATCCTATGTGCTTTATATCCCCAAATGAAAGGCATTATAATAGAATCAATTGACTTAAAGTAAGATTTAGGAATATAAATTGGCACATTCTGAAATAGATACAGAAATCTCGGCAGGGAGACCATCTTTACTGCGTTCACACGGTCAATAAGGGAGATCGGTAATGTTCTCCATTTCTGTATGTTCTCCTTTAGTTTGTTCAATCTTTCCGTAAAATGTAACTTAAAAAGTGTCTTTGGGTTTTTAGATAATTTAATGCCCAGATACTTTATACTGACCAGATTTGTTTTAAACTGCGTATTGGCTAGGAATGTTGGGTCCAGATCTGCTGTTAAAGACAAGAGTTCACTTTTTTGCCAGTACATCTGCGTACAGAGACATTTTATGGTCCTTCCCACCTAGTGATATTGGCTTTATAAGTGTGTGCCCTCTTATGCTAATAGCCAGGGGCTCGATGGCCAACGCAAAGAGGAGTGGTGAGAGGGGGCAACCCTGGCGCGTGCCCCTCTGAAGGGCAAAGGGTGTGGATCTTTCCTGGTTTGTTAGAATGGAGGCGGTGGGATGGACATATATTAAACGCACCCAGGAAATAAAAGGGGCCCCAAGACCGAACTCCTCCAGCACCTTGAGCAAGTACCCCCACTCAACCTGGTCGAAAGCCTTTTCCGCGTCCAGACACAAAATAGCTTGTTTGGAAGAGCTGTCGAATTTGTTATACATAATATTTAGGACTCTCCTAACATTAAAAAATGAAAACCTATTGGGGATGAACCTGGTCTGATCTGTGTGAATAATGGATTCTATAAATTTGTTTGTTGTCTATTTGCCAGAATTTTTGTAAACATTTTGAAATCCAAGTTAAGCATAGAAATTGGTCGATATGAAGACAGGTTAGTTTCATCTCTGTCATGTTTTAACAAGAGAGAAATGTTTGCGTTATACAGTGTTGATGGGAGCCTATTCGCTTCGGTTGAGTGGGAGAACATTCTATGCAGGATCGGGGTTACTTGGTCAGCAAAATTCTTATAAAATTCAACTACGAAGCCATCTGGCCCAGGGCTCTTGCCGTTATGCAGCGATTTGATCAAGAGTACCTATTTGCAGACCCATGGAGAAAAGGAGCTCCACTGGAAGCCACGCCCCAAACTCATTTCATTGGTCATAATTGTAACCTACTCTGAGTTTGTTTTCACTTCACGCTGCAGCTCCGACTGAAAAAAGAGTCACTGCCACAACGCGACCCTGTACAGTTTAAAGCGGGATGTTTTTATAATTTCCTGATGATTTTACTTTTGACCGATCATTTATCTGATCAGTAGCGTAGTTCTCAGCCCTCGTGCCGTTCATATGCGGCCACCTTACACGTCGTGACATGCTCTACATTCAGATTAATAAAACTATTGTATTGTATGTATTTGTTTATTTATTAACAGGAGTTTTTTTTAACGTATGTGCCACTGAACATAGGCTATTTAGGCTATGCATGGTTGAAATGTAATTCTGCAGCTGCACGCGATCGTTACTGTTCAAATTGCGTCATCACAAAGTCACAGACGAGCATCGATCGTTAGCTTAATATGAATATAGAAATTATATAATAATTAAAACTGTGATCACTAGAGGACAAGGGATCCGGTAAATCAATCAGGATCTAGAATGGAAACTGTCACCTTATGTGTCTGTCTTTCACCCCACTTTTAAAATGAGCTGTTTATTTTAATGTGGTGGCACTTTTTGTGTGTTATTGATAAGAGTTTATATTTGTATGTGATTGACCTAGGCTACTTGTGGTAATTGTGAATTAAAGAGACGGATTTCGGAAGATGTACACAAAGCTTCGTTGCTTCATTCATCTTCTACCTCAACATCTACTTTTTAACATCTACTTTTTTCTTAGTGAAAGAACTTATTTTGCTAAGAACGAATCTGGGAAACGCATTCTTCTTTAATAGTGTTCTTTCAGCGCTCCAAAGAAGCATTTAGCTCCAAAGAGGCTCTTAACGAATCTGGGAAACGCGGCCATTGGCTGTTGAGTGTGTTCGCGTCATTTAACTTCTCTATTTGCATGATCCAAACCTTAAGACTCACGATAATATCAAACCTGTTTGATTTTGTCGGAACGTCAAGACGGGAAGAAGACTGACTGAAATAGGCGTTGATGACCACCTCACACCTGACCTCCTACCATACTGCCAGCTGCTCCTCACCATCAATAAGGTTGGGGAAATTGGCCATCTTCTTTTTAATATGTTGCTCAAGTATTGCTATCAATGCGTCAAACCGGTCCACTGACATCCTGAAATTAAATATACTTTTAAACGATTGGGGAAAATTCAGACCACGATAGATAGCGGGTGATTCCCCAATAGCGAGTTTACTGTGCAGTCAATCGTGTCTAGCTGCTCTTTAGTCCAAAATTAAAAACAAAGACCTGGACACGAGTATGATATGTCCTCTTTTAAGTATGATATGACTTGTGTTCACCTTTTAATAGAATTTTTCTGGTGTTCATATCACATAGGAACACACACAAGGATATGCATTTGGAGGTTGTTTCGGATGATGATTTAATTTCGCTTTCCTACCCACTTGTCATTACTGACATATTTTCACCAAACTGAACTAATGGAATATCTGCTCCAGTGATGAATGTTCAGTGATGTGAAATGAGAAAAGTTGTGTTGTGTTCTGAGTTTGGTATGCTACATTTCAGGGTTAATATTGTACACACTTTGGCTTTACATGGTAGTAAGGAGCTGCTGCTTGTGGACGGGCTGACATGATTAGGTCAGACCGTTGGACCAACAAGATTACAGCTTTCCTCCTCTGGATACTATGTCAGAGCCTGACATGGTGCCGCTGACAAGGTTCAAGTTGAAAGTGAATTCTTTAAATGTCCTCCCTGTTGAGTGTTCTACTCACACTGCATGGAATGAGAATAATGTCAGCTGCCTGTGGAGAGGAGGCTGCTTGCGTATGGTGGAAGGTATTGCCCTCCCAGGGAGGAGAGAAAGTGGATGTGACCTCCTTTCTCTGCCTTGCCGTTTCTTAATGCACCAGAGAGCCTGGAAAGCCTCAGCTTTACATTACACTGTTTTTAGATTAGTCGACAGGGTGAAGTGTGTGTGTGTGTGTGTGTGTGTGTGTGTGTGTGTGTGTGTGTGTGTGTGTGGGTGTGTGTGGGTGTGTGTGTGTGGGTGTGTTTTTTCCCCTTCTGGCCAGAATCCATCATACTGTTGTAAGGTGGCTATATGAAGCTTGCCACTGCTATCCCCAGTTTAATCACTTCCTCTCTTTGTCCAACCCCCAGCTCCAGGAAGGAGTGGATGGAGAAAGATTGCATTTCCTTTCAACAAACTGTCACCTTATGGGTTTTTCTTGTTGAGCAGAAGGGGCTTTCAGGAGGGCTAATAAGCAGCTGGTGTCTTTTTTGGGTTAAGTGAATGGTTGTAGTTGTGGAGGTGGTGTTGGTAGTGGTGGCAGGAGGGAGATTTGTAACCCGAGGAGAGGTGCATCCCCAGGGTGTTAAGTTTAGAGGGAGGACAAGAGCTGGGAGAGGCGGAGCGTGAAAGAAAGACGGTGAGATGCAAGCAGGAGATAATGCCACGAGGGAATTATCTGATTGAGTTTTAGTGCCAACAAGAAACGAGAAGAAAAAGAAGAGCTGCTCTGCAAAACTACGACTAGACTGTGAAGGTTGGGCCAAAGTCAATGATAACACTCCTTTCTGTCACTCTCTGTAACACATACTAATATACAATATACTGTATGTATGCAGTATACAGTCAAGCCCGAAATTATTCATACCTAGGGTTGCAAAGGGGTGGGAAGTTTCCGGTAATTTACAGGTCCTTCTCATATAATTAGCATATTGTGATAAAGTTGATTATTTTCCATAATGTAATGATAATAATTGAACTTTCATATATGTTAGATTCATTGCACACCAACTGATATATTTCAGGTCTTTTGTTGTTTTAATACTGATGATTTTGGCATACAGCTCATGAAAACCCCAAATTCCTATCTCAAAAAATTAGCATATCATGAAAAGGTACTCTAAACGAGCTCTTAACCTAATCATCTGAATCAACTAATTAACTCTAAACACCTGCAAAAGATTCCTGAGGCTTTTAAAAACTCCCAGCCTGGTTCATTACTCAAAACCGCAATCATGGGTAAGACTCCCAACCTGACTGCTGTCCAGAAGGCCATCATTGACACCCTCAAGCAAGAGGGTAAGACACAGAAAGAAATTTCTGAGCGAATAGGCTGTTCCCAGAGTGCTGTATCAAGGCACCTCAGTGGGAAGTCTGTGGGAAGGAAAAAGTGTGGCAGAAAACGCTGCACAACCAGAAGAAGTGACCGGACCCTGAGAAGGATTGTGGAGAAGGGCCGATTCCAGACCTTGGGGGACCTGCGGAAGCAGTGGACTGAGTCTGGAGTAGAAACATCCAGAGCCACCGTGCACAGGCGTGTGCAGGAAATGGGCTACAGGTGCCGCATTCCCCAGGTCAAGCCACTTTTGAACCAGAAATAGCGGCAGAAGCGCCTGACCTGGGCTACAGAGAAGCTCAGTGGTCCAAAGTACTTTTTTCGGATGAAAGCAAATTTTGCATGTCATTCGGAAATCAAGGTGCCAGAGTATGGAGGAAGACTGGGGAGAAGGAAATGCCAAAATGCCTGAAGTCCAGTGTCAAGTACCCACAGTCAGTGATGGTCTGGGGTGCCATGTCAGCTGCTGGTGTTGGTCCACTGTGTTTTATCAAAGGCAGGGTCAATGCGTCATGTGGGGGCGGGACCCGATAAGCCTTTGGCTTCTCCTGCTTCCCTTCGGACGATAACACAAAGTAATATGTATGAATATGCAATGAGAAAATTATGTATTATGTGTAATTGTCCGGAAGAATAATAATAAATAAATAAATAAATAAATAAATAAATAAATAAATAAATGCAGCTAGCTATCAGGAGATTTTGGAGCACTTCATGATTCCATCTGCTGAAAAGCTTTATGGAGATGAAGATTTCATTTTTCAACTAGACCTGGCACCTGCTCACAGTGCCAAAACCACTGGTAAATGGTTTACTGACCATGGTATTACTGTGCTCAATTGGCCTGCCAACTCTCCTGACCTGAACCCCATAGAGAATATGTGGGATATTGTGAAGAGGAAGTTGAGAGACACCAGACCCAACACTGTGGATGAGCTTAAGGCCGCTATCGAAGCATCCTGGGCCTCCATAACACCTCAGCAGTGCCACAGGCTGATTGCCTCCATGCCACGCCGCATTGAAGCAGTCATTTCTGCGAAAGGATTCCCGACCAAGTATTGAGTGCATAACTGAACATAATTATTTGAAGGTTGACTTTTTTGTATTAAAAACACTTTTCTTTTATTGGTCGGATGAAATATGCAAATTTTTTGAGATAGGGATTTTTGGTTTTTCTTTATTTTTTTTGCCAAAATCATCAATATTAAAACAATAAAAGGCTTGAACTACTTCAGTTGTGTGTAATAAATCTAAAACATATGAAAGTCTAATGTTTATCAGTACATTACAGAAAATATTGAACTTTATCACAATATGCTAATTATATGAGAAGGACCTGTAAATGATGTTTTTCCATATCCAAACATAAATCTAAACAAATAAACACTACTTTAATTCAACCAGCAAGTTTTCTTGATTGGAAACGACACAGGCTTCTACCAGAAGATAATAAGACGATGTACAAGAGGCATCATTGTGAAAAAAAAAAATTCAGCTTCTATTTACATTTGATAATAATCAATATAAAATCCTTTATTGGCTATTACAGCAATCAAACACTTCCTATAATTGCTGGACAGCTTTTTGTATGTCTCCACTAGTATTTTTGCCCATTCATCTTTAGCAATGAGCTCCAACTCTTTCAGTTTGAAGGGTCTCACTGCCATCACCCTGATCTTTAGCTCCCTCCACAGATTCATAGTTGGATTCAAGTCAGGACTCTGGCTGGGCCACTGTAAAACTTTTATATGTTTGTCCCCTAACCATTTCTTCACCACTCTTGCCTTGTGTTTTGGGTTGTTGTCCTGATGAAATGTCTACTGGTGCCCAAGGTCAAGTTTCTCTGCCAACTGCCTGATGTTGTTGTTGAGAATCTTGATGTATTGCTCTTTTTTCATGATGCCGTTTACTGTGATTAGGTTCCCTGGTCCATTGACTGAAAAACACCCCCCAAAGCATTAGGTTCCCACCACCATGTTTGACAGTGGGGCTGGTGTTCTTAGGGTTGAAGCCTTTGCCTTTTTTATGCCAAATAAATGATACATCATTGTGGCCAAATAATTCAATTTAGTTTCATCTGAGAAGCCTTCTTCTTTGTCCAGATGAGCATTTGCCAAGTCCAATCGGGCTTTTGTGTGCCTTATCTGGAGAAGTGGCATCCTCCTTGGTCTGCGTCCAAGGAACCCAGCAGTGTGCAGTATCCGTTGGATTGTCTGCCATGAGACGTTGCCTCCAGCAGAGCCAAGATTAACCAGGATGGCCTTGGTGGTGATACTAGGATTATTTTCCACCTCTCTCACTATCCTCCTGGCCAGTACAGGTGTAACTTTTGGCTTCCGACCACGTCCTCATAGGTTTCCCACCATGCGGAACTTTTTTTTGTATTATTTTACGACAACAAACCAAAACACACAGCAAGAGTGGTTAAGAAATGAATAGCGGACAAACACATTAACGTTTTACAGCGGCCCAGCCGAGTCCTGACTTGAATTTAATTGAGAATATGTGGAGGGAGCCACTTTCTGTTCAAATGTAAATAAAAGCTAAAAAAAACACAACACAACACAACACACAAGCAGTGGCTGATGAAAAAGTTAAAGTTACTGGGGCGCTCTGGTGGCGTAGTGGATAGAGTGCGTACCATATTGGCTCCGGCCTTCCTTGAAGTGGTCGAGGGTTCAAATCTGACCCGTGGACCTTTACTGCAGGTCATCCCCCCTCTCTCTCTGTACTGTACTGTCTAATAAAGCTTGAAAATGCCAAAAAAAAAGAAAAGTAAAAGTTACCCATGCTTAACAGCTGGAACATATCTTAAAGGTCACCTATTCTGCAAAATGCACTTCATGGGTCCACTGTGTGTCTACAGACTCCCAACGTATGTGAAAAAACAACCCTCTCTCCTTATCTCCACCTTTCTGAAAACCTCAAATGTAAATAAGTTTTTTTTTAAAGATATTTTTTGGGCATTTTTATGCTTTATTTATAGTGTAGAGACAGAGTTGAAATGGGGCAGAGAGGGGAGTGACATGCAGAGAACGACCGTGGGCTGGAATCGAACACGGGTCCGCTGCTGGCCGAGGCCCATGGGGGGGACGCCTTACCAATCAAATGTAAATAAGTTTGAAATAAATCTTTATGAAAACCTGTGTTCCAAAACACCAGTTAAGATTACCCGAGATAGGTATCTGCAAATGCACAACAGTAACACGTGCACACTTGTGTCATGATCAGTCATGCAAGTCTTGCATAAAGCAACATATAACCCACATATCATCTCTGTCCAAAGACTAATCACAGTCAATGTTTTCTACCATCATTCTAAAGCAGTATAGTAGCATGATCATTCTCCACATTATAAAAACCACTGATTCAATGAAAGTTAAAAAAATATTACAAACTCAATTAGTTAAATGATCAGCTACTTTCAACTCAAACAACACAAACGTGGTGTCAGTCCTTCAATGCGCCCGGGTAGGTTGAGCCCTGAGCAAAAGACAGTTTGTCACCCGGCTCTCTTCTGCACGTCCACAGAGTGATGGTGCACTCACAATAGCACGTGTGCACCCAGTCCATGAATCATTAACCATCTGCTGGCTGGGTGGAACAACGGAGGGAGGGAGGGAGTGGAGGAAGACAGAGTGAAAGAGAGAAGGGAGACCAGAACAAAGTCTGCTTTTTGATGGCTTCTCCGAGACCCAAAACAAAGGATCTATTTAGTTGCCTGCAGCATGATGGGTAGATTGGGGAGGATAAGGGGGGCGGTGGTTAAAGCATACAAGCACAGAGAAGACCAGTAACTGTTATGGTGGTTAGGAGAGGCTGTTCATGACATTGATGTTTGTCTTTTGTTTGTTTCCTACTCTATCTCAATGTAATGTTGATATATCGTGAATCATGATAGACACATGCTGGTGTAAAAGGACGTTTTAAGATAATGACTTAAGTAAAGACATTTGTGATCTCTGGAACATGATCATCTGACTTATCATGTAGACCCACCTTCTTGTCACAATGTAACTGCTATACTTTTGTATCTGACCAATTAATTCCCTATAAGACACCCATTACCTGTAACACATTATTATAGAGTGAGTGAAAGAAGGCTCTATCCAAAATCTATTTTGTGAAAACTTCAGTCACTAAGGGCGTTCAAAGTTTTCACAAATAGCTGCTGCTATTGTAACGTGGGCTGACAGAGGAAAGTAGCTCTACATCTAATAGATTCTGGCTGTTACAATATGCGCTCCACATCAGGCATAAAAATAACCGGCCGATGCTCTGTGATGTAGCCGACAGTAGAAATTGCGAGAGCTTCGCATTTTTACTCGCCAAACTGTCTGACAGCTTTTCCGTGCCCGTGACTTTTGTTTACAATGTATAGTCTGTTTGAGTTTTGGGTAACACTTTTCAATAAGGGTACATTAATTAATGTTTAGTTAATGCTTAATAAGGTTTAACTAACCATTAGTTAACTGTTAACTAATGTGTCTAGTAAGCAATTACTAATGGTGTTCATTTTAACTAAGGTATTAATTAATACATTATTTAATGTTTATAAATATCCTATATTAACCTTAGTTAATACATTAATTAAGCATGAACCAAGTTGATTAATATAATAATAAGCATTAATTAACTGTTAACAAATGTCATTTTTGTAACATTACTTAAGCATAATTAACCATTTATTAATGCTCTTTGTGACCCTTATTGTAAAGTGGGAACAACTTATCCATTAAGTGACACTTAAAGGTGCTGTAAGCGGAATGGTTCTTTTAGCTAACTTCCTGCTTAGTTAGCTAAGTCAGTTACTGCAGTTAGCAGTCACCTCGCTCGTCCCTACGTCACCACATTAATGCACTGCGGTCTTCAAGCAGCGAGTTACCTAGCATCATCTCAGATCCATAAGTGTGATAAAACATGATAAAAACCATCAAAACAGACATTGGAAAGGATTTTTACCTGCTCCGCCATTGTAGGCGCATAAACATTCACCCATCTGTTGCTCTTGCGTGCACCGGCAGTGAGACCATGAGTGAGACGGGTGTCGGTTTGTAGCGTTCTCTCTTGTGATTGGATAACATTTTCGGGATCCTCCAATAAGTTTATTTGCCGATTACATGCAAAGCAGCTTTATGAAACGTGCACATTATGTAAGTGATCACTGTATGAATAAAGAGCGATTTAACACTTATATTAACATAAATAAACCACTTACTTCACCTTTAATAAATGCACACCAGTGCTGAATAAGCATAACTGAAGTATAATTAACCTTAATAGGCATTACTTAAGTGCAATTAACCATTTATTAATGGACTTTGTGACCCTTATTGTAAAGTGGGAACCATTTCTCATGAATTAACACTTAATAAAGGCTTACTAGTGCTGATTATGCGTCACCTAAGCATAATTAACCATTTCTTAATGTTATTTGTGACCCTTATTGTAAAGTGTAAATTTATCACTTGTTACTCATAATAAATGCAAAAAAGTGCTGAATAAGGATTACCTAAATATAATCCATCAATCAACAATGCTTTTTTGTGACCTGTGTACATTCTCTAAAATAACAATATTAAACATACTGAAAATACTAAAATATTCCCAACTGGAAATCAATTCATGACAACAATGTAATATCAATACAATTCAGTCACAATTTAAAAAAGAAAGAAAATGTTATTTTATTTAGAATCTTTAGTTTTATTTGGAAACACGGCTCTCACATTTGACATGAATACCGTCAAAGAACTCCAAAATAGTTTCTTCAACAAATTATATCCAGTTTAATGATTTTCTCTGAAAGGAACAAACAGCAGGAAATGGATCACTAACATCAATGGTGAAACAAGACACACTGACTCAGCAGTTAGGTTTAACAGGTAAATGTAAAATAAATGTATTTTCTACTCTCTTCCTTGAAGTGTATATCATTGTTGCAACATAAACAAAAATAAAATACAGTAAGAACATAACAGTTCCATTTTTAATTATGGACTGAAGATAAAACAAAATAATGATCACTCTATGTCTATGTGACTAAACACTTGTTTAACCTGGCCCTATCACTGTTATTTCAATGAGCACAAATGTATTTAATTTAACCTTTATTTATACTTGAAAGATCAGTTGAGGGGTGACCCTCATTTATAATCCCTCGCTCTCTTTAGATCCAGTTCTTGGGTTTGCTGGCCACTCCAGGCCTGCGGTGCTCCTCTCCAAATGAAGCAGCTGGAATCCAAGAATCTTGTCTAATCACCCAGTTGATGTATGAAAAAAAAAGAAAATAATCAGCAAACAGTTCAAATGCATTTTTGTTTCCTTTATCTAAATCATTATAGCATAGCATTACGATTCCACATTCTGTATTATTATTATTATTATTATTATTATTAGGGGGCCAAGCCCGAGCAGGAGCTGGGACCGCGTTTTGCACAGCAACGCGGTTCCCAAGCCCTGCGGGGCAGGGAACCCTATTGTTTTTGTAAGGATTTTTTTTATTAGGGGGCCAAGCCCGAGCAGGAGCTGGGACCGCGTTTTGCACAGCAACGCGGTTCCCAAGCCCTGCGGGGCAGGGAACCCTATTGTTTTTGTGGCGATTATTATTATTAGGGGGCCAAGCCCGAGCAGGAGCTGGGACCGCGTTTTGCACAGCAACGCGGTTCCCAAGCCCTGCGGGGCAGGGAACCCTATTGTTTTTGTGGCGATTATTAGGGGGCCAAGCCCGAGCAGGAGCTGGGACCGCGTTTTGCACAGCAACGCGGTTCCCAAGCCCTGCGGGGCAGGGAACCCTATTGTTTTTGTGGCGATTATTATTATTAGGGGGCCAAGCCCGAGCAGGAGCTGGGACCGCGTTTTGCACAGCAACGCGGTTCCCAAGCCCTGCGGGGCAGGGAACCCTATTGTTTTTGTAAGGATTATTTTTATTATACTTCGCCCCCTAAAACTGTGTCCACAGCCCAAACCGTAAAGGGTGCAGACATGCCAATTGCATGACTAGATCCAGATCCGTGAATTCTCAGCATACAAAAAAATTCAGACATGCCGGCCACTAGGTGGCGCTACAACAAAGGAAAACGCGTTTGGGGTCATAACTCCCACACTGAACACCCCACAGTCAAAAACTTTATATCCACAGATGCACTGGAGTCAGCTGCATCATTTGGCATAGGCCACGCCCATTTGCGATATTATAGATTTTTCGCAAAATTGCGAAAACTGAAAAACTGACTTTTCGCTACTCCTCCCACAATTTTTGGACAATTGACACCAGACTTTGCACAGAACATCTACCGACCCACACGGAAAGAAATCATTCGAAAGAATTGTGATCCGACCATCGATAACGAAACGGTAGCGTTTTAAATATTTGTTGATTAGCTACGTTTGACGAAAAAATTCATAAATCCAAAATCATAAGTCGGATCAAGTCCAAATTTTAGACATATGTTGGGGCTACCCTTAATTGCGTTCAATAAAAAAATTGGACATTTTCGCCATAAGGGGGCGCCATAAATTAGGAAATTTTATATCTCCTAATTGGCCAGAGGAATTTTCTTAAAACTCACGGTAAAACATCAAGGGGCAAACACGAGTCTATAGAAAAAATATGGCCAAGAAATAGTAATGTTTAAGGGACTTTTTAATAAAATTAGATTTTTTTTTTTCCGTCAAAGAAAAAAGGCGGGAATGTTAGCATGTCCATTGACATTACATTGTGCAATTAGCTCCGGCGGCCATTTTGTCAAGGCTGACAATCTGCTTTTGCTCATAACTCTCCAACCAAACATCGCACATTAAAAAACTTGACATCCACTTGTTCTGTGAATTGAGCTGCATCGTTCCACCGTGGCAGTTTCACGAAATTCATCCGTAAACAGCGATACCTATACAACTCCCGCACCGAACATCCCACGGTCAAAAACTTTACATCCGCGGATTCTGCGGAGTGAGCGGCCGGCGCGGCGCTTGACGACGAGTCGCGTCGGAGGCTTGGCCCCCGGTAAAAACTGCTTGCAGTTCTAGTTATTATTATTATTATTATTATTTGTCGCCGCTAGAACTGCGTGCACAGCCCAAACCGTAAAGGGTGCAGACATGCCAATTGCATGACTAGATCCAGGTCCGTGAAATCTCAGCATACAACAAAATTCAGAAATGCCGGCCACTAGGTGGCGCTACAACAAAGGAAAACGCGTTTGGGGTCATAACTCCCACACCGAACGTCCCACAGTCAAAAACTTTATATCCACAGATGCACTGGAGTCAGCTGCATCATCTGGCATAGGCCACGCCCATTTGCGATATTATACATTTTTCGCAAAATCGCGAAAACTGCAAAACATATTTTTCGCTACTCCTCCCATATTTCTTGGACAATTGACACCAAACTTTGCACAGAACATCTACCGACCCACACGGAAAATATTTTTTTGAAAGAATTTTGATCCGACCATGGATAGAGAAACGGTAGCGTTTTAAATATTTGTTGATTAGCTACGTTTTACGAAAAAATTAATAAATCCAAAATCATAAGTCGGATCAAGTCCAAATTTTAGACATATGTTGGGGCTACCCTTAATTGCGTTCAATAAAAAATTTGGAGAATTTTGCCATAAGGGGGCGCCATAAATTAGGAAATTTTATATCTCCTAATTGGCCAAAGGAATTTTCTTAAAACTCACGGGAAACCATCAAGGGGCATACCCGAGTCTATATAAAAAATATGGCCAAGAAATAGTAATGTTTAAGGGACTTTTTAATAAAATTTTAAAAAAAAAATTCCGTCAAAGAAAAAAGGCGGGAATGTTAGCATGTCCATTGACATTACATTGTGCAATTAGCTCCGGCAGCCATTTTAATCTGCTTTTGCTCATAACTCTCCAACCAAACATCGCACATTAAAAAACTTGACATCCACTTGTTCTGTGAATTGAGCTGCATCGTTCCACCGTGGCAGTTTCGCGAAATTCATCCGTAAACAGCGATACCTATACAACTCCCACACCGAACATCCCACGGTCAAAAACTTTACATCCACAGATTCCGTGAAGTGAGCGGCCGGCGCGGCGGTTGACGACGAGTTGCGTCGGAGGCTTGGCCCCCGGTAAAAACTGCTTGCAGTTCTAGTTATTATTATTATTATTATTATTATTTGTACCTCCCTAAAACTGCGTGCACAGCCCAAACCGTAAAGGGTGCAGACATGCCAATTGCATGACTAGATCCAGGTCCGTCCGGACTACGCATATGACAAAAATTCAGACATGCCGGCCACTAGGTGGCGCTACAATGAAGGAAAACGCGTTTGGGGTCATAACTCCCGCACCGAACATCCCACGGTCAAAAACTTTACATCCGCAGATTCTGCGGAGTGAGCGGCCGGCGCGGCGGTTGACGACGAGTCGCGTCGGAGGCTTGGCCCCCGGTCAAAACTGCTTGCAGTTCTAGTTAGGGGGCCAAGCCCGAGCAGGAGCTGGGACCGCGTTTTGCACAGCAACGCGGTTCCCAAGCCCTGCGGGGCAGGGAACCCTATTGTTTTAGTGGCGATTATTAGGGGGCCAAGCCCGAGCAGGAGCTGGGACCGCGTTTTGCACAGCAACGCGGTTCCCAAGCCCTGCGGGGCAGGGAACCCTATTGTTTTTGTGGCGATTATTATTATTATTAGGGGGCCAAGCCCGAGCAGGAGCTGGGACCGCGTTTTGCACAGCAACGCGGTTCCCAAGCCCTGCGGGGCAGGGAACCCTATTGTTTTTGTAAGGATTATTATTATTATTATTATTATTATTATTATTTGTCGCCGCTAGAACTGCGTGCACAGCCCAAACCGTAAAGGGTGCAGACATGCCAATTGCATGACTAGATCCAGGTCCGTGAATTTTCAGCATACAAAAAAATTCAGACATGCCGGCCACTAGGTGGCGCTACAACGAAGGAAAACGCGTTTGGGGTCATAACTCCCACACCGAACGTCCCACAGTCAAAAACTTTATATCCACATATGCACTGGAGTCAGCTGCATCATTTGGCATAGGCCACGCCCATTTGCGATATTATACATTTTTCGCAAAATCGCGAAAACTGCAAAACATATTTTTCGCTACTCCTCCCATATTTCTTGGACAATTGACACCAAACTTTGCACAGAACATCTACCGACCCACACGGAAAAGATTTTTTTGAAAGAATTTTGATCCGACCATCGATAACGAAACGGTAGCGCTTTGAATATTAAGTGATTAGCTACGTTTTACGTAGAAATTCATAAATCCAAAATCATAAGTCGGATCAAGTCCAAATTTTAGACATATGTTGGGGCTACCCTTAATTGCGTTCAATAAAAAAATTGGACATTTTCGCCATAAGGGGGCGCCATAAATTAGGAAATTTCATATCTCCTAATTGGCCAGAGGAATTTTCTTAAAACTCACGGGAAACCATCAAGGGGCATACCCGAGTCTATATGAAAAATATGGCCAAGAAATAGTAATGTTTAAGGGACTTTTTAATAAAATTAGATTTTTTTTTTTCCGTCAAAGAAAAAAGGCGGGAATGTTAGCATGTCCATTGACATAACATTGTGCAATTAGCTCCGGCGGCCATTTTGTCAAGGCTGACAATCTGCTTTTGCTCATAACTCGCCAACCACACATCGCACATTAAAAAACTTGACATCCACTTGTTCTGTGAATTGAGCTGCATCGTTCCACCGTGGCACTTTCGCGAAATTCATCCGTAAACAGCGATACCTATACAACTCCCGCACCGAACATCCCACGGTCAAAAACTTTACATCCGCAGATACTGCGGAGTGAGCGGCCGGCGCGGCGGTTGACGACGAGTTGCGTCGGAGGCTTGGCCCCCGGTAAAAACTGCTTGCAGTTCTAGTTAGGGGGCCAAGCCCGAGCAGGAGCTGGGACCGCGTTTTGCACAGCAACGCGGTTCCCAAGCCCTGCGGGGCAGGGAACCCTATTGTTTTTGTAAGGATTATTATTATTATTATTATTATTATTATTTGTACCTCCCTAAAACTGCGTGCACAGCCCAAACCGTAAAGGGTGCAGACATGCCAATTGCATGACTAGATCCAGGTCCGCCCGGACTACGCATACGACAAAAATTCAGACATGCCGGCCACTAGGTGGCGCTACAACAAAGGAAAACGCGTTTGGGGTCATAACTCCCACACCGAACGTCCCACAGTCAAAAACTTTATATCCACAGATGCACTGGAGTCAGCTGCATCATTTGGCATAGGCCACGCCCATTTGCGATATTATACATTTTTCGCAAAATCGCGAAAACTGCAAAACATATTTTTCGCTACTCCTCCCATATTTCTTGGACAATTGACACCAAACTTTGCACAGAACATCTACCGACCCACACGGAAAAGAATTTTTTGAAAGAATTTTGATCCGACCATCGATAACGAAACGGTAGCGTTTTAAATATTTCTTGATTAGCTACGTTTTACGAAAAAATTCATAAATCCAAAATCATAAGTCGGATCAAGTCCAAATTTTAGACATATGTTGGGGCTACCCTTAATTGCGTTCAATAAAAAAATTGGACATTTTCGCCATAAGGGGGCGCCATAAATTAGGAAATTTTATATCTCCTAATTGGCCAGAGGAATTTTCTTAAAACTCACGGGAAACCATCAAGGGGCATACCCAAGTCAATATGAAAAATATGGCCAAGAAATAGTAATGTTTAAGGGACTTTTTAATAAAATTAGATTTTTTTTTTTCCGTCAAAGAAAAAAGGCGGGAATGTTAGCATGTCCATTGACATTACATTGTGCAATTAGCTCCGGCGGCCATTTTGTCAAGGCTGACAATCTGCTTTTGCTCATAACTCGCCAACCACACATCGCACATTAAAAAACCTGACATCCACTTGTTCTGTGAATTGAGCTGCATCGTTCCACCGTGGCACTTTCGCGAAATTCATCCGTAAACAGCGATACCTATACAACTCCCGCACCGAACATCCCACGGTCAAAAACTTTACATCCGCGGATTCTGCGGAGTGAGCGGCCGGCGCGGCGCTTGACGACGAGTCGCGTCGGAGGCTTGGCCCCCGGTAAAAACTGCTTGCAGTTCTAGTTATTATTATTATTATTATTATTTGTCGCCGCTAGAACTGCGTGCACAGCCCAAACCGTAAAGGGTGCAGACATGCCAATTGCATGACTAGATCCAGGTCCGTGAATTTTCAGCATACAAAAAAATTCAGACATGCCGGCCACTAGGTGGCGCTACAACGAAGGAAAACGCGTTTGGGGTCATAACTCCCACACCGAACGTCCCACAGTCAAAAACTTTATATCCACATATGCACTGGAGTCAGCTGCATCATTTGGCATAGGCCACGCCCATTTGCGATATTATAGATTTTTTGCAAAATTGCGAAAACTGCAAAACATATTTTTCGCTACTCCTCCCACAATTTTTGGACAATTGACACCAAAGTTTGCACAGAACATCTACCGACCCACACGGAAAAGATTTTTTTGAAAGAATTGTGATCCGACCATGGATAACGAAACGGTAGCGCTTTAAATATTTGTTGATTAGCTACGTTTTACGTAGAAATTCATAAATCCGAAATCATAAGTCGGATCAAGTCCAAATTTTAGACATATGTTGGGGCTACCCTTAATTGCGTTCAATAAAAAAATTGGACATTTTCGCCATAAGGGGGCGCCATAAATTAGGAAATTTTATATCTCCTAATTGGCCAGAGGAATTTTCTTAAAACTCACGGGAAATCATCAAGGGGCATACACGAGTCTATATAAAAAATGTGGCCAAGAAATAGTAATGTTTAAGGGACTTTTTAATAAAATTAGATTTTTTTTTTTCCGTCAAAGAAAAAAGGCGGGAATGTTAGCATGTCCATTGACATTACATTGTGCAATTAGCTCCGGCGGCCATTTTGTCAAGGCTGACAATCTACTTTTGCTCATAACTCGCCAACCACACATCGCACATTAAAAAACTTGACATGCACTTGTTCTGTGAATTGAGCTGCATCGTTCCACCGTGGCAGTTTCGCAAAATTCATCCATAAACAGCGATACCTATACAACTCCCGCACCGAACATCCCACGGTCAAAAACTTTACATCCACAGGTTCCGCGGAGTGAGCGGCAGGCACGGCGCTTGACGACGAGTTGCGTCGGAGGCTTGGCCCCCGGTAAAAACTGCTTGCAGTTCTAGTTATTATTATTCTTATTTGTCGCCGCTAGAACTGCGTGCACAGCCCAAACCGTAAAGGGTGCAGACATGCCAATTGCATGACTAGATCCAGGTCCGTGAAATCTCAGCATACAACAAAATTCAGACATGCCGGCCACTAGGTGGCGCTACAATGAAGGAAAACGCGTTTGGGGTCATAACTCCCACACCGAACGTCCCACAGTCAAAAAGTTTATATCCACAGATGCACTGGAGTCAGCTGCATCATTTGGCATAGGCCACGCCCATTTGCGATATTATGGATTTTTTGCAAAATCGCAAAAACTGCAAAACTGACTTTTCGCTACTCCTCCCACAATTTTTGGACAATCGACACCAAACTTTGCACAGAACATCTACCGACCCACACGGAAATAAATCTTGCCAAAGCATTTTGATCCGACCATCGATAACGAAACGGTAGCGTTTTAAATATTTGTTGATTAGCTACGTTTTACGTAGAAATTCATAAATCCAAAATCATAAGTCGGATCAAGTCCAAATTTTAGACATATGTTGGGGCTACCCTTAATTGCGTTCAATAAAAAAATTGGAAATTTTCGCCATAAGGGGGCGCCATAAATTAGGAAATTTTATATCTCCTAATTGGCCAGAGGAATTTTCTTAAAACTCACGGGAAACCATCAAGGGGCATACCCAAGTCTATATGAAAAATATGGCCAAGAAATAGTAATGTTTAAGGGACTTTTTAATAAAATTAGATTTTTTTTTTTCCGTCAAAGAAAAAAGGCGGGAATGTTAGCATGTCCATTGACATTACATTGTGCAATTAGCTCCGGCGGCCATTTTGTCAAGGCTGACAATCTACTTTTGCTCATAACTCGCCAACCACACATCGCACATTAAAAAACTTGACATGCACTTGTTCTGTGAATTGAGCTGCATCGTTCCACCGTGGCAGTTTCGCAAAATTCATCCATAAACAGCGATACCTATACAACTCCCGCACCGAACATCCCACGGTCAAAAACTTTACATCCACAGGTTCTGTGGAGTGAGCGGCAGACACGGCGCTTGACGACGAGTTGCGTCGGAGGCTTGGCCCCCGGTAAAAACTGCTTGCAGTTCTAGTTATTATTATTATTTGTACCTCCCTAAAACTGCGTGCACAGCCCAAACCGTAAAGGGTGCAGACATGCCAATTGCCTGACTAGATCCAGGTCCGTCCGGACTACGCATACGACAAAAATTCAGACATGCCGGCCACTAGGTGGCGCTACAATGAAGGAAAACGCGTTTGGGGTCATAACTCCCACACCGAACGTCCCACAGTCAAAAACTTTATATCCACATATGCACTGGAGTCAGCTGCATCATTTGGCATAGGCCACGCCCATTTGCGATATTATAGATTTTTCGCAAAATCGCGAAAACTGCAAAACATATTTTTCGCTACTCCTCCCATAATTTTTGGACAATTGACACCAAAGTTTGCACAGAACATCTACCGACCCACACGGAAAAAAATCACTTAAAATAATTTTGATCCGACCATCGATAACGAAAAGGTAGCATTTTAAATATTTGTTGATTAGCTACGTTTTACGAAAAAATTCATAAATCCAAAATCATAAGTCGGATCAAGTCCAAATTTTAGACATATGTTGGGGCTACCCTTAATTGCGTTCAATAAAAAATTTGGAGAATTTTGCCATAAGGGGGCGCCATAAATTAGGAAATTTTATATCTCCTAATTGGCCGGAGGAATTTTCTTAAAACTCACGGGAAACCATCAAGGGGCATACCCAAGTCTATATGAAAAATATGGCCAAGAAATAGTAATGTTTAAGGGACTTTTTAATAAAATTAGATTTTTTTTTTTCCGTCAAAGAAAAAAGGCGGGAATGTTAGCATGTCCATTGACATTACATTGTGCAATTAGCTCCGGCGGCCATTTTGTCAAAGCTGACAATCTGCTTTTGCTCATAACTCGCCAACCACACATCGCACATTAAAAAACTTGACATCCACCTGTTCTGTGAATTGAGCTGCATCGTTCCACCGTGGCACTTTCGCGAAATTCATCCGTAAACAGCGATACCTATACAACTCCCGCACCGAACAACCAACGGTCAAAAACTTTACATCCGCAGATTCTGCGGAGTGAGCGGCCGGCGCGGCGGTTGACGACGAGTCGCGTCGGAGGCTTGGCCCCCGGTAAAAACTGCTTGCAGTTCTAGTTATTATTATTATTATTATTATAACATAATGCCTTGCATTGCTTAACTGAAATATCTTTGGTACCCTAGTTTTTACATTTATCATGTGGTTTTTGGTCCAATATGATCATTTAACACGTCAAAATGAAATAAATAACTATCAGGTCATATAGGTTAGGGCAGTGCTTCTCAAATGGTGGGGCGCGCCCCCCTGGGGGGACGCCGTGAGTTGTCAGGGGGGGCGCGGGCTGCCTTGATTTCCAAATGTCCAAAAAAAATTATTATTATTTTTATTTTTTTTTTATTTTTTTTTAAAGTGCTAGCAAGCGCGATGTATGCTTGTGTATGGTCATATCCGCGCGAAAGGCCGCGATTTCCAGTAAATAAATGTCCACATGTGTCTCCAAGTGTCTCTGTAGGCTATTTAAAAAGAAATCAAGCAAGTAGACTAATAATAACATTAATTAATTATTGGTTATCGCATCACAGAAGGCCTATAATAATAAAAAACACCACCTTAACTATGTTTAAAAAAAAATTGAATGAAATGCAAACCTCAGTGAATCATTTGCTCTTGTTTCTCTGTCCTGAGATTCACACAGACTGAGCAGTCTTGTTTAAATGTAACAAATTGAGCTAATAAACTGAACTTTGAATTTTTTTGCTGCAGAAGTTATCTCAGCTAATTGTTGTTATCTAATTTGATAATAAGGTGATTGTATGCAGAATGCTCGTGCCAGAAACTCATACAGTGGTTTTGTACAGATAAATAAATAAATATTAGCAGGTTCTCAATAGTATTTCAATTTAGGGGGGGCGCGAAAAAAATTCTGTCCCCTAGGGGGGGCATGACAGAAAATAATTGAGAACCACTGGGTTAGGGTGTTCTGAACAAAAAGATACCAAACTTTGGCATGATAAACATGTCTTACTGTAGTTTAGTAAGGATTGATCAAAAGTATGCAAAACGGCCAAAATAGCCCTAGGGTTCAGAGTGTTAATCAAATAAAATTCTCACTGAACTTTTAACAAGTTGACACACAAAAAACATGTAGCCCTAATCTCTATGACCATTCTACACAACACATGGTCAGTTTAAGCCCATTTTAGCCTGGAATAGCAAGGTGCACTTTGAATATAGAAAATGCTAACATGTATCTTTCAATGTATATGGTTTGGTGTCTATAAACACACACTTTATTTAGCCACCGCTACAATTACTGCTAAAAGTTACCTGTGAAGCTAACAAGTTCAAGCCTCATGCTAACGCTGCTCATATAGTTGTGCGCTAGCTGCGACGCTAATGCTAACGTTAATATGCTAGCGGGAGGCCGCGTCGCTAATAAATTTCACAGTATTCTTACATATACACAACTATATCATCTCACAAACTCCTTAGTTAACTCACCAATAATTTAGTTTGGCTAATGGCAGACTAATTGTAACCACCACAGGTCTTTTGTGTGAGAATAATGGGTCGATCAAGCTGGCTAAGCACATAGCTGCTGCTTTTACTGACCAGGCACACATCCATCTTTCTATCCTCCCAGTGGCCAGGATCCAGTAAAACACGAGATCTATAGGTGATTAATATGATCAATAAAAGGCTATTGATAATCAACAATGGCTGTAGAGGGAATGCATGTATGCAATGTATTTTCAATTTTGGGAAGGTGAAAATATGTTTGGAGACTTTACTTTAGAGAAATATTTATTTTCAAACCCTATTGACATTATGATTACCCACGTTTTTCAAGCACTTGAACTCACCCAGAAAGACGGACATGTGCCTGGACAGTATTGCAGCAGCTATGTGCTAAGAGTACTTGCCAGCTTGACCCACCCATTATTCTCACAAAAGACCCGTGGTGGTTAAATTTATGCTGCCATTAGCCCAACGAAATTATTGGTGAGTTAACTAAGTTGAGATGATATAGTGGTGTGTATGTAAGAAATTAATAATGTGAAATATATTAGCGATGCAGCCTCCCGCTAGCATAACAACGTCAGCATTAGCGTCGCAGCTAGCTTGCTAACTATATGAGCACCATTAGCATGAGGTTTGCGCTGGCTAGCTTCACAGTTAACCCTTAGCAGTAATTGTAGCGGTGGCTAAATAAAGTGTGTGTTTATAGACACCAAACCATATGTGAATTAGCGTTTTCTATATTCAAAGTGTAATTTGCTATTCCAGGCTAAAATGGGCTTAAACTGAGCATGGGCATAGAGATTAGGGCTATATGTTTTTTTAATGAAAAAATTGTGTCAACTTGTTAAAAGTTCAGGGAGAATTTTATTTGATCAAAGATATTTCAGTTAAGCAATGCAAGGCATTATATAATAATAATAATAATAATAATAATAATAATAATAATAATAATAATAATAATAATAATAATAATAATAATAATAATAATAATACAGAATGTGGAACCGTAATGCTATGCTATAATGATTTAGATAAAGGAAACAAAAATGCATTTGAACTGTTTACTGATTATTTTCTTTTTTTTCCATACATCAACTGGGTGATTAGACAAGATTCTTGGATTCCAGCTGCTTTGGAGAGGAGCACCGCAGGCCTGGAGTGGCCAGCAAACAAGAACTGGATCTAAAGAGAGCGAGAGATTATAAATTAGGGTCACCCCTCAACTGATCTTTCAAGTATAAATAAAGGTTAAATGAAATGCATATGTGCTCATTGAAATAACAGTGATAGGGCCAGGTTAAACTAGTGTTTAGTCACAATAGAGTGATCATTATTTTGTTTTATCTTCAGTCCATAATTAAAAATGGAACTGTTATGTTCTTAGAGTATTTTATTTTTGTTTATGTTGCAACAATGATATAAACGTCAAGAAAGAGAGTAGAAAATACATATATTTTACATTTACCTGTTAAACCTAACTGCTGAGTCAGTGTGTCTTGTTTCACCATTGATGTTTGTAATCCATTTCCTCCTGTTTGTTCCTTTCAGAGAAAATCATTAAACTGAATATAATTTGTTGAAGAAACTATTTTGGAGTTCTTTGACGGTATTCATGTCAATTGTGAGAGCCGTGTTTCCAAATAAAACTAAAGATTCTAAATAAAATAACATTTTCTTTCTTTTTAAAATTGTGACTGAATTGTGTTGATAACTAGCCTGGCATTCCCAGACCTGCCACTAGGCGCTGGCAAATTAAATTTGCTGCGCGTTTTGGTCTGGACACGCTCCGTTGAAGCTTTATCAAGAAAGCCAGAGATCTGGCTGGTGGTTTCAATTGGTTCTATCTAATATGGGCGCGCCAGAGCCCTTTATATGGTGCTCTGGGGAGGACGTAACCGGATGACGACAGTGACGTGCATGCAACGTCGAAGCCGTGATAGTAAACATCAAAGATAGCTGCGGATATGTTGTGTGAGTTTGAGACTGCTTTGGCCTCGACCCTTAACGATTTGGAAGACGGCACTCAAATCTTTCATTAGCAAGTAAGTGGAATGTTCTATTTTGCCGACCGACAACGGCAAACATTTAATTTAACAGTTTAACAGCTGTTCGCTAAACGAAAGGGGCTTACGTCGCCTTGTGCATCGCTCTGATTGGTTGTAGTGCTATCCAACTGCGTGCAGTGGCATTTGAAATGCACGAGTAGGAGCCGCCCCTTGAGTTGGAAATTACTATTAATCGTGGCCAGACCCTCTATCGTTCAAGATATCAGGGTCTGGATTTCCAGGCTAGTTGATAACAGAATGTTGTCATGAATTGATTTCCAGTTGGGAATATTTTAGTATTTTCAGTATATTTAATATTGTTATTATAGAGAATGTACACGGGTCACAAAGAGCACTGTTGATTGATGGATTGTATTTACGTAATCCTTATTCAGCACTATTTTGCATGTATTAAGTCTAACAAGTGATAAATGGTTCCCACTTTACAATAAGGGTCACAAATAACATTAAGAAATGGTTAATTATGCTTAAGGGATGCTTAATCAGCACTAGTATGCCTTTATTAAGTGTTAATTCATGAGAAATGGTTCCCACTTTACAAAAAGGGCCACAAAGTCCATTAAAAAATGGTTAATTCCTATTAAGGTTAATTATACTTTACAGGCATGCAAACTAGTCACCTTTCTGCGAAATTCGCCATTTTGGAAACGATGGCCAGCACAGTGTGTGTGTGCGTCTGTGGAGCATGGACCTAATAAGGAAGTGGAGTGATAGTGACTAACTATGATTGACGGATGGTAACTCCTATCATGTGAGCTTTGATGGTCATTTGGCCAATCAGATCCAGTATTTGTCATTGAGGGGCGGTGTCAGTCAGCCATAGCCTCTGCAGGGCAGTTTACTTTTTTTGCTCTCCGAGTTATCGGAGCGTCAGAGTCATGGTTCAAGTAGCCACAGTATTCTTATTTTACCGTGTTTATGTGCCCACTCAGTTTATGTGAATCACTTTTATAAATAAATTCACGGAGTTTGCCAACCTTTGTTTTACGGCTGTTTGCATTGATGTATGCGCCCGATGATTAATGGCCACGATTTGCGGATTGTCACTGCAGATTAACGTGTAACAGCCTACTATCTATGGTGTCAGCTCAAATTAATAATGTGCTTTTGGCTATTGCTGTTTTCACGGTTTTTGAATGGTGCATGGTGTTCTGACCGGCACACCTGAGGTGAATGCAGTGCTCATAGCAGATCAGCGCCGAAACAACACACTCACCTGTTTCCTCCACCATCGTCATATTTTGCACCGTTATGTTCCAGTCTTCCGCGACTCAGGTGTGTGTGCGCGTCTGTGAGCGTGAACACGATAGAGAGTGTATTTTTACGTGTTTGTTTGATGCTTGTGTAGCAAAGATAATGCAAATCCTGTTTGCCACAATATAAATAGTTTATTGTAAGGGAACAGTGGGATTGATTTGAGGCTGTTATTTTCTGTCTTATTTAATGCTGGTTTTTGCCAGCCTTTTTAATCGTTTTTCTAAGCTGTTTTTAAAGTTTTTCTTGATAAATACCTACACACTTTGAATGGGAAAAGTCAAGAAGGTTGGCTGACTAACTGGTTTTGCTCATTTTACTCATCTGATTTATTCATCTGATAAAATAAAAGTTTTCTTTATCCTTAATTCTCTTCACCAGAATACACCAAATTGCTTCTCTTACATGTTCAAATCACAAAACAAATGCCCCCAGACCACCCTACAGGGGTTTGTTTTCGGACATCTCACCTTTTTCATGGCTTATGAGTTTGCATGCCTGACTTTAGTAATGCCTATTCAGCACTGGTGTGCATTTATTAAGTGTCACTTAATGGATAAATTGTTCCCACTTTACAATAAGGGTCACAAAGCGCATTAATAAATGGTTAATCATGCTTAAGTAATGTTATAAAAATGACATTTGTTAACAGTTAATTAATGCTTATTATTATATTAATCAACTTTTGGTTCATGCTTAATTAATGTATTAACTAAGGTTAATATAGGATATTTATAAACATTAAATAATGTATTAATTAATACCTTAGTTAACATGAACACCATTAGTAAATGCTTACTAGACACATTAGTTAACAGTTAACTAATGGTTAGTTAACCCTTATTAAGCATTAACTAACCATTAATTAATGTGCCCCTATTGTAAAGTGTTACCGAGTTTTGCCTTTGTGACAGCGAACCAAAACATCTAAAAAACAAAACAATGCACCCGCACTCAACCACTGTAGGCCAAGGAGGCGGACTGTTAGGTGTGAACACAACCAATATGTTGTCAAAATGAAATATAGATTTTAAAGGTTCAGTAAGCGGAATGGTTGGTTTAGCTAACTTCCTGTCAGTCAGTGGGTTTACATGCAGACTCATAATCAAGGCAAGGCAAGGCAAGTTTATTTATATAGTACAATTCAGACACAAGGCCACTCAAAGTGCTTTACAGGGGCAAGATTAGAATGCATAAAACATATTATAAAACATTTAAAAGCAAATAAAAGAAGCAAATAAAATAAAAAATGCAGGTTAAAATGGAAACAAAAAAGTCTTCAGACTCGATTTAAAAGAACTGAGAGTTGCAGCAGACCTCAAGTTATCTGGGAGTTTGTTCCAGATTTTTGGTGCATAATAACTAAAAGCTGCTTCTCCTTGTTTAGTCCTAACTCTATGGACTGTAAGTAGACCTGTCCCAGACGACCTAAGGGCTCTGGCCGGTTCATAACGTATCAGCAGATCAGTAATGTATTTTGGCCCTAAACCATTTAGTGCTTTAAAAACCAACATCAGTATTTTGAAATCAATTCTTTGAGTGACTGGAAGCCAGTGTAAAGACCTCAGAACTGGGGTAATGTGATCCACTTTTTTGGTCCTAGTGAGGACTCGAGCAGCAGCGTTCTGAATTAGCTGAAGCTGCCTGATAGATTTTTTTGGAAGGCCTGCAAAAACATTATTACAGTAGTCAAGTCTACTAAAGATAAATGCATGGACAAGTTTTTCTAAATCTTGCTGTGACATAAACCCTTTAATTCTTGATATGTTTTTTAGGTGGTAGTAGGCTGATTTATTAATTGATTTAAAGGGGTAGTTCAGGATTTTGGACATAAGGCCTGATTCCCAAGTTAGCCTTGGTGTTCTTTATCATTGGAGACAGTTTGGAACACATTTAATTCAGTCCTTGTAGTTGCAGAGTGCGCTCGTGCTAAGCTAGCGCACGGCATTGGGGGATACCTAGCCTGCTACTAAAACAGCCTTCCCCACTCCACAGTACACCCGAGGCTAATGAATTATAACGCCAGACTATCGATGTAAATGTCTGTGTTGATAGAATAATTTTAGAAATGAAACTAGCCTCGCATATTGCATTTTGAGGGACTTGCTGTGTAGCAGTGTGTATTCCTGCCAGGCTGCGGCAGCGGCGGACTAATACCTAGGTTACCGGATCTATAATAGTTTGTTTACCTGCTGCTCTCATAGTTACAGACGCAGAGTACAGTGCACGCACGAAGGAGTTTTATTAGCCTATTCAATAAACAAGATATGGCCACGTTTGGAGGACTTAGCGATGCTTTTGAAGACGATTATGAGGAATTTGTTGTATCCACCACCGAACCGTACCTGTACGAGCCGGAATACACTGATGAAGAACAGAGAGATGGATGCGCAAAGGGCAGAAAAAGAAAGAGCGTCTTTAGAGACAGCCCCCGCTGGAGATGCAGCAGAGAATCGGGACAGAACAACAGGAGACTGGTGGTGCCAGTGCAGAAAATGTATAGAAATGCCGACACAGGACGAATGTTTTTGCTGCAGGGAGTGGGACTTGGTCACCCCACAAATGCAAGAGCTGGAGCTGGACACTAGCTTTCAGGGTCTAGACGTGTCTGGGCATAGCGTCTCCCGAGACAGAGCAAAACTTTGTGGTGTCCATCTGTGGGATTTATTTGTACAATTCCTGAATGCACACTGGCGCACCATGATGCCTAGTCGTTCGTTTCAGTTGCTGTCCCACGCTGCTCTGTTTACTTTCTGCTGTAGTGATTCGGTTACACAGCAAAGTAAAAGTCCGCTGCTGCCGAGAAAGTAGTCCCCAAAATGCGATAATTCATGCGATGCGAGGTTGGTTTTATTTCTAAAATGATTCTATCAACACAGACATTTACATCGATAGTCTGGCGTTATAATTGATTAGCCTCGGGTGTACTGTGGAGTGGGTAAGACTGTTTTAGTAGCAGCTAGGTACTAGGCCGTGCGCTAGCTTAGCACGAGCGCACTCTGCAACTACAAGGACTGAATTAAATGTGTTGAAAACTGTCTCCAATTATAAAGAACACCAAGGCTAACTTGGGAATCAGGCCCTATGTCCAAAATCCTGAACTACCCCTTTAATGTGTTTCCTGAAATTCAAGTCGGAGTCTACGACAACACCAAGATTTCTGGCTTGGGGTGTGGTTTCTAACATAACGGATGTAAGCTGTGCGCTGACTTTTAATTGTTCATCTTTGGCACCAAAGACAATTACTTCAGTTTTGTCGTTGTTTAATCGAAGGAAATTTTGGCACATCCAATCATTGATTTGTTCAATGCACTTACTCAGTGCTTGTATCGGACTGTAGTCTCCTGGTGATATGGTTATGTAAATTTGTGTGTCGTCTGCATAATTATGGTAGCATAATTTGTTCTTATTCATAATCTGAGCTAGTGGGAGCATGTAGATGTTAAACAGAAGAGGCCCAAGAATGGAACCTTGGGGGACTCTGCATTCAATATTTGTTCGCTCGGATGTGAAATTTCTTATTGACACATAGTAGTCTCTATCCTTTAAGTAGGATTCAAACCAGCTTAGTACAGTTCCAGAAAGTCCAACCCAGTTTGCTAGTCGATCTAGTAATATGCTGTGGTCAACTGTGTCAAAAGCGGCACTGAGATCCAGTAAAACTAAGACAGAGCTTTTGCCACTGTCTGTGTTTAAATGGATGAGGACCCTAACCAGAGCAGTCTCAGTGCTGTGGTGTTGTCGAAATCCTGACTGGAAAACATCAAAGCAGTTGTTCTTTGCTAAGTAGTTATTTAGCTGTTGATAAACAGCTTTTTCCATGATTTTACTTAAAAATGATAGGTTAGATATGGGCCTATAATTTTTCATGAGTGATGTATCTAGATTGTTCTTTTTTAGGAGTGGCTTGAATCAGGTAAATAAACAAATAAGACTTCAACAGGACTTGCAAAATGCATGTAAACACCTTTATCCGATCTACTTTGCACACAAATCGGCACATTAACGGACAAGCGAAGTCGGATAAGAAAACCTAGATAACTCGTTCATAGTCGGCATTCTCTCTGCATGTATACAGGGATTGGATATCGCATATCGGCGTTCTCGTTCTCGTTCTGCGCTTGCTCGAGAATCCCTGCGGAGGATTTCACAAGGAAGTGGTAGGAGATAATGTAAAAAATAGTAGGGTTATTGCCGGAAGGGAAACGGACGTGGCTCTATAACCACTTGATGAAAGGGCTACAGTGCCACCTAGCATAGTGGAGACAGCCATGCATTGGACATTTATCCGATTCCTGAAAGGCCATGTATACTCAGACAAGTGACACGGTCCGTTCGAGTGTCTAGTTCGGTATATGTCTTAATTCAATCTTGTACCATGGAAACACACTGAGTGACTGCAGTTAGCAGTCCCCTCCCTCGTCCCCACGTCACCACATAAATGCACTGCGGTCTTCAAGCAGCGAGTTATCTAGCATCATCTCAAATCCATATGTGTGATAAAACATGATAAAAACCATAAAAACAGACATTGGGAAGGATTTTTACCTGCTCCGCCATTGTAGGCGCATAAACATTCACCCATCGGTCGCTCTGCGCGTGCACCGGCAGGGTGCCGGTTTGTAGCGTTCTCTCTTCTGATTGGTTATTAGTAGAGCTGTCAAGCGATTACATTTTTTTATCTAATTAATTAAAGGCTCTGTGATTAATTAATCTAAATTAATCGCATACTTATATGACACTTTTATGCCTGTTTATAAACAACTGTATAGGCTACCGTTTGTTTCTCTCTCTCTCTCGCTCTCTCTCTCTCTCTCTCGTAACTTCTGTCTCCTCCCCTCAGCCAGGTTGCTACATGAAATAAATTTAGGATAAGTATCTCGTAATTACGCCCAAAGCGCTGCGGCCAATGGATCATCGCGCCTAAACCAATGGTTCCCTATGCAAAAATAGGATTTTTCAACGCCGCCACCGCACCCAACGCGTTTGGTGTGTTCTCACCTTTAGTCAGTGAATTTTTTTTTGTGTGTTGTATGAGCTTTTTGAATATAGCGATCAGTGCAGCCACTATAAAGAGCTTAGGGGAGACGTTGGTGTAGTAGAAGTCACCATTGTACTGTTGTCAGTTCTTGACTTGGTCACCAATTTCAAAACTGTCTATGTGATTTGTCAATGTAAAAAAAAGAAAGAAGAGGAAGAGTGCCTACTGACTCAAACTCTCAAATGTGAATATCAGTCTCTAAAAAAATATATAATATCGGTCAAGCTAGAGACAAAACATTTTAGAATGAAACAATGTGCTTCTTGTGTGTCTAGCAGTACACATAATGGAGCACATGATGCAAGTCCAAACATTCTTGTGTTAGTCCCTACATCTATGGTGTCTTTAACAGCATCACAGAACACACCCCTATGTACTCACTGAACTAGCATTTCCTGACTACCTTAAAGCGGACCTATGATACTTTTTGACTTTTATGACCTATAAACGTTGTTATGATGATTTATAGTCATGTTTAACCATACTAGATTATCAAATAATGACGTACATGCATTTCGACGTATTCCCTGCATACCGTCTGGGGTGTCTGTGCAGAGCACTAGACACTATTCTAGCCAGTCGAGAAGTCACGTGTTCAAAGCGGCTTGACGCCTTGTAACATCGTGACGTCGCATGTAACTTGGTGTCGTCACCACGCGGATGTTTCCATGTATGGTAATGCTGCCACTTTCCTACTCGCGTCTGCCTCGCGCCTTTATAGGTCCATGCTCGCACCTCCCGCCACTGAAAGTGTTCCGGAAGGAAGGTAACCAATCACAACGAAGTTGGGTTTTCAGGAAGGGAGGGGAGGGTGCGGAAATGTCAAAAGCAAAGTGTTTACAGGGCATGCTGGATCGCCAAAATAAGAGAAAGAGCTTCCCGAAAATCTACATAGTTTTTTGTGATGTGATTCGTGTCAGGTTGCTCTATAGCAGTGTAAAACAAGAAATTAAGACCAGAAAAGTAGTATAATAGGTCCTCTTTAACAACCAGCGTTCTGCACTCTACTGCATCATTATTGTGTTTATGTGCCTTTCACAGTCTTCAAGTAAGAATCAATCCAGTGTATTCACTGTCCATACCGTATGTTATGGCAAAGCTGACAGTGAAGCCTTCAGCAGGGAAGTTGCACAAAAAGCTACTGATTTAGTGAATAACACTGATTGTTTAATAGACACTGTCTAATTAATTCATCTTGAATTACAATTTACTAGACTGGTTAAATATGTGTGACTGTGAGGCTAGAATATCCCCAGGAGTCTCACACTGGCAAAGGCCCTGCTACCTAGATAAGCAGGTTGTGTGTGTCACTGAGTGTTGACTCAGCCGGGAGAAGGATGACAGCCGCGACAAATGTGAGAATTCATTGGTAATACATTACTCATTATTGTGACATTTATTTAAGCATATGAGCCCAGTGGATTGTTCATGTTCACTTTGAATGAACATGAAGCAGTACAATTATGTTATTGATTTCTTAATGGGTCCTCATGACAGCTCTGACAAAATAAAATGAAGATGCCATATACAGTACATCCATAAGGTGTTGTTAGCCTTTACACACATCTTTAGTGGCGTCAATATAAGATGAAATCAATTATAAACAAGAAGCAGATTGCTGCTAAGCTGTTTTGTTAGATAGTATTATATTATACAAGGGGACGAAAGGGTTGGTGATTTGATACTTGCCTCCTGTCACATGTCAAAGTGTGACTGGGCAATGACACTGAACTTCAAATAGCTCCCAATAGTTAGCTTGCCCCCTAGCTGCTGCCATTGGTGTTTAAGGGCACTTCCACACCTGCCTTGTTTAGTTCAATTGAAACAAACTCAGGTTCCTTTTCACAATTTCTGCGATTGGCTTGGGCAGGTTAGAACACAGCATGTGCACTCGGGTGTTGAAGAGGTGATCTTGGTACGCTTCCAAACAAACTCTGGTGCACTCCGTTTGTGGTGAGAATGTAAGCGGACTGAGGCTGACCCAACGAGGTCCTGTAGCCAGCTGTGCTATGCATGATGGATGAGGAAGACAATTACATTTCTGTAGTTTTCTCGCATTGAAATTCTGACCAATTTTAGAGCAGTTCAGGAACTACGTTATTGCTCCCGCCCCAGACACATCTGATGTGGATGTTAACACGCAAACATTTCCTAATGCTACTTTAAAAGTCAAAGGATCGCAGAAGATATTATAATTCCTACTGTGTGTGTGTGGCAAAACAGTTGACATCTGAATGCTTGTCAACTGTATGTTGAATGCTGAATATTAACAAATCTGATTTATTTAACCTTTTCTGGATTATTTTAAATTATATATTTTTTAAAACAGCTATGAAAACATGTTTTACTTGTCATTTACACTATTATATTAAAAAAAAACTTATCTTTTCTGGCAGCAAAGATCACTGGAACAACACTCTGGGTGGGACTGTGTTTTGTCATTGTCTTTAGGATTATGCTCTCTCAGTGTGTGTGTGTGTGTGTGTGTGTGTGTGTGTGTGTGTGTGTGTGTGTGTGTGTGTGTGTGTGTGTGTGTGTGTGTGTGTGTGTGTGTGTGTGTGTGTGTGGGGAGGGGGCAGCAAACAGCAGTGTGTTGCAGTAATGGCGGGGGCCAAGATGGAGCATAGCTGCAAGCTGTCACAGCCCTGACTTTAAGAGGCAGTGTGCTGCTCTGCACCCAGTTACACACCAGCAGTGTTAATTTTGGCAGCAAATTCTGATTTAGTCTTAGTCTTTTGAATATCACACCATTTAGTCTTAGTCCTATTCTAGTCATCTGAAATCTTTTAGTCTTAGTCTAGTCTTAGTCAACTAAATATAAGCTGATTTTAGTTGACTAAATCTACAGCGGACTACAGTCGACGTAAGTGTTTCTTTCTTCATTTAATGGTATTATGTTCTGAATATGCAATACAGACACAGATTTAATGGTTGTAATACAAAACATGTATTCTATTTCATTCGTAATAATCTCACATAAAATCAGTGTACCTGACTGGATAGAGGGGGGGGGGGGGGGGGGCTTTAAGAGCCTGTGCCCGGGGGCCCATTATCTCATTATCTGTCTATGAACCAACTGGATTCCACAATCTTTTTTCTTTTTGCGGGGAGGATGCACAAGCATTATTTATAAAAAGATTAAAATAAAATAAATATTTAAAAAAGTGGGGGGCCCCACACTAGGTCTTGAAACGGGCCCCGAGATCGTTAAGGCCGCCCCTAGGCAGCAGCAGCAGCAACACTGCACACCAGCTATTATATACCCAAGCAGCCAGTCAGGAGGAAATGAAGCACCATTGTCATACGCAGGCACACACACACACACGCACACACACACACACACACACAGGCATCCCAGCCTCAAGTGCTCTCTTTTGTAGAGGAGGGCAACAAAAGACAGTGGCACAATGAGAGGAGGAGATGGCTGCCTCGGATGGAGGCAAACAATGAAAGAAGTAAAGATGAGGAAAGAGAACAGACGTGGTGTTGTTGTGATGGACAGGTGAAGGCAGGCAAGGATATGGGGG
This sequence comes from Ammodytes marinus, assembly GCF_949987685.1. NCBI lineage: Eukaryota > Metazoa > Chordata > Actinopteri > Uranoscopiformes > Ammodytidae > Ammodytes > Ammodytes marinus. The sequence continues at coordinate 26,823,421 of NC_137221.1, forward strand.
GGGCTGGATAAGCCAATGTCGATTTGTATGGCATTTAACCACTGTCCCCCTGTCAGCGGTATTGTGTGTAGGTGGTGGTGTAGGGAATATTAGTTTGCAACACAAAAATAGGACATGCATTAGGTCGCTTGCATGTATGCAGCAGACGGCTGCTCGGTAACCTTGTCTATATCTAGGAATGGGGCGCTTTTTGCATAAACAGAATCTGTAGAAGGCCAGGGACGCGCTCTGTGCCAGAATTGCCTTAATTATGTGATTTATCGCAGCCCCAAGGTCATTAACATGTCCTTGTTCGGACCATATCCCTGTGATTCGTCCTTCGCTTTTAAATCCCGGCTGCTCCTTCTCAGATCGTCTCAACATTCACTTCACACTTCACCTTCTTCCCGCCATGCGTACAGCTGTGCACGTCCATAGACAAGACACACATGCACATACAGCTGCCCACCCACATACCCTCCAGAGCCCAGATGGGGCTGTGGATGCCTGATACCTTGCCGTGAGACCCAGTGACAGTGAAGTGGCCAAATGCATGTACAAGGATGGATGGGGGGTGGGGGAGGGGGGGTAGAGCTATTTAAAGCTGCGCGTGTGTGTGTGTGTGTGTGTGTGTGTGTGTGTCTCCAGGCTCAAGCACCAGATACATCCTCCCGCCCTCCTTTCAATTCTTCAACTTTCCACAGAATGCGTCCCATGCAACCACTGTGGCTCTCTGCTCCTGGGCCCAATCCACTTACTGTATGTAACATTGTCATTGGTGGGAAAGGAGCACCATCTGGGCCTGGGGCTAACTGTACTCACTGTGTGCATGTGCTTTTGTGTAACAGAGTGAGCGTTTTGGTCATTTTATTGTTTTATCATCTGTTTTCTCATTCCATCAAAGTGTTAAAAGTTAAATTTTTTCGAACTTGAGACCACTGAGATGAATTGTGTTTCTGATTAGTGACCGGATTTGCCCTAAAACTGTGGGTTTCACAGTTGTGTTTGTGTGAGTGATAAATGTGTTTTTAATTGTTTTCTCCATCTGCCTTTCCGCCATATCTCATACCCATTCCAAATAAGTCTTTAAAGGCTGCTGCTGTTGGGGAGGATTGGTGATTGAGTATGTGATGCCTTCAGGGCTCCAACCTTAGGCCCCTACTTCCTTTCTATTTATGTTTCTCCCAGGACATGGCTTTCAGAGACACAAAGAGGTCTCAGTCGTAAGCAGATGTTATTTTATTTTATTTGATCGGATTTTATTTTATTTTATTAATCTTTATTGTCCAAGAGGGGCAATTTGCTCTGCATTCAGTATTACAAACAGTATAATACAACAAACAAATAATTATAAATAAATACAAAACACTGAACTTAAACCCGAAAGAACAAACTAGAGACATCATGGCAATATAATAATTGACTTTTTTAAGAAAAGCCGCTTCCCCAGTTTGTTTCACCACCCAACAGCTGAGGGAACAAAATATTTGAAGTATCTGTTTGATCTGGCCCTCTTTGAATATGTGTATCTTCTGCCTAGTGGCAGTCTAAACTCTGCATGGAGACGATGTTGAGGGTCAGACAGAATGGCCTCTGCCTTCCGAGAGGCTCTCGCTTGGCAAATATGTACAAGGTTATCCAGGTCAAGGCCAATGGTCTTCTGACAAAGCAGGACAATTTTCCAGAGCCTTTTTTTGTTAGCAATACTGAGGTTGCCGAACCAACAGATCATTCCAAATGTTAAAATAGACTCAACAAAAGACCAATACATTTTTTTTAAAGCGATCTGTTAAAGCCCCTCAGCTTTCTCAAGAAAAAATATATTTGCGTTGAAAGTAAATGTGTCGTCCAGGGTGGTGCCGAGGTATTCATATCTGCTGACCATCTCCACTGCTACGCCAATAGCTGCTGTGACAGGAACATACCGGCGGAAGTCGATTGCCATCTCTTTTGTCTTGGAGACATTCAGTTGGAGGTATGAGCTATCACACCACTGGATTCAATTGTTCCAAGACTGGCCCATGGTCTGACTCATGGTCCTGCAGATGATAGTCAACGGTATATTTGACATGAAAGCTCCTTTTGGGGGAAGATTTGACTTAACCAAATTGAGGGTCTAGGGATAGAGGTTGCTCTATAGATAGTAAAGCTCGAGGACATTTGCAATTTGTGGTATCAATCAAATTGACTCGGCCTGACTTGGTTACGGTCATCAACATTATATTGATATGTGCTATATGTAATAGCCATGGGTAAAATACATCAATATTGGCTGTCGGTAGGTGTTGAATGGGTGGACTGTATAAGGCTAATGGGTTAGAGCAGAGTGTCTTCCTGGGGTGTCGGTAAGAACACACAGTAGATGGTAAGATGCAGTCATGGGCTTTAATAGCAGACTTTGGTGGTTTACAGCACAGCACAGCAATGCACAGGTTAATTAACTTAGGCTTTGTGGGGTTAGGTCTGTATAAGTAACAGAATGTGTGTGTGGTCTGAAAAGGAAATAGACAAGAAACCACACTTGCATTAATATCGAATAATATAGGCTATACAGTATGTTCACAAATATGATAAAAGGAATAACAGTATTGCCTGTGCATTACTACAGGTAGGCTAAACAGACATATACTCTTTCACTAACACAGTGTTACAATGGTGAAACACAAACCAGTGTTAAATGGTCAAAGGCGGGAAACATATAGAACAAAGGGCTTAATGGCTCATTAACGTGACCGTTACACTATAAACGACCCGCGAATTCACACACACAAAGATCGTCGACATTGCACTATATGTAGCGAAATAACATTAATAACAGGGGCTTACATATAATAGGGTGACACCAGGCTAGTAACTTCAACTAAGGCTGCATAAATTAGGATAATGAAGTGGGCAAAATCGCCGTTTTCTACATAATAATTAGCTTAACACAGGCCGTGACAAACAGGTAATAAACTCACTTTAAACACTCATAAAGCTCAAGAAATATATAAGTCACGGTAGGCTTAACCTAAAACATGTTATGTGCCGTTCACAATGGACAAACTCACGTTTTGGTCAATAACGCACACAAACAGACACTACTCCTCCGCTGAACTCTCTGCCCCTCTGTGCGCATGGAATGTCCAAAAGTAATATAAGCGCGGGCACGGCGAGTGCGGGTGCATGAGGGAAGCGGCCTTTCCAACAGTAGGAAAAGGGAGACTTGAGTTTTGTTTTGTTGTCCATACTTCTGCATCGCCTTTTTCTATGGTATTCGTAGCTCTATAACGCTTTCACACTAATAACTCTTTCTCCGAACATGCAAGAGTAATACTTACTATGGCCACTAGAGGGTTTTGTCTGTGGAATGTAAATAGACACATTGGGGCTTTTGCTTAGCCTGGCATTCCCAGACCTGCCAGTAGGCGCTGGCAAATTAAATTTGCTGTGCCTGTTGGTCTGGAAACTCTCCGTTGAAGCTTTTTCAAAAAGACCAGGGGCCTCATTTATAAAGCTTGCGGCGCACAAAAACCTTGCGTAGACGGGAAGAAATGTGCGGGAAAATGTGCGGTGGCAAACGTTGGTATTTATAAAGACATTATTTGCGGAGAAGTGTGCGTATTCCTACGCCAACCTTCGACCATGCGTAGAGCCTAACGCAAGGTTTTCCTGACTCGGGGAATCAGCGACACTCAATGGCAACACCACGAAATAAAGCTCAGTCATCAGAAAAACACAGACAAATTATGCTTGGCACCCAATATATTTAGTCAATAAAATATATAAGCTTACCTATAGTTGTGAATATATGGCTACTGTAGTCTATGGTATGCAGTTGTGATGTAGTTTGAATTACTTATCAAGTAGCCTAGGTCTACATGCTTTGGTTATATTTTATAAGTTGAATCTTATAGCGCTACTTTATAATAATATCCTATAGCCTACGTCGGGAGGTGTTTCCGTGAGTGGCCAGCGGGAGAGCAAATTTTAAGAGGTGTGTAAAAAGTAGTTTTGTACAAAGTTAAGCCCAACAGATATTAATTAAAACTGTAATTTCGTTAGATAAAATCATGTTATGAATTTAGCAAATCATTACACACATCTATTTCCCATAACAATTCACCCTGGAAGATATAACTATAATCTGACGTTGTTGGAAATGTGTGGATCTCACGGGAGATAAACAATTCTCTCGAATTGACTATAGGCATTATTTCACTTGTCACACCATATTTTATATAGGCCTACATATAAGACTACAGGTAGGCCTATGCTAATACGTGATATTTCATACAGTACAAAGTTGGGCGAAACTGCTTTACAAAGACTACAACGACTGTGCCAATCATGATATGTGATAAGCGCGCGGGTGTGTATGTGTGTGCCAGTTTCTGCAGCACATGCACGACGTCACAGGCTTTCTTCCTTCACAGTCGCTTTCTTTGCGGCCGCGTTGCCTCCCTTTTTTCCTCATGTCAGTCAAAATTCCGTGCTTATTAAGTGCGTCATCATATTCAGGAGCTATTTAGCATTCGCCATGTATGGTAGATTGTGGGATGAAACTGGGAGGTGAAGTGGGAGGACACGGGGTGGAGATCGTCTGCGCACAATTCACCGCAGGTGGGTATTTATAAAGGGAAGATTGCGTGCAACTGTGCGCCGCACAGTTTTATAAATCTGAATTTTTTTTTGCGCAGCACCTTTTTGGCTTTCTGCGGACGCAATGTTTTAGGATGGTTTCTACGCACACCGTTATAAATGAGGCCCCAGAAACCTTGGCTCACGTTTCAATTGGTTCTATCTAATATGGGCGCACCAGAGCCCTTTGTATGGTACTCTGGGGCGGACGTAACCGGATGACGACAGTGACGTGCATGCGACGTCGAAGCCGTGATAGTAAACATCAAAGATGGCTGCGGATATGTTGTGTGAGTTTGAGACTGCTTTGGCCTCGACCCTTTACGATTTGGAAGACGGCACTCAAATATTTCATTAGCAAGTAAGTGGAATGTTCTGTTTTGCCGACCGACCACGGCAAACGTTTAATTTAACAGTTCGCTAAACGAACGGGGCTTACGTCACCTTGTGCATCGCTCTGATTGGTTGTAGTGCTATCCAACTGCGTGCAGTGGCATTTGAAATGCACGAGTAGGAGCCGCCCCTTGAGTTGGAAATTACTATTGATTGTTCAAGATATCAGGGTCTGGATTTCCAGGCTAGCTTTTGCTATCTCTGTTGAACAGATTTGAGAAATTTTACTCGGATGTTACTCAGACAAAACAACATTTCAGTGGCTTGGAAAACAAAATCTAATCAAACCCTCCTTGATTTTCTCATCACGTCAAGGTTTAGATTTTGTTTGATAGCTTGTGGTCGTCTATCATTCTTCAGGTCAAGGGTGGAGGGCTATAAGGGCGTTGAACCCTCTCAGGACTGCTCTTCTTGTCCAGTCATCTTTAAAATGGACAATGATTGATTGACATAATTCTAAACTTACACTTACACAATTATCATGTCTTTGGGACTCCTGTTTTACGCTAAGTAAAAGTTGTCTGGCAGGCTGGTGTGTTGCCCTGTAGTGAATTTAACAATGAGGCATGGACATACATCAAGGGTATCCAGAAGTCTTTTTTTTTATTTGGTCTCAGTCAAACCAAATTGGAGGGGTGGAAAACCACCATTCACTGCTATTTACCCTCCTGTCTCCAAACCTTATCTGTAAAACATGACTGCAGCTGCTACAAGTTTTTCTTGAGGAAAAGGGATTGTTCACATTGTGTAATATTAACTTAAATTGATGTGGGTCAGTTATTTCCTGCTGTGAGCCTCGCGCTTAATGATTCTTGCTGTTGGGAGGGTTAAGGGGCAGTGGACAATGTCCTGCTGAGTTGCCACTGGGCTGCACAACAGAAAAATATCGTGTCAAAGCCATTGCTGCCTAAAAGTTTGAAAAAGTATAGACCTCCAGGTTATTGTTTCTGCCCTGGTAGAACAGTCATATGCTAGCTTTGTAGCAGTTCAATGTTTTATTAATTTCATTAATAAAAACATCTTTATTTTATATACTGTAGAACAGTTGTTTTCATACACAGTAGCTTTGTATGTGAATTTCTTTAAAGCTATAGTGCATAACTTCTGAGTAATTACAGTAACACTGTCGGCGGATCTACATGAGGTCAAGCCTTCAGTGATTGCACAAGGATTTGATACCTTCCCCTGTACATTCAGGTTGTTTCTTGGCAAAATAATCAACAACTAAAACTTTTCGTGGTCACGTCTTTGAATTTTTCTGAGCTCCTGCACCAGTGTCGGGGGGGCTACACCAGTTTGTAAATGCTGCCATACTGAGAAATACAGAATTTTGTGGAGCTGATAGGCTTCATCAACTTTGTGTCAACTCATTAAGCAATGGCTTGAATATCTTTAAGGTCTGAAGGGGTTTCAATAAGGCACTTCTCTCAACTGCATCTCTCATTAGGTTCATCTTTGCACAATCTTTGGTTATTTTCCTTCCCTTGTAACACCAGCCATCACTTGAGTTATCCACCTCAGACCACATCCCTGTCTTTGACTATCGCCTGCCTGCTATAGCCCTCTTCATTCTTTTGCCGGTTCTGACTCAACCCCTTTTGTCAAATGATGCTGCCTTTTGACCTAGTTAGTTACACTTCTCTGTTTCCACAGCTGTTCTGTCTCCTGAGTCTGCTTTGCATACTAGCACAGTGAAACAGTGTTACACCTTCAGTTTTTAACACAAGGGTTATCATTCTTTTCTCATATGCAAATATATTTAGACGACATCAAACAGCAGGGGTCTATACTTCTGAGTTCATAATTTTAACCCAGCCAGCTTGGCCTTTCTTTAATAATACACCTCATCACTACAATAGCAGGGTAATTCTTCTATGTATTAATGTAGTATGTTCAAAGTAGTGGGTAATAAGGATCTAAAACTATTTGGCAGCTGATTGGCTATTAATACAAATGTACTGCTAATACAATGTAATGGGAAACGGACATTTGGAGCACATCCAAGGTTTGGAATGATCTATGATGGATGAAGGGATGTTGAACAGTCCCATTTGATTCAGCAGCACAAAAGATTATTTAAAGGAAAAAAGTGTATTAACCTTTATTTAACCAAGAACATTCCTATATTTTTCAAGGGAATCTTGGTCAAGACGGCAGCATAAACACATTAAAGTTTCACATTTAGAAATAGAATACAAGACAAACAAAACACAATAAGAAATATCACAATAAAGCATTGATTCCATTTAAAGCAAGTTAGTGCTCAGTAACCGGACATGTACCGTTTGTGGTCAAATAGTCCTTAATCCTGCTTTTGTAATTGTTCATTGTGATTATGGATTTCAGTTTAAGGTGATCCTGTAATTTACACCATGATGAGGGTGCAACAGTTGTAGGCCCTTTCACCAAACGTAGAACGGCTCCAAGGAACGTTGTACATAATAAGACTGCTGGAAAGAGTGTTACGAGTTCTGTTTGTCCTAGGAGCCAGTAGGGAACCCAAATAAGGTTAATGTTCATGCATAATTGCATTATAAAGAAACATATACCAGTGTTCCATTCTACGGGTATTTAAGGAAGACAGACCAATTTTTTTATACAACTTGCAATGGTGAGTTCGGAAGCCAGAATCAGAGACAAATCGTAGTGCAGAGTGATACACTGAATCTAGCATTTTCAGAGACGATGAAATTGCATTCATATATAAAATATCATCTGATTCAATAATGGTTCAAAGAACTGCTCGGACAGTTTTCTTCCTGGCACCAATAGAAAAACACAGTTTCATCCAGAGGTTTTTCGTAAGACAGTCGATATGATATTTATTCTGCGAATCTAGGTTGCGACTCTTTTCATCACTTTGTTATTTAGAGTAACAATCTGGTAGTCATCAATATCACTTATTTTCTTACTTCTTGAAAAGCATATAATTTAGGTTTTTGTCAATATTTACCGTAATTTTCGGACTATAAGCCACGCCTTTTTCCCCATTTTTCGACCCTGTTATTACACAGCACAGTATATGTTCTGTAGCTACTAGGGATGAGCGTTAGTAATCGAGTACTCCTCATTTCAAATGAACTCGATTAGTGTCTGCAGCCTTTAGGCCAGCGGGCCGCCCCTATTTTAAAATGTTATATACGTGTAAAAAACGGATAAAAAAGTTTAACAAAATTAAATATTTTGATGTAAGTGCAATAAACTGAGCGTTGTGCCAAACAGCAACTGCAAATAACTGCCACCTCTGTGCCACCGCAGCGCAGCCTGTGTTCTCCACAGCACCGTGGAGCTGAACACGGTCTCTCCTTTCTCCAGAACATTGTCAGGAATATAACTGTCCAATTATTTCAAAGCAGATGATAAAGTTACGTTTATAAAAAGGGGAGATGACACCTGTTACTCTCAGTTAGTAATGAGCAGTGTTGGGAATAACGCCGTTTAAAATAACGGCGTTAGGTAACGCCGTTATTTTTTCAGTAACGGGGTAATCTAACAAATTACTTTTTCCGTCGTTACAACGCCGTTATCGTTACTGAACGTTAAATGGGGTGCGTTACTGTGAATTGATTGAATAAACTGTGTAATCCGAGCGCACCCCTGGCTCCATACTACACAAACTGCTAGTGAGGAGACCGGGTGGGTTAACAACGAGATAAGCAATTGTTATTTCTTATAGGGCCGGTTTCACAGACAAGGCTTAAGGCTAGTCAGAGACTAAAATGCCGTTTAAAATGGATTAATTTCAAGCTACTTGCACAGACTCAGTTTAAAATAGTCCTAGATTAAAGCTATTCTGGATTAAACAAAGCCAATTGCAAGACTGACGACTAGAGCTACTCTAGGTCTAAATTTGAGCATAAATTAATCCTCCAAGGAGGCAGGTTTAACTTCAGCTTAGTGGTGTTTGTGAGAGAGCATGGACTATTTGGAATATCTAAATGAAGACCAACTACCACTGCAGAGGCCAGCCAGAGGAGTACTTGTGGATAGGTCTAATCCATTCAATTTATTTGATGAATTTACATTTCGAGACCGCTTTCGGATGTATAAAGAAAATGCACTGGAAATAACAACTTTGCTTGAGCCTAGTCTTTCCTCACTGTCTGAAAGAGGTAGGCCTTTACCCACTTCTCTTCAAGTCCTGATCACTCTGAGGTTTTTGGCAACTGGAACATTTCACCGTGAAACCGGTGATTTGTGTGGTGCCAGTGAAGCAACTGTGTGTAGAATAGTTCATAGAGTCTGCAGTGCCATTTGTGAACTAAGGAGTTTCTACATCAAGTTTCCTGATGCTGCAGGCCAAGCCAACTATAAACTCCAATTCTATGAATATGGGCACTTTCCAGGAGTGATCGGCTGTATAGATGGATGTCATGTTCCCATCAAGTGTCCATCAACTCCTGATGCTGAGGAGTACAGGAACCGGAAGAACTGGTTTTCCATCAATGTCCAGGCTGTCTGCACACCTAATTTAGAATTTTCCAACATTGTTGCACGTTGGAAAGGTGCGACTCATGATTCAAGGATTTTTCTAAACTCATCATTGTGTGCTCAGTTTCAGAGAGGACAACATAGCGGCATACTTCTGGGTGACAGTGGATATGGCCAGAGTAACTTTTTATTCACTCCATACATACATCCCACAACAGCTGAGCAGCAAAGATACAACAGAGCTCACATACACACTAGAGGGATGGTTGAGCGGATGTTTGGAGTGTGGAAAAATAGATTCCAGTGTTTAAGTCCAGTGCACGTTTAATCTAGAACTAAGAAATGCAAGACAGTCTTTCTTCTCTGACATCATCACCAAAAACAGCAACAATGCACATGCCCTGTTTGCTGCTGTTGACAGGCTAACAAACCCTCCTGTGTCAGTAGCGTCTGAGCATCTTTCCACGAGGGCCTGCAATGAATTTGCCTCCTTCTTTACTGAGAAAATTCATAAAATAAGACAAGCTGTCACTGCATCAATACCAGGTTCAAGATATGTTTTATCTCTGTACCCATTTAAAACAAATTCAGATGCCATGACAGAGTTTTTTCTGATAAACAAGAAAAACCTGGATGACATTATACAACACCTGAACTCCTCCTCCTGTTGCCTTGACATTCTGCCCACAGGCTTCTTTAAAACTGTTTTTAGCTGTATGGCCTCAGATGTCCTAGAAATTGTCAATATGTCCCTTCGCACTGGTGTATTCCCACAGGCCCTGAAAACAGCTGTCATCAAGCCACTCCTAAAAAAGAAAAATCTAGATACATCACTCATGAACAATTATAGGCCGATATCCAACCTACCATTTTTAAGCAAGATCATTGAAAAAGCTGTTCATCATCAGCTAAATAACTACTTAGCAATGAATAACTGCTTTGATGTCTTTCAGTCAGGTTTTCGACAACACCACAGCACTGAGACTGCTCTGGTTAAGGTCCTCAATGACATCCACTTAAACACAGACAGTGGCAAAAGCTCTGTATTAGTTTTATTGGATCTCAGTGCTGCGTTCGACACAGTTGACCACAGCATATTGCTAGATCGACTTGCAAACTGGGTTGGACTTTCTGGAACTGTGCTAAACTGGTTTCAATCATACTTAAAGGAAAGAGACTACTATGTGTCAATAGGCAATTTCACATCCGAGCGAACAAATATTACATGCGGGGTCCCCCAAGGTTCCATTCTTGGGCCTCTTCTGTTTAACATATACATGCTACCGCTAGCTCAGATTATGAACAAAAACAAATTATGCTACCATAATTATGCAGACGACACACAAATTTACATAACCATATCACCAGGAGACTATGGTCCGATTCAAGCACTAAGTAAATGCATTGAACAAATCAATGACTGGATGTGCCAAAACTTTCTTCAATTAAACAGCGACAAAACTGAAGTAATTGTCTTTGGTGCCAGGGATGAACAATCAAAAGTCAGCGCACAGCTTAAATCTGTTATGTTAGAAAGCACACACCAAGCTAGAAATCTTGGAGTAGTGATAGATTCCGACTTGAATTTCAAAAAACACATTAAATCAATTACTAAGTCAGCCTACTACCACCTTAAAAATATATCGAGAATTAAAGGGCTAATATCTCAGCAGGACTTAGAAAAACTTGTCCATGCATTTATTTTTAGTAGACTTGACTACTGTAATAGTGTCTTTGCAGGCCTTCCTAAAAAATCAATCAGACAGCTTCAGCTAATTCAGAACGCTGCTGCTCGAGTCCTCACTAGGACCAAAAAAGTAGATCACATTACCCCAGTTCTTAGGTCTTTACACTGGCTTCCTGTCACTCAAAGAATTGGTTTTAAAATATCGATGATGGTCTACAAAGCCTTAAATGGTTTAGGGCCAAAATACATTACTGATCTGCTGATACGTTATGAGCCGCCCAGAGCCCTTAGGTCGTCTGGGACAGGTCTTTTAAAAGTCCCCAGAGCTAGGACTAAACAGGGAGAGGCGGCATTCAGCGTTTATGCGCCCAATGTCTGGAACGGACTGCCAGAGAGTCTGAGGTCCGCTGAGACTCTCAGCTCTTTTAAATCGGGTCTCAAAACGTTCTTGTTTCCCTTTTAACCTGTAATTTTTTTTTTTTTTTTTTTTTTTTTTTTGGTAAAATGTTTTAATTCTTTTATTTAAATGTTGTATTTTTATCCATGTTTTAAATTTGTTCCTTTTTTTTTTTTTTTTTTTTTTTGTATTTGTATTCTTTATTTGATTTTAACCCTGTGAAGCACCTTGAGTGGCCCTGTGCCTGAAATGTGCTCTATAAATAAAATTGCCTTGCCTTGCCTTGCCTAAGGAATACACTTCGTTTTGAGCCAAGAAGATGCTGCAAGGTGATCATTGCTACAGCTGTGCTTCACACCTATCTAAAACAGCAGTGCTGCCCTGAACCTCCAATGGAAGAGCATGATCAAGCAGATGTGCCCTTTGCTGAGGCAGGCAATGACCAACGAGGACTTGCACACAGAGTTGCATTCACATTGCAGCATTTCAGTTAGATGGATGCATTCAAATGTAAGATATATTCACTATAATAAAATGATGTCTAAAACAATTCTGTATCACAGGGGGTTGTTGTGATTTAAAATACTGACACGCATCAATAACAAAGTGACAACACATACCATGAACAAACTTTTATTTTTCACCTATAGGCTATCTTCACTGTGATTTGTAATCACAATTGTCTCATTACTGTATCCTTTTTTAATCAAAGCTCTCTCTTCCAACTTTGTGTCCAATTCCACTTGCAGAATTCTCATTTTCATTTCATGCTCTTCCGTCATAAATCGCATTTTCTGCTCATGGAATTCTCGGGCTAACTTTTCATGCAAAGTCATCTTTTTTGTCCTTTGTCGAAAGGTTGTGGCAAGCTCTTCTGTTGGGGACTCTGCAGCAGATGTGGAGGGAACACACTCTCTGGGCACTGGCTCATCACACTTGTCCAGATTACTGTCCTCTGAAAAAGAACACATTTAAAAGCTATTAAAAGCTTGGAATAAATAGTCCTTAAAGTAATTATAACAATAATTACTATAAAGATCCACATAGACAAATACATTTATGAGTTACTTTTGTCTGGTAAATATATTCCATTGTCAGTGTAATCTTGGTATGTATATATATATATGTGTATATATATATATATATATATATATATATATATATATATATATATATTTTTACCAGTTGTGCGAAGATCTTCATCCATGCTGTCCAGATGGTCATCATCTGGTAGGCCTTCCAGGGGTTGTTGGTGCTCTAATATTCCTGAAAGCAGGTCACTGAATTCATCCGATTTATCCTTTTTTGGTGGTCCTCCTCCAGTGTTAAATCTTTCCCTTCTGGTCTCTGCATTCTCTCTTTTTATAGCAAGTTTCAGGTTTTTCCAGAGAGTCTATCAGTGCAGATATCATTCAATATAAGGGATGTCAAAATTATAAAGAAAGATGATAAATACTTAATACTGAATAATTAAGATATCTTACCTGAAGTTGGAGTATTGTTCTCTTTGTAACATTTTCATTAGAATTGAATTCATTGCATATTGCAGCCCAACTACTCTTTTTTTTTTGCTCAGTCCCAGCAGTATGGCTTTTGGATTCAATAATCGGATGGTTTGGAACTATTTGTTTTAAGATATTTTTTTCAAATTCATTAAAGTTTTTTGACCGGACTCTTTGAGCCTCTGCCATTGTTTTTTCTCACAAGCAATGGTGTTTCTGCTCCACTCCGGGTTTTTATGATCACCGTTGGACCAGCAGCATATGCTCATGGGCAGGTGTTTTCATTTAGGCTTACTTACCTTACTCCAGGACTTCATAGTCTCAGACTAACTAAGCCAAACTTAAGCCATATCAATGACAGCGACTTAAACGTCCAGGTTTAACTAGTCCAAATTAAGGCCTACTCCTGGCTTAATCTAGGCCCTGTCTGTGAAACCGGCCCATAATGTTTTAAGATGTGTTTTTTTCAGTGTGGATGACATTATAACTGTCAGTTAGCGCCGTCACGTCAGTCAGCCGGAGCGCTGTTTAGTGAAGTTTATTTTTCTTTCTCTCTCTGTTGTGTGAGCGTGCACGTTGCCGCAGTAACCACCATCAATCCACGGTTGAAACGTGCTCTCCCTGAGTTCTTTTGCATCGCCCTTGTGAGTAAGTGCATGGAGTTGCCCGATCTCTATAAATTATAATTTATGCACGTTACTAAACGGCCGCGATTCGCCGGTTGCAACAGCTGTTTACTGTGTCATCACGAGCCGAATATTGCTATTGTTCTTTTCCTGGGATCTGTATGCTGCTGTGCATGTTAAAGAAGGAAATAAACATAGGATAAATCCTTACTCCTCCTCTCATCGTCTCATGCTTCATAGTCTGACGTTTTAGGCCTTAAGTGATGTTTTAGCCGACACCCCTGAAGTGAATCCAGTGATATTAGCAGATCAGCACGGTACATTCAGCAGTTTCCTCTACTACTTTTGTTGAGAACAAAATACTAGGCTACTGGAAGTGCAGGATAAAAAAATACTTGAAGTGCAGGATAAACCTCTTGCTGGCTGTTGATGTGCAATACATATTGAAGGTTATGTAGCCTACAAGTAGGCCTACCTGTCTGTTCTACTCATTTCAACTGACTTGTGAAAACTGCTCAGGAAAATAATTTTTTTTGGACATATAGCAACTTTTTTTTACAGTAGGCTAAAGCAAATAGTTACTTTCCCTGGTAACGAGTTACTTCTATTATAAAGTAATTCAGTTACTAACTCAGTTACTTTTTGGAACAAGTAGTGAGTAACTATAACTAATTACTTTTTTAAAGTAACGTTCCCAACACTGGTAATGAGTAGACTCCAGGTGAGCATGCAAGGTGCTCTCCGCTTGGAAAGAAAAGTAAAGAAGAAGCAAGGCTTCAGGCACATTCGCTCTGAGCCAACAACAGTTAAGGAGCCTTCAATAGGGAATATGGGGATAAGATAAAAAAAACGACCGGTGTAACGCTCCGTTAATGAGGAATTAGTCGCGGTAATTATTCACGGACACGGAGTGAGCATTACGCGGTTGGATATACAACTACTAAGTCTACTGCTTTGGTGAGTTATTTATATGTATTTAAATTGTAGGACAATCATTTTATATTATGTGCTGCCCTTCTTATTTTAAATGGTGACTTAGGCTATTTTTTTTGTTACAACTACAGCCCATGCTTTTTTTCTCCCCAACGCAGACCTACTCGATCGGTTTAAATTGTGGCCCGTCTATTTAATTACTTTCAGTGAGGAAAATTTGTTTTAAACTTGTGGAAAACAATCCTTAATATCATATGGCAACTGTGACTGTTTGACAATAAGCATTGAGCACTTTATTGCGGTGAACCGTTGTTCTGCAGACAGATGCGTTGCGTTCTAAAAATAGAAAAAAGTTTAACGAGGAATCGACTGATTCTCGAGGAATGTAAGCGATCACACGAGTAGCGAAAACACTACTCGTGCCCATCTCTAGTAGCTACTATTGCACTAAATGGTAGCACTTGAATATGTTATGCAAATATGCAACTTGTTTGTTGAAATGTTAATAAATGGGAGCTTCCTCAAGCAGCCATCTCTTTCCCGACAATCCCCTCTGTGCACAAACTCTTACATATGGTAATTAAACATTAAAACACCTGCGCCTTATAGTCCAGTGCGGCTTATAGTGCGGAAAATAATCCACATAGGTTTTGCTGAACAACATTTAAAAAGGCCGATTGGAGGTTCCAGTTGCACTTGCTAAGGATGAAGCAGAACTATACATAAGTGACATCCGCATGGAATTTTGCATTTGCAACAAAAATTATTAATATAAATTGTTAATAAAAAAGGCCCCGAAATGGATCCTTGCAGGACACCATTATGTATATTCTTGCAACTAGAAAATAAACTGTCATCTGAGACAATTGGTGTTCTATAGATGATTTTCAAACCATTTAACTGACTTTGAGGAAATTCCTATGTTCACTAGCTTCTGTTAGAAGAGTCGATTGTGTCAAAAGCCTTTGATAAGTCTATGAATAGTGCGGCACAGTGTTCTTTCTCATCAATTGCATTTATAATGTAATTTAAAACCTTCCTTGTAGTAGTGACAGTACTGTTTACTTC
Organism: Ammodytes marinus; assembly: GCF_949987685.1. Taxonomy (NCBI): domain Eukaryota; kingdom Metazoa; phylum Chordata; class Actinopteri; order Uranoscopiformes; family Ammodytidae; genus Ammodytes; species Ammodytes marinus. The sequence continues at coordinate 26,839,057 of NC_137221.1, forward strand.
TAAACCCTCCTCTTCACCCACACATCAAACCTCCGAGCCTTGGCGACAGAGCTTTCTCCAGGGCAGCTCCCAGGCTCTGGAACCGCCTCCCCCAACATATCCGTGACTCTGAGTCCCTCACCACCTTCCAGTCCCACCTCAAGACCCATCTCTTCTCCTCTGCCTACCCCTAGATCACCCACCAACCCAAGCCCCATCAACTTTACATTTTCCTTTTGTTTGTTTACTGTTGTGCTCCTATGTAAAGCGCTTTGAGTGCGAGAAAAGCGCTATATAAATTAAATATATTATTATTAAACCCAGATTGTTAAATATATAATAATTATTATTATTAATAAACCCAGATTGTAGATCATTAAGAATGCTATTTTTAGATAGAAACTATTTTAACTGATTACTTATATGCCCTTGCAAAACCTCGCCCAGCACTGAGAGTTTGAATATAGGCCTTTAATTGTTAGGGTTTTAAAAGATGAACATAAAAGTTGCTGTTTGACCTCAAGAACAGAATGTGTGAAAATTGAATGCAAACAGCTTTGCAAGGCTGTAGGATTCATCATCTTGGGACCATACATTTCATTTATCCATAAAAGACATTGTAAGATACAGTACCCTCCAATAGTATTGGAACGGTGAGGCCAATTCCTTTATTTTGCTGTAGGCTGGAAACTAGGGCTGTCAAGCGATTACATTTTTTTAATCTAATTAATTACAGGCTCTGTTAATCGCATACTTATATGACACTTTTATGCCTATTTATAAACAGCTGTATAGGCTACAGTTTCTCTCTGCACTGCCACAAGTGCGCATATCCTATGCCGACTCATTAACCATCGTCCTACTCATAGCCAAACATATTGACACACACACACACACACACACACACACACAAAAGAGGAAAAAAGGCAGGCTGCATATGCTGGGGGGCTGGGCTGGGGGGGGGAGCTAGCAAACAAAAGTGAGACGGAAGATTGAGAGATACTGAGAGTTTTGAACCTACATTGTTAATTAGGCACCCATTAAATCAATAATGCACAGACACTGCGGAGAATAACATAAAATAACTTCCTACCTTCATGCTTATTTGCCCGAAGCTTCCCATAAAACGTCCATAGAGCCCTCTCTATGCTTCTTTCTTTACCCTTTAATCCCGTGCGGGCCGTTTCCGCAAACTACATGGTGCAGCTGCGCTATCGTCTCACCCCTTTTGCACCGGGTCAAAGGGCACTATAGAAGTGCGATTAATCTGCTTTAATTTTTTTAATTGCGCTAATTTTTCTGTGATTAATTAATCGAAATTAACGAGTTAATTTGACAGCCCTACTGGAAACATTTGGGTTTGACACCAAAAGATGAATATGAGACAATAGCTCAACATTTCAGCTTTCATTTCCAGGTATTAACATCTGGATCCGATACACAACTTAGAAGATAGCATTTTTTGAAAAGGAACGCCACATTTTTAGGCGAGCAGAAGTATTGGAACAGATAGACTTAAAGTGAATAAAACTTTTTTGTCGCAAATCCTTTGCTTGCAATAACTGCATCAAGCCTGTGACCTGACATCACCAAACTTTTGCATTCTTCTTTTGTGATGCTTTTCCAGTCTTTCACCACAGCCTCATTCATTTGCTGTTTGTGTTAGCGGGTTACTCTCTTAAGTCTCCTCTTTGGCAGGTAAAATGCATGCTCTATAGGGTTTAAGTCTGGAGATTGACTTGGCCAGTCTATAACCTTCCACTTCTTGCCCCTGATTATCTCCTTTGTTGTGTTTTGGGTCATTATCTTGCTCCATGATGGAGGATCTTCCAATCAGTTTGGTTGCATCTTTCCTTAAATTGGCAGACAAAATGTTTCTGTAGACTTAAAGTTCATTTTGCTGTTGCCATCATGTGTTACATCATCAATGAAGATTAATGAGCCCGTCCCAGAAGAAGCCATGCCAAGCCCAAGCCATGACATTGCCTCCACGTGTTTCACAGATGAGCTTGTATGTTTGGGATCATGAGCAGATTCTTTCTTTCTCCAAACTTTAGCCTTTCCATCAATTTGGTAAAGGTGCATCTTGACAACAACACAGTAACACATGATGGCAGCAGCAAAATTAACTCAGAAGTCTACAGAAACATTTTGTCTGCCAATTTAAAGAAAGATGCAACCAAACTGATTGGAAGATCCTTCATCATGGAGCAAGATAATGATCCAAAAAAACTGCAAAAACAACAAAGGAGTTCATCAGGGGCAAGAAGTGGAAGGTTTTAGACTGGCCAAGTCAATCTCCAGACTTAAAACCCATAGAGCATGCATGTTACCTGCTAAAAAGGAGACCGAAGGGAGTAACCCCCCAAAACAAACAGCAACTGAATGAGGCTGCGGTGAAAGCCTGGAAAAGCATCACAAAAGAAGAATGCAAAAGTTTGGTGATGTCAATGGGTCACAGGCTTGATGCGGTTATTGCAAGCAAAGGATTTGCGTCCAAATATTCGGTTTATTCACTTTAATTTATTTAAAGTCTATCTGTTCCAATACTTTTGCTCGCCTAAAAAATTTACATTCCTTTTCAAAAAATGCTATCTTCTAAGTTGTGTATCGGATACAGATGTTAATACCTGGAAATGAAAGCTGAAATGTTGAGCTATTGTCTCATATTCATCGTTTGTTGTCAAACCCAAATGTTTCCAGTCTACAGCAAAAATAAAGGAATTGGCCTCACCTTCCAATACTATAAAGAGGAAAAGTCAACGAGACATGACAAGGATTACCAAAGTCAGTAATGGCACTCAAATAGTTTTTGAGATATTTAATAAAAAAAAAAATATATATATATATATATATATGACACAACACCACAGTAACAAGCTGAGAATCAACTGAGTCTGTGCACTGTTGACCTCTACAAGATCTGCATGAGCTGCTCCAGTCTGTTCTCAAGGACTTTGTGAGGAATTTACTGTGCCATGTCAAGTTGGTCATCTTTCCTCCAATTTGCAAAAAAATCTCACCCTTGATTTATCTGTCCGTGTTATTTCATGCCTGAGCAGCCAAATGGCACACAGCTGATCTGCTGCAGGTTAGAAAAGAAGAAGAAAGAAATCTCTGCAAGCGGTTTCAGTTCAAAATATGACCTGCTGCATTTTGGCAGAGGAGAGCGTGTGAGAGCTGTGTTGAGCCCTGTAGCCTCTCTATGTTTCCTTCTCTGCACAAGGTCCAGCCGCAATGAACCCCCCCCCCCCACACACACACACATACACACACACACACTCACACACACACACACACACACACACACACACACACACACACACACACAGCACCTTCAGCCTGGCCGTGGGCTAAGGCAATCTGTTGCTTGTTTGTGCCAGTGACATCTGCTCCCGTGGGGACATGAGATTATTTATCTCTTTTCCAGCTCCTGAGTGTGAACCTGTGTGTTTGTGGATTTTATTATACAGCCAGAGATGTTGTTGTTGAGTGAAAATAACAATCTCAGGGGGATGGGTTTGTGGAGGCACATACTTATAATTCCACTCTCCTTTTGGAAGTCAGGAAAGCATTTAAAAAATGCAAGCATGTAAACATAGTGTTGGCGAGCTACAATGGCATGTTCACACTGTAGGTAGCAACACAGATTTGTGGCAGCATGTTGATGAGTGAAGGGATCTCCAATGTTGGAGAGAAGCGGACTCCAAACAAAGTGCAATGGAACAGTCTGACACCTCCTCCCGACATCTAACCATTCCTTGTAACGTACCCTGCGTTCCGAATCGCATATCTTTCTTTTTTCTATTCTACATACTACATCTGACGATAAAACTAATCTAATTAGGATGCAGTATGCATAAAATTGGGACACACTTTTACTTATTTATTTCATCATAACATTGCACCTTGATCTTGCCTCTTGCTTTTATATCCGTCGCATCCCCGTTTGTTTTCATATGGAGGCTCCGTTGATGTAACGTCACTTAAAGGCCTACTTCACCGGTTGAAGTGACATCACAGAAAGAGAAATGTAGGGTTAAACAGTGAGACCATAAACACTCTTTCTGCCTTTTCTCAGGCTAAGATGATCCGATTTTTTTTGCACATTTATACTTCATAGGATCTCCGAGTTCAATACACCTTCATATTCCAACCGGTGAAGTAGGCCTTTAAGGTTCACACTGGATTATGGGTCAGAATCGCCCAAATAGGATGCTGTTTTCAACACTATAAATCTTGGATGGATGTAGTAGACATCCGGGGCTTTCTAACCATCCTAAATCTGGCCACAATAATCGGGAAATACTAAATCTTTTTTCTACCATACTAGATAGTAGAAAGTATGTGATTCAGAACGCAGGGTTAATGTAGTCCTGGTTGGTGGTTCCAGGGAGTTATTGTCAATCCCCTATCTCTGCTGTACTGACTCAAACAATGCATATTTCGGTAACACTTTAGTTTGGTCAATGTTCACATCTATAAAATGTTACTCTATTAACCCACAGTGTCTCATCTCAAATAATATTATTAAAACTTAACAGACCCTTTTCCACTTCATGTGAATTAAGAAATATGGGTAACACTTTAGTTTGATAGTCCACTGTTGACACTCAACAAGCCATCAATAGATACGCAGTTGCATATCAACAGTGAATGAGTTGATATTCAACAGAACTATCTCAACAGATAAGTAACATGTATTCAACTAACTGTAAGTTAACTATAAGTTGCACTATTTATTTCCTTTGGCTAATGGCAGCATACTTGTGACCACCACGGGTCTTAAGTGTGAGATGGATGGGTTGGTCAAGCGGTCTTTAGCACATAGCTGCTGCTTTTACTGACCAGACACACAACCTTCTTTTTAGCTGTCAGTAAAGAACAAGACCTCTCTCTCAAAAAGCCCTTACCAACCCATGTCCCAACCACGCTGGGGGAGTTCAAGTGCTTGAAAAAAGTGGGAAATCGTAATGTCGATACAGTTAGAAATTAAATATGTTTCCTAAATAAAGTCTCTCCGAACATATTTTCACCTTCCCAAAGTTTAAAATACACATTAATAGATCAGTATTTTTTTTTCATATAATTTAATTTATACATTTTATACATAACAGACTTCCTCTGTGAGAAATGGTGTGACAATTCTGGTCTGATAGTGTATAAATAACGTGATTTGATAGTTTTTTTCATTACTCTGACCCAGAAATCTCAACTTCTAAATCACTTACATCAACTAAACTTTCCATAATCATTCTTAGCACTATTCTGTAGGTTATTGAAGAAGGATTTTTCATATGTTGTTCATAGTCTGATTTATGAGACATTTTCTTCTTCAAAACATGCCGTAATGCATTTTTAAGACCTGTACATAGTATTTTTTGATTTATAAAATTTAAAAAGGCTGTGTAAAAAATCCTTCTTTAATAACATTCAGAATAGTGCTAAGAATGATTATGGAAAGTTTAGTTGATGTAAGTGATTTAGAAGTTGAGATTTTTGGGTCAGAGTAATGAAAAAAACTATCAAATCATGTCAATCTAACCACTATCAAACCAGAATTATCACACCATTTCTAACAGAGGAAGTTTGTCATGTAGAAATTTAACACACTTGTAAAATGTCAAAATGCAATAAAGATTTTAACTCTGGCTTTATCCAATATCTAGATTTTTGGTTTTAAAGATGTGAAAATGTGTGCAAAATTTGTGAAATATGCCAAATCTGCATATATATTCAAAGAAAATTGAAAAAAACTTCAATACAAAAAGTCATTGTTTTATTGCCAGTAATCAACTGGCAAAGTTTCAAGATGATATCTATAAGTAAAAAAAAAATGTTTACCCTCTCATTAAACCATGGTTCCGATTTTCTATTTCGGCCCCCTGTAGCTTTCCAGCAGGTAGTTGACCAGATTGTCCACCCAGGTTGTGACCCTTAAAGGTCCTAGATATCATTTCTGGTGAACAACCTTTTACAGCAGCCCATGTCTGCTTCCAAAAAAAGAGGATTTTGCCCCCTGGGTATCATAGAGATTACATGTTTCTTCAAATAAAAAAATTAAAAAAATACTATTTTGTGGTAATTCTCAGATCATTTCTTTCTATGTTCATCAACTGGGTGATAGGACAAGATTCCTGGATTCTTCAACCCAACTGCTTCAATTGAAGAGGAGTACAGCAGGCCTGGAGTGGCTAGTAACCCAATAACTGGATCTAAAGAGAGCGAAAAATTATTCAAATGTGCTCATTCAAATAACAGTGGCAGGACCAGGTTAAACTAGTGGTTGGTCACAAGAGAGTGATAATTAAGTTGTTTTTATCTTGATTGATTGATTGATTGATTAATTGATTGATTGATTGATTGATTGATTGATTGATTGATTGATTGATTGATTGATTGATTGATTGATTGATTGATTGATTCTTTTAATGACCACACAGCCAGTCCATAATGAAAAAAATGGCACTGTTGTGTTTTTTTGTTTTTTTATGTTGCACTGAGAATCAACAATGATATACACTTCAAGGAAGAGAGAGTAGAAAATAAGTATTTTACATTTACTTGTCAAACCTAACTGCTGAATCAGTGTGTCTTGTTTCACCATTGCTGTTAGTAATCCATTTTCTCCCGAGCTACTTGGAGCTTCAGATATTCTGGTCCATAACAAAATTATATATCTTTTTCTTACCATAACAAAGCGTTTCATGAGAACTGATGTTATATATTACATTTGTTTGCTCAGTATCATAACTAGTAGTGCTGGGTGTTATGGTAAACTTTACTGAGCTTTTTGAATGTCAATTTTTGGACGATCTGTCGTTAAGAAATTGCCTAAGTGACACCTAAATAAATACATGCATTAGTTGTATTGTCTTTTTTTGAGGTATTGATGGTACTTGCTGTGTACCTACTTGTTGTGTAACTACTGAAAAAAGTTCAATTTACTTCAAATAAATGTTCTTTCCTGTTCAGATATGCTGCCTTTATATTTTTTAACTTTACTCTGCGGTCATCCAGTGTTACTCATCAGTTGAGCAAAACTTGTCTCTATTTTCTACTGATACTAGTTCGTAGAGTGTCTACAGATACTAAACTGTTTTCACTTTAATTTGACAGTCCTAAGACCGTTCTACTAATGCTTAGTTGAATATCGACTAATAGTCTGTTGAGAATCAACTGATAGTCAACTATTTTCTCTGTTTCGCTCTGTTAATAGTTTGCAGACACTAAACTGTTTTCACTTTAATTTGACAGTCCTAAGACCTGTCTACTTATGCTTAGTTGAATATTGACTGATAGTTTGTCGACAATCAACAGATAGTCACCTACACAGGGTGCCTATTGATTGATACAATATTCTCATCTTTATTTTACAATGAACATATATGATCAACAGAGGGTTGAATGCTCATTCATTAGATGTGTTCCTTGTGAGTGTGGGGAAAGTTGATCCATATGAAACGTAGGTTGAGTATTGGTTAATAACAGCAGTTGATATTCAACTTACTAGAAGTTGACACTCAACTGATAGTTGAATATTTGTAAAGAACATGTAGTAAAAAGGTAGTATGTATGTTGCAGAATGTTTTTGTAAAAAGAAATTAACAAAATGAAATGATACTATAGTTAACTAACACTTAGTTGAATGCATGTTACATATTTGTTGACAGCTCTATTGAATATCAACAAACTCACTGCTTAATATCAACTAAACATCAACTGATAGTGCAACTTGTAGTTAACTTACAGTTAGTTGAATGCTTGTTTCTTATCTGTTGAAAGAGCTCTGTTCTATATCAACTAACCATCTACTAATAATACAACTATTAGTTTTAACCGAAAGTTAGTTGAATGCATGCTACGTGTACAAAACAACATCTACTAATAATGCAACTTATAGTTAACTAACAGTTAGTTGAATGCATGCTAAATATATCAACTAACTCACTATTGAATATCAACTAAACATCTACTAATAGTACAACATATATTTAACAGACAGTTGAATCCTTGTTTCTTATCTGTTGAACAAGCTCTGTTGAAAATCAACTAACAATCTACTAATAGTGCAACTTATAGTTAACTTACAGTTAGTTGAATACATGTTACTTATCTGTTGAGATAGTTCTGTTGAATGTCAACTCATTCACTGTTGATATGCAACTGCGTATCTACTGATGGCTTGTTGAGTGTCAACAGTGGACTATCAAACTAAAGTGTTACCCATATTTCTTAATTCACATGAAGTGGAAAAGGGTCTGTTAAGTTTTAATAATATTATTTGAGATGAGACACTGTGGGTTAATAGAGTAACATTTTATAGATGTGAACATTGACCAACATATGAACACACACAATTAACGTTCAGAATAGTGCTAAGAATGATTATGGAAAGTTTAGTTGATGTAAGTGCTCTAGTAGTTGAGATCTTTGATTCAGATTATTGAAAGAAAAAACTTGACGAGATAATGGCTGTTAAAGATGGTTGTATGGGAGAAATATACAGACGCAAACGTCAAATAAACACCTAAAATGTACATCTTGGACCTTTAAGTACAAAAGAAGACATGTTATGGAAGCAAAATAGACCAAAAATCTCTATATTGATGACCAGTGCTTGAAAAACCAATGTGTTTGTATGCAGCTGTATGTGCATTATATACACGGTCGCCCATAACGTTGGAACAAAATATCTTTGACCTTTTCTCATGAAATGACTGTGATACTGTGATGTATTCTCGATATATAAAGTGTATACTTCTCAAAACTTAACCTTTGCAAACTGTATATTCAGGTGTAAACAACATTGGGGGTATTGAACAATAGGAAGGGTTTTGTTGACATTTTTGAACTTAGGTCAATCGAACAAATTCAACGGTATTTCATGCATAGGGTCTGGGAACAACTTTAGGCTGCAAGACGACAACGCAAGACAACATAGGGCAGCTGCATTGAGATAATTTCTTGATGCAGAAGGGGTGTAGAAGTTGCCATGGCCTGATTGCCTGTTTTGTTTAAGCCCGAGCACCGAAGCGGTCAGAAGCCGTAAGGATTTTGTAAGGATTTTTATTCTCCTTTTTACGCTTATTATTTTTAAGGTATTTTTTACACTTTTGACCCCTTTGCCATGGAGGAAAGGTTGCAAAACTAGGCGGCCAGATCAGAACCCGCGGAAAAAAGCAAACTGACATTGGTTACAGGGTCGCATCTAAAGAAATGGGCCCCAAACAGGTTTTCAGGAATAGTACGGCACAGGAATGAGATAGGAGCATGAAACTTTTCCCAGGAAGATGTATCGTCCCAAGGTGCGGAAAAAAAGCAATTTGGATTTAGTGCATAAAATCGGCATTTTCAGACGTGTCATACAGTATTTTAACGTAAGGCTCCTATAGATTTCACCCGATCATCGTCGAACAACTTCTTGCCCGATGTTAAATTGCGAAGAGCAAGGATATAAGGGAGCTTTTAAGGGTCAAAGTTGAAAAAAAGGGAACATCAAACACGGACCTCATGAAACTTCAATTAATCATAACTGTATCATCCCATGGCACATAAAAAAGCCTCAAGACACTGTAGCGGTTACAAGTGGTTCAGATTAATTTTGCTATTAGAAATTATCTGAAGATTAATAATACCTTAATAATGTCTCAAAGTCCGGGGCACCAGCTATCCACTTAGGAAAGCAAAAATAGCAACTTTGTCTCGTTTTATCAATGATTTATTCTCAAATGTTGATTAGTTTAATGTTCAGTTAAATAAATCAATATTAATAAATCCTAGTCACAATGATAATTTCCATAAAATAATGTAATAAAATAATTACTATTATAAATTTGGTAATATGACCTTAACACTGAAGGCTACAGAATCCTTGACTTGTTAGTTGTTGACTTTCCAATAATATCCACACAAATAAATCACAAACACTTCTGGTTACAATATAAGAACATTTATTTTAACCACAATGAAACTTAAGGTAACATCCGTTTTATACAAGCATAAAGCAAATACACTTACAGACTTAATAAAAGAAACTTCTAGAACAGGGCTATTCAATTAGTTTTGAATGGGGGCCGGTTGGTGGAAATTATCCAAAATGAGGGGCCAGAAAAAAATGCCTAAAATTGATGAGCATCACATCAATAGCTACATATACTGTAAAACACTACAACGACATAGGAGTGCATATATTGTCTTTATTTTATCAAATAGAGTTCACCAGCTTATCAAAAAAAATCCCTATTTGATTAACATAGGCTGCCTGTTGTTTAAGTGCTTAACAATCTTATCAGTTCAGGAAAACACAATAGGTTAACTCTTCAAACCTTGAACGCTTATCAAAATACATAGAAATAAATGTACTCTAAGTGCAACAGTTTATCAAAATACATAGAAATAAATGTACTCTAAGTGCAACAGCTTATCAAAATACAGGTAGGCCTAGGTTTACTAAGAGTGCAACAGCTTATCAAAAAACATAGAAATAAATGTAGGCTACTCTAAGCGCAACACCTTAAAGTGTTTCCCCCCAAAAATGTGTTTGTCAAGGGGTCACTGTCCAGGGTCATGGGAGGCGCGGCGAAAATTTTGGCTGTATTTTGATCAAAGACGCCAATGCACAGTACAGACATACAACAACTGCTTATTTGAATACAAAAAAACTACAGGCACTGAGTTTACAGTTGAGCAATTTTGTTTGCTATGTGAAGGAACAAATTTTGTGCAAACATGCAGACAATACAAATCAAAGTTCTACTGGTGCAATATTATGCAGACACACTAAATACAAATAATGGACCATACACTTACACTGCGGTACAATCGCGCGCGCAAAGCTGCATACACAGAGCAGCTGATAGAGAAACGCTTGTGCACATTTATTTACTGCAGATCGCAGCCTTTCGCGCAGTTATGACCATGCAAAAGCACACATCGCGGGTGCTAGTACATTAATTGTGCACCACAAAAAAAAATAATGTTGGCATTATTTGTCCCATGTGCATTTGTTTTTTATTATGGTCCTTCAATAAGCCTTCATGGTCCTTGATCTTGTTTGATGTTGTAATATTTGTAAAGTGTAGTTTCACTTGTAGTCTTTCTTTATTACTGCCGGCTTCTAGTCCTATTCCTCTGCACTGGAGCAGTGATTTGACGACTGCACAGTTTCATGTGTGCGGGAGAATTGCTCTTGACAGTGATTGAGTTTGCTTCTACCCAGAGAGCAGCAGGCGCACAGCGACATACTACACTCTACTTAGGCTAAAACACATATGAGGAAATTCCTCAGCGCAGTGCCAAATTAAATTGTTTTACCGCCACCATAAAAACCTGCTGAGCCAGATTATAACGGCACACACTGAAGTAAAACAGCATGAATAAAAGTGGAAAAAACTGTATATAGTAGAACAGCATGTGTTTGGTGTGTGTTATGTATTCATTGCACGGCTATACACAGCAGTAGTGCTCTGGGGCCTGAGAGCAACTTACTCTCAGTCAGCATTCTAGCAATCTGGGTTGCTCCCTGCACGGCAGAGTGGAGCCGTGGACTCACCACCGATCACAAGCTATTATCTCTGATCACTGACACAAATGGAGAGAGAGGACAGGGGTAGAGAAAGGTCTGAAGAGAGCATGTTCCAGGATCATTTAAGATTATAGCGCTGAGCAGTGAGTATTAAATCACAGGTGGATAAACCTTAACCAGCCAGTAATTGTCTCTATGAAAGCAAACCACCAGATTAAAAAAACAATCCATTACAGTTTAGGCAATAGCACCAATCGGATTGTATTTGCTATAATGTACAAGGTGAATTAATTAATAAAGCTTCATGTCAGCCTAAAAAGGTGGACAGATAGTGCTTGCAAAGGAGCTGGCTGAACATAGTGAAGGTAAATAGTTTAGTTTTATTTCACATACAAATAATATAAAAAAACATAGTGATCCAACATAAACAGTACATGTGTGGGTGGGGCAGATACCTGTACAGGCTTGTATGAAAACCACACCCACACAAGTACATTTGAATATATGAATGCAACCAGGGCCGGCCCTGACCAATTTGGCGCCCTAGGCAAGATTTTAGCTGGCGCCCCCCATTGCATTGCAGTCAGGTCCACCACTGTTCATACACTCACACAGAACTGGATAGCTTTGTTTTTGACATTTAATTTTATTTTAGATAGAAAATAACCCATATAAAATAAAAACCATATTACAAAACAAGTAGGGATGGGAATCGAGTTCAGAACCGGTGCCGAGTCAACCAATTTCTTGGAATCGTTAACATGCGTGCTTAACGATGCCGCTTATCGGTTCCGCTCGTTGCAAATGCGTCATGACTTCAGACACGCGCTGCATTGTTTTGGTTCAGAACGCAGCAAACATGGCGTCGAGGCAGAAGCGCTCTAAAGTTTGGTTGTAATTCAAGCGAAAAGGTGACAATACGGCCACTTGCAACAATAGTAAAGTTTCCATTTCATCAAACGACTCGAGCACGAGCACAAGCAAGCGCGCAGACTGCGATCCTGACGGTTAAACGTTTAAATGTCCGCTGCCTTACTAGTCGGTACCAGAATTGTCCATCACTTGGATTTGAACATAAAATGTATGAATTAACGTGTGTGTAGACCTAGGTGTGGGCAAGTGAAAGGGGGAGATACATAAAAAGGCGAGAGCAGCATAAAGCAAAGCAAAAAGGATGTCTTTACCGCTGCCAAAGGCCCGCTGTTTACTCTCGTTCATCAGCTGTTATTGCTGCCTTTACGCACGGTGGTGGAGACGAACCCAAAACACGGCGGGACTCGGCTCCGGTGTTAAGGAAACGTTTAACAAGACATTTTATAAAGAGAGTTAAAATAACGCTCTCTGGCTTCCGGCTTAGCGATCAATGGAGTAAGACGTGACTTTGGAAGCTCCTGCAACATTCGCTTAATTATTTAATTTTGGCACATTTTTACTCTTTCTTTTGGTGTGAATTTATTTCCCAACTCATTACTTTCGACTTTTTGCCTTCCAAAATGCCTCCTAAACCGAAACCCGGGAGCAATTTACCTCCACAACCACAAAGGCCTGCCGCGAATACGGCATCCCCGCCACACAGTGGCCATGCACGCCCGGACAGAGGCGCTAGCCCCCCGGCAGATATTGCTAGCTCCGGTTTTAAGGACGAGCTGCTCCGCTCCCTACGCAGCGAGATGGCTGCTATTTTCAAGACTGAGCTTCATACAGCTCTGGGCGAGAATTTATCTTCTATCAAGACGGAGCTGCAGGCAGTAAAGTCGGAGTTATCTCAAACTATAACCAACATCCAGTCCGAGGTAAACACTCTAAAGTGCACCGTAGGCGAAATGGAAACTTCCCTCTCCACTTGCACCGACGACGTTGCCGAACTTCAGGCTAAAGTGGACAATATGGCGGCCGAACTCGCAAGGTTGGACAATAAATGTGAGGATCTTGAGGCTAGATCACGGCGCAATAATATAAGGATCCTGGGTATTCCTGAGGGTTCGGCCAACTCTTCCACTACAACGGCCGTCTCTACTCTGCTCAAGGAGGCATTTAAACTTGACAAAGAGCCCCTCCTCGACCGCTCTCACCGCACCCTTCAACCGAAACCAGGACCCGGAGATCGCCCTCGCCCTATTATCGCTCGTCTGCATTATCACACGGACTGTGTCGACATCCTGAGGCGCGCCAGAGCCGAACAGCGGATCAAGATTGGTGATATGGTTATCTCTGTCTTCCCTGACCACACAGCGAAAACGGCCCGAGCTCGAGCCGCTTTTAACGACGCCCGCCGCCAGCTCCGCGAGATACCAGGGATTCGTTTTGGACTGTTCTACCCGTCGCGCCTCCGTATTACGCACAACGGTGCCGAGAGGGAATTCACATCGCCAGAAAAGGCCAAGGCGTTCATCTCAACATTGAGCAAGTAAGAGGACTGTCAAAAGAGTAATGTTGATGTTGCAGTCTACCTCTTAATGGACACTCGCTAATTATTTTATCTTCACACCAATTTAACGTTTAAGTGGACCTGTTTATATGTGCCCTATTGTTCATCACCGACAAGTTTGCAGGAGCCCAAGCTATTCTGCTCCTGTTAGTTCAAAGCTGTAAGTATGTTTCTTACTGATTCGACTCTCTGTGAGTCAGCACTGGGTTCTCCATCGTTTGAGGATGGGGTCGTTGTAAGTGCTTTGGGGTGGGAGGGAGGGAGGAAGGGGGGGCGGGCGTACTGTGTTTGCTATTTTGGCTGTTATGTCCACCTTGTGTTTACTTTTCTTTTGTCATGCCTTTTTTTTTTTTTTTTTTCCCTTTTTTTTGGGTGGGTGTGGGGCTCCATGCTCATTGTTTTTCTTTATCTTAACTAATGACTGCTAATACTAGTAATTCGGGAATCCCTCACTTCGGCTCCTCAGTAAGGTTTGTGAGCTGGAATATTAAAGGTATGGGGAGCCCCATTAAGAGGTCGAGAGTATTTGCTCATTTGAAACGTCTAAAACCTGATTTAGTGTTTCTACAGAAGACTCATATGCGTACTAAGGACCAGGTCAGACTAAAATGCCCCTGGGTTTCTGAGGTATATCATTCAAATTTCAACTCTAAAGCCAGAGGGGTTGCCATATTAATTAGTAATAAAATTCAATTTTCAGCTTCCAAAATTATTTCTGATACGAATGGCAGATATTTAATCATCTCAGGTACACTGTCTCATGTTCCCATTTTATTGGTAAATATATATGCCCCCAATTTTGATGACCCACACTTTATGAATAAGTTATTTGAGCGCCTCCCTTTATTGAACAACACCCTGCTTATATTTGGTGGCGACATGAACTGTGTAATTGACCCCAAACTTGACCGCTCTAGTCACCGCTCCCTGACCCCATCGTCAATGTCAAAGGCAATTTCTGACTTTATGTCAAAAAATGGTTGCATTGATCCTTGGAGATTCCTTAACCCCCATTTAAAAGAATACTCCTTTTTTTCACCAATGCATCAGTCCTTTTCTCGAATAGATTATTATTTTATTGATGCCAAACTGATTTCTAAAGTGAAAGCTGCTGAATATCATCCTATTGTTATTTCTGACCATGCCCCTCTCTCTCTGGATATTCAGCTTTCCCCTCAACCTAAGTATTCTGGTTTATGGAGGTTCAATACCTTACTTTTGTCAGACCAAAAATTCAACAAGTTAATTGCGACCACAATTGATGATTTTATGGCGACCAATCAGAACGAGTTGGAACCTATCTCTTCGTCATTGCTGTGGGAATCACTAAAAGCGGTCTTGCGGGGCCAAATTATTTCCTATTCTGCACATTTGAACAAAACCCGTAAAAATAAACTTCAAGAACTCTCCACTAACATTGGCAATTTAGATCATCAACTTGTTGCCGGCCCCTGTCCTAATTTGCTCAAACGTCGTGTAGAATTACAGACTGAATTTGATCTCATCACAACCACTGATGCGGAGCGTTTGCTTTTGCGCTCACGCTCTACATATTATGAACATGGGGATAAGGCAGGTCGACTCCTGGCTCACCAGCTACGCCGCCAGGGAGCCTCACGTGTAATCGCTCAGATAAAAGATTCGTCTGGCAATTTACATACTGACCCTACTTCCATTAACTCGGTTTTTTCATCTTTCTATTCCTCCCTATATAAGTCGGAGTCATCATCTGACCCCACCGAAACTAATTCTTTCTTAGACAGTCTAAATTTCCCTGTAATAAATCCAGACGTTGCCAAACAACTGGACTCACCACTCACCGTAGAGGAAATCACTTGCGCTATGAAAACCATGCAAAATAATAAAGCTCCTGGCCCGGACGGATACCCAGTTGAATTTTTTAAACAATTTCAGCTTAAACTGGCCCCCCTGTTGCATTCTGTTTACATTGAATCCCTACAGAATGGCTCTCTGCCTCCCACTTTGAGGCAAGCCTCAATAAGTCTGCTTCTAAAGAAAGACAAAGACCCTAAGCTCTGCAGCTCATATAGACCCCTCTCGTTAATAAATGTGGATGCTAAGATCCTTGCTAAGGCTCTGGCCCGTCGTTTGGAAAACATTCTCCCCACTATTGTCTCAGAGGAACAAACTGGATTCATAAAAGGACGCCAGCTGTTCTATAATGTACGCACCCTGAACTAGTTATTTCTGTTGATGCCGAAAAAGCTTTCGACCGGGTCGAATGGGACTACTTGCTGGCTGTGTTGAACAAATTTGGTATGGGTACTATATTCAATTCGTGGATACGCCTGCTTTATACAGCTCCACAAGCCAGTGTCACTACAAATGGCATTCAATCCAGCTTTTTTACTCTGTCTCGTGGCACTCGGCAGGGATGTCCCTTGTCCCCTTTATTATTTGCCCTAGCAATAGAACCCCTGTCTATCTATCTCAGGTCCTCTCCCATTTTCACCGGTGTATCAAGGTCGGACATGGTATTTAAGCTTTCTCTTTATGCTGATGACCTATTACTGTATGTCTCGGACCCAGTTCGTTCTATACCAGCCATCTTATCCTTCCTAAAGACATTTGGTTCATTTTCAGGGTATAAAGTGAATATTTCTAAGTCTGAATGCTATCCTATTAATGCTTCTGCACTACAACTTAATCAGGCTAATATTCCTTTTAAGTTTAGCCCATCTGGCTTCAAGTATCTAGGGATCAATGTAACAAGAACATTAAAGTTACTTTTTTCTTCCAACTTTTCCCCCCTTCTGTCCAAAATCAAATCTGACCTTCAAAGATGGAGAAGTTTACCCTTATCTTTGATTGGAAGAATTAATACAGTGAAAATGAACATTCTGCCAAAATTTCTGTTTTTGTTTCAATGTCTCCCCCTATTTTTGCCTAAAAGTTTTTTTAAAACCATTGATCAAATTATTTCAGGCTTCTTATGGTGTGGAAAGGTTCCCAGAGTCCGTAAATCATTATTGGAGAGATGTAAATTTAATGGTGGTTTATCTCTCCCTAATTTTCAACTGTATTACTGGGCGGCACACATCCACAAAATTACATTTTGGTTTAATTCAAGTGATCCACCATGGTGTAAGTTGGAGGCTCAGTCTTGTTTTTTGTCTTCTCTATTGGCCCTACTTACCTCCTCTATCCCAACCAGCCCCTCTGGCTTCACAAACAACCAAGTAGTGAGTTCCACACTCAAGATCTGGTACCAATTCAGGAGACAGTTTAAATTTACTTCGGCTTCAACTTCAGCTCCCTTACTAAAGAATCACCTATTCAAACCCGCACTCATAGACTCCACCTTTTCTGTATGGCACGGTAAAGGCCTGATATTTTTTAAAGACCTGTATAGAGACGGTATTTTCCGTAGCTTTACAGACCTGTCTTGTGTATATCAGCTCCCTCCCTCTCATTTATTTCGCTATTTTCAAATCAGACACTGTGTCAAATCGCTATTTCCAACCTTCCCCTCCTTACCTACGGTTCAGTTGTGGGAAGAGTTTATCTGTTCCAGCCCCTTTCAAAAATCTCTTATTTCTAAAACGTATAACAAACTCCTGTCCTATGATAACTTACCATCCACTAAGGTCAAGACGGTCTGGGAGCAGGAACTGGGGCTGAACTTAGAGGATAGCTACTGGGAGTTAGCTCTTGACAAAATTCACAAAAGCTCAACTTGCGCTCGTTTGACACTCATACAGTTCAAAGTGATATTTAGAGTCCATTTTTCCAAAGCTCGACGGTCACAAATTTATCCCAGTGTCATCGATAGCTGCGACAGATGTCATTCTTCATCCTGTAATTTAACCCATATGTTTTATTCTTGCCCTCTACTATCTCGCTTCTGGCAGAACTACTTTGATACAATGTCAAAAATACTTTTGAGGACAATAACTGTGTCTCCCCATATTGCTATATTTGGGATACCTGTTGATTACAAGCGTTATACTTCCAAGCACTTAGACATTTTAGCCTTCACCTCTTTACTGGCGAGACGGCAGCTTCTCCTTAACTGGAAGTCAACTAAAGCTCCCTCCAGCTCTCGATGGCTCAGTGATGTCATGTCTTTCCTCAAGTTAGAGAAGATTAAATATTCCTTGCGAGGTAACACAGACAAGTTCTACAACAAGTGGCAATCCTTCTTAACGTTTTTCAACTCGCTTTCTTCTATGTCTCTTGACTGATAGGCCCCACCCCACCCCCCCCTTTTATTTTATTTTTGTATTTTATTTTATTTTGGTGTGCTAATTGTTTTATTTGTATTATTTGTGTATTTTTGTATTATTTACATGTTATTGTATTTTAAATATTATTACTATTATTATTATTTTTATTATGATGATTATTACAGCTTGATTATCCCTTCCTGTAATGTTTGTTAAAAAAAAAGAAAAGTCAGAAATATGGCATTTGTTTTGACTCGCTGTCAAGTTGACATTTCTATGTATGCACTGTGCCATATTTTCAATAAAAATATTGAAAAAAAAAAAAAATAACGCTCTCTGCCCGATACAAAAAGATCTGCCTTGGATTACTTGATGGAGCGATCGATGTGTATAAAACCATTCGCTACGTGTGTCTGATGACGGGCCATTATATTAATAATAAACACAGCGCTGCACATAAGAACAGCATGTACATTGTAAAGCTGAGATGGAGGGGTGACTCCTCGTCACTGGCGTGGTGAAGAATAAGCAAAGCGATAGATTCTCTTTTAGCCTTTCTTGCGTATTTATTCTCTTCTTGAATAGCCTACATGACTGACTGCTTCAACAACAACGTACAACGTGACAGTTTGACCTGAGGCGTTCCTTCAAGGGTTCCTTCACGTTGCCTTTTCAGAGTAAGGGCGCAATCATCATATAATAATAACACTGAACATAAATTAAATATCTCGTATCCTTCCTGAGAGGGCAAACATGATGATTTTTCTGCATAAAAATGGTTAATTTGCCAAAGTTGATAGTTGGTCTTATCTTTTCAAAAGACTTGTTTATATTTATTATGTCAGTTGAATTTTGTTTCAAGTGCAAATGAGCACTGTTAATATTCCAAAAGGCACAAGCTCTTCCTTGACTGTTTTCAGTCTGTGTTTTTAGTTTTTAGGGAACATAATGGCATTTGGGCTTAAAAGCTAAACATTTATTTTTTTGTTTGGACCAATTAATGTGAAAATTGACAATTTCCTAATCCTAAAGTAGCCTACTCTTGATTATCTTTCAAGGCACAGACTAGACACACCTCTGATCAGATATTAAAGAGAGATAATAAAAACAAACTAATTTAACTCTCACCCAATGAGAATCGATAAGAGAATCGATAAGGAATCGGATTGATAAGCAGAATCGGAATCGGAATCGTTAAATTCTTATCAATTCCCATCCCTAAAAACAAGTGACATAACATTAAAAAATTAATACAATATTACGATTCGCACAAAAAAATGCAGACGTTAAAATTTAAAATTATAATCTATAACAAGTATAGTTTAAATAAATTATAACTTTGCATTGAATATAATTCCACACAAAAGCTATATTACAAAATTAAATGACAGAGACCTCTGGTTTGTACTGCTATTTAACTTGATTCCAACAGAGAGCTGTCTACATTTAGATGTTAAGACCTCATCTTCATATCTCAACAAGCTCACCTCACCTTGCTACAGCCTGACTACTCTTGCCTTTGGGTCTATTGGTGAAGCCTTTATTCCTCATGCTGCATCACTGGGCTGTGCTGAGGTGGAGAAGATGTCTGCAGGACAGGTGGCCCAAAGTATTTCAAATGAAAACCTGAAGAGAAAAGAGAAGTATACATGTTGTTACATTATTTATATTAATTAGGGCTGTCAAGCGATTAAAAAAATGTATCTAATTAATTACAGGCTCTGTGATTAATTAATCTAAATTAATCGCATACTTTTATGACACTTTTATACCTGTTTATAAACAGCTGTATAGCCTGCTACAGTTTGTTTTTCTCTCTCTCTCTCTCTCACTCTCTCTCTCTCTCTCTCTCGCTCTCTCTCTCTCTCTCTCTCTCTCTCTCTCTCGCTCTCCGTCTCTCGTAACTTCTGTCTATGCTTATGCCGATTCATTCACCATCGTCGTACTCATAGGCAAAAATATTGAGAGACACACACACACACACACACACGTTTACGCGGACGACGAGACAGCTAGCAAACAAAATTGAGACACGGGGAGAAAGATTGAGAGATACTGTTTTGAACCTAGCCTACATTGTTGCACCCACTAAATCAATAATGCACAGACACTGGCTGCGGAGAATAAAGTAAGATGTCTTCCTACCTTCATGCTTATTAAACCGTCTATAGAGCCCTCGGCCCCCTGTTTCTCTCTTTACTTTTCTCCCTTTCACCCGCGCGGGCTGTGTCTGCTTCAGGTGCAGCTCGGTGCAGCTACGCACCACTTTTGCACCGGGTCAAAGGGCATTATAGAAGTGCGATTAATCTGCGTTAATTTTTTTAATCGCGTTAATTTTTCTGTGATTAATTAATCGAAATTAACGCGTTAATTTGACAGCCCTAATATTAATACATGGTGAAAAGCTTTAAAATGGAGATAAGATTAAACTCTCATCATTAAAATGAAATGCAGTTTAGCATCTAACCAGAGTGAAGAGAAGCAGTAACTAATGGAAAGCTATAGGTAAGGTACCTGTATTATTTTTGTTGTATTTGCTCCCCCTGGGAAGAGTCATTCAGAGATTTGCTGATGTTTCGTACCACATGTATGCTGATGATATCCAGCTGTACTGCACGTTCAAACCAACTGAGTTCCAGAGGCTTGATTCCTTAGTTCTTTGCTTAGCAGAAATAAAGCAATGTCTAAGTCTCCAGTTAAATTCAGATAAAACTGAAACACTGGTTATTGCCCCTGATAAATTAATTCCAGGGATTAACCAGTACTTGGGTGACCTAAGCCAGTCTGTCAAACCTAGCCTAAGAAACCTCGGTGTTATTTTTGACAAAGACATGTCATTAGTGCAGCACTGCAAACAGCTAACCAGGAACTGCTTTTTGCAGTTGAGGAACATCTCTAAACTCAGGCAAATGGTGTCACAAAATGATTTAGAGCTGATCATTCATGCTTTTGTGTCTTCGCGTTTAGACTATTGTAACAGTTTGTTTTCATGTCTAAACAAGAAGGAGCTGTCTCGCCTGCAGTTAGTGCAAAATTCTGCAGCGAGAATTCTGACCCGCTCTAATTGGAGGACTCACATATCCCCTATTCTAAAAGCTCTGCATTGACTGCCAGTGTCCTTTAGGACCAACTTTAAAACTCTGGTTCTAACTTTTAGAGCTTTGCATGATCAGGCTCCATCCTATGTCAGTGATCTGATTCAGCCTTACCCCCCTGCTAGGGCTCTGAGTTCTGTGGAGCAGAAACTGCTGATGGTTCCACGTACTCGTTTGCGGACCAGAGGTGACCGATCCTTCCAGGCTGTTGCTCCCAAGCTCTGGAACGATCTTCCCGGAGAGGGGGGGGGGCGCTTAAATTTATTTTTATATCCTCAGTAGTTGTCATATTCTAAGCTTACTAATTATAGTATTAACAGTATTGGTAAAACAAATTAAAATAAAGTTGTTAGCCTTTTTTTTTTTTTTTTTTTTAGCGGTGCCCCCTGCAGCATTTGCCTATACTGCCTATGCCCAGGGCCGGGCCTGAATGCAACATAATCCAAAAAATAAATTCAAATAAATGAGACATACAAAGTCAAGCCATCAAAGAAATACAAAAAAACTCAGATAAATATGTTCTAAAACAATCAGTGTAGGGAGTATATACGGTATATGGGGTTAAACTTAAATATAAATTAGTCATGTTGGACCTATGAACAGGATCATTCTGGTTTCGAGTAATTGCGACTCAATAACTTATTCGCCTTTACCCGCATTTGGTGAGTGCTCATTTTGAGCCCTCTAAAAACTGTTGTGCATCACTCCTCTGTGTCTATAGGAGACACTATCTTGTCATTAGCAACCTGTCGCTCAAGTGCAAATAGACTTGTATTTATCTTCACACGTAATACATTTTAATAGCGAAAGGGATCAAAACTGTCTACTTGTTTGAACCCTGCCGGTTAAAAACAGCAACGCAAACGGAAAAATTATCTACGTGTTGATTTACATACAGAGCAGGTAAATGGAATCAGATCACAAGAAGAAGCATGTGTACTGCCAGGTGTGAACACACGGACTGAGAGCTGTCCACTTGTGTTCGAATCACTCAAACCACATGTTAGTGCCAGATGGAAACAGGTTCTTAATGCGCACGGGTTAGGGATTTGGAATTTTGAGCATACTTGTATCCGATTTTCGTTGCTACATGGATGTATTGGGTCGAGGGGAACAGTCTCATATAAATTGACGTCAGGATCACCGTCTGTGCTTGTGCCCGTGTCTGCTCATTAGCATATGTACACTTCTCCCAACTGTGCTAGGGCTGAGGAGGTGTACCGTGCTAGAGTTTGTTATCGTCAGATGTAGTATGTAGAATAGAAAAAGAAAGAGTATGCGATTCGGAACGCAGGGTACATGTTATGCTAACATGTTAGACATAACCATAAGGTAATAATGTGTGCTGCTGTCCCCAAGTGGTCTAAAACACCAGTATATACCACTAAGTAGGGGAGAGTGGCCTAAGTTGTGCCACTTTTTACTCAAAGTCATTTTAAAGTGAGGCCATGACAGTAAAGTCTCCAACTCAAATATGTACATATATTTCAGGATGTTGTGCATCCCTGGCAATAAAAACTTTGGATCTGGAATAAACTGTTTAAGAAATAGGGGAGAATGGGGTAATCTGAGACACTTTTTACATTTGCTCCCCTCTAAGCGAGCTAAAATTATTTATCACTCAAATTTACACATTTCCCATTAAGGGCAGTGAAAATATGATTGTTTTAAAAAAAGTTGTCATGTGGCTCACTTTACCCCAGCTGTGGGGTAAACTGAGACAGACCAGAAAAATCAAGGGGGTAAAGTGAACCAGTTGGGGGTAAACTGATCCACTTACTTTTTCCACTCTGAAACTACCATAACAACACATATTGTAACAGTTAGAATCCTGAAATGTAGCCACACATTCCAGAACTAAAGTCAGACTAGTAAAATAATGATGGGGTTTGGTCAATTAAGCAAAGCAAATTTTATAAACACTTAAGTAACTCTGAACAAAATCAAATACAACATATTATAATTCAAAAGGTTTTAATAAGATTCAAATTAAAGATAGTTTGAAGAAGTTAGATTAGAACACAGTCTGGGGGTCAGAACACAGGACCCTTAGAGCCAGCTTGTGTCTGGGGGTCAAAGCATAGGAAAATCAGAACCAGCGAGAACAGCCTGGGACTCAGAACCCAACTGGATTATAACATCAGCCTGTCATACTCTACAACTAGGCCTATACATTCCAGCACTGAAGGTTACAGGGAAAGATGAGAAGGTGCTCTTTTCCGTGTGGTTGCCCCAGGTCTTCCTGGTGTATTTCCTTGGCATGATGGCTTTTCTACAATGTGTATGACATTAAAATAAAGCAAACGTTGTGTAATATTACATTAAAATATGTTTAAGACTAAACTGAACTTGTGCCTCATGGTGGGGGAAAGTGAGACAGTGCCTCACTTTCCCCCACAGCATTTGGCTCACTTTCCCCCACCACCACAATTTCAGAAAAAAACTACCTCTCTTAGCATTTCAGGCTAATCTTTAGCTAATATCATCACATGGTTTTTATATGTTGGTAGTTCATCAACACGTATGATAGAAGTTTTTCTACGTGAATACATTTGCTTTGGCACAACAGTTGATTAAGTTGACAGCAAGAAAATTTACTTTGACATGCAAAATACCTATTTTGGTGAAAAAAACATGCTTACCACAGCACAATAAGGTCCTCTCTTTCAGGGTCATGGGGAAATGAGAGGGGCTTGAAAACATATATCTCACATGACCAAAAATGTTTTCCGCTGCCTAGATAGAGGGGGTGGCTCACATTACCCGATGCCTCAGATTCCCCCGTTCTCCCCTATAGCTTTCGGAAAAAAAGTTGTCTTGTGGCACAACTTGCCCCCGGTGTGGTGTAAGTTGTGCCACAAGAGAGAATACCATGGGGTAAATTGTGCCATTGATATATATCTCATAAACTGTAATGCAAGACAAATCCATAAGACAATTACTTATTTAAGGTTTATTTAAAGTAAATAAAGTAAATATTTTACAAAGATTGAAGGTACATTTTCTTAAACAAGGCATAGCAGATCTAGGTGGTTTTACCTGCAAAGCTCACAATGACAAAGTCACCATCATCATCTTTCTGGCCATCTGAACTCTTGTCAGTGTTGTCGTTAAGTGGAATGGAGATGTCAGTCTCTTCTGAGCTACTGTAGACGATCACTTTCTTTTTGGTGACCAGCGTATACAGCCATGTCACTGGCACCACTTTTAGAAATGTACTTCGCACTAGTTGCTCCGTGCTTGTGGAACCAACTGCCACCTGACAAATGTGATTCCCCCTCCATTTCTGCCTTTAAATCCAGGCTCAAAACCCATATGTACACCCTGGCTTTTCCTCCCCATTAACTATCTTACCTCTGCACTACTATCTTTGTTTATATGTGGATGTATGGGCTTTATGTCTTTTATTTTGGTTATTGTTATTTTACCTTCATTGTTTACCTACTGAATGTACTATGTACAGCACTTTGGACAGTGCAAACTGTCATAAATGTGCTTTTATAAATAAATTTTACTTACTTACTTACTTACTTACTTACTTACTTACTTATAACTCACCTAGGCCCTTTGGCACAAATCACCCCAACCCCAGAAATTGGGATAATAAGCTGCTAACTGTATTGACTCAAAGTGTACCATACTAAAGCACTAAAACATGTGTCAAATGTTTTCAAACTTGTCTATAATTGTTCAGACACAATAATCAAAAAACCTTGATCATGGAAATTTTACTTTGTAAGGCAAAACACATTTTTGTTTTAGCTTAAATGTGCTTATATCTCCCTTCTTAACAGGATGAGTCAAATGGATGGCTCTTCTTAAATATGTGGTCACATTTCCAATTTCTTCCACGGTTTTCTAGAAACAAGGGGTGGCACAACTTCCCCACCGGCACAATTTAGGCCACTCTCCCCTAATATGAAATGTGTTCCAGAGGAAGGCACAATGATAATACATTAGTTTTAGGCACAATAAAATAAACAGAAGGATGAAAGAGGGATTTTAGTGGCAGAAAAAGTAAGGTTATAAACCAAATAGGGTCTTAACATGAAAGTGTCCTCAAGGAGGGCCATGTGAGTGTGTCTCTGCTCTGCTGACTTCCTGCTGTGTACTTATTTTCCATTCAACCCTTCTGATGACACCA
This sequence comes from Ammodytes marinus, assembly GCF_949987685.1. Taxonomy (NCBI): domain Eukaryota; kingdom Metazoa; phylum Chordata; class Actinopteri; order Uranoscopiformes; family Ammodytidae; genus Ammodytes; species Ammodytes marinus. The sequence goes on from NC_137221.1 coordinate 26,864,417, forward strand.
GATTTACAGGAATAGTTTTTTTGGAGCTGGAGGAGTAGGTATAGCTGAGTAATCAGTGTGTGTACCATACAGACCCAACGCCTTATCAGCAAGCCTGTGTTGTCTTCCTAGTTAGTGGGGGACAGTTTGTCCTCCAGGGTCATGTTGGGAGAATCCACTCATCACTGTCTCCCAACACAAACAAGGTGTACTCAGAAGCTATAGAGGGGCTGGACCGATACAGCAGATTATTATCAGTCTTATATAACATCAGTCTGTGGAGTTTTAAAGGGGCCTTTAATGTGATTGTGATTTTCGAGACGAGCAGTGGCAGAAACCAGCAAGGTATTGGATTATATCAGGTCCCCATCCGGTGGCCTACCATGCTAGGCAACTGTGTTAGCAGGCTTAGGGACTCTCTCTCACTAGACAATCGGTGGCTAGATCTATTGATAAGATTATTCGCTTTTCGGAGACGCTAGTGAGCAGGCAATGGAGTAGGTTGTGTTTTACTCAGCTCCTCCACCTTCGCTAAGTTTAAATAAAAAACAGCAAATTTTTAAGCCCTTTGATGGTGACAAATGACACATAAAGCTCTTAAGCATGGGTAAGACCAAGTAAAATAGCCCAAGGACGCTGAACAATCTTTCGGGGAGTGAAGGGACTTTTTGTCAAACAAGCTAGCTAGCAGCTCACCAGGCTTGCGCCAGTGACTCTTGGCAACATTGATGGAGGATGACTCCCTGTATGCTATCATACAGGCCATTAGATGGGGGTCAGCCCTATGTTCCCACATGTCTAAGAATTTCTAAGATTTTCCTTCCCTCAAAATTAGGCCCTATTGTAACCCAGGGTTACATAACACCTTTTAATTTAATCAAAACCCAGTGGAATAGTTGTCACTTATCAGAAAAGAAATGCATGGCTTGTATATTGTCGTTTAAATAGTGACACAAAGTGATAGACATATAAGAGAAAAGTATTGCAAATAAGTGCATTTATTTTATGATATCTGATTAATATGGTGTGATTTGTTTAATCACCTGTCAATTAAAAAGATCGCTTGGCAACTGTTTGGCTCAGTAGCCAATAAGAAATTAGACCCGCCTCTTCTAACCGTCAGTAGACGGCAGCTACGGTGATTCATCCTTTTCGGGACTAGCCACAGAAGAGAGAGACCGTTAGCGACTATTTTTAAACAGTTGGCTAAAGAAAAGAGATTCCCCCCGTCACTAAAAGTCCCGAAAAGCCCGCACAGCGATTTCGAAACCCTTGGTGAGTCTCCAGGTGTAAAAATTAGATTTAGAATTGTGTTTTTAGTGTGGTAAATAACACGCTAACTAGACGCTACTAGCTGCTAACTAGCCGCGGCTAACACTGTTGGCTAACGTTCTAGCATAGCACGCAGTGACACTGCACTTGGCGTGCCGTGACTGATCTGGGGGAGGGGATATGAGGCCTGTTGCTGGGGCTGCGTCTGCTGGCCGGACTGTAGGTTTAGCGGTGGGTTGAGCATTTCTTCCACTGTGTGATGTTGCGGTGTGTTGATGTGTCAGTGATGCTGCTAGCTGTGTTTATTTGCCTTATGGTGAAAAACAATATGAGCTGTAAAGCTGTGAGTTAAAGGTGCTAGCTTTGAAATGATAAATTCTTCCAGTGACTAATCTATAGCTTGCTGAGTATAGAACAACAGAATGAAAATACAATTTAAATAGGTTTTTGAAGTGTTTTATTTGAACAGATTTATATAGAGAGTTAAAAGTGTCAATCATTTATGTTTTACACTGTGTTAAGTTACCTAGAATATGATATGACTTATGACTGAAATGTATAATTAGATAGACAGACTACTAATGAGTCTTTTGGCTTTGTTGTCAAGGCCGGGTTTTTTGTGTGGATCGGATAAAAGATATTGAACCCTGGAACGTCTGTATCGTGCTCGCCCTCCCTGGAGTCCCGCAGCGGTGTGCAGACTGGCGAGCTACCCCATCAGAGCGATCCTTTTGGACCCAGAACGAAAGGGAAATACTTAGTTTCTGCAGTGTGGTAGGACAAGAGACATTGATTGATTTAGATTTGTCTTCAAAAGGACCAAACACATGGACTGATTCAAACTTTAGAATAGGCTGATTGTATTTTTTACTGTGTTTTATTAGTGTAATTGAAATGTGTAATTGAGGGATGTTTTAATTAGTCAGAGGTATTTTGAAACAGTTTTTTTACATTTATTTTTAAGGGTTGACTCTTTTCCAGAGTCTTTGCCTAAGAGCAAGGTGTGTCTTAAATTAAAAACTTCCTGGTTTCAGTGAGAATATATAGTAAATAAATAGCAACCTAAATATAGATAACCGAAGTGGCCATAATAAAATTAATAATTAGATAATATAAATATAAACCTAAACATAGATATCTTGATAATAAATAAGAAAAGTGGCCATAAATAATAAAGACTAAATAGATAAAAAAAAAAAATTAAAAGTACCAAATTAATTAAAGTAAATGAAACCAGGAAGGGTGACATAAAATAAGGGTATAAATAAGAAAGGTGTTTGTGATAATTTTAATCTTTTCCACATTTTATTTTAAATAATTTCATATTCTACATAATTGTTCTGTTGATAATTTTTCTACTTAAATAAACCCAAAAGGTAAGAGAGAAAAACAGCATTGAAAATAAGAAAAAAAAGAAAGACATTCTCTTTTCTTTGAAATATATATATATATATTGTTTCCGTGTGTCATTTCTTGTGCAGACAGTTACCATATCTCTCCTTAACGAACCCTAGATTCTTCTGATGATTTAGCCCATATATTGATTTATTGATTGTATACTAGTAGCAGTGTTTTATTAAAAAAACACCAGGTACCGGTTACACTATGTTCAGACAGCTTGATGGTCCCAGAGCCCTATGTTCCTGAAAATGGCGATTAGGTTCAGGCATCACAGCTGGGGGGTTAGGGTAAGGGGATGGGGAGAGGTTAGAATAGGAGTGATACCGACACACACAGACATACTTTTCTCTATTATATAGTTAGATTACTTGTGGGACCATCCGGCTGTGGGAAGATGGACACGCTCCTGTGGAAACATAGAGCCAACATTTTGAAATAAATCGTAGAAATGTGGGAACATAGAGTTGTGGGAACATAGGCACGCTCCCATTAGACAAAATGAAAACTTTATCACCATGAGGCTTGAAAACATAGTCATCCCTTGCTGGGGTGAAAACTAGTTTGGTCGCAAACTCTTCCCACATAACCAGCCTGGAGGAGACTAGAGACCAGTATGAGGCGCGCTTCGCCAAGCTGGAAAAAAGAGGGGAGGAGAGAGAACTGAAAAATCAGAGGAGAGGATAGATGTAACCCAGCAATCAGAGGAGAGTATAGGGGATGGAACGGACCAATCAAAGGATAGGAGAGGAAAGGAAAGGATAACGGATCAAAAAGAGGAGAGAGGAGAGCAAACTGATCAAGCAGCTTAACCCAAACACAGCTATGTCAATGTGAGCTCTCATATCACTTAACAATCTAATCTAACATTTTACTTCACACCTCAGGCAGCTGCTTGTCTCCAGTGCTGCTGTGGAAATGAAACATTCTCTACATTCCTGACTCTGGGCTGCTCCCACCAAGGTCACTGTAGGCCCTTAGGCTCATGCATAACAACTCTCTGCAACTCCATCATCATGGCTATTATTTCCCCAACCAGGCAGCCAAAAGTAGCACAGTCGAGTCAACACCACACTCATAGAGTACACATGGTGATTTGTCTGTGCTGCACATCTACACAGGATATAATTGTACAATGGGTGTTTTTGGGAGCAATCAACAGATTTCAATAGGCTGGAACAATTCCATTTTTGTATTAGGCTGCACTCTACTGAGCTCAGGTATATGACAAAAACCCATGCTTGTTCCTGATTAGACTGTTGAGAGCACTTACTGATTCGTCCCTGTCTTGCAATCAGTGAAGCATCAGGATGAAGCAACCCAACTCTCCCCTGACAACTCCCACATGAGTCAATTGTGACTAAAATCCTCACATCGCTTTATGACTCCTGACATGTGCTATTTTTATAAGCTGTGTAACTCATTTGACGAAAAAATATCACAATATCAAATGTGAGGTACTCCTCAGTGGAATATAGTAATAATGTCCATGGCGATACATATCTGTTTTGCTTCTCTCATCAAACTATTGCTGTGTTGAACATATAATATTAATAAAAACAAAATATCAGCAAGTACTTTGAAAATAATGTGAAAATTATTTGGGATAGACCTGTTCCCATTTACACGTTACCATTCACACACACATAGCAATTTAGTTTTTCAGTGTCTTGCTCCGGCACTTGGATATGTGGGGGGGCACGGGGGATCAAACCACCAACCCTGGAACCCCTTAAAAACAACCACGACTTTTATATACGGTAAGTCTGAGAATTCAATGAGTGATTGTGGAGAGCTTTTCATCTGCTCTGTCTGAACTTTAGTATGAGATGCATCAACTGAAGCTGGGATGAGAGTAGATTGAGTTCATAGAGAGAGCTCTCTGATTCCTCTGCCTGAGATCACAAAGAGACACAACAGTTGAGAAACTCTGAGAATAATATTAGAGTTTGATTTGATGGTATCCCTAAATTGAGATTTAGTGCATCTTATTGCTCTAAAGAAGACTTCTTTGTATGTTTTATGTCAGTTGAATTTTGTTTCAACTTAAATGCAAATGAGCACTGTTAATATTCCAAAAGGCACACGCTCTTCCTTGACTGTTTTTAGTTTTTAAACACATCCAAACTTGTCTGGACCAATAATGTGAAAATTGACAATTTCCTAATCCTTGAGTACTCTTGATAATCTTTCAAGGCACACACTAGACACACTTCTGATCAGATATTAAAGAGAGTTAATACAAACTAATTTGTACTTATTCTCTCACCCAATGAGAATCCATAAGGAATCGAATCGATAAGCAGTATCAGAATCGGAATCGTTAAATTCTTATCAATTCCCGTCCCTAAACCTGGTGTAACCCTGTGAATGGCTATAAGTAATTATTGTTCAAAAGTGTCCTCTGTTACCCTGCTTCTTTGGCTTCATATTGTCTCACCCCTCCCTATGACAGCAGGCTTTCTGCTTGGCTACCAGAAGAGCTATTGCTTTGTTCCTCAACGGCATTTGGAAGCCTGAGTAATTCTTCTTCACTTTTAAAACAGGGAAACAGAAACAGCTCTTAGTGTAATATAAAATGCAATTTTAATACAGGAAACATTAGAAATAAAAGTAATTGATATAAGACATATACATAATAGATTTGACATGTCACATGACAAACTTGTTACATACGTTTTATTCAAAATTCTTTAGAGTCAAACCATTAATTTATTTTATAACATAACAAACAACAGTGATAGTGGATGCTGTGTAAATGTGGTGCTGCGTTGCCATAGAAGCCTGATTCAATGTGTAATTGCTAATGGGCTCATTAGTGAGGGGGAGAGATGTGAGAGGGGAAAGGGAAACATTGGCTGTTTCCATGCTGCTGCTCCTTCCCATCCTTACTGTGCAATATATCAATGTAGCTAGATTTTATTTAAATTGTTTGGTACCTGACCATTGGATGTTGATGGTTTATGGAAAAATGGAATTTCAGTTATTATATTAATATCAGAAGGGAAAAAGTGATTGTGGTATTTAATGCATTTATCCATTTACTAAACATTTTCAAATAAAAAAATGAACAGGGAAAAAAAAGGAAAATTCCAATACTTTTTTTTAATATTTTTAAAATTCTGTTCTTGGAAAATGGACAATTTAGCCACTGTATTTGAGGTTTGGGGAACACTTGACATTAAGATACACAAAATTGTAGTAACTTTTAAATAAATATGCATTACGTACTACACAGGTTTTTTTTAGTAACTACTATAAAGCATTACTAAAGCAAATACTATGTGGTAGGCAGGCACGGCGCCAGGATTTTTTCTCTACTGGGGCGAAGGAGGGGCTTGACCAAAACGTGGGGGTGCTAAGAAAATAGTTGAGTTTCCATAGCTACAGTTACATTACAAGGAATTTCTCCTTTTATTCAATAAAAGCAGATATGGCACATACTATATTCGATATAAATGTAGTTTTAGATGAGTTTTGCCAAATAATTTTCAACAAATAAGTGCTATTTGGTTGGTTGATGTTGTCACAATGATGATTATAGACGCAAGGCAAGCACCACAAAGGCTAAATGTTTATGTGTTTTGAAGGCTAATGTCCAGTTGAAATAAATCCTGCTGCACAATTTGAATTGTGTTGAAATATGGTACAGTGATTATCAAATATTCAATTCTACTGAAACGATGAAAAACCATGTTTCATTCATTTAAAACAATGACTGTGTGTAGACTGATTTTTCCTGTTACGCATACGTAGTGGTGTAGTGGAGGGTATACGCAGGTATACGGCTTATACCCACTTATTTTTCAGGAGACATAGCGTATATCCACTTCTAACGAGTAGGGTCCAGATGCAGCCACTGCCACTGCCACTTGGCAGTGCAGCTCGGCCAAACACGCCCATCCGCCAAACACACCCATATCGGCCAAACACGCCCACAGCTCGTTGCTATGGTTGCTCTGCACTAAACTGTGTGACGTTCTTCCTGTTCCGTTCTGTTGGTTAATATCGCGCTAGCCAGCTAGCTGCTCTTGCTGCCGTCAATGTTGAGACCATTTCACCAGCAAAATGTTTAAAACAGGACATTACAGCACAGTTAAAAACAAGAGAATCAGCATCAGCTACATTAAACATGAATACTAAGTGCTCATAGTTCAGGAGTTACGTCTCCAGCGAGAGTATGGATTACAACAGTTAGCTGGGACTGAAACAGACACCCCCCTGCTCTTCTATATCAAGGCAAGTCAATACAAATGTTTTATTCGCCTACTTCGTTACCTAATGTTATGTATGTGTTATTCAAAGGATTTTGTTGGTTAGAAAATAGCTTAACGTTACAGACCAAATAGCTTCTTTATAAGTCTTATCGGTAACACTTTATAATAACTATCCGTTGTAACTCGTTAATAGATCATTAGTAAACTCTTAATTAATGATTTTTAATGATTTGTTAAGTGTTTGTTAGCAGTTTGTTAAGGATTTATAACAATGGTAGATAGTTAATAGCTTAATAATTGAATCAGTTCATCTGGGAGGTAATCCGAGATACCGACGAGGCTGAAGGCTATAGACTATACACAGTGCATGGGCAACTGAGGGCAGCCCCATTTTCAAATATTTTTAAATAAACTCAATACACACTGTGCATGCCATGGACTTGAACGTGACGTGATCAGTTAATCTCGGATTACCTCCCAGATGAACTGATTCAATTATTAAGCTATTAACTATCTACCATTGTTATAAATCCTTAACAAACTGCTAACAATTAATAATCATTAATTAAGAGTTTACTAATGATCTATTAACGAGTTACAACGGATAGTTATTATAAAGTGTTACCGTCTTATCTGAATGATAATTAATATATGATAAAAATGATTAACGTGTTTGTTTGTATATTAAATTAGACTGGCATCACCATATGAGGTAACAGGTTAGGTGTTACTGTTAACATTATTTTGGTGGCCATGTATAATTTATTTGACTATGTTAATTAATGACTAACGTGATTTTTATGTGATGTGTCTTTTGTGAATAGATTTGCAAGCTACGAACACCTGATGACATTTTGGAGCCTTGCATCAACAAAATGGTCTGGGTCTCCATAGCCAAATCAGCTGCCTAAAGAAATTAAATTGTCACACCTGCACGTCCTTCAATGGTGCTTTGTTGGTAGTTACATACGTTATAATACATAAACAAGATGTCATTGTATTTGTGTAGACTTAAAGGCTAAACTAGCGACTCAGTCCCCTCAAATACATCAGTGTAATTAAGTGACTGTTTTTCTCTATTTTTAGGTGCACATGAACTTTGTACAACATTTTGTCAAAATCAATGAATATCTCCTCACAATATGCTACCTGTCCGTACTGTCTGAGCGCTGAAAAAAATCTGATGTCGATACACAGCCTACATGCTGTGTTTTCGCACATCATTCTTTTTAGTTTTAGTTTTATGTTTCTGTGTACCTTGTGTTAATGTGTATGTTTTACTGCACTGCTGTGTGTCGGCCATGACCCTCTTGAAAAATACCTTTCAGTCAGAAGAAATGGATTAAGGGCAGTTATTAATGTTTGATTGCAATGAGCCTCATGAGAGACTCTGCTTCTGTTCCACATAGCGAGTCTCAGAGCTATACATCTGAACATATTTAGGGTGTATTCACACTGGGAAAGTCCGCTAGTGCACTTGCTTTGGTCCAGACCAAATAGAGTTTTGATTTTTTTTGTTTGGTGTGGTCCACTTTCATATTGCCCCTTTTGCAAGTGAACCAGCATTACGAAGCAAAACCACACGTGATCTGAGGTCATTCATTCATTGGACAGACATTCTGGGGTGGAGAGAAACAGGAAGCACGAAGTTTAAACTGCGAAATATATATCATTGATATAATATGGGGCTAAAAATAATAAAAGGGCCTACATCTAACCTATAAATAAAGAGGAAAAACATCAAATTATTGTTGTTTCATATGGTCATAATGTGTAGCCTTATGTCAATGCCACGTTATGTGGCTTGTAGCCTACGATGTGAAACATCATTTTTACTGTATTTTTGGTGCTGGATGCGCGTCACGCGAGAAGAATAGGCTCAAGCTGACACTCAGCTGATTAAGCTGTGTATCAGCTGGGTCGGCGCAGTTCAGCTCCAAACTGACACGGGGATAGTATTGACGGTCCCGTACATGGGAAGCAAAATAAAAACACACACTTCTTGCGCAGCGTGAACCTGTTGGCACTGTGCGAGAGACGCTCCCCTCTCCTTCATCTGATCGCTGAACACATTCAGCATTAATATTGTTCTGGGCTCCCGGTCAAACCACAACTAATCTTCCTAATAATGGTGACAACAACACTTTCCCATAATGTGAAGCTGACGGCTATTTATTAAAAAAGAAAAGAAAGAAAAGGCACAGTGCCTCCTGCATTTGGGTCGGATCGAGTCCGAACAAATTCACACCACAAACGAACTGCAGCAGAGTGCGTTTGGAAACGCATCGAGACTACCTCTTCAACTGGGTCTCGGAGCGTTTGTTTGGTCCGCACCCGAGTGCGATTGCTGTATTCACACCTGCCTGAAAGATGCGCACCGAAGGCAGAAGTGCATCTGAGTTCGTTTCAACCGAACTAAACACGGCATGTGTGAATACACCCTAAGTGGGCTTTTTCAAAAAGCTCCAGCTCTTCCATACGTGCAGTAATCACAATTAAACAGTAGGGGAGAACGGGGTAATATGTCACACGGGTAGGTTGTCACAATTGTTATATCTCGGAACCAGAAGGTGCTGTCTGTTAAATTTTGGTATGTACATTTCCACAACTGGGATCAGAGGTCACCTACATAGTCTTCCTAGGAGTTAGACTGCTGAATTTGAGGTGAGAGGACTGTTAGTGTTTTTCATGTCAAATTGAAAATATTTAGCTCCTCAGTATTTTTCTTCTAGGCTTTTACACAATGGGTTTATTTTATGGGAAATGTAGGACCGGCAAAAGCGGCTGCGCGCGCAGTACAACTTAGAGTATACCCACTTCTCCAGGCACCACTACACCACTGCGCATGCGCTACACTGTAGCGTATGCGTAAAAGGAAAAATCTACATGACGCGCTCTATGGACTGGTTAACAAACTACAAACAGCGAAAAGCAAGTGGAAAAGTCAAAGCCTAAGCCATGGCAAAACAAGGAAATATTATATATAAGAATTACTTTTTAATACCAAGCAGCAGCGAGTCTGAAGTAAGTGAAGATGACTGACTCCGAAGAGACGGCTGAGGCCATGCCCGGGCCATGGTTCAGCCAAAAAGGAGAGAGCCAGAGTTGCAGACGGCAATCATTTTGATTCACTTTATAATATATAAGCCCGTTTGTTTTAGGCATATGAACAACTTATTATTTTGCATAGACGTGTCACATGACAAATGGGGAAAGTGGAGATCCACCGGAAGTGGATTTCATTGGTCAGAATTGTAACCTATTTGTTTTCTTCTTTTTGTTTTACTGCCGGAGTTCACCTAGCGGTGAATAATAATACACGGTTTCCACCGGTTATGATGCTAGTACACAGTAAAATACGTCAGTTTGTTAAGGGTCCCAAGTGGCCAGGACGGTGGTAAAAAGTACATGTTGAGGTAGAAGATGAATGAAGCAACGAAGCTTTGTGTACATCTTCTGAAATCCGTCTGTTTAATTCACAATCATCACGAGTAGGTCATTCAAACATACCTTTGAAGCGTGGAAGAAATAGTTTCTGAAAAAGAAAGTAGCATTTTCGTGAATGCTGCATTAATGCTATACATAGTTATTTTATCTGAAACAATAGCTCAAACATTAGGCTAACGTTTGTGTAACTAATGTTAAGGTTGCTTGTGACCATAGTACTGCCTATCTGTCTAACAAACAATTAGGCCTATTTCTATTACAGTCCTATCTGTCTAACAAACAATTAGGCCTATTTCTATTACAGTCCTATCTGTCTAACAAACAATTAGGCCTATTTCTATTACAGTCCTATCTGTCTAACAAACAATTAGGCCTATTTCTAGTATAGTCCTATCTGTCTAACAAACAATTAGGCCTATTTCTAGTATTTCTAGCCATTCTCAATACTTTTATTTTAACAGTTGACAATTAGGCATATCTGTGTAACAAATATATAATTATCCTGACTTCCAAAAGCTGCTTGTCTTTTCCAGCCATTCTGATATGTCATTTATAGCTGTCAATCATTGAATGAAGCTGTCAAACGTACCTGCACTTATAGCTGTCAAATTTTGAAATCGTCTTCTAAACCAATGAAATCGAGAGTTCATGGTTTTCGACCAATGAAATGACGTTCGGGGAGGGACAACGCTTTTGACCAATGAACGAATGAACTGAGTTTGGGGCGTACAATTCTGACCAATGGAATTAGTTTGGGGCGTGGCCCCATCTTGCTTCCGGTGTAGTGGAGGTCCGTTTTCTCCATGCGTCTCCAAATAGGTACTCTTGAATGCATTGCCAACCAGTGGCCAACCATTGTAAGAGCAGCCACAATTAGTCAAAACCAAGATGGCCGACAGGGAGCAGAAAAGTTGAGTAGCTCAGGAATATCCTGTAAATACTTCTAAAATAGGAGAGCCTGGCAGGTAAAAAAAATATGACAACATCAAGTAACATCTTAGGAGTCATATAGTTGTTAAAATTTCCAATTATTGATTTTACATTGGGAGAAAATTATGTTTAATCACCTGTCCACTAAATTGGACATCATGCATCACGGACTTCAATAAATACTATGACTGCAGATGTGTTGTGCTTGAAAAAGCTTACTTTGCTGCAACTTTTTGGTTTTAAATCAATTGATTTATGTTATTAGAGTGCAACTTGAAGTATTTGTGTAAAAAAAAAAAAAAAATCCAGATTATTCTATTATGTGTAAAACAGTTGGTGTCACTATGATGCCAATTTTCATATTAAAATAGCTTTGATGAAGTGATGTACAAGTCAGTAGGCTATACTGCTAAATGACATCTGAAAAAGAGAAATTGGAGAACCAAGGAAAAAGTTATCTGTTATTTTTATAGAAAATTTTTATTGAAAAAATTATTCCACGCTTTTTCATTGGATTGAAGTATTGGAATATGTTAATATATGTGAACAGGCATTGAAAATATATATTATTTTATAGTTTTCAGATAATATATCATTTTTTTCACTGTTTTGTTAAATAAATAAGGTCAAAATTGAGAAGTCAAAACGCATGGAGTCCACCCGAGTGGACGTGTGTAAAACTCTCTGAAAAATGTGTGTTTGAAAAAAATGAAGTTATATTTTTTCTTTTCATGCCTAAAGAAGTATAAAATCACTTGAGAAAAAAATCCAGACTAAGGATTTCATAGTTCATGCATGAAAGGGTTAAATCCAACGAAAAAAAACCCAGCCTGTATAAAAACAAGGCTATTACTATTCTAAGTCATGAAATCATTTATGGCCATTATGAATATCACAACAAACTCTCAATTTCTACTGTAATTCAATAGTGATTAACTTGTGAATTTTTAGCATTTTAACCATGAATTATGATTAAACATTTCTTATTTAATTTTCAAAACATGAACTACAGTCATGTGAAAAAGTTTGGGAACCCCTCTCAGCCGGCATTATAATTGACTCTGCTTTCACAAAAAAAAGATAAAAGTGGTATGTCTTTCATTTACCAGGAACAGCTAAGTACTGGGATGTTTTCCAAACAAAGATTTTTTGAAAAGCAGTATTTAGTTTTATGAAATTTAATAAAATGTGAAAAACTGGCTGTGCAAATAATTGCATATGCCGCTCTTGTACTTTTCTTGGTCTGCTAGACCTGGGTTTAACTGCAACTGTGCCTGTGTCCTTCCATTCCCTGACAACGTTCCTTACAGTAGAAATTGACAATTGAAACCTTTGGGAAAGCTTCTTGTAGCCTTCCGCTAAACCATGACAATGAATAATCTTTGTTTTTAAGATCTTTTGGGAGCTGTTTTGATGATCGCATTCTGTCTCACTTCTGCAGAGAGTCAAAGAGAAGTGCAACTTGCATTTAGGCACCTAAAATACCTTTTATCATGATTTAACAGACCTTTATATGAGGTTCAAGGCTTAACAACATAATCCAACCAGTTTTGTGTTTAAAGTCCTCAGTTTTACATGATGTTACAGGCATTAAAATCAGCAAGACCACAAGGGTTCCCATATTTTTGCACAGCCAGTTTTTCACATTTTATTTTATTTCATACAACCAAATACTGCTTTTCAAAAAATCTTTGTTTGGAAAACATCCCAGTACTTAGCTGTTCCTGGTAAATTAAAGACATACCACTTTTACATTTTTTTTGTGAAAGCAGAGTCAATTATAATGCCGACTGAGAGGGGTTCCCAAACTTTTTCATATGACTGTATATGATATCCATCATAAACCTCACATTTACATTTAAGCATATAGCACAAATGTTCAATTGTCCCTTCAAACATTCTACATATTAATATTAACCCTAACTGTGCACAATGTCACAGCTACACTGCATGTTTCCAGCATATTGCCCAAATCAAAATACAAAAATTAATAAATCAAGCACTGTAATAAAATAATGTAACTATGACTTATTTTTACTCTTTATGGCTTTAAATGCAACAAAGTCTGCTTTAACTACATTAACACTCTTATTTGTACATTAATAAAGAAACCACATGCTTTATATAACATAACACGTGGATAACACACCAGTAAATATATTAGCCCATTAGCCATTTATCGGCAGGCAACACAGGTCTGTGCTATAAATAGCATTAGCCGTATCGGCAGGGAACACCTGTTACTAATAATAGCCATAGCCCAACTTCTTAAAACTCACCGAAACAATGCTAGAAATGGTTAACCTCCGGCACACGGGCCGTCCTCCAACTCCTCAGACAGACAACACGTCAAAAGGCATACGCTCTAGCCCAGCGGTTTTCAAACTGTGGGGCGCGCCCCCCTTGGGGGGCGCGGGGTTATGGCAGGGGGGGCGCGGATGAATATGTAAAAAAAAAGAAAAACTAAAAAAAATAAAAAAAAAAAAAAAAAATTTTTTTTTTAGTTTTTCTTTTTTATACTAAGATCACGGCATAGCTGGACACAAGTTCTTCTGCTTCGTTCCCCTCACTGCATTTAAATGCATTCAGTAAATTACAGAGAAATAGGTCTCGTTAAAGAAAAAGAGCACCAAGCCCAACCCAGAGGACCCTGCATACATTTTGTTTATTTTAAATTAATATTTTTATGGAAAATCCATGTGTCCTTCTTCAATAGCTTCTAATTCATCAGACCCAGTGTCTCCAAATTATTTGTTCACACAAAATTCCTCATATTTAGCCTCTTAATTGTCCTCTCAAAGTGCACCAGATTCATGCATTTCACTTTAAAAAGGTGAAAAAAAATCTCCCGGGGGGGCATACCCCCGGACCCCCCTAGGAGGGTCTGGTTCTCCACTGGCTGCTATTCTCCTCCAGCAGGACATTGGAGGCACTAGCGAAAAAACACTGGGTGTGTGAATGACATTTAACTAGTCAATAATTTGGGCAAGTCTGTCTGCCTATCTTTCTCACTCCGATGCACACTCAGTCAGTATTATCCATGCTTAAAGGAAGCAGGATTAAAACACTGGATTAAGATGTTAAAATGTATTAAATGTGTTTAAAAACGCACAAAAATGTTTAGAATGTTTCAAAAACATGTTTAAATTTGTAAAATAATTTTTTTTTTGGGGGGGGGCTCCGCTGAAATTTGTTCTCTGAGGGGGGGCTCACTCTCTCACACTTTGAAAACCCCTGCTCTAGCCTCACTCACGTCTGCAGTTTATCTTTTATAAATCAATTTTATCTCTGTGTGCATCAATATCGTCTCATTCTCTGTTGAAGTTTTCTTTCTTCTGTCATGGAGGTGGAACTTAACTTAACCATCCAATGAGCAGTCTCTATTCCTTGTCATAACCAATCAAACGCCTCAATGCAAGACCAACATTGATTGACAAGCTATTTAAGCGAATAGGAATGTTGGAAATAAAATAATAACTAAATAAGCATATAATGGTGTATTCTGATGATCTTATCAACGGGGTTATGGGCATTTATTTATTTATCTTAACCCATTTTTGTCACTGGGTTACAATAAGGATACTCATTAAAATTTAACAAGATAGAAATCATCGTGGGCCCCTCAACTAGTAGGGGAGAAATACAAAAGCAGGCTAAAAGCAACAGCATTAGTAGCTCTGTCCAATACAGAAATAAGCTTTCGATGTGTGAATTCTAAATTGTTCATAAAAAGTAGCTATCCCCCCTTTATCTGTTGAAATGGGCCCCCCCATCATAGAACATGGGTCTGCAGACCAATCTATTGTACTGTTTTTACAGTTGCAGAGTAAAGAGTGGTGCCTGTTTAAGAAAAATCAGAAAAATAATGTTCCTTCTGCGTCTCAGGATTTGATATAGCCTATAAAATTTCCTCTCAAAGTGCACCAGATTGATGCATTTTACTTTAAAAAGGTTAACACAAATTCCCCCCAACAAGGTACAGGGTTCCTCCAACAGTATCCCAAAATCCTATGGGAAACACTGACTTCCTTAATATGTTTTGCCATTAATTGTATGTATCTGTGTGGAAAAGTCAGTGTACCTGACTGGCTAGGGACAAGTGGGGGGCCCTTTAAGAGTTTGTGCCCAGGGGCCCATTATCTCATAATCCGTCTATGCGTCAAACCACAGAGTTTTTATGCGTCATACTTTTCACTGCATCTCATTTAGTTTGAAAACAAATCTCCAAACCATTTGTGTCGCCGCAGCGGTATATCGATATCCCATTGCCAAACCTAAAAAGTGCTATACAAATAGGCAGGGACAAAAAAAACATCAAATGCTTGGACGCTGTCCCCGCTGCTGAATTAGGCCTGTTACAGCCATTTCTTAAGTTAAATTAGCGTATTAATTGTTGACTGTTTATTTGGGGTAAATGAATTATTAGATGGCAGGGGGCGTGGTTTGGGCCACCTGTTAATTGCACTGGAGAATGGTAGCCTGGCAGTCCAGCCAAGTCACGACATGAGGAACTGTGGTTGAACATCATTTTGACCACTTGGATTAAATGTTTATTCTAGCTTTTCGTTTAGTTTAGAATTAATTTGTTATTTTGAAAGCTTCTTTTTTGCTCAATTTTTGGAAAAAAATTTTGGTTCGACAATAAATATTTTTTGGATGAGAAAACAACGTTTCTAAGTGCGTTTATCAAAAACCACCACAGTTGATGCCCCCGAGGCATCAGCAAGTCGGATGCCGTGACATTAAATCAAAATTATATCGATTCTGGACTGACTGGAAACTGGATTGGACACGTTTGCAGCGCTAAAGGACTCTCGGATGGAAATGTTTGACAACTACCGTGAGTACCGTGCTGAACAATAGACCGCTGGCACGCGGTGGAGCCTCGCCAGGCCTTTCGTTGGAAGCGCTCACTGCGCACTGCTTTTGCCAAGGTTTGTGTGAAAGTTAAGAAGTGGAAATGGAGAGCGATACTGATCAAGTTGTGGACGCAGAAAGAAAATTGTTGCAAACAATTAAATCGCGCAGTGACGAGGAAAAAGAATGAAGTGCTTCATATGATGAAAACAAATGAAGACAAAGAAAATGTGAGTAAACATGTGGACACATTTAATGAACTGTTAAAAAACTTTATGGATGTGCAAGTGGATGTTCAATCATTGCTAGAGGCTGATGAAAGAGAAGCTGATCATGCTTATTGGTACGAGCCAAAGTTAATTGAATTCAAAGAATTCCTAACAACCGTTGGCTCATGGATGTGTGAGGATGAGTCTGGGGAAGAAGATAAAGTGGATGACATAAATGCTTTAAGTGAACAAGTTGATGCTGATGTTGTTGATAACGTTGATGAAGCACAAGCATGCTGTGAGATTGGCCGTAGCGCGTCACAAGTGTCGTCATGCGCCAGCAGCTCCAAATCATTAACAACTGCCTGCGCAGAAGCCGAGGCAGAGCGCGCTGCTTTGAGCGCAAAAGTAAAAGCTTTGGAACAAAAGCATGTGTTGGATATGGAGGCGGCAAAGATAAAGGCCAAGCAAGAAACGCTTGCATTAACAGCTGAACTGGCAGCCGCAGAAGCCAAAGCAAAAGTACTACGGCAAGCCGGAGCTGGCTCCGTCAGTTCGAAAGCAAGCAGCCACACAAGTCAACATCGCTCTGCTTTATCTCAACTCCCCCCTGCTAAAACGCAAAACCCCCGACAGCATTCACTGAAATCTGAACCAGTCACTGTCCAAATTAACAGCCATACTAATGAAAGAACAATTAGCCCAGAAAATATTGTAGACATACTGAAAAGGCAAAATGACATAACTGAAATATTAATAAAACAGCAGAAAGCCTCCCTCCTGCCTGTTAGAGAGATTCCCAGCTTTGATGGTGACCCACTGCAATTCCATTCCTTCATTAGAGCCTTTGAGCAAGGCATAGACAATAAAACAGACAATATGCAAGATAGACTCTATTACCTTGAGCAGTACACCGTGGGGCAGCCAAGACAAATAGTACGCAGCTGTCAGCATATGGATGTGGAAAGTGGATATAAGGAGGCAAGGAAGCAGCTTGAGTGGCACTTTGGAAATAAGATGAAGATCACAATGGCATTCATGAGCAAAACATTAAACTGGACAGCTATAAAAGCAGAAGATGGCCCTGCATTAAGAGCATATTCAATATTTCTCCGAAGCTGCTACAACACCTTGTCAGGAATTGACTATGTGGAGGAACTGGAAAATGCAGCTAATCTGAGGATAATTGTGTCAAAGTTACCCTTTAAGCTGCGTGACAACTGGAGAACGGTCATCTGTGATGTTCAAGAAAAGCAATGCAGACGTCCAAAGTTTAAAGATCTCCTCCAATTCATTGAGAAGAAAACTCGTGCTCTACTGGATCCCATGTTTGGTGAAATAAATATGCCAGTGGAAAATAGAGCCAAACTCAAGGTACCACAAATGTCCAGCAGGAGCAGCAGTTTTGCCACCACTGTCTTAGAAAAACAAATAGCAACACATGCCATTAGAAGACCCTGCCTGTTTTGCAGCAAAGACCCCTCACTTGAAATATGTATGTTGTTTAAAGGCAAACCCAACGAAGTAAAGGTGGAATTCATGAGAGCCAACGGATTGTGCTTTGGATGCATGGAAAAAGGACACATGAGCAAGTACTGTAAAAATCGTATGACATGTAAAACCTGCAGCAAGAACCATCCAACCATCTTGCACATAGAAACAAAAGAAAGTCAAAGAGCGCAACCAGCCAAGACACACCTCACAAAAGCAGCCATGTCCAGTGCCTGGGTTTCCCTGAACGCTGGTAGCCACACTGGGGCCGGCATGCAAGTAAGTGCACTCTCAATAGTCCCAGTTAAAGTGAAATTGGAAAAGGGAACAAACTGTGCAAACATATGCCTTTTTGGATGGAGGAAGCACAGCAACATTCTGCACAGAGGAGTTGATGCAACAGCTAAATGCTAATGGGAGGAAGCAGGACATATTGCTCAGGGGCCGTATTCACAAAACATTTTAAGGCTAAGAGTAGGTCCTAACGTGCTGATTTAGGAGTAACTCTCAAAAATAAGGGGCGTTTCACTCCTAATTTTAGGACTCCTAACTTTTTTAAATAAGTGTAATTCACAAAGCATTTTAGCGCTAAAACTAGCTCCTAAATCTATGAAAAGCTAGGAGTCCTCTTGAGGACTCCTAAGTCACTAAGAGTAAATCACAGACAATCATTTCATGGTGTTTTGGATAGCTGTAAGGGGTTAATGATCTTAGTAAAGCTATATTTAGAAAGTATAGACACATTTAGGCTATATTTATTAAATGTATATAATAAAATATTTATTAAGTTCCTTTTCCTGCAGTTGCTTTGGGTTTACGATGCACTGAAAGTTACTGTTGGTGTCACGTTTGGGTTTAATCTGAAAGTTACTGTTGGTGTCACGTTTGGGTTTAATTTCCTACTAGAGGCCTATATGTGGCGCTTCGCAGCATCTCCTCCGTTCCAGAGGTCTGCTACTGTATAGTTGCGCGTCTTGCCTTTTTCCTTCCGCAGGCACTTTACGATTTCGCCGGCAGTTGTTTCTAAATGGTGAATTTCCCGGTTTGTCGTTGTCTGGCTATTGCTGCATAGTCCGCCGTTGAGAGAAATATAGTGAGTGCATGGCGTGCAGCTCTTCAATGAGGATATTTTTTCCGATTCAAATCATTGTAAAATTTAAAATGAATAGACCTATGTGGCGCTATTGTAGGCTAATTGTGAAATAATGTGTGGGAAACCCTGCAGTATCTTGGTTTCATGTTAAATCAGTGTCACTTGTCATTAATTATATATAAAAACTCTTTACTTTAATACAGCGACACAATATGGATATCTCCCACAGTGTTTCTATCATAAATTCACTCTTAGCTCTCATTCACTCTCAGCCAATCACTGTGGGCATAGAAGGTATGAACATGACATCATCCATAGCAACGGGGTCAACACCGCCCTCTAGACTTAGCTTAGGAGTCCCTCCCATTCCTTAGTAAAAGTTGGTCTTATCAGCTTTGTGAATAGGTTTTAAGAAATTACTCCTTACTAAGAACATTTAGTGCTCCTTAGGAGTACTCTTAGTGCTAAGATAAAATGTTTTGTGAACACGGCCCCTGGACAATGGGTCAAGAGAGGCCAGTGTCTAGCTACAAAATCTCTGGATTGGAAGTTGCCGCTTTGAAGGGAAATGGATACCTTAAACTGCCTGATGTCTACACACACACATCCATCCCAGTCACACAAGAAAATATCCCCACACATGAGGATATTAGAAAATGGCCTTATCTGGATGAAGTTGACTTGACACCAATTGATGCCAGCATTGGGCTGCTTATAGGTGTCAATGCCCCAAAGGCCATAGAACCATGGAGAGTAATTAATAGTGAGGGTATTGGGCCCTACGCTGTGAAGACTCGACTTGGGTGGGTTGTCAATGGCCCACTCAACATGACCGGTGATGGAAATGGAAATGCAGGTAAAGTTCAAGTTAATCACATATCTGTTGAAGATCTGTTGGTCCAGCAGCATAATCAAAACTTTATTGTGCAGCAATATGAAGGCAAACAAGTGATGTCTGTGGAAGACCAACAGTTTATGGACAAAGTGTCAAGCTCAGCTGTGCTGGAAGATGGCCATTACAGCTTAAAGCTCCCCTTTCGTAAGGATGATGTGAATCTTCCCAACAACAAAGCTGTAGCCCGGCAAAGAACACAGCACCTGTTAAAGAAGTTCAAAAACGAACAATACGCTTGGAGGCGGGTCCACTACATTGCCGACCTGTTGTTGAAAAGGTGGGTAACAGAATACCTCCCACTTATTCAAGCACATCGAAGATGGAACAGGAAAAAAAAAGAAAAAAGCTTTGCAGTTGGAGACTTGCTGCTTGTTATGGACGAATCAGCACCCAGTGGCCATTGAGGCTAATCATAGAAACCATGACCGACTCCAAGGGATTCGTTCGTCGTGTCCGGCTGAAGACGCCAACGGCAGAGCTGGAACGACCCCTCACCAAACTGTGCCTTCTTTTGGAGGGGGCTGCAGCTTAAATATCTTAAAGTTTGAAAAAAAAAAAAAAAATGCATGATGTAACTGATGTCAGTAGATTTTGTTATGGCTATATATTTTTCCCTTTTTGAGTTTGTAATTAGTTGCTTGGCAATAATTAGGGGCCGGAATGTTACAGCCATTTCTTAAGTTAAATTAGCGTATTAATTGTTGACTGTTTATTTGGGGTAAATGAATTATTAGATGGCAGGGGGCGTGGTTTGGGCCACCTGTTAATTGCACTGGAGAATGGTAGCCTGGCAGTCCAGCCAAGTCACGACATGAGGAACTGTGGTTGAACATCATTTTGACCACTTGGATTAAATGTTTGTTCTAGCTTTTCGTTTAGTTTAGAATTAATTTGTTATTTTGAAAGCTTCTTTTTTGCTCAATTTTTGGAAAAAAAATTTGGTTCGACAATAAATATTTTTTGGATGAGAAAACAACGTTTCTAAGTGCGTTTATCAAAAACCACCACAGTTGATGCCCCCGAGGCATCAGCAAGTCGGATGCCGTGACAAGGCCATTTCAGCAATAAACGTCCGACAGCGTATTGCATTTTATACAACTTAAACCTTGAAGTAGGCTAATTAAGACACAATAGGCTTGACAGCTGATGCAACTGTTTATTAACTAGTCCAGCGGTTAACTTATTTGAACGTTTTAAAAACAAATAGGCCTATAACTTATCAAATACAACACATTCAAATAGTTTAATTCGTAGGCTAACCCTTAAAAGAGAACCACATCAAAATAAAACAATAAACAAATAAATATATTATTCAAAATATAATCCTAAAAAATAGCATTACAAATTAAAAGAGCAAAGAAATTAGCAAAAGAAAAAAAAAAGAAAAAGAAAGCAACATAATGCGAATGCAATGGGCGGATGTATTGTCCAACGAGGTGGCAAAAGTTTCACATGGATATTTCATATTTGACAGGTAATTTACACAGTACACATTAATTAATTCACTGCTCCATCCACCAGCAAGACACTGTCATAACAAATCAATTATTTAAATCGTGAATCCGTCACCGTCATAGATGTGAATTTGAAGATATTAACACACTAATGCTCACTGAGAATTGCTACAGGAATCCACACCGCAACATAGCCTATGCTTTTACTAACCATCAATTCATGGTGCTCTTACATTGGCTTTGTTTTTTTATATACAAAAATAAGTGAAGTAGCCTAATTAAGGTGAGTGAGAGAGAAGAAAAAAGAAACATTCATCATGTGAAAATTAATTATTTCAATAGTTACATGCACCATAACCTGCTTTGACCAGATGCAATGCATGTTCAATTTGATCGTTTTAAAGACAAAATCAAAGTCTGTTCAGTCGGCCTGAGTCTTGAATCTTCACGGGATACCACCACCAGACTGACGCACTCTGTCAATGAATAAATAAACGGCATTTCAGTTGGAAATTCATAATGAGGCAGTACGACGGGCGCACAATTCAAAATTAGCCAACCAAATAATTCCACATTGAAATGTATAATAAATTGATCAGGTACTCACCAGTGCTTTTAAAGAAGGACTATCCGTCTGTTGTTGTGGTTAAGCGCAAAAGCATCAATAATCGTCTCCACATCAAGGGCCTTGGTCCGTTCGCCGTGTATGGACAGGCAGGCAAGGTCGCAGAGCCGAGGATTTGCCATTCTATTTCTCAGCCAGGTTTTCACACGCCGCATGCACGAAAAACTGCGCTCACATGATGCAGACGTTACTGGCAGTGTGACACATATGCTTAAAAGTTTGTAGATGTCAATGAAGGAGTCTTTGTAGGGTTTAAGCATCGACAGAAACTCCTTGGTGCAGTTTACTGTTTCGCCTCTTTCTTTTTTTCGCTCCAAAAGCCGTTGCACTTGATGTATTTCGGCCAGCAGGTCAGGTAGTGCTGTGCCATTGGTAAAAGGCTCTCCTTTTTAAGGAATGTTGCATGATTTGGATTTAGGGCTGGGTTCCATTAATAATCTCACCTGCTTCTGTCGAGAAGCGTCGGGTCATTTCATTTATCTGTCGGTCAATAACAGGGTAGAAAGAGGCTGTGCGGAGTTCATCTGGAGATGGATGCTCGGTTTCGATAGGACTTTCAAAGATAACGTCCTGTAGATGGCGAGGTTTCTGGCTATGTCTCTTTTCTTGAGGCTGCCGCGGCGGTTGTATGCCGACTTTTGCGCACAGGGCCTCTGCCTTGCTCCAGATTACTTTCCAATAGTCCTCTGTGTGCTTTTCTTTTAGGCTCGAGATGACCGAGTGTGCGAGGTCAGTGGCGGTCTCGAGCAGTAGGCCGGGCGACTGTAGGGTGTCAGAAAGGAACTTTGTAGTTCGGAAAACATCTACAAACAAGGTGAGGTGGAGGATGAACTGACCATCAGTGAGGAATAGCAGTGACCGCGCATCAGTTGATCTCCATGGATTTGGCTGCGATTTGATGTCCATCAAAGTTGCAGTTTTGCACTGCCCACAGTGACTCATATTGGCAGGACCATCGTGTATCGCTGAGTCTTTTCAGCTCAATTGGCTGCTGAGAAGGCTCAAGCTCTTTCTGTTTTAGAATGAATTTGTCATGGACAAAAGAGCACGAGAAAAAATCCCCGGCTGCTTTAACATTTCTGACACAGTCCACGAGAACGAGATTCAGGCGGTGTGCGTGGCAGTGGATGTAGATCGCCTGTGGGACCTCTACTCTGAATTTCTCCTGCACCCCGTGAGCGCCGGACATAACTGCTGCACCATCATAGCACTGCGCAATGCAGGACGTGTGGTCGATGTTGCATTTTGCTAGAGTCTCTTTGATAGTAGTAAAGAGAGACTCTGCATCTAAGCCTTCCGCTGGAGAAAAATGCAAAAATTCCTCTACAACTTCTTTGGATTTAAGATATCTCACTACTACTGACACAATTTTTACTGAGGTCTTTGCTCTCATCCACCATGAGCGCAAACAGTTGGGCATCTTTCACTTCGCAGCTTATTTGCTCCCTTATCATCTTTGCCATTATGCCGATTATCTCATGATGAGTGTATTTGGCGTTGCGGGGATTACCTGTTAATTTGTTGGCAACCGTTTGGTCGAATTTGCCGATGAGGTGTAGAAGTTCAAGGAAGTTTCCTTTGTTGACTGCCATGTCATTTTCTACGTCTCCTCTCTGTGCGAGTCCCTGCACCGCTGTGAAACGCAAAGACTCCACCACTGCTCTCATATAGTCCCAATTTTCTTTTATTATTTTGGCATGCTCGTCACTTAAAGCATTCATAACGGTTGATCCTTTAACCTTCTGATGAGCCCACTCGTTCCGTGCTGCCATTGCGTATTTATGCTCCGCACTGGAATGGTGTGTTTTGAAGGAAAATTTAGCTTTTTTCCAGTTTTGGTAGCCATCCTGGATAAATGCCACCTTCTCTGGGTGATTCCCAGGCCGCTGAAAGTGCCGGCACACAAAGCAGAATGCTCGATCCTTTAACATTGAATATTCCAGCCACTTGTGATCCTCATACCACTTTTTGTTGAAGTGGCGAACCTGCTGTCCAACTTGTGTGGCTGGATACCACCGGAGAACAGGGCGCCTTGGCTCTTCATTAGGTGACTGACTTAAATCCGGGTCGGCGCCAGAGGCTGTGCTAGCTGGGGGGCTAACAGTCGCGGCAAACGAGCAGCTAGCAACCGGTTCTGGTTCTCCCTTCTTCTCACATTCTGGTTCGAGTTCTGACGAGTCGGTGTCATCTTTATTATTATTATCATCATCGCCATTCTGAAAGACGGGCCTGGGCTCTGGGTCATGATTTCTTACCATATCCTTAACTTTGAATAATCAGCGGTCCAAGGTAGCACCTTTCTTTATAGGTCCATGGGTAGAACTGACTAACCATAGACGGACGCGCCAAATCGGCCGGATGAGACCGAGACCATGGACATATATACAGGTCCTTCTCATATAATTAGCATATTGTGATAAAGTTCAATATTTTCTGTAATGTACTGATAAACATTAGACTTTCATATATTTTAGATTCATTACACACAACTGAAGTAGTTCAAGCCTTTTATTGTTTTAATATTGATGATTTTGGCAAAAAAGTAAAGAGAAACCCAAAATCCCGATCTCAAAAAATTAGCATATTTCATCTGACCAATAAAAGAAAAGTGTTTTTAATACAAAAAAGTCAACCTTCAAATAATTATGTTCAGTTATGCACTCAATACTTGGTCGGGAATCCTTTCGCAGAAATGACTGCTTCAATGCGGCGTGGCATGGAGGCAATCAGCCTGTGGCACTGCTGAGGTGTTATGGAGGCCCAGGATGCTTCGATAGCAGCCTTAAGCTCATCCACAGTGTTGGGTCTGGTGTCTCTCAACTTCCTCTTCACAATATCCCACAGATTCTCTATGGGGTTCAGGTCAGGAGAGTTGGTAGGCCAATTGAGCACAGTAATACCATGGTCAGTAAACCATTTACCAGTGGTTTTGGCACTGTGAGTAGGTGCCAGGTCTTGTTGAAAAATGAAATCTTCATCTCCATAAAGCTTTTCAGCAGATGGAAGCATGAAGTGCTCCAAAATCTCCTGATAGCTAGCTGCATTGACCCTGCCTTTGATAAAACACAGTGGACCAACACCAGCAGCTGACATGGCACCCCAGACCATCACTGACTGTGGGTACTTGACACTGGACTTCAGGCATTTTGGCATTTCCTTCTCCCCAGTCTTCCTCCAGACTCTGGCACCTTGATTTCCGAATGACATGCAAAATTTGCTTTCATCCGAAAAAAGTACTTTGAACCACTGAGCAACAGTCCAGTGCTGCTTCTCTGTAGCCCAGGTCAGGCGCTTCTGCCGCTGTTTCTGGTTCAAAAGTGGCTTGACCTGGGGAATGCGGCACCTGTAGCCCATTTCCTGCACACGCCTGTGCACGGTGGCTCTGGATGTTTCTACTCCAGACTCAGTCCACTGCTTCCGCAGGTCCCCCAAGGTCTGGAATCGGCCCTTCTCCACAATCCTCCTCAGGGTCCGGTCACCTCTTCTGGTTGTGCAGCGTTTTCTGCCACACTTTTTCCTTCCCACAGACTTCCCACTGAGGTGCCTTGATACAGCACTCTGGGAACAGCCTATTCGCTCAGAAATTTCTTTCTGTGTCTTACCCTCTTGCTTGAGGGTGTCAATGATGGCCTTCTGGACAGCAGTCAGGTCGGCAGTCTTACCCATGATTGCGGTTTTGAGTAATGAACCAGGCTGGGAGTTTTTAAAAGCCTCAGGAATCTTTTGCAGGTGTTTAGAGTTAATTAGTTGATTCAGATGATTAGGTTAAGAGCTCCTTTAGAGTACCTTTTCATGATATGCTAATTTTTTAGGATAGGAATTTGGGGTTTTCATGAGCTGTATGACAAAATCATCAGTATTAAAACACCAAAAGACCTGAAATATTTCAGTTGGTGTGCAATGAATCTAAAATATATGAAAGTTCAATTATTATCATTACATTATGGAAAATAATCAACTTTATCACAATATGCTAATTACATGAGAAGGACCTGTAGAAGAAAGGCTACGCGACGAGGACTGCTACATTCAGGGGGACTCGGAGCGTAGGCTACCTATGTTCCCCGGGTCCGATTGTTCCGGGGAACATAGGGCCCTTTTCCCGGATCGAGCGGGGAACATAGGACCCCCCCCCCCCCCTTTCTTTTTAAGGGTCCTATGTTCCCCGCATGGTTCATGCACCGTAGCTGGGGGCAAAGCCGTTCCAGCGCTGCCCGACTCCCCGCGGGGAGAAGCTCCAGTGATGCTCGGCGCAGTCGCCCTCCAGGCCGAGCAAATCTGTGGCCGCCGCCCGACACCCTCGCTCGCTGTGTTAATATGTTACAGTTATTTTCATATATTTCATTCTACTGAAACCTTGATCAATCAGGCTTAATTAATTTTTTTTTTAAATTACAAACTACAAACGGTGACAAGCGAGCGGAAAAGCCCCAGCCATGGAAAACAAGGAAATATTGCAGTTTAAGAATTCATAGCAGCAACAAGCAGCAGCCAGTCTTAAGTACATACATTTATATAGCTCTAATGATAATAATAAATAGAAGCTTTATTTAGCCTACTGTCTAACTAACACTGTCCATGTGACGGAAAAAGGTTAGACACGTAATATGTAATCAAACATTCTCCGACGTTGGGCATTCCTCTGCTACTTTGAAAAAATTAAGAAACACTTGAATAGAACTCTAGGAGCCGGAGTTTGCACTTTTTCGTTAAATTTTTTTTTAATTTGAATTATGGACTGCCTTTGAATCAAGTTTGATTGGATTTTAAGTTGATTGGAGAAAGTTTAAAGACGCTATAAATACAGACAGACATTGTTGCCCATGTGGAAGTAGGCTATAGCCTAATTAAAGAACGGCAAAATACATATGTGTATTCTTATTTGTCTTTTTTGGCCTATATGTCCAACTTGAGTTTATTTTTGTTATTTTTTGGGGTGGAACACTGGCTGTCCCGGAAGCGGCATGCGTTTGTGCGCTGGGAGAAAGAACGCTGTGTCGAGAGGGAAAACAGGCACGGGAACTGGCCAAAGATCCCCTGCACTGAATTCAACTCATAATCGACGTGTCAGAGGCATGAATCGGCAGAGCGATCGACTTTTACTGTGGCTTTATGCTGGGGTGTTGAGGAGAGATTGCCAACTGCGCTGTCGCTTTACGCACCACTACTAATACACGAGATATCAGAATTCTGATGACAACACTTTCTTACTGTTTTAAGAGAAGCCTGTCTCTTTTACTACGACTTCACTTCAGCTGCATTTAAAAGCTTGATCAGACTTAGATAACTTAAGAAACCCTTTAGGGCATAAGGGAAATGATGAATTTTACATTTCTAGTTTGTGGAGAATAGATAGTAAATAACTGCAATAACAGAAAATAATTCACAGAACTGCCCACACATTGATTGACAGGTGATCTCTGGGTGGTGCAGTGTAAAAGGTACACAACAGCAATGAGACTTAGGGTGTATTCACACTGGGAAAGTCCGCTAGTTCACTTGCTTTGGTCCAGACCAAATAGAGTTTAGATTTTTTTTGTTTGGTGTGGTCCACTTTCATATTGCCCCTTTTGCAAGTGAACCAGCATCACGAAGCAAAACCACACGTGATCTGAGGTCATTCATTCATTGGACAGACATTCTGGGGTGGAGAGAAGCAGGAAAAACGAAGTAAAAACTGCGAAATATATAACTGATACGATATGGGGTTAAAAATAATAAATAAATAAATAGGCCTACATCTAGCCTATAAATAAAATAAAAAAAAACATAAAATTAGTGTTGTTTCATATGGTTATAATATGTAGGCCTGTGTCAATGTGTGGCTTGTAGCCTACGATGTGAAACATAATATTTACTGTATTTTTGCTGCTAGACGCGCGGCTCGCGAGGAATAGGCTCAAGCTGACACAGCTGATTTAGCCGTGTGTCAGCTGGGTGTGAGTTCGGCGCGGCTCAGCTCCAAACTGACACAGGGATGGTATTGACGGTACCGTAACATGGGATGCAAAGTAAAAACACGCACTTCATACAAAGCGCAGCGTGAACCTGTTGTCACTGTGCAGGAGACGCTCCCCTCTCCTTCATCTGATCGCTGAACACATCAGCATGTTTACACGTCCTGTCTATCAAATGTAATATATTCGCTCGGGGCTCCCGGTCAAACCACAACTAATCTTCCTAACAATGGCGACAACAACACTTTCCTATAATGTGAAGCTGACAGCGATTTATTAAAAAAGAAAAGGCACAGTGCTTCCGATTTATTAAAAAAGAAAAGGCACAGTGCTTCCTGCAATTGGGTCGGATCGAGTCCGGCCAAATTCACACCACAAACGAACTGCAGCAGAGTGCGTTTTGAAGCGCATCGAGACCACCTCTTCAACTGGGTCTCGGAGCGTTTGTTTGGTCCGCCCCCGAGTGCGATTGCTGTATTCACACCAGGGGCCTATTGCATAAAACTAGGATAAGGGATTAATCTAGGATTGTTCGGTTATCCTGGCTTGCGTTAACCATGATCCGGTTGCATAAAAGCGGAGGGACATAAGTTACCCTGGAGATTTATCCTTTACGTTTAGCCTGGTCCCGACCAGGCTAAACGTAAAGGATAAACTTATTCTGTTGCCTGACTGGCTCAGTCAGCTGTCACTCCGATCTGAAATCAAGGTGTTTAACAGTTATTCCATGATCTTCTGTGTAATGCTTAAGTTTCAATAATCTGTTTTAAAGTACCATATAAAAGACTGCATTGTCATTTAGTTAAATAGTTCTTCTTTTTTATCATTTAACCTGAACCATTTATAATTAACTTAATTATAATTACATTAAGATGAAATTATATAAATTATAATAATTTATGTGATAGTCTGTTCATATTGCGGGCTATATTTATACAATTGATTATCGATGGTAGATGACGTTGCAAATGTGGGTCAAATAAATTCACTTTGTACTTCTAACTATATCGAGGTGCATCTAAAACAAAATTAAATATCAATGAAAGTTTCCTTTTTTCTGTAATTTAATTCAAAAAGTGAAACTTAAATATGTTCTAGATTCATTACACATTAAGTGAAATTAATCTAGAATAAACATACTTTTCAGAAGGTCGACATTCCTGATTGGTTGTATGCAATATTCTAATATTTTGAGATACTGGATTTTTTATTCCATGATCAATCAATCATCCAAAAAGAAGGCCTGACATATTTCACTTTGTGTAATGAAAGTTTAACTTTTTGAATGGACTTTCCATGATATTCTATTTTTTAAATGCACCTGCAGACTGCTCACTGTCAACTATTTTATCATAAAACAATGCAGGGACATCAAGATTAGTTGGCAGAGATGACATCCCCTGTATAAAATGAACTGCCCCCTGACTTACGGTTTAAACTAGCAAGGCATTGTGGGAAAATGGGCCGTCTTTTACATTTTTACATCAGTAAATCTGTGTTCGATCTCTGGGTCTACTTCTGAAAGCTGTGGGCTGGCACTTAACAGAATGACTTACACCTGGCTTGACAAAGCAGCCCCTTTACATCCTGGATTGGCGTTTATGCAACTGACTAATCCAAAGTGCCCAGGCTAGACTTTGTCAAGGCTGGCTTTATCAATCATCCTGGATATCTTAATACCACTTTTATGCAATAGGCCCCTGTCTGAAAGATGCGCACCGAAGGCGGAAGTGCATCTGAGTTCGTTTCAACTGAACTAAACACGGCATGTGTGAATACACCCTTAACAGCAAAGATGGATGCTAAATAAAAACAGTTGTTAGGGATTACAACTTTAAAAGGATTTAACAAGAAGATGTTAGAGACATATAGTAGGAGGGGGGGGGGCTCTGGATTCAGACAACATGTCCATCAGCTCAGTTGTGATGAGTCATGCTGTTACACCATGCCTACGCATCTATCCCTCGGCTGCATACCAGGCTTATCTCTTTCTATCTTTCCCTTTCCATCCTTCGCTGTTTTCAAACTCACACACACACACTCATAGACCCCCCCACCCCCCCCCACCTTATTTAGCTAGAACACTATCCTTCACTGCCACCAATCCATGCCCTTGTTTTAAACATCTCTCCTGCCTAATTCGTTCACTTACATAACAGACAATTATACAACCAATTCAGCGCGCTCGTCAAAGACTCGCCTTGTGAGGGCACTCCACGCAGCAGCAAGCAGGGCACTGCTGATAGAGGGAGAGGAGGAAATGTGGAAGTCATTTTAATAAAGAGATGGAATACAGTTAAAACCCATCATGGACTAATGATAGGAAATTAATAACGGGGGAGGGGGAAAGGGAGCCAGGTTGAATTGTCAATTAGGATTTTCTTCCCGTGGTGACTGGAGGGAATTCAATAAGCCAGAGGCAAACAGCAGACTGCTACTATATGGATATTACAGAGGCCTGCTTCTGCCTCTCTGTGTGAGCTCTACTACAAGCTGTGGGCACACTCCAGATTAGAAGAGCAGCTTAAACAAATGCACTAAAGTGTGCATGGAGATTTTTTTATTTTTTTTAAATATTCACTTAGTGTCAGTCACCTCTGCAATTTGACTGATGACACGTTTATCAACATCTTTTTTGTGTATTTGAAGATCTCATGCAAACTGGCTCTATTGGTAAATACATTGGTAGCCTGGAAATCCAGACCTGCCGCTGGCAAATTCAAATTTGCTCAGCCTGTTGGTCTGGACACGATCCATTAAAGCTCCTTAACTATGTTGGAAAATTCGGACCTACCAACCAAGTCATATTATCTGATATGGGCGGGCCAGAGCACTTTGTATGCGCATGTTTGAGTTTGAAAGGGTTTTGGCCTCAACACTTTTGAAAGACGGCACTCATATCTTTCATTAGCAGGATAGAATAATTTTCTGTTTTACCGACCGACCACGGCAAACGTTTAATTTACCAGTTTACCCGCTGTTCGCTAAACGAACGGGGCTTAATCTGTCACCTTGTTCATTGCTCTGATTGGTCGTAGTGCTATCCAATTGCGTACAGTGGTATTTGAAAAGCACGCGTAGGTGCCGCCCCTTGAGTTGGGAGTTAATATTGATCGTGGCCAGACCCTCTATCGTTCTAGATGTGGGTCTGGATTTCCAGGCTACTCTAAAGGCATTTTTTTCAATATTTGCACCTGTGGTTGAAAGCTGTTCTGTTACGGTGACGACAGGCAGGCAGGCAAGCAGGACCCAAATGCAAGACGTTTCAAATAAAGGTAATTTATTGTCCAAAAAACACAAAAACTCCAAAAAGGCAAAACGGCAAGGCACATGGAACACAGGGACGGACTCACCAACAGGTACAATGCTCGGACAAGGAACAAAGAAACACTGGGAGTTATATACACACACAAGACAGGGTAGACCAGTGATTTTCAACCTTTTTTTAGTCGCGGCACATTTTTTAGATTTACAAAATCCTGGGGCACACCACCAACCAAAATGACACAGTACATATAATACATATAGTTAATAATATAGTTTCTAAATGTATTTATACTCACTTAGTGTGAAACCTGGGCCTGTTTAGATGAACACAAAATGGATATCCTGGCAGGAATGGTAGAAAGACCGGGATGTTGACCCATTTTCACCACAACCCCTTCTACGCCTGAGCCCAGTGATTTTTCCTTCTCTATCTCTGCTGACTCCTCTATAATGAAAATAGTTATTGGCCCAAAATTAACTAGTAGTAGCTAGATGACATAATCAACTAATTTGCATAATATGCAATTCTGAAAGAGGCTAAATGAATAGAAAATGCTGACCAGGTAGTAGGCCTATACAAATTACCTAGGCCTCTATAGGCTACATACTTACAAACTATCATTAAAAACGTTGTTAGTTGCCATAACTAAAGGTTAGATTTCTTTTTTCATAGATATGCAGTCGCCTATTGAATGTGGACCTATAAAACTATTTACGTGTTTTCAAACGTCACCTTTCTCAGAGCGACACGGTGTTGTCTAGGTGCTGGCTGCTGCAGGTAGCAGGGGGCTGTTATCAGACAGACAAACCGTGTGAGTGAGGGCTGTCACCGGTGAGGAGGAGCAGACAGCAGCCGTTGCTAGTACTCGGCTCTGGTGAGCGCAGTATTAAAAAAAGTTGCAAGATATCTGGTCTTTAACTAGCCTTAGCGCTATGGCGGAAAGTCGGCAAATATAGCGGAAAAAGTCACCAGTTGGCAACATGTTAAAGACGTGACAACAGAGACACTGAGATGAAAGTAGGTCACGTGATCCGCGCTGTTGATCGTTTCACTGATCAGTCGCGGACTTCTCTCTCTCTCTCTCTAACACAAAGCACTAATAATGGATGTAATAATAATGAAAAAATATGTCGCCGAATTTCCCGGTCGCGCGCGTGCCCCAAGTTGAAAAATGTACTCGCATTGTCTAAAAAATGGTCGCAAAATGCGAGCATTTGGTCGCAGTCTGGAGCCCTGCAGCTTTGCACACCACTCATCACTTGCAAGCAGCTTTGAGTAATCGGACCTCTCGTTTGTCAGAAAAACTTTAAGTTCCTCTCGCAGCTCATACACACGGGCCAGCACTTTGCCGCCCAAGGGGGTCCGCCCTTCGCTCCTGGAGCTTGCTGCTGGAGGCCGGGGGCAACTCGGGAGCTGGAGAGCATTGAGGAAATGGATGGCAATCCAAACTCACCACCCCCACTCTGGTAGTCCTTAAGGCAGGAGGAGGCTAGTAGCTGGGGCCCAGGGGCTGTGGCTGGAAGCAGGGAACCGGTGGCAGTGGCTTGAGGCTGGAGCGTGGAGGCTTAGGACGGTCGCAAAAGTCCGGAGGCAGTGGCATATAGCTCTCAGGCCAAAAAACTGTGGGGTTGAGAAG
Source organism: Ammodytes marinus (assembly GCF_949987685.1). NCBI lineage: Eukaryota > Metazoa > Chordata > Actinopteri > Uranoscopiformes > Ammodytidae > Ammodytes > Ammodytes marinus. The sequence goes on from NC_137221.1 coordinate 26,897,145, forward strand.
CTCGACTGCCCACTCGGGTAAGGCGCCCTCCAACTCGGGCTTAGCAGTGACAGCCTTGTATATACGCCCCAACACATGCACCTGCTCCTTCCTGCTGGGAATGTTCTCCCAGCCGTCCATGGCACTGATAATAAAAAACTAGAAATCCCGCGGAGATTTTGAAAGTACGGGCCGCCCGTGCAAATCGGGGAAGGAAAAAAATCACGGCCGACCCCCGTGGTCCGAGAGGCGTTATTGTAGAGCAACATGAGCCGTACATGTCTGACAAATGATAAGTCGATCGGAGTCAGGGGGAAAGGGGCGTGGCCTGTCAAACATTGCATTGGTGAATGACGTTTTTCGCATTTGTGGCGCCCCCTATGGGTTAACCTCGACAAGCTTAGAGGGCCACGCTAGCACGTCTTCTGCACGTATCCTGCAAGTTTCACGATGATAGGACCTATGGTCAACGAGTTATGGCCAAGTTGTAATTAAGCCCCGCCCCTGCGTAAACATTTTAGTCAATGGCGGCCATGTTTTCCAAGCTATCCTACTAATATTTTTCGGAGACGTGCGTCATAGTCCCCCGGGGCTTCGTGAGACATTTGGTGTCGATAGAGTAAAACTTGAAAAAGTTGTGGTTAAAACCCTGTTTTTCAGTTTATGCTAATTAGCCGAAAATATTTCCCGGTTGACTTTTATGGTCCAAGAGGCTTTTTTGTAGAGCACCCTATCATACAGCTGTGTGAGAAATGTCAAGTCAATCGGACTTACGGTGTGCGGGGCGTGGCCTCTCAAACTTTCTTCAGTCTGGGTTTAATTATAGCGCCCCCTAGCGGAAATTTAAAAAAAATTCCGAGAGGCTATATTGTAGAGCACCATGAGCTGTACACGTGTAATCAATTTCAAGTGAATCAGAGTCGGGTGACATTTGTGGCGCCCCCTATGGGTTAATCTCGATAAGCTTAGAGGGACATGCTACCACATGACTTCTGCACATACATGATAGGACCTATGGTTAAGGAGTTATGGCCAATTTGTGTATAGGCCCCGCCCCTTCGTAAACTTTTTGGGCAATGACGGCGAAAAAAATAATCATGGCTGACCCCTATTGTCCGAGAGGCTATATTGTAGAGCACCATGAGCTGTACAAGTGTAATCAATTTCAAGTCAATCGGAGTCGGGTGACATTTGTGGCGCCCCCTATGGGTTAACCTCGATAAGCTTCGAGGGACATGCTACCACATCACTTCTGCACATACCCAGCAAGTTTGATGATGATAGGACCTATGGTTAAGGAGTTATGGCCAACGTGTTATTAAGCCCCGCCCCTGCGTAAACTTTTTGGTCAAAGGCGGCCATGTTTTTCAAGTTGTCCTAATAATCTTTTACGGGTATGTTTATTGTAGTCCCCCGGGGCTTCACGAGAAATTTGGTGTTGATACAGTCAAATTGCAGAAAGTTGTGGATAACACCCTGTTTTTCAGTTTATGCTAATTAGCGGGAAATATTCCCAGAATAATTTTTATGGTCCCAGAGGCTTTTTTGTAGAGCACCCTAACATACACCTGTGTGAGAAATTTCAAGTCAATCGGAGTTACGGCGTGCGGGGCGTGGCCTCTCAAAGTTATTTCAGTCGGGACTTCATAACAGCGCCCCCTAGCGGAAATTCAAAAAACTGTATAATAGCACACCCCGCGGGGTTGGGGCGCACGTTGTGTGAAATTTTTGCGTTTCTACGTGTAACGGTGTAGGAGGAGAAGCAGCTAGAAATTTGAGGAAGAAGTCAGAAGAAGTAAGAAAAAGTATGGTGGAGAGTAATAACTAGAAAATCCCGCGGAGATTTTGAAAGTACGGGCAGCCCTGCGCAGGCCGCCAATCCCCGCTTCGGCGGCGCCCCGCCCGTCGGCCGGGCCAGAACGCTTCTACGAACCGCCGCTTCTTTCCGAACTCCAGTCCCGAGTTGTGGCCGTCCCCTGATGCTGTGTATACAATTTGGTGATGATAGGTTGGAAATCCACAGAGTGAATGTGACTTCACTGTATTTCAGGTCATGTAAGTTAGGGAAGAAAGAAGGGGGGGCGAGGGGCGTGGCCTGTCAAACATTGCATTTTTGAATGATGGTTTTCGCATTTGTGGGGGCCCCTATGGGTTAATCTCGACAAGCTTAGAGGGCCATGCTACCACATGTCTTCTGCACATATCCTGCAATTTTCATGATGATAGGACCTATGATCAATTAGTTATGGCCAATTTGTTATTAAGCCCTGCCACTGCATAAACGTTTTAGTCAATGGCGGCCATGTTTTCCAAGCTATCCTACTAATATTTTCCGGAGACGTGCGTCATAGTCCCCCGGGGCTTCGTGAGACATTTGTTGTTGATAAAGTAAAACTTGAAAAAGTTGTGGATAAAACCCTGTTTTTCAGTTCATGCTTATTAGCGAAAATATTTCCAGGTTGACTTTAATGATCCAAGATTTTTTGTAGAGCACCCTAAAATACACCTGTGGGAGAAATTTCAAGTCAATCGGACTTACGGTGTGCGGGGCGTGGCCTCTCAAGCTTTCTTCAGTCGGGGCTTAATAACAGCATTTGTGGCGCCCCCTATGGGTTAATCTCGATAAGCTTTGAGGGACATGCTACCACATGACTTCTGCACATACCCAGCAAGTTTGATGATGATAGGACCTATGGTTAAGGAGTTTGGTAAAGGGGAGGAGCGTAATGTGGTAAAGGGGGGGAGCCTAATTTGGTAAAGGGGGGAGCCTAATTTGGTAAAGAGGAGGAGCCTAATTTGGTAAAGGGGAGGAGCTTAATGTGGTAAAGGGGAGGAGCTTAATGTGGTAAAGGGGAGGAGCCTAATTTGGTAAAGGGGGAGCCTAATTTGGTAAAGGGGGGAGCCTAATTTGGTAAAGAGGAGGAGCCTAATTTGGTAAAGGGGAGGAGCTTAATGTGGTAAAGGGGAGGAGCCTAATGTGGTAAAGAGGAGGAGCCTAATTTGGCAAAGGGGAGGAGCTTAATGTGGTAAAGGGGAGGAGCTTAATGTGGTAAAGGGGAGGAGCCTAATTTGGTAAAGGGGGGAGCCTAATTTGGTAAAGAGGAGGAGCCTAATTTGGTAAAGGGGAGGAGCTTAATGTGGTAAAGGGGAGGAGCCTAATGTGGTTAAGAGGATGGGGTCTAATTTGGTAAAGGGGAGGAGCCTAATTTGGTAGAGGGGAGGGGCCTAATTTGGTAGAGGGGAGGAGCCTAATTTGGTAAAGGGGAGGAGCTTAATGTGGTAAAGGGGAGGAGCCTAATTTGGTAAAGAGGAGGGGCCTAATTTGGTAAAGGGGAGGAGCCTAATTTGGAAAAGGGGAGGAGCTTAATGTGGTAAAGGGGAGGGGCCTAATTTGATAAAGGGGAGGGGCCTAATTTGGTAAAGAGGAGGAGCCTAATTTGGAAAAGGGGAGGAGCTTAATGTGGTAAAGGGGAGGAGCTTATTGTGGTAAAGGGGAGGAGCCTAATTTGGTAAAGGGGAGGAGTCTGATGTGGTAAAGAGGAGGAGCCTAATTTGGTAAAGGGGAGGAGCCTAATTTGGTAAAGGGGAGGAGCTTAATGTGGTAAAGGGGAGGAGCCTAATGTGGTAAAGGGGAGGAGTCTAATGTGGTAAAGAGGAGGGGCCTAATTTGGTAAAGTGGAGGAGCCTGATTTGGTAGAGGGGAGGAGCCTAATGTGGTAAAGGGGAGGAGCCTAATTTGGTAAAGGGGAGGAGCTTAATGTGGTACGGGGGGCCTAATTTGGTAAAGGGGAGGAGCTTAATGTGGTACAGGGGAGGGGCCTAATTTGGTAAAGGGGAGGAGCTTAATGTGGTAAAGGGGAGGAGCTTAATGTGGTAAAGGGGAGGAGCCTAATTTGGTAATGGGGAGGAGCCTAATGTGGTGAAGGGACATGCTACCACATGACTTCTGCACATACCCAGCAAGTTTGATGATGATAGGACCTATGGTTAAGGAGTTATGGCCAATTTGTGGATAGGCCCTGCCCCTGTGGCGCCCCCTATGGGTTAATCGCGATAAACTTCGAGGGACATGCTACCACATGACTTCTGCACACACCCAGCAAGTTTGATGATGATAGGACCTATGGTTAAGGAGTTATGGCCAATTTGTGGATAGGCCCCACCCCTATGGGTTAATCGCGATAAGCTTCGAGGGACATGGTGTTTATGTACACTATAATAGACAGGAAGAATAGCCTACTGTAAGTTGCCTCTGCTGCTGTTTGTTTCCTGTCCATTATATTTCAAAAAGCACACAGTATCACTCAGAACTCGTTGCTTCTTGAGCAAGGGCTATACTGAATCTATTAGTACTAGCCTATCTTATTTAATAATGGAAGAAAAAATATATTTTCATTAGTTAGTAGCTTTGCCATAACTACAGATGTATGATGTATATTCCAGCTAGGCTACATGATATAACATTGAATGTGTCATGTTTTACAGATATGAGTGACATGACGGACCACACTAGTAGAGTTCCATCAAAGGAGACTGTTCACTGGGTGGGACAGGTGGTCTCCTTCAGGGCCCACCAGCAACAACTGGACAGTTATACAAGTTATGGCTTTGCTTCTGTTTGATATGTACACTTTATATTTCCATTTCACTGGCTATGAATAAACTGCTTTATTTTTAAGTATGGTTTTGGTCTTTTTAAAATGTAATGATACTGTTTTATAAGAAATCTTCAGAGAGATAAAGGGTTGAATTTAAAAAACGTATAAGTCAATGCATGTAGATCGGTCAGAAAACTAGTCCAACATCCTGACTATGAAAATGTGAGTTTCAAGTAATCCTTTACTACACGAAGCAAACAGTGACAGTTAGCAACACAATACATTTTTTAACAGTAAAACTTTATTATAAATGAGTGATCACAATACAAATGATACATTATCTATTAGATATTGAAAGGGTGTCAGATAATTTGCAGCTCTGACTAATTATTTCTATACTTTTTTTTTACAAAAGATAATGCCTTTCCAGTGAATCTTGACATGATACATTCCTTTCCTGCCTCGTTACTGTACATGTTTACATGTTACCTCAGCATGGCTTCACAACCAAAGCGTTTTCACTCCACTGGGTGGTAGATCATTCCCCAGTTTATCCTGTAGAGACATACATAAAACGTTGTATGTTACAAGTTTGGAGGTTTTTGCATAAATACTTAGCTCATATTCTGTTGACTGTGACATATTTAAACTGTATTTACCTGAGGATAATGTCAGGGAAACCAGAAATCTTGATGCAATTTTCACAGTTTTCAGCTCAGACTCCTGCCTGACCAGGTTCAGTTGTAAAGCTTTTGGTTTAGAAGTGGTAAGTGTGCTGACATTTGACTAGGATTTTTGCGAAGGGGGGTAGATGTCAATACCAACCTTTCGAGATAGAGAGCAGAAGAGGCTGGAAAAGGCGATGAAGAAATGGGAAATGGTAGAAAACTAATGGGTTTTTTGAACAATAAACCATTAAAACCTTTTCTAGTAGACCTCTGAAATATACATTTAAACCCGAGTTTTTGCATAATATGTCCCCTTTAAGTGCGTCATCATATTCAGGAGCTATTCAGTATTCGCCATGTATGGTAGATTGTGGGATGAAACTGGGAGGTGAAGTGGGATGACACGGGGCGGAGATCGTCCACGCACAATTCTCCGCAGGTGGGTATTTATAAAGGGAAGATTGCGTGCAACTGTGCGCCGCAGTTTTATAAATCTCTTTTTTTTTTGCAAAAGCAGCTCCGAGTAACATTTAAATATCTTTTAAACAGCCTCATGTTTCCTCTCATAATCATAAATTACCTTTAACAGCAAACGAGACCATCAGTGCAAAGAAAGACGTTTTTATATAGTTTTTATTACTGCGTTTGGTCTGGTCGCACACCCAGTCCGATTTTCGGTTCACGTTGTGCAGGCTCTATGGTCACATATCCGTATTGGTCGCAGATTTCAGTGTGACGCAGCAACGTGATTTGAGAAGCCTATCCCTCCAGGGGCCTATTGCATAAAAGTAGAATAAAGACATCCAGGATGATTGATAAAGCCAGCCTTGACAAAGTCTAGCCTGGGCACTTTGGATTAGTCAGTTGCATAAACGCCAATCCAGGATGTAAAGGGGCTGCTTTGTCAAGCCAGGTGTAAGTAATTCTGTTAAGTGCCAGCCCACAGCTTTCAGAAGTAGACCCAAAGATCGAACACAGATTTACTGATGGAAAAATGGAAAAGATGGCCCATTTTCCCACAATGCCTTGCTAGTTTAAACCGTAAGTCAGGGGGCAGTTCATTTCATACAGGATATGTATTCTCTGCAAGTTGTTCATGATGTCCCTGCATTGTTTTACGATAAAACAGTTGACAGTGAGCTGTCTGCAGGTGCACTTAAAAAAATGAATATCATGGAAAGTCCATTCAAAAAGTTAAACTTTCATAGATTCATTACAAGAAGTGAAATATGTCAGGCCTTTTTTTGGATGATTGATTGATCATGGAATAAAAAATCCAGTATCTCAAAATATTAGAATGTTACATAGCCTACAACTAATCAGAAAAAGGATTTATAATACAGAAATGTCGACCTTCTGATAAGTATGTTTATTCTAGATTAATTTCACTTCATGTGTAATGAATTTCTAGAACATATTTAAGTTTAACTTTTTGAATTCAATTACAGAAAAAAGGAATTTTTCATTGATATTGAATTTTGTTTCAGATGCACCTCGATATAGTTATAAGTACAAAGTGAATTTATTTGACCCACACTTGCAACGTCATCTGCCATCGATAATCAATTGTATAAATATAGCTTGCAATATGAACAGACTATCACATAAATTATTATAATTTATATCATTGCATCTTAATCTAATTATAATTAAGTTAATTATAAATGGTACAGGTTAAATAAATAAAAAAGAAGAACTATTTAACTAAATGACAATGCAGTCTTTTATGTGGTACCTTAAAACAGGCTAATGAAAATAAAGCAATACACGGAAAATCATGGAATAACTGTTAAACACCTTGATTTCAGATCGGAGTGACAGCTGACTGAGCCAATCAGGCAACAGAATAAGTTTATTCTTTACGTTTAGCCTGGTCCCGACCAGGGGCCTATTGCATAAAAGTGGTATTAAGATATCCAGGATGATTGATAAAGCCAGCCTTGACAAAGTCTAGCCTGGGCGCTTTGGATTAGTCAGTTGCATAAATGCCAATCCAGGATGTAAAGGGGCTGCTTTGTCAAGCCAGGTGTAAGTCATTCTGTTAAGTGCCAGCCCACAGCTTTCAGAAGTAGACCCAGAGACCGAACACAGATTTGCTGATGTAAAAATGTAAAAGACGGCCCATTCTCCCACAATGCCTTGCTAGTTTAAACCGTAAGTCAGGGGGCAGTTCATTTTATACAGGGGATGTCATCTCTGCCAATTAATCTTGATGTCCCTGCATTGTTTTATGATAAAATAGTTGACAGTGAGCAGTCTGCAGGTGCATTTAAAAAATACAATATCATGGAAAGTCCATTCAAAAAGTTAAACTTTCATTACACAAAGTGAAATATGTCAGGCCTTCTTTTTGGATGATTGATTGATCATGGAATAAAAAATCCAGTATCTCAAAATATTAGAATATTGCATACAACCAATCAGACATGTCGACCTTCTGAAAAGTATGTTTATTCTAGATTAATTTCACTTAATGTGTAATGATTCTAGAACACATTTAAGTTTCACTTTCTGAATTAAATTACAGAAAAAAAGGAAACTTTCATTGATATTGAATTTTGTTTTAGATGCACCTCGATATAGTTATAAGTACAAAGTGAATTTATTTGACCCATATTTGCAACGTCATCTACCATCGATAATCAATTGTATAAATATAGCCTGCAATATTAACAGACTATCACATACATTATTATAATTTATATCATTTCATCTTAATGTAATTATAATTAAGTTAATTATAAATGGTTCAGGTTAAATAATAAAAAAGAAGAACTATTTAACTAAATGACAATGCAGTCTTTTACATGGTACTTTAAAACAGGCTAATGAAAATAAAGCAGTACACAGAAGATCATGGAATAACTGTTAAACACCTTGATTTCAGATCGGAGTGACAGCTGACTGAACCAGTCAGGCAACAGAATAAGTTTATCCTTTACGTTTAGCCTGGTCGACCAGGCTAAACGTAAAGGATAAATCTCCAGGGTAACTTATGTCCCTCCGCTTTTATGCAACCGGATCATGGCTAACGCAAGCCAGGATAACCGAAAAATCCTAGGTTAATCCCTTATCCTAGTTTTATGCAATAGGCCCCAGGTGAGGGAAGGGGAGCGGGAGCCTTGTTTGAGACAGTTATTTGTCGTCATAATGACTGATAACGCGGGGCTGAACCATCAAAGAAAAAAAAAAATGCAATGAAGAAAAGCTAAAAGGGAGAGTGATAGGCGGGCGGGAGCGAACTAGACTGCAGTGTTTACTCCTAAATGAATGAGCGGCAGCCTACTAAAACAAAGTTTACTTTGCCTCACCAGCATCATCAGATGACCATTATTCATCTGAAATAGTAATTATTTACAACAACATAAACACATTACCTCATCGTGATCCATACTAACTGCCGTCTCTCGTTCATTCGCTTTGTGTGAGGACACGGAATCTTTCAGCTCTGTGAGAGGTGACACTGCATCAACTCATTGCAATCAGGTGTGTGTAGCACTTACTGGCATTAGTTGATGCTGTGTCACTAACCACTCTCACAGAGCCGAAAAGAGTCCGGTGCCCTCACACTTTCAACTCACGGACATGCACTATATTGCTTCCTGATCATTTGAATCTCGCACGCCCGGCACGAGCTAGAAAACAGCTTCACGACAGCTGGCGTCGTAAAAATACTAGTGGTAGGTAAGTTAGTGGTAGATTCTTATACAACCTACTAGGTGTAAAGATTTGACTTCGGCAGCTTCAGTCTAAAAAAATATTGATATCAGCGTTGACCATCAGATATTCAGAACAAATGCACCGAGAAATCCATGTTATTTAAGGCTGCTTTGCTGCACACTTGTAGGCTAAATAACCAGTCCTGTTTTCCCCCTCTGAAATAAACTGAGCTCTTCCACTGTTTTCATGCTGATGGCCATGAGCATTCCCACTGCTCACCCACAGCAGGGCCTAACATTCCTGGGAGCATGTGATGTTCCCCTCTGCTAGTGCCTCTCTGACCAGAGGGACACATGACCACAGAGCTCTTCCTCCCTGGAAACAGCCTGACCAGGCAGGCTGCTAGGAGGCCTTCAGCTACAGAGAGAAGGACTAAGGCCATGTCCACACTTACAAACACATTTCTCCTCTTCCATTTTCAGAAAAGATTTCCATACACACAACAGTGTTTTAGGATATCTCTGCGTACACACAAGGCAACGTAAATAGCTATTGAAAAAGCTGAGGTAATCATGCCAGGCCAGTAGGTGGTGATAATGTGCCATGTCAAACACCGTAGAAGAACATTGGCCCTCATTTACTAACGGTGTGTACGCACAGATTTGTGATGCGATTTATCAATATTTATGTACCTGAATTTATTCGTATTCTGAGAACAAAATTTGAACTTCCTCAGACCATGCATAGAAATTATACATGTTTGAGTGTCCTAGAAAATTTAAATACACACTTACCTAAATGCATAGCATATGAACACATTAATTTAAAAAAGGCTTGTAGAATGTTTATAACTGTTCATTTAAACATGTTTTGGCTAAATGTATTGTATAACCATGACATTGATGTGATTGCATCTTCATAAATAATTGTATTACTATTTTTCATAATTCAAATGTTCAAATAAAACCTAAGTTCACAGTCCAAGATTGCATTGCAGCATTATTAGAATGTCCACATTGAAATATAATAGTTAAGTTATGTTTTTTTATTGTTTGCAGTGCTACTAACTTTCATATCAAATGTTATATAAAAATAAAAAAGATTATTCAAAAAATAGGCATAGGCCTAAGCCTTTTAAAATCGACATACCACTCCTTACCCATTGGCATTTGCCTTTTTAAAATCAACATACCCCTACTTGTCAAATGGCATACAAATGTATTATAAATAGGGCTGTCAAACGATTAAAAATTGTAATCAGATTAATCACAGGATTCTGTGGATTAATCACGATTAATTTTACCATTCGAAATATGCCCGAAAAATTCGAATTTTCTCTGTATATTGTTGTATGAACGGATAAGATAAATGACAGAAGGTGGATATGTACATTTAAAATTAGTACGTTTATTAATTGAAAATCCAAATGATGGTTTTAATACTGAAAGTAAATTTAAATCAAACTAAAATATATAGGCCTACCTACCAAACCATTATTCAATTGGTCTGTCTCTTTACTATGTCTTTGGGCAAATATAGGATAAGCTATAGAATGGCATTTATTTGGTGAATCTATAGGTTGTGCATTCTTGAATACAACTTGATTACAGACCGCGGTGTGTGTGCGTGTGTTTGCGTGCGTGCGTGGGTGGGTGCGTTTGTACGCGCGACCGATTCCTAGGGGACTGTTCATGTGTGCCAGGAAGCCGACGTTATGTTGATGTCTGATCACACACACCTCTGAAAACTGCAGACGTTTGTGTCCTCGCGGGCTCTGAACATAGCGGACAATGTTTCTCCTCCTGTTGCTCCCGACATCAACTGTCACCCGCGGCAGTTGATTTTATATCTATGCCCCCGACACAGACGTGACCGTTAGCAGTTTAAAACCTTAAAATACGGCATGGGCTAATGCTGCTATGTTTGGCTGCGCGCAGCTACTGATCCTGGGTCAGCCACAACTATAGAGTGACTGTAGGACAGAGCCGGTGGGATGTACGGGGCGGATCATTCTGCACATGCGTTAAATGCGGTAAAAAAATTAACGCCGATAATTCCAGAGATTAATCACCCTGCGTTAACAGGGATAATTTTGACAGCCCTAATTATAAACAAATAGAAAACCGTGCAATCAATGGGTGTTCACAATAATCAAATTAATATATACATATGTCAACAGGCAGCTGATACTGTCAGCCTTCCTGGTGTATTCTCTTCCTCCTCTCCTGATAGTGCTGGCTGCTGTAAGGGACATGTATTACTTCTGCAGGTCTAGAAGAACCACAGGCAGGGCCGCTGCTAAGCTTTTGGGTGCCCTAAGCTGGGCTGGTCAGGGTGCCCCCCTCCCCCCAAACACACACACACAAAACCTTCAGAATTTGCAATCAAACCGTTGCTATTTATTATAAGTTAACATTAAATATACATAAATATGAACATGTATATTAAGTAATCTATAAAACAAAAACAAAACAGCAACCACAGGAGCACCATCAGTGTTCTTTGGAGAGTAGACAAGCCAGCTTCTTTGGATTTTTTCTTTATTAGAAAGGGATTTCAATTGGAGGTTTGGGTGAAATGCCCTTCCATCCACCCTTGGAAAAGAAAATTCTGCTGGAACTTTAAATGGTCCTCTTCTAACAATCTCTACCCTGTCAGTGTCTGAAATATGTGCGGGCCAAAATGCGGGGTCTGTTGGAGATGGCACATTTGTCTCTTCATCATCTGCTGAAAGGCTTTCAGTGATGGGTGTGGATACAGTACCTTCTGAGGGTACAGTTGTGTGTTGTGTCTGTATACCGGAACTTGAGGATGGTTCTTCACAGCTTTGTACTGAACTGGAGCCTTCAGACACGGTGGACGGTTGCTGGAGTTGTTCAGTATGCTGGCGGCTTGTGGATGGTTGCTGGGGTTGTTGAGGTTGCTCATCATCTGAATCTTCCTCCTGGCTACGTGTGGCTCCTTGAACATATTTTAGCATTGACCCTGTGAATATTTTTGAAATACAAAAAAATGTGATTAGCAAAAGCTAAATAAAATAACCAAAACATTAGGATTTTCCGATAACAAAAATATCATGTCGCACTACTGTTTATAATAGGATAAAAAGTCACTATAAAACACCATATTATGCGTAATCTTAAATCTGCTGTTTATCTGTAAAACACTTCATTATTCCATTGCTATCTAGTCACTATGAAAGTATATTAAACTATTATATTATATTCATTTAGTGGAACATAAACAAAACCTTGAATACCTAATATATATATACTCCAATTATACACATTAAACAAAACAATGGTGGCATTTTTTAAATGACCAAAAGTGAAGATACCATATTTTAAATTTTCCATAGCCTCACTAGAATATTGTTGACTTCATAAGGCTTCATATAATGTCTACATTGACAACCTTCAACTATTTGCAAACATGTCACATGCATTGTGAAAAGCTAGAATATGCTTCAGACTACACAGCTGATGAGTAGCGTTTGTGACAGAAAGTGATTTTTAAGATGACACGCCGTCACACAGTGTCTTAACTATTAGCTTCTACCACTGTGCTGTCATGTGCTAGCATTACAATATCACTGAACGTTAGCAAAACAATTAGACCTATAATTCTCACACACTTACCAACAAGGGATGCACGGGTGTCATCTCTCAGCTTTTTCTTCTTCCGCTTTTCTGCGCCAGATTCCTGTTGTCTTTTACTTGCCATTATGAATCGCCGCGGCCGCCATTCAGAAGCAGCTCGATATCACCGACACCGGCAGAAGCGCTCTGTCTCCGATGCGAAAACACGAGAGCTTCGAAGGCTGTACCAAAAAGCTGGGAACACACCGCATTGGCCGCCTGCGGCGGTTGGCAGCGTGAACTCAGGAGGCTCGCCGCTTGGTCATATTGGGCCATGTTCACCGCAGTCGCCGCCACGGCCAACCGCCGCCTCATCGTAGGCGGCGGTTGGCTGCGTGACCGCAGGAGGCTCGCCGCTTGATCATATTGGGCCATATATTCCTGACGCCGACGCCGAGATCAGACCTGTCACACTTACGGTGCAACAACAACAATAACATGGTCCAGCTGTGCCAAAAAATACAGATGTAGGTTCACTGTGTAACCAGCGGCAGTCTTGTCACAAATATCATTAAAACAGCCTGAACACGCACCCCGATCGCAAATACACACACATTAACAGCAATTCAGCAACATACTAAACACATTAACAACAGCAGTGTGTGCTCAGCAGCACAAATAAAGGCAGACATCAGCCTACCTGAAAGTGAAAGTGTGCCGGCTGACGGAGGACAACACCGGTGCTTCGCTGTACTATATGGAATTCCACACGGACACTGCCATCAACTTTGGGTTCATATTATCCTCAGGAGCAGCATACAGCTGGGTGAGTTTCACTATGCTAACCGGCGCTACCTTGGCTAAAGTACAACCAACAGCTAAACAGATGCAAAAACATATTTGCAGAATGTATTGGAAGCCCAATGTCCTCACTCCACACGCCCACCTCGTCTTGCAGACCACCGCCACCGGGCAATCTCAACGCTGATTGGCTGTGGAGGCGCGGCGCCCGGCGGCGCTGCAGAAAAAGATGAAAATGTTCATCTTTTTCTGCGGCGCCCGGCGGCGCTGCAGAAAAAGATGAAAATTTTCATCTTTTTCTGCGGCGCCGTGCTCGCCGCACAAGCCTTCGATTCACGCTCCTTCGATGACACAATTTCTATGCGCCGCTAATGGCCGCGCTCCCGATTCACGCGCCTCTCATGAGGCGCGGCCACGCGCCGCGCAAGCCCCCGCCGCCGGCCGCTGGACGCCGATTATTGGGTGGACGCACGGCCACGCGCTAGTACATTGACTTTGTATGTAATCTCGCCGCGCGGCCAGTGCGGTGTGTTCCCAGCTTTAGGGTCAGGGAAGGGGGGAGACTATTTTTAGGCCTATATATTAGGTAAAAACATGTAATTTGCCCAAATTAAGTGATGTAGGTTATACAATTAAGAAAGAAACTACGGTGGGCCTCTTCACAGCTTATTTATATATTTTTGTAGTTCAATTATTTAATTATTATCATGATTTTTTTTAGCAACCTTAATTTTGGTGCCCCCGCCAGGTACTTGGTGCCCTACGCAGTCTGCGTACTCTGCGTATAGGGAGCGGCGGGCCTGACTACAACTAGATTCCTTTTGAAATTAATATTATTTTCAATCCTGCTACCGGGGATTAAAACAGATTTCAGTCAAATAAAGTGTTAAGGTTGCGCGTGACAGCCTGGTTCTCGAGCCGAGGCTGCTGCGTAAAAGTGTCCGAAAAAAGTGCCTCACAGGCGGACAATCTTTCAATGTCGGACTGAAATCACAGGAGTCTTGCTGGAGTTGTGGCGCGCGCCCGTAAGATCAGTTGTTTGGTGTATGGTCAATCAAAAAAAATAATAATATATATTTTTTTCTTTATGCGGAGCCTGTGCCATATCCGCATGTCGCACACGCTCTCAACCGTTAGGACAGTCGCATAGCTTACTGCTAGGAATGTATGCTGAAAGTTCCACAGCTCAGGATTTTAGGCCATGAATTGACAATGAGATGTAATCAGGGCCGGCGGTAGACAGGGGCCAGGGTGGGCCGTGCCCACCCAAATGTGGGCTGTGCCCACCCAATCAAAAAAAATATATATAGGGGAGAACGGGGGAATCTGAGGCATCGGGTAATGTGAGCCACCCCCTGTATCTAGGCAACGGAAAACATTTGTGGTCATGTGAGATATATGTTTTCAAGCCCCTCTCATTTCCACATGGCCCTGAAAGAGAGGACCTCATGGTGCTGTGGTAAGCATGTTTTTTTCACCAAAATAGGTATTTTGCATGTAAAAGTAAATTTTCTTGCTGTCAACTTAATCAACTGTTGTGCCAAAGCAAATGTATTCACGTAGAAAAACTTCTATCATACGTGTTGATGAACTACCAACATATGAAACCATGTGATGCTGATAACTGAAAATAAGCCTGAAATGCTAAGAGAGGTAGTTTTTTCTCAAATTGTGGTGGTGGGGGAAAGTGAGCCAAATGCTGTGGGGGAAAGTGAGTCACTGCCTCACTTTCCCCCACCACAACAAGTTAAGTTTAGTCTTAAACATATTTTAATGTAATACTACATAACATATGTTTTATTTTAATGTCATACACATTGTAGAAAAGCCATCATGCCAAGGAAATACACCAGGAAGACGACCTGGGGCAACCACACGGAAAGAGCACCTTCTCATCTTTCCCTGTAACCTTCTGGGCTGGAATGTATAGGCCTAGTTGTAGAGTATGACAGGCTGATGTTATAATCCAGTTATATAGATGTTATAGTCCGTCCGACCCTTTATTGGACAGACCTGTTCATTCGCTGTCCAAGAAAATGTCAAATAAAATTCAGACAATTAATTAATACTAAAGAATATACCTATGCATTGCTTCTAATTGTATTATTGATTTTCAGGACAGCCTGCCTCCAAGTTACCCACCCGCTTATAGTGGTCACTGGTCAGCAAAGCCGGCCCGAGGCATAAGCAAAATGAGCAGTTGCTTAGGGTCACGACTGCCAGGGATGCCCCCCCAATTTTTTTTTTATTTAGTTTTTTTTTAGTTTGTGTGTTTGATATCAACATCATATTATGTAAATGTAAGTATGTAGTATGTAATCACTGCATTTAAATGAATTCATTATATTACAGAAAAATATGTCTCGTAAAAGAAAAAGAGCACCAAGCCCATCCCAGAGGACCCTGCGTAATATTTTATTTCAAATTTATATTTCTATGGAAAATCCATGTGTCTTCTAATTCATCCGACCCAGTGTCTCCAAATTATTTGTTATTTGTTAATTGTCCTCTCAAAGTGCACCAGATTCATGCATTTCACTTTAAAAAGGTAAAAAAAAATCTCCCAGGGGGGCATACCCCCGGACCCCCCTAGCAGGGTTGTGACCTCGGCTGGCTACTATTTTCACCCAGCTGGACATCGGAGGCAATACTGGAAAGACTATATATCTATATAGTGTGTAGTATAGTATATACTGTAGCTCTGGACTACCACCATCCAGGTTGCCCAGTCCCAAAGCTTTCTCTTCAATCAGCTCAGGCTGCCTACAGTTAATACTGCGATAAAAAAGATACATTATGTAGTATATAGCCTAATGTATATTATATGTCATTCATAAACATTTTGGAAAAAAAACATGCAAGAATCAAATCTCCCACACAGCAACACTCAAAGTTTATTTGCAAATTGTGTTCTACACAATTCACAGTAAATGTGCCAAAAATCAGACGCAGAGATCTTAGAAGGGCAAAAAAAATCTGCTCGCGCGCTCTGCGCGCGCAAGCATCTTCGGTCTCTCTGCCCAGTGTGCCCACCTAAAATTTCTACAGGCCCACCCTAATCTAACTGTCTAGAACCGGGCCTGGATGTAATGCTAATCATAGTTTATCCTGACTCAAGCTTCATGTTACCGGATAGTAAGGCAAGTAGCACAACAAATTGTCACAAATAAATAAACAAAACAATAGGCATTGTTTTCCCTGCATTGGACAGTGCCAGCTTTGTCATTTTTCCTGGAGTCCAGTCTGTATGCTAAGCTAAGCTAGGCTAAACGCATCCTGGCTCCAGCTCTGTTCTATACGCACCCACGCAAGAGTGGTATCCATCTTCTCTAAATCATTCAAAGAACGCAAATGGTAATTCTTCCAAAAATGTTGAACTGCCTCTTTATAAATATAGCATAGATAGAGCCCAGTGCAGCTGTGTCCAAACGTTATCAGACCACGAGTTGCAGCGGCGGGCAGCAGACAGATGCCGACTGTACCAGTATGTGTATAGATGAAAGGAGGACAGACAGTTTGTTCTCAGAGTGAGCGGCCTCCCTGCATGCTGCTTCTCTTACATCTCTAATAAGAGGAAATGGCTCATGGTAAAGAGACCTCGCCCTTCTGTGGGAGTCTAATTCAATCATAACTCTGGTCAAAAATGAATTAAAACTCTCATTAAGCCCCCCTCCTCTGTTCCAGAGACTAAGCTGATTGTTAATGCTCACATATAGAGATTTGGGGTGTTAATATCGAGGCATCAGTCAGCTCTGCAGTTATCTGTCTGTGAGTCAGCCATCACTCACTATAACTCCCATCATTTTCTGATGTTAATTCGCAGTGTGAGCCCACACAGTGTGAGCCCACTGAACTCAGTTTGTAGATGATCCAAGCAACAGTTATGTGTGTGTAGGCTACGTCTTGTTGTTCAATCTGAACGCGTCATAGTTTTGGTGAAAATTGAGACGGCAGCGCTCCCTGCCTGGACTTTATATCTCAACCCGAGCACAATGAGGATAATAATACACAGCGATACACATCACAAGACCATTGGCCTTTTCCACAGCACACACTGGCCCTCATTTATCAAACTTGCGTGGAAACTGGTGCAGATTCTGGCGCAAATACCTCCCTACGCCAGGTATCGCGTGGGATTTATCAAACAGTCGTATCTCGCCAATCTCGGCGTACGCCACGCAAGTATTGATAAATGCAGCGGCTGAAAACAATCGTACCACGCCCCTATATTTTCTCAGTTTAGAGGCCTCGCCCAAAGGTTTTGCGACATGGATATGCGCAATACGGCACTTCCCTGAAGTAGAAATTGACAGAATAACAGCGAAAGTAGAAAAAAAAGAGTTTCATTTCGGAGCATTAGCCTACAAGCAGCATCAAATAACGACAGAAGGCAGCAGTTAGGAAGGAAATAACTGCTGCGGTCAACAGGTGTCAAAATCGCCACTAAAAAAAGCGTGTTGCTGTTCTGAAATGCAACCAACTGGGGGTGCGGGGCTGCGGGCATAATGTAAGTGGTGGAGGAGAAAAAGACGCACCAACTGTCCGATAATGGTCCCCATAAAATAAATAGAGGTCTGCAGAGATTTGAATGATTAGAATGTATTGGCCCTTTTAGATAGCACTACTCAAAAGGGTTTTAAAAACTAAAAATAACACATTTAGCGTTTTACTGTATGACAGCATGCGCTTGGCACGAGTGGTCAGCCCGGCCGTCAGCTGCACAAGCCGACCCGGCAGCGATCAGCTGTGAGAGCGCCCCCTGTCCTGCTGAGCTGCTCCACCAGCAGATCGGAAAAACGTGCCGGTTAAGGTGGAAATAAATCGCTCGCTTTAGCATCAATGACACATTAAAAGAGGAACTAACATCTACAAAGTGCGTCAAATAAATAAAATGTTAAGCTGATTGTTGTGCCGTGTATTTTTTTGTATCATAAAGAGCAGTGTAGGCCTACTACATATTTAATACTTAGGCTAACATTTTGAATGAATGCAGCCCCCGTGCCTCAGTGTCCCCCCAGCTGCTCCAAAACGGAGACAACTGCCCTTACGTGTGCGCACTATTGAATCAGCTCTCCTACTCAGTTGCACACCATAAGCTGCTCATTTTGAAGTGATTAATATCTTTATTTCGGTCTTATTTGCACTGCATTTGTATTATCTTCTAATAATTGTCCAACAAAGTCATCGGCTACCCGGCACAGCCTGCACTGCGAGTCTAAGCTGTTTTCAAATTTGCGTACACGAGCTGAGAGCTGGCGTGGGATTTGAGCGTACCCTACGCTCACGTCCATATTGATAAATGCCGAGATTTGCGTGGAGATGTACGTACACCCATTTTTCTGGTCTACGCAAGATTGATAAATGAGGGCCACTGTATCTAACCGCGTTGGACTGTGGAAATGTATCAGGCTATGGCTATGGTTGTGTGTCAGGGAGAGAAAGGGTAGCCTGTGTTGTAGCCTAAGCCCCACAGGAAAACATCTCAGTGCCTACAACCACTAAAGTGTTTCTGCAGCAGGATCGATTCAGCCTCGCTCTGTCGACTCAGAGCTTACATTAACACTGGATTCACACTGATACATTGAAAAAATCTTTTGTCACGACTGAATGAATGGCTGTGAAAGTATGGTATTCATCAAGCTGATTCTATTCTAGGACCATTGTGTGAATGTATTCTAGTTTATTCGTTGTGGATTTAAGAAAATAAAAGATTTGAACAAATTATGTTTTACACATAATTCATTGATTCTCTACTGCTTGGAAATAATATTTAAACAAAACAAGCTCCAACATAAATAGTTAAATGCTTATAAATATCTAGTATAATATGTTAAGGTAAACCAATATTACAGCCCTCTCTATCAGCTCACTAAAAACCTTTCGTCATGAGGAAAATGCAACTTTTTTAAAAATTCCCTTCAACATGATCCTTCAAACGTGAAACATGAGCTCCCCCTGCTGGTTGTAAGAGGAACGTACGTGCTGTGCTGCCTTCAAGTGCTTATCATAATTCAACGTGATTTGGCAGGCATTTGGTATGAAAACTTAGACGTAATTTACGTAAGCAGTGGTGGAAGTGCTAATTAGGCTACATTTATTCAACTTCTGGGTGTGTTGTACAGTTTATGCTCAATGAATTATCTGTGTACCCATGTTTATGTTACTTTAGACTTCTATCCCACTAAAACTAAGAAGCAGGTGTGGCAAAACTATAAGAAATGTGTATGTGCAAGACATCTATGATTGGTGCCTATTTATAGCGAACAGACATAGGCTATGTTTATAGAGCAACAACAGTAATACAATCCAGATTTTTAATAGCCTATGCTTAATTACAAAAGTGTTCCAAAGTACCCCACTCTACCCTACAGATACTGTACATTGTGCAACATTCCCCAGCCGACGACGGGTCAGTGAAGGCAGCACAATGTTGTAAGCGTGCATTGTAATAAATGATGTACTGCAGACCCGGAGTCGTGGTCCATACACGTGTAGAGACAATTTGGGGATAGATGGGTCTGTAGGGACAGTCGCTATTTGGTTCGGTATTTGGTTTCTTGAAGAAGCCGTGATCTGTTTCCGTCGTCGACAATTTGTTTTAAAGAGCAGCTCTGACTGAAGAATATTTTGGTGAGTTGAAATCATCGAAATATGATGCTGTTATCAGTGGCTGTTAGCTAACAAACACTGTAAAGTTACAGATTATGAGGCTAAACACAAGAATTGTGGCTTCCGGTCATATGCAAAATAAAATAATTAAAATAAGATTAAACGAATTGGAATGTACCAGATAATGTAACGAATTGTAGTAGTAGTCCCGCAATTCAAAATAAAGTAGCGTTGCATAATACTACTCTTTATGGTCAATTTTTTTTAAGTGTCAAGAAATGGATTCCTTCGCTTTTATTTTGAATGCTGTGTCTGGGCATTCTGCTGAAATGAAATTTGGCTAGCTTGATGCAGTGGACAACATGTTCGCGACACTTTGTTTTTAGAGACAGTAATTTAACCAGCACCGGTGCTATGTTTGGCAAATCTTAATCTCAGACAATTAAAGAGACGTTGGTTTTGTATGTCTGAAAGTAATTGTCGTTCATCGGTGTTAGCCAAAAGCTCATACTACGTGCTGTAGTTTGGTCTGGCTTTGCGAGACTAGCCAAAAGCTAACCCTGTTGGCGGCATTACTTTGAAACGTTGACTTTCTTTCACGGGGGTAACCTGAACGGGCGGTTCAGTTTGCTTGTACTTTGAGCAAAAGGAACATGCGGAAGTTCCCACCCGTTCGGCACATGCTGTGTGCTAAACCGAGTGCTACAAACGCGCCATGCTTGCTTTATAAGCTGTCGTGAAACTGCTGAGTGAAGGAGGAAAATCTTTTCGCTCTCAGCTTCACATAGTGGCCTCTTTTTAACATTAATTAACCAGTGGGTTTCTCATATGATAGGCCCATGTTTAGGTCGTATACGGGGATTGTTTATCTGGCTCCCACATTAGTTAGGCCTACTGCGGTCCACGCTGTGTGTAGAACCTGTAGAACAGAGGACCTTACAGCCATTGTTTTGGTTAGCTCCACATGTTCACTCTTTTTTATTGTAAGCAATAGCGCCAAAGACTGTATATAAAAGCATATACACATCTCCCTGTCAAGTATCTAAATGCTAATTGATTAAGAGTGAAACAAGCTTCAGGAATAGGTAGTAGCCTATGAATGGTTGAAAGGGCATTTTTTAAACACATTTTCTAAATGAAACACACCCAAACTACTATTCCAATGTATCTTTAAACCTAGTATTATATTGGTCCTGTTGTTTCCACTTTACGTTTAATATGTGGAGGTATTGTTTGTTGAGGTGTATTAGCAGCAGGTATTCTTTTTGGATTTGTCCAACTCAAAGAAAAGGTGAAGCTCAGTTGTTGAAGCTGGTGTATTATTTTTGGAAAATTTAAGATGAGACATTGCAGATAAATAAGGGAAAATTCTAATTTATTTATATGGTCACAACATTTTGTCATTTTCCCCCAGTCAAATAAACAATTTTATTTGTACATTTTGTATGATTTATTTATATACTAGTATTTAAAAAAAAATACATGTTATGGACACTAAATAGACACAAATCTCAAAACTGACCCATGCTTGAAGAAATAATGTTTTTGCCTGAGGTGTCTCTCCTTAATACTGTGTTCAGTTATCATGTTGTTATTTAAAGCAAATACAGGGCAGACATTAACAGTGTGGTCCAAAAGCACAATACGCTGTGTATGTCTTTTCTAATAAGTCTACACAGTGTACCGTTTGTTCTGAACCTGCTGTCTCCTCCCAGACCACAGAGCCCAATGATGAGGTACATCCTGGTCACTGGTGGAGTCATCTCAGGTATCGGTAAAGGCATCATAGCCAGCAGCGTGGGCACAATCCTCAAGTCATGTGGCCTACATGTGACCGCCATCAAGATCGACCCTTACATCAACATAGACGCTGGCACATTCTCCCCCTATGAGCACGGTACGTCCCAGGGGGAAACAATCCCTGCGTTCCAATTCACATACTCTTTTCTTTTTACTTCACTACATACTATAGTACAGAAGAGTTTTAGGGCCACAGGAGTAAAAAAAAATCAGATAAGGATTTTTTTTTTTTTTCATTATGTCAAGAATAAAGACGAATACTCCAAAATGCTATTGGAGTTAGTTGGGCATTTATATATTTTCAGCATACTACAATTGACGTGCATGTATTGGGACATCCTAAATCTTTTTCTGGCATAATAAATAGTAGGGAAGTAAGGGGATTGGAACGCAGGGAATGCTTCTCATTTCAAATATTCCCCAGTGAGACAGCCACGTGTTAACATGATGTGTTCCCATGGTGTGGTTGACAGGGGAAGTGTTTGTGCTGGATGACGGCGGCGAGGTGGACCTGGATCTGGGGAACTACGAGCGCTTCCTGGACATCCGGCTGACCAAAGACAACAACCTGACCACGGGCAAGATCTATCAGTCGGTCATCAACAAGGAGAGGAGGGGGGACTACCTGGGCAAGACCGTACAGGGTAAACACACACTGAGGTCTGGGAGAGGGGATGGGGTGGCAGTGGTGAAGTGGGTAGGGAGATCGTCCTCTGGCGTCCAGGGTTCGATCCCCCGCCTCCCCTCCACATGTCGAAGTGTCCCTCCCTGGTCAAGACACTGAACCTCAAATTGCTCCCGATGGTTCAGAGGGCGCCTTGCATGGCAGCTACTGCCATCAGTGTATGAGTGTGTGTTTGAATGGGTCAATATGGTAAGAATTGTGAAGTACTTTGGGGCTGAAAAAATCGGCTAAAAAGTGATATATAAGTCAAGTCCATTTACCATTTATGGAACAAAATGCAATTTTTTTTAAATGGTTGGTTAAATAATTTTTTTTGTGTTTTTCCAGTGGTGCCACACATCACAGATGCCATCCAGGAATGGGTGGTGAAACAGGCCAAAGTACCCGTGGACGACGATGGGGTACAACCTCAAGTGTGTGTAATAGAGGTAAGACGAGCAGCGGGTTTTTAATCATTTGGTGGTTTACACTATCAAATGGTTGTACAAGGTGATCTGCTAGCCAGATGGTCTCTGATGGTTTCTGTGCCTGTGTGTGTTGCAGTTAGGAGGCACTGTTGGAGACATAGAGAGCATGCCTTTCATCGAGGCCTTCAGGCAGTTCCAGTTCAAAGTCAAGAGAGAGAACTTCTGCAACATTCACGTCAGTCTGGTCCCACAGGTAAAGAGAAGAACACCTCCAGGCCCAGGGTTCAACATAACTTTTTTTTTTCCTACTGGCCCGCCGGGCCAGTGGATCCGAGTTTTACTGGCCCCTTGTATATTTTCACTGGCCCTGCACACACTTTTTTTTTCTTCATAATTTAGCGTCAATAATTATAATACCTGTATTAGAAAAATAAAGAAAAATAACCAGATCTAAAGGGAATATCTATACTGTAACAGTTTAGATATTCCCTTTAGATTTGGTTATTTTTCTTTTAGTTAATTATATGAAATGTTGATATTGCTCATACATAATATAAAACCAGGCAAACATATTGAATTTGAAGCCTACAACTGAAAGTATGTTGAAGGGGTCGGCCAGTATTTTAAAGTCCAATAGTTTGATGATTGTTTTTATTCTTGAATTTGGGCAGTTTAATGAATAGTTCACCTGCAGAAGTCATGTTCAAACATAAAAAAAAAAAATAAGAGATGAAGGTCTGGGGCCGTATTCACAAAACATTTTAAGGCTAAGAGTAGGTCCTAACGTGCTGATTTAGGAGTAACTCTCAAAAATAAGGGGCGTCTCACCCCTAATTTTAGGACTCCTAACTTTTTAAGATAAGTGTAATTCACAAAGCATTTTAGCGCTAGAACTAGCTCCTAAATCTATGAAAAGCTAGGAGTCCTCGAGAGGACTCCTAAGTCACTAAGAGTAAATCACAGACACTCATTTGATGGCATTTTGGAGAGATTTAATGCTAGTGAGCTTTACAAAAGGTACCTTAATAGCTGTAAGGGTTTAATGATCTTAGTAAAGCTATATTTAGAAAGTATAGACACATTTATATTTATCATATTTATATAAAAAATTATTTATTAATTATTAAGTTCCTTTTCCTGCAGTTGCTTTGGGTTTACGATGCACTGAAAGTTACTGTTGGTGTCACGTTTGGGTTTAATTTGTTACTAGAGTAGGCCTATATGTGGCGCTTCCATCTCCTCCATTCCACAGGTCCGCTACTGTATAGTTGCGCGTCTCGCCTTTTTCCTTCCGCATGCACTTTACGATTTTGCCAGTTGTTGTTTCTAAATTGTGAATTTCCTGGTTTATCGCTGTCTGACTATTGCTGCATAGTCCGCCGTTGAGGGAAATACAGTGAGAGTGCATGGCGTACAGCTGTTCAATGAGGATATTTTTTCCGATTCAAATCATTGTAAAATTTTAAATGAATAGACCTATGTGGCGCTATTGTAGGTTAATTGTGAACGAATGTGTGGGAAACCCTGCAGTATCTTGGTTTCATGTTAAATCAGTGTCACTTGTCATTAATTGTATATAAAAACTCTTCACTTTAATACAGCGACACAATATGGATATCTCCCACAGTGGTTCTATCATAAACTCACTCTTATGCCTCGTTTCCACCGAGTAGAGCGGGTCGGGTCGGAGCGGTTCGGTCCGGGTAGTTTGGCTTTTCATTTGCCAAAAGTTGGGTAGGGTACGGTTTAAGCGCACCTAACCGCTCTGAGCCGCTCCCGATCTCAGTACTCCTCCGTAGGGGTACTAGCGGCCTGAAAGCGGGCCGAAAATGCATGAGAAGGCGGAGCTACACACTGCCGTCATTTGATTGGTCGAAAGAATCATTTCCGCCATGTGTAGATCTCGGCAAGAGTGAAGAGAGTCTTGTGTTTTGGCGAAAATGTGAGCACAGCTCTGTTTATTGTGTGGTGTTTTTCCTCGTCAATAAATTAATCAGTTGGTTACACTGTGTCCCATAGTCACGTAGCTGCTGCAGCCAGCACTGTTCGCTCACTGTCTCTATGAGTTGCGCCGAGCGGTCTCTGTGTGTTTACGCCATAGATAGTAGTAAAATACACGCTCACAACAACACGGGGGGAATACATAAAGAAGCGGCTGGTTTGAATCATCTCCGCCGTTTGTAGTCACCTCGGCTAGAGTGAAGAGAGTTTTGGCGAAAATGTGAGCGCGGCACTGTTTATTGTGTGGTGTTTTTCCTCGTCATTAAATGAATCAGTTGGCTACACTGTGTCCCACTGCTACGATGTCACGTAGCTGCCGCAGCCAGTGCTGTTCGCTCACTGTCTCTATCAGTTGCACCGAGCCGTCTCTGTGCTCACAACACGGGGGGAATAAATAAAGAAGCGGCTGGTTTGACCAAGCAAAAACAAGAGACCGCTGGCTTGACCACAGTTGTTCCCACAGCCCGATAGTTTGACCCACATTCTGGCGTCGGCTATCGCAGTCCAGCCTAAACCCCGCCCTACCAGTAAGGGTAGGGTCGGCGGTGGAAACAACACCGAGATTCTTAAAAGTGAGCTGTCCCGCTCTGAGCCGCTCCGATCCGACCCGCTCTACTCGGTGGAAACGAGGCATTAGCTCTCATTCCCTCTCAGCCAATCACTGTGGGCATAGAAGGTATGAACATGACATCATCCATAGCAACAGGGTCAACACCGCCCTCTAGTCTTAGCTTAGGAGTCCCTCCCATTCCTTAGTAAAAGTTGATCTTATCAGCTTTGTGAATAGGTTTTAAGAAATTACTCCTTACTAAGAACTTTTAGTGCTCCTTAGGAGTACTCTTAGCGCTAAGATAAAATGCTTTGTGAATACGGCCCCAGATCATTCTTTGTGGTGTGGTAGGCTGTTTTTATTACTTTCTCTATATGCATTAGGGATAGGGGTGTGAACGTTTACAAAAATGTCTAACCGTGTACACGACGGAATTTTTTTCGTGTACACGGTTAACCGTGACGTCATTGTCCTCGTGCGCCCGCCGTCCTGTAGGCGAGCGCACACACACACATACGCGTTCGCCTGTCATGTGCGCCGTCATTATCGCGCTTCATTAATTTCCTGATTAATATAGCCTATCGCTTTCTACATGTCCACGTTTATGCAGGTTGAACAGGTGTTATAAAGTTTGGGCTACTTACGCGCGTAGTTCACGTCAACCGGGTAACTTTAATCTTTAGGTTATCTTTCATCACTTTTCCGTGGCTGTGAGTCGAGCCCGAGAACGGCGCCTCCCCGTGTGTGTGTGCGTGTGTTTGCGATTATACACACACTCACACACACACGCCGAGGGACAGACAGATTGGGCAGACTAGCTTTTATCCTCCCCAAGTAGTTTATTAGTGATGTAAAATCAATAAATGCGTGTCTCCAGAACATATTTAAAAACTTTGAAAAAAAGAACATTTAAAATTTGAAGATTTTTTTTTTAAACGGTTTTCGTTTATTGATTTTTCCTAAACGGTTATGATTTACTAAACGGTTACTCGTGTACACGTGTACACCCCTAATTAGGGATGTGAATGTGTCGACCGAATGACCGGTTTTCCACTTGCGCTCCAGTTGACTTTAAAAATAGAATAGAAATCCGAAAATCAGGGGGTTATGCCGTTTTTTTAATAGGAGATTTCACCGTGTATGCGAGTTCACGTCTGGTCGTGAGCGCGCTGCAGGAGCGTCACTTCAGCATGAAGTGTCAGCTTCACATAAGAGTCCGGTGTGGGACCATTTTTTCAAACTATTGATAAAAAACAATGCGGTGCAAAATATGCAGCATAAATTAAACGCTTGTCTGAGACTATGACGTTAAATCACCTTAGAAACACACAATGCCTTCGTCCGAGCATAGCAGCGTTTCACCGTGAGATCTCGCCAGTGAGTGAGCCGTCGCGCAGATGAACTGTGGTTTGTGGCTAAAATAATAACCGGGGATATTCCCCCCGTTAGCGATTTCAATGGGAAAGACTTCCGCGATCTGATTGTATGTCTCGAGCCTGAAAACACAGTGCCATGTCGGCAGACAAACTGCGCGACTATAGGAACTGTCCAGTGAGCCGAGTCCCTCCGTTGGTTTCTGTCTACAACCGACACAATCCCCGGAGACGCATTCACAGCGTTTAAATAAAGCCTCTCATTTGTATTACCATTGCATGCAAATACTGTAACATTACGGCGGCAGCTAAAGGAAAAGCGCCGTTTTCACTTCATTTTCTGCACCTCAACCTCTGCTGTGGGAAGAAAGAAAGGGGGCAGAGTAAGCTCATTTATGCTCTACGTTACATACGCATACGGATAAGGACGAAGCCTTCTGTCCGTACTCTGCGTAATTACGTCCGTATTTCTGCACGTATCCTGCAAGCTTGCGGATGCGTACCAAACGGACAGAACGGAGCATTATTACCGGAGATCACGGGGGGGCATAGCCAACAGTTCACTTTCACTTTTTCACTTACTGTACATTTGTTTACAAATACAAACGAAAGACATAATACTTTAGAAAATGTCTTATCTTTTGAGGAGAGGTTTTTGTGAGTTGGTACAAAATGACATACACATTTAGCTATCTATGAAGTTACACGGCCGGGGCACAGGGACAGACAACTACAACAGAGCAGCATGAGCGGGGATCGCACGGGGAAGAATGTCAGCTAGACGGCAGCAATAGAGAAGTGCCGGAGGTCCGTGCGAGACTAGTTTGTTGACATGTCGTGATTAATGTCCTCCTCACAGACCCCCGCTGTCTATTATACCTCTAGTTTAGCCTCTTCCATTGCTACGGTAGTAGGCCTATATCGCTAAAGCTGTTTCTTCCATGGATCTATTATAAAATATTTAATCCAGTTAATTCACTGTTAGACTCTTCTTCTTCCTATTTGAGTAACTTTTTACTCTGACCGGCGCTGCTGCCCACTAATGGTTGATTTGCTTAATGTCGATTCCAACATAAAGGACGCATGGAAGTATGAGGGCAGTGACGGATATAACGTTGTAAACGTACGTCTCTTTTTACGCACGGAATTGGAGCATAAATGAGCCTTAAGTCGATTGATTTGTCGACTCGCAGGCGGACGGTAGGCAGCTCTGCCAACGGAGCGAGAGTGCGCCCGCTTGTTGCTCTGCCTGTCAAAACGCCCACGCATCGTTTGTCCACTGGCCTTTCATTAAAAAATATATTTTATATTAGGTTTATTATATTGAGTCTTAAATAAAAACTGCTTTCATTCCGACTCTCAACGCGCATTTCAATGAACCATGATGTAGTCTACAAAAAGATACTGAACTGTGATTGGCCGTTACTGGCCCGGGCGGGACAGTGACTGGCCAATCAACTTGCCCTGCATATGATTTTACTGGCCCCGGGCCTACGGGCCATGCGTTATGTCGAACCCTGAGGCCTGACTGCTGCTATCTGCTGCTGAACCACAGTCTAGTACATGTTGGTTCGATACTAGCCCTGCATTCCGAATCGCATACTCTTTCTTTTTTCTATTCTACATACTACATCTGATGATAAAAATAATCTAGTTAGGATGCAGTAGGCATACAATTGGGACATATTTTACTTTTTTTATTTCATCATAACATTGCGCCTTGATCTTGCCTCTTGCTTTTATATCCGTCGCATCCCTGTTTGTTTTCATATGGAGGCTTCGTCGATGTGACCTCACTTCAGGTTCGCACTGGATTATGGGTCAGAATCGCCCAAATAGGATGCTGTTTTCAATAGGGCTGCAACTAACGATTATTTTGATAATCGATTAATCTGTCGATTATTTTCTCGATTAATCGATTATTAATCGATTAGTGTTTTGGTCCGTAAAATGTCAGAAAATGGTGAAAAATTTATACATTTTCCAAAGCCCATGTTGACGTCCTCAAATGTATTGTTATGTCCAAAACACACAGATATTTCAGTTTACTGTCATAAAAGGATTAGAGAAACCAGAAAATATTCACATTTGAGAAGCTGAAATCAGAGAATTTGGAAATGTTTTATTAAAAAATTACTCGAAACGATTATCAAAATAGTTGCCGATTATTTTAATAATCGATTCGTCGATTAATCGTTGCAGCTCTAGTTTTCAACACTAAAACTTTTGGCCGGATGTAGTAGACATCTGGGACTTTCTAACCATCCTAAATCTGTCCACAAGAATTGGGACATCCTAAATCTTTCTCTACCTTACTAAATAGTAGAAAGTATGCGATTGGGAACGCAGGGAAGGTTACATATTAGAGCTGTCAATCTTTTGGAATCCCACGATTTGATTGGACTGATGCAAAATCGATTCCCGATTCAAAATCGATTTCTCAATTCAGTTCAAAGGAGGATTTCAGGATCTGCTCCAGTCCACTGTGTGCTAAATGTGTTGTGGAAAAGCATGGCATGAGAGCAAATTAAAGTCCATGTCTTATCGATCTTAATTTTGTCTATTTTAATCTGAAGCTTGTAAAGCGTGGGATTTTAAGACAAGTCAACATTACCGGCGGCAGCGAAATACATATATAGAAAATATTTAAAAAAATATAGGGGAAGGTGGGGTGATTTGTGCAACTTTTTACTCAAAGTGATTTTAAAGTGAGGCCTTGACAGTTATGTCTCCAACTCAAATATGTACATATAT
Source organism: Ammodytes marinus (assembly GCF_949987685.1). Taxonomy (NCBI): domain Eukaryota; kingdom Metazoa; phylum Chordata; class Actinopteri; order Uranoscopiformes; family Ammodytidae; genus Ammodytes; species Ammodytes marinus. Next base: position 26,926,608 of record NC_137221.1, read on the forward strand.
TTCAGGATGTTGTGCATCCCTGGCAATAAAAACTTTGGATCTGGAATAAACTGTTTAAGAAATATAGCTTTCGGAAAAAAAGTTGTCTTGTCGCACAAATCACCCCACAAAGTCACCATCATCATCTTTCTGGCCATCTGAACTCTCATCAGTGGTGTCGTTAAGTGGAATTGAGATGTCACTCTCTTCTGAGCTACTGTAGACAATCACTTTCTTTTGGTGACCAGCGTATACAGCCATGCCACTGGCACAACTCTCAGAAATGTACTTTGCACTAGTTGCTCCGTGCTTGTGGAACCAACTGCCACCTGACAAATGTGATTCCCCCTACATTTCTGCCTTTAAATCAAGGCTCAAAACCCATATGTACACCCTGGTGTTTCCTCCCCATTAACCTCTGCACTACTTACTTACCTCTGCACTACTATCTGTGTTTATGTGGATGTATGGGCTTTACGTCTTTTATTTTGGTTATTGTTATTTTACCTTCATTGTTTACCTACTGAATGCACTATGTACAGCACTTTGGACAGTGCAAACTGTCATAAATGTGCTTTTATAAATACATTTTACTTACTTACTTACTTATAACTCACCCAGGCCCTTGCGCACAAATCACCCCATCCCCAGAATTTTGGATAATAGGCATGATGCAGCAATTTAGGGTTGACATTGTGCTAATTATATAGACTCAAAGTGTAGCATACCAAAGCACTAAAACATGTGTCAAATGTTTTCAAACGTGTCTATAATTGTTCAGACACAATAATCAAAAAACCTTGATCATGGAAATTTTACTTTGAAAGACAAAACAGTTTTTTGATCTTAAATGTGCTTATATCTTATTCCTTGTGTCTCCCTACTTTACAGGATGAGTCAAATGGATGGCTCTTCTTAAATATGTGGTCACATTTCCAATTTCTTCCACGGTTTTCTAGAAACAATGGGTTTTGCAACTTCCAAAATGCACAAATCACCCCACCTTCCCCTATATATATATAAAAATCGCAAATTATGAATCAATTCCAAATCTCAGAAGATAAGAATCGCCCTTTTTTACATGAACGACTTTTTCTCCAGCCCTTCTAGATATGTTCAGGGCAGTCAGTTTATTACACGTAACATGTGCATTGTTGTTTCCAGCCCAGTGCCACAGGAGAACAAAAGACCAAACCAACCCAGAACAGTGTCAGAGAGCTCAGAGGACTGGGGCTGTCTCCAGATCTGGTGAGTCAACCTGCGGTCCACACTGGTCCTTTATACAGGGTTCACTCACTCAGGAAATGACTGGCAAATTCATCAAATAAAAACTCCAGGCCTGGAAAAGTCATGAAATGAACAGAATGTTTTGTAAAAGTTTTTTTTAATATACTGTTTTTGGTCTGCTATTTTAAACTGCTTAATGGAAATGGGGTGAAATATTTTGGAAATCCTATGGAAATGTTTTGAAAATGATTTGGTAAAAATGTGTGGTAGCCCTAAATTAATTTAATATAAAATATGAATTGCTTAATTCTACTGTGTGTGTCTGTACTTCCTGTGACTTCACACATCCATACATTTCATGAATAATGAGTGTTCACCAAACGTCTGCTAGATGAGAAAAGTTCAGACAGTTGTATTTTTTCCTAATTTACCTCATTTGGAAGGCAATGTGAAAGTTTGATCCCTAAATCAGGGATTAAGCTGTTAACTGTTAAAAACTGAGTCCAAGCTATTGTGAAATAATGAAACTAGAAAACGTTGCAAATTGTTTTGATTCAGCGCCAAATTAAAATAGAATCGTGTGTGTGTGAAGTCAGCATCTAGGACCTGCCTTTCTGACCACCACCTGACATCATTGTGTATTGGCAGCTCATTTCCATGATAAACTTTGCTCTGATTGTTGTATCATGTTTTATATGTTGTGTGTTCAACAAAGACACTGTTGCCATATAGCACTTCATTGGTCTCCCATTTTCTGTGCCAGTTCCCTGTTTTCCCCTCAATCATGAAAGACTTCTCCTCTTTGCCCACAGATCATGTGTCGCTGTTCCACCCCTCTGGAGAACTCTGTCAAAGAAAAGATCTCCATGTTCTGCCACGTAGAACCCGAACAGGTCCGTAACAGACACTGTAGCCCATTGGTCTGCTCTGCTCTGATGAAGCAAAGCCCCACTCTGAACCCCCCCCCCCGCTGTCTCTCTCTCTCTCTCCAGGTCATCTGTGTGCATGACGTGTCGTCCATCTACAGAGTGCCCCTGCTGCTGGAGAAGCAGGGTGTGGTGGGCTACCTGAGCAGGAGACTCAACATGCCCATAGAGACCCGGCCCCGGAAGATGCTCACCAAGTGGAAGGAGATGTCGGACAGGTGAGAGCAAAGCATCCATTTATTGAAGGGATGGTTCAGTATTTTTTTCAAATGGGGTTGTTATGAGCCCAGCCCCGTAGAATGCCGTGATTGACCAGAATACAGCATCTCTCAGTGTTGTGTTATGAGCATAGTTAGTCTGGTCTGGAGATGACCATAGGAAAAGTCACTGTTAGGCCTTTCACACCAAAATGAACCAAGAGTCAGTTCCAGGCTGGTGTTGGGGTCAGTTCAAAACTGGTTACAGCCTTATCCCAGTTATGAACCGGTTGGTTTCACATCGACCGGAGACAGCCATGGAGCCGGCAAGAGAGCAACGTCATGACGTCACTGTAAACGTGTGTGTACGTCACCCGACGCCGCTGCTCTTGTGGCTAACGCTAAAGCTACCGCTAGCTTTAAGCACAACAACAGCGGCGAATACGTCTTATTTTTACACTTGTTGGCTCTCGCTTTGCTTTCTTAAGCAAACAGGACCCATACAGCGTATTCTCGCCGGTCAATTTGATCGCTACGTTCGGTAATTATGTTATGTTTACGTCTCGTAGTAGCGGTGTTTTTAAATATGGCGGGCATGAGGTTTGAGTTGCTCTGGTTGGTCAGGATAATCCCTCCCCCAACCGTTCGCGCAAGCAGTTCTTATCAAACCCTGCTCAATCCTGGGGTATGAGTTCCCCCGGTTTTTACGGCCCGGAGCAGGCTCTCTGGCGGTGTGAAACCAAAACACTGGCTCTAACTCCGAACAAGCCCAGAACTAGCTCCGATTTTGCGGCGGTGTGAAAGGCCTATGTGTGGAGTTTGGCGGAGACGTTTGCTGTAGCAGAGATCGGCCTTGTATTGTTGCAGAGGGGGCCAGAAGAAAAACACTTTTTTCGCCACGTATATAAATGCTAACCTTAAAAATAATGTATGCGTTCAATTGAATGATTAATGTAGGATTTGTTTCTGCTTTGGTTTGCCGCCGAACAGGCATTTATTATTGCATTTTTTTTTCAAGTGTAAGTGTAGTTAGGCCATGTAACACGACGCCATCTCAAGCTAGTGCGGTGCAGTGTATCACCAAGTGAACCAAAGTTCTTCTGTATACTTTTGCAGAGGGAGAAGGAACCATGCCTCGTGTCTCCTTTTCTAAACTCCTTATAGTGACTGTGCTGATTGCCATCTCTATCTAGTAACAGACTAACTCTGCATAAGTACCTTATACAAGCACACTTCAAATATACTGAATGATCCCTTAGTGGGGCTGAAAAGCACACATGCTACTGTATCTTAATAAGCATGCTGCGTTCACAGGTCAGACAGACTGTTGGAACATTGCTCCATTGCGCTGGTTGGGAAGTACACCAAGTTCTCCGACTCCTACGCTTCCGTCATCAAGGCTCTGGAGCATTCAGCGCTGGCCATCAGCCATAAACTGGAGGTCAAGGTATGAATGCAATGTCCCATTTCACTAATGTCTTCTTGTTCTACCAAAACCCCATGAGCTGCACGTCAGTATGCCTCTTGACATCCTGTCACCTATAGCCTACCTGTCTCTCTTCAGTATATAGACTCTGCTAACCTGGAGCTAAACACTCTGCAGGACGAGCCAGTCAAATACCACGAGGCCTGGCAGAAACTCTGCAGTGCTGAGTGAGTGATTCCTGACACCATTGTGTTTAACACAACGTGGAGCATTCACATTTGTAGTAAACTGTTTTCCTCCCTGTCCTCAGTGGCATCCTGGTTCCAGGAGGTTTTGGAGTCCGAGGAACCGAGGGAAAGATTCACGCCATCAATTGGGCCAGGAAGCAGAAGAAACCTTTCCTAGGTACGCCATAGCAGCCAGCATAACCACCATTACACTCTATTTACACACCTGCCAACCTGCCACGCATGCATAGCAGATAAGCATTTCGACATCAAACTACTTTTGTACGATTTCTCATTCAAAACTACGCAAAAGGCTTGTCAAGCCTGTCGTTTCAATTGCGCGTGTGTAGTACCCAAGTCTAGCAGCGGGAGGCAGCAGCACGTACACCCTGCCAAAAACAAAAGAAGAAGAGTTTGACCAAAGACGCCAGATTATTTTGCTTCATCCAATGAGCTGATTCCGTTTGGTTTCCATCACAACAACAGTTTGTTCGTTTGTTAGCAGCAAACTAGCATAAGCTAATAAACTGGTTCTAGAATTGCAGTTCTTGAACTGCAGCCTCCTTTGCCCGACTTGCCAACCTTGGGGAAATATTGATAGTTGGTTGGTTAGCTTAGCGTTACGTTATAAGCAAGCTAACTCGTTTATCATGTCAGAAAAGTGTCCGTGTGTGTGTTTGTTGTGGACGGTGACCAAACATCCCCCTTTTCCATGCGCATTAAAACTGTCCCCGTTTGTAATGTGCATTAAAAACAAGGTGAAATAATTACCAGGAAAAACTCATTCTCTCTCTTTAGCCTTCAAGCAGGCTTATTATTCAAGAAGTTGAAAACAGTAGACTTTATCATTTTACATCTCATCATACAAACGTGCACCGACTATATCAAACCGTATAACTGCTAATAGAACCGCAGTAACTCTGGTACCATACCACAATGTTTAAGGACTCCAAAAGATATTAAGGATTTAAAAAATATACATATATTTATCGGATCAAAACACTAATAACCAAATAACCACTCATGTTCTCATTTTCCGAATTTTGTTTTAAAATTTTTATATGAAAAGAAATAACGATTGACATTTAGATTTTTTTTTGTTGGCATGGCAATAAGAAAGTAAATACTTATCCATAACTGCACTCACAATTATATTGAACTCAGATTTTTCTGAAAAGGTTTCATTAATCAGTTATTTCATTAATGATAATTAGCCTAGTTATTACCCAATTTTAACATCCTTTAATTACAGCACAACAGTTACAATGGTCAAAATACATGAAAGCAAAATTGTCCCCCCTTTTTCCTTTTATTGTCAAGAACATTGAATATAAAACTTAAAAGTTTTAATTTGAGGTGTGTGTGTGTGTGTGTGTGTGTGTGTGTCAGTGTCACTTAATTATGCTGTCTGATGAAGATGACAGAGAGTGCAGTTTATTGAAGATTTTTTTTAGAGGTGGGCATAGATTAATTTTTTTAATCTAGATTAATTTTGGAATTAATCTAGATTAATCTAGATTAAAATGGCTCATTTGAATTCATTCATAATATGTGTGTGCTCCTAAATAATGACTCAAAGTAAGTCTTTGAGAACGTGTTTCTCAAGTCAGGTGGCGCATCAGACCAGGGGCTCATCTCCTGTGCAGGTGCACACCTAATGCATCAAGTTAACTTGCGTGCAGAAAGAGGATGTCACGGAATTCATGTCCGTTAGCTTTTCAATATAAGACTGTCAAAATAAAAGTCCCGCAAAACAATCGTTATTTTGGGGATTAACTTCTCCGCGTGAGAAATTTGAGTTGTAGGCTAGCGTGTGAGAGTGTGAGCTGGTTGATATGAGTGTGTCTCACGGCCAAAAGGGTGAGACTTGGCAGCTCTGTCAGTTGTCAAACAAAGCGGACGGACGTGGTCTCTATAGCAACGAGATCAGCTGAGCTATCACTGATAAAAAAAAATATTGTTTCCATAATGATTTCCATAGCCTTAAGCCATAGGCTAGCCTACATGTTGTGTAATTCAGTGATTTTCAACCTTTAATGAGTCGAGGCTATGCATTGGCTTTGGCGATTTCCCTTGCCTCTTTTTTTTCTCTCCACACAAAGCTCTCCCATTGCACACACGCATGCCCCGGCCGCTTCCGAGAGCACAGACTGTTAGAACTCCTACAGTAAACCAATTCCGCATTGCACAAGGTGCAAACAACCTTGGTCTTGTCGAGGTTTCCATTGGGAAGCTTCTTACATACCTGCAAACTCGTCGCTTTTCGGCGAAAATCGCCGTTTAGAATCAAAATATATGACCCACGTGAATCGTATAGATCCGAAGAGTTTTTGTTTTTGGGAGGGGGGGGGGGGGGGGGGTAGCGGCAGCTGCCAGAGAAGTCAGCCAGCGCTTCCCAGACTGGACTGTGTGGGCGAGTTACCGTAGTGTGAGACAAGGGAATATCGTTATCTTGGCAATAAAACATCTTTGGTAGACGTCATGAGTAGCCTATTGTCCAATCAGCGTTAAGATCGGGCACAAGCATCACTGCTGCCGCTGTGTGTTCAGACTTTAGAATTGGCTAAAAGTCTCAATCAAAACCCTTTTGATAATAAAAAATTAGAGGCTTTGATTAAACACTGTCAATGCTTCAGAGGTTAATGTAACAGCCTACTGAAACAGAAACTATACGGAGGGACGCAGCTCACTGTATTTAGTCACGCTGTCCGTTTGCCGACATGGCTCTCTGTTAGACTCGAGACATAGAAAAAGATCGCGGAAGCCGTTCCCGTAGACAAAGTTAACGGGCAGGATATCCCCGACTGATTTCATCCATCAAACCACAGAGTTTTTTTCTGAGCGGCGTCTCACTCGCTCACTGGGTCTCCCGGGTCCCGGTGATTTTCACCGTCACAGCGATCGACTCGCTGCTTTGCTGGGGCGGAGACTTTGTGTGAAGGTGATTTAACATCACGGTCGTAGACGAATGTTATAACTTTATGCTGCATAGTTTGCACTGCACTGTTGACCCACACAGGACTCTTAAGTGAAGCTGACAGTTTAATGAGCGCACATTGCAGAAATGAAGTGTCTGCAGTGCGCTCACAATCAGAGCCGACCGACAGCCCCGCCCCCCCCAATTTATTTTTATTTTTTAGTTTGTGTGTTTTATATTAACATCATATTATTATATCATACAAAAAAAATAATACAATGTTTTGATCTAGATAGCCTAGTTAATAGCCCAATAATTTAATCAGTTCATCTGGGAGGTAATCCAAGTTTAACTGATCACGTCACGTTCACGTCCAGTGTGTATTGAGTTTATTTAAAGACATTTGGAAATGGGGCTCAGATGCCCATGCACTGTATAACCTATTTCAGCCTCATCTGTGGAAAAAAAGATAGCTGGACAACAGAGTTCTTCTGCTTCATTCCTCTCACTGCATTTAAATGTATTCATTATATTACAGAGAAATATGTCCCATAAAAGAAAAAGAGCACCAAGCCCAACCCAGAGGACCCTGCATAATATTTTATTTTAAATGAACATTTTAATGGAAAATCCAAGAAGCTTCTAATTCATCCGACCCAGTGTCTCCAAATTATTTGTTCACACAAAATTCCTCAGATTTAGCCTCTTAATTTCCCTCTCAAAGTGCACCAGATTCATGCATTTCACTTTAAAAAGTTTAAAAAAAATCTCCCGGGGGGGCATACCCCCGAACCCCCCTAGGAGGGTCAGGATCTCAGCTGGCTATTATTTTCACCCAGCTGGACATTGGAGGCAATAGTGGAGAACTCTGGTTGTGTGAATGATATTTAACAATAGCCAATCGTTTGGACAGCGAAAAACACCCGACCCCCCTAGAAGGGACGGGTGTTTGTCACCTTTTTCACCTCCTATGAGTTTGCAGGTCTGTTCTTAAAAATACATTTTCCCTGAAGCAAACCCGGCGGCTTCCTAGCTGCATCCATGTCAGCACGTTACGTTTGATGTGGTAGGCTACACAGGTGCGAAGTCGGACTCGTTCTGACTCGTGCACTACAGTGCAATTCGGCCAGGTATACATCCGCGCTAAAATAAGAGGAACAAGAGATTAACGGCGATATTTTTTTTATCGCCGATAAGAGTCTGGCGTTAACGCAGCACGTTAACGCCGTTATCGGCCCACCACTAATTTTTTTTCTAAATAGAGTGTAATGATAAGCTCCAGTCTTCAGATGTGTCAAAGTGAAATGAATAGCCTCATCATTAAGTACTGTTTCTGCAGGTGTGTGTCTTGGAATGCAGCTGGCTGTATGTGAATTTGCCAGGGACACGCTCGGCTGGACAGGTAATGTTAACTTTTCCGATCAAGCTAAAGTGAACTGCTCCAATGATTTGTGTTAAATCCACCAAGACAGACCACAGTATTATCATATTTATGATATGGTGGTATAAGTTTCAGTTATAGTACAATGTATGATAAAGAGAGATGGGTACCATATACTTCTGTCACTTTTAACTTAATAAAGAGAAAAATGTATTGGTGTCTTTTGCACTTAGATGCCAACTCGACTGAATTTGACCCAGAATCCAAGCATCCTGTGGTAAGTCCTTTTTTCATAACTCAGAAATGATTTGGTTGTATTTAGACCTGAGAAGTGGGTTGGATTAAAGGTTCAGTAAGCGGAATGGTGAGTTTAGCTAACTTCCTGTCAGTGACTGCAGTTAGCAGTCCCCTCCCTCGTCCCTACGTCACCACATTAATGCACTGTGGTCTTCAAGCAGCGTGTTATCTAGCATCATCTCAGATCCGCAAGTGTGATAAAACGTGATTAAAATCCATCAAAACAGACATAGGGAAGGATTTTTAACTGCTCCGCCATTGTAGGCGCATACACATTCACCCATCTGTCGCGTACGGGTGCCGGTTTGTAGCGTTCTCTCTTCTGATTGGTTATCAGTAGTGGGATCCCCGAAAAGTTTATTTGCCGATTACATGCAGAGCGAGTGACTGAGAGATCAGCTTTATGAAACGCGCACACTATATAAGTGATCACTGTATGAATAAAGAGCGATTTAACACTTATATTAACATAAATAAATCTTTTACTTCACCTTTAATGTTGTGGTGTTGGGCCTCTGCAGGTGATCGATATGCCAGAGCACAACCCCGGGCAGATGGGCGGAACCATGAGGCTAGGGAAGAGACGGACAATTTTCAAGACCAACAACAGTGTATTACGTAAGAAAAAAGCTTTTAAATTAACTTCACAGCCCCCAACATCTGATGTGTTGTCCCAAGTACCCATGCTCACAGCCATTCTGTACTCCAGGCAAACTTTACGGAGACGCAGAGTATGTGGACGAAAGGCACCGACATCGCTTTGAGGTACGATGAGCTGTCAGTTCAGCAGCAGCATTACATCACATGGTGGACAGTTTGAATGACCTTAAGATGTTGTCGCTGTGCAGGTCAACCCTGAGCTCAAGACTCACTTTGAGGAGAAGGGCTTCCGCTTCGTAGGTCAAGACGTAGAAGGGGAAAGAATGGAGGTCATCGAGCTGGACGGTAGGATAGTGCTGTTATTTATTAAAAAATGTATTTGTTTCAGGACAATGCACATTAATGAACATGTACAGCAGTACATGTAAAAATGCCAGATTGTAGCCTGGGGTTAATTTCCATCTGTAGTCCATTAGGCAGGTTGATGTTACAATAAAAATGACAAAGATATACAATAGAAACATTTGCTATGTACAAATACGGAGAAACAGAAAGAAAGAAAGAAAAGTAAAACAGGATCATTCATTAGTAGGTTAAACAAATACACAATTAATACACAACTAATAAGGTACAGCATACATTTAGAGGTGGTTGCACCTTTGGTTAGTTCTTAGCCACACCTTTACTTGGCTCTTAAATGTGGCCAGAGTGGGACGTTCCCTTATAGGTTGGGGGTAGTGTGTTCCATGTTAGCGTTTAAGTCAATACTTCCACCTCGATGGTTTGTGCTTCATCTTTTTATTTTGTTTTTTCAGATCATCCGTATTTCGTTGGAGTGCAGTACCATCCTGAGTTCACCTCTCGCCCCATTAAGCCATCGCCCCCATACCTGGGTCTGCTCCTGGCTTCTGCCGGGAAGCTCCAGAGCTACTTACAGAAGGGCTGCCGGATGTCTCCACGGTAACCATGCAGCGTCACAGTTCAATGGTCAATCGGGAATAATTGGTCGGAGCATAATGCCTTACTTTTTGCAGTGCAATTTTTTCAGTCTAGTCCTTCCAAAACCATAAAAAAGAATGTTTACGGCCTCCTATTCTCTCAAGACCACACTGGTGCATTTTCCTTTTTTGCAAGCTAAATTTGAACAAGATATTGTATTTCCCCTAGCTCATTGCACTCCTTTTTAATATGAAATAGAATTCAAGTATAAAAGTAACTTTCCCAATCAAGATACACTGGTAACATTTTTTACTTTTAATGTATTTGACTGTTTTAATAAAAATAGTACTTGTGGTAAATTGTGATTAAATGTTTGACAGCCCCAATGACATAATACATCGCTCACCAAGTGATCGGTTCATTGACTGCTGTATTTTGTCGTACACAGGGATGAATACAGCGATCGGAGCGGCAGCAGCACACCAGACTCTGAGATCTCAGAGTTGAAATTTCCTTCAATCTCAAGTGAATGAATTCAGCACAAGACTTGAAATGTACGCTAAATGTTTGCAGCTATTTTCAAATACAGATCTAACTTTACATCGGTGTCAGTTCTGGACTTGTTTTTTTTTTTAAATGGAAACCTATTGCTCTCTGCTGGGATGATTGAGACTTACCAGCCCTGGAATGGACTACTTCCCTTCCCCACATCCAGTCTCAGGAATGGACTGCTTCCTAGCAGACTCAGTACCACTTGAGTGTCTGTGGCCTTATTGTAAATAGGTACTGCTGCATGGAGCCACCACCCACTGCAGCTTATTGAAACATGTCTTCAAGTAAATAAAAAGGGATTCCAAAAAGTAGTTTTGTCTTTCTATTTCATTAAATAACAAACATTTACAAAAAGTTGGAATATATTGGTCAGTATTGCATGGAAAACAGTTTGAAACTAGAGCTGCAACAATTAATTGACGAATCGATTATTAAAATAATCGCCAACTATTTTGATAATCGATTAATCATTTTGAGTAATTTTTTAATAAATGTCCAAATTCTCTGATTTCAGCTTCTCAAATGTGAATATTTTCTGGTTTCTTTAATCCTATTATGACAGTAAACTGGAATATCTGTGTGTTTTGGACATAACAATACATTTGAGGACGTCAACATGGGCTTTGGAAAATGTATCAACATTTTTCACCATTTTCTGACATTTTACGGACGAAAACACTAATCGATTAATCGAGAAAATAATCGACAGATTAATCGATTATCAAAATAATCGTTAGTTGCAGCCCTATTTGAAACTATTAAAATCAGTTCATATTAACCCTTTCACGCATAGTTATCACTACAGTGGACAGCTATTCAAAAGCTGTTTTCTTGAATATGCATGGCTGTAGATCGCCAGTGGCATATCAGACACAACAGTGGACTCGTCATCTAATACACTGTCAACCATTGTAAGAGCAGCCACAATGTCAAACAAGATAGCCGACAGGGAGCAGAAAAGTTGAGCAGCTCAGGAATATCATGTAAATACTTCTAAAATAGGAGACCCTGGGCAGGTAAAAATATGGCAAAAGAACAACCTAAGAGTTAAAATTCCCAATTATTGATTTTACATGGGAGGAAATGATGTTTAACCACCTGTCCACTAAATGGGGACAATACTATTGATGGCAGATTTGTGCTTAAGCTTCATTTGCTGTAACTTGGTTTTAAATCAATTGATTTGTTATTAGAATTAAACTTGAAGTATTTATTTAAAAACTTTTCCCAGATTATCCCTATGTGTATAACAGTTGGTCATTATGTCAATTTTCATATTAACCCTTATGCCCTATTAAAAAAAAGTTAGACTGGGACCGTTAAGTACATTTTGTGTATTTTGACCTTTGAACTGCATTAAAATGATGAAAACATTTTTTCACATTTTTTTTCATGAAGGGGTTGTTATTCAACTTATGTTGTGATTTAATAAATCACAAATAGAAATTAACCCTTTAGATGCCATTTTTGATCATATACCACTAACGGCTTTTTTGAAAAATAGTAAATACACAATTTCAATATTCAAATCTTTTTTTTAATTTTGATTATTATTAGTATCACCGGCTCACCCATCTGAACAATAGACGAGAAAATTGAATTTGGGGCATTATTACTTTTTGAATAATGTCAAATTGAATAAAAAAAGTTAGATTTATACCATTGACTTACATTATTAAGAACTTTTTGGCAACCTGCCTAAAGTGAATTTTTTTTCTGCCTCTGATTTCCCATATTACTGCAGAAAGCACAATGCAATTGGGTAAAATGAAAGAATAGTAAAATTTACCCAATTTATCACCTCTTTTATCAAAATATGAATTTTTATGATGAAAACCACTCACTATAACTACAAAATAAGTTTTGTGTGTGTATGAGAGAAATTACAAGGGGTACAGATTTGCAGCCCTAATAGCCTATGACACATGCAAACAGACACACCTCCACACATCTTATTTTGTCATGGACATGCAGACATCAGTCCATACTATCCATATCAGAACACCTTTAACATTTCTTTAAAAAATTATTTAAATTCTGATTTTATCTTGCCATTGCCAAGGAATCAAAAATACTGGTTTTATGGCTTTTTACGAGTTTACGAAATGGCATCTTTTTACAAGGATTTCAAAAATGGGGCATTTTTTTTATTGACCTTATTTTTAACAAGTCTACTACCAATTCAATTTTTTTTATAATGGACATCAGTGGTACAAATCATGTAGTTAACGGTGCCAGTGTAACAAAATCACACTGTCTGAAGTAGATATGGATGAAACTCAGAATATTCAAACTTCATTGTAAAACACACCTCCTTACCAAATTGTATGGCTATGGGTCAATCACAGCCAAAATGCTCTCAAATGCAACCCCAGATACACAAATCTCCAATGGGGCATAAGGGTTCAGAGCTTTGATGAAGTTATGTACGGCTGTGCTGCTGAATTACATCTGAAGAAATTGTAAAGTAAAATGTTTTTGTATAACATTTTAATTAATTAAAGTATTATATGTTAATATATGAAAACATATAATTTATTCTTCACATATATTCTTCACTGGTTTGTTAAATACATTTCAAAGTTGAACGAACTCAACACATGCAGTACACAAGGACATGTGAAACTCTGAAAAATGTGCCTTTGAAAAAAGTTTTATTCAAGAAAAAAAAAAATCCAAACTGAGGATATCATAATTCATGCATAAATTGGGTTAAAGCATCAGTACAAGCAACTTGTTGCGATTCCTTAGCAGCACATGGGCAGCCTACAGCAGGGGGAAAAGGCAAGAGTCCCAGACCGCGGTCTGCAGCAGTGGTCCCAGGCAGAGTTCCAGACCTGAAATGTAACAGGAAAACATTAGTGCAATCCAGCAGCCTTTACACAAGTCATCAGTCATGATCTGATCTCAGTCCCATATCCGCGTGAGTTCTCATCCAAACAGTCACTCGTTAAGTGATCATCATGGATCAGACAAAGTACTTGTGTCTGTACTACAGCTGAAGACATACCTCCATAGCAGAAGGCCATACTGCACAGCACAGGGGCACCTGGCTCAACAGCACAGGGGCACCTGGCTCATCTGGAGCAAGTCATGCCTACAGGAGAGAAAGCAAAGAGTTAGAACTGAACACATCATTGACATGACTTCTGTGCTACAGGTAGATATGTTGGACAGTTGAGTGGCTGCTTATGGCAGAAGGGGCCATAGCAGTCAAAGACCACCCAATACTCTAGCATGCACTTGGAGAACCGAGAGCTACGTACAAGCCCAGGTCCATAGGATAGCACGCTGTAAAGTTTGTTTAATAAAAAAAAAAAATATTTTAATTACCTTGACATAGGACATCTCCATCCAGTCACTTAAGGGTCAGCCATTTTGATCATCTAAAAGAAAAGAGGAAGACCTTTAGTCACTTTTCTATATCTGTTGCTTTATTAAAACATTTTAGGAAAAATGGCTCAGTTAAACATTAATTGTCTCGATCAGGATGTACTCAGTGAGGGCAAGTTTGTCATCACAGCCAGTTCAGTACCAAGGGCTACATACAAGCCCAATCCTTGGGATAGCACGCTGTTGTCACTAGTAACATTGAATTTTAATTACCTTGACATTTATAAGCCATCTTTATCCAGTCACTTGAAGGTCAGCCATTTTGGTCAACTAAATAAAGAAACAAGGGGAACAAGTCAGTCACTTTTCTACATCCGTCGATTTATTAAAACATTTTGGAAAAATGGCTCAGTTAAACATTTATTGTCTCGATCAGGATGTACTCAGTGAGGGCAAGTTTGTCATCACAGCCGACGTTATTTAAAACGCAGCTCAGAAAGTTACCTGCATGAGACGTGGTCAGATTGTCCATCCTTTCCTTCTTCAATAGAAGCCTATGCCTGCAGAAAGAAGCGTTTTAAGTGTTAGACATGTTACAGTAATAGGCATGAACAGACAGAAACAATGGTCAGCAAGTGTCCATCCCCAAATTGTTGCTGTAACAGTTATATTTTTAACTGAACAGCGACCGTCGGTGGAAGATTTCATGTAGGCTTCCTGTTGACCGTTCACTGCCACAGAAGGGCATGCACGGCTTCGATGTAGCCAAAAATGCATCATGTCTTGATGGGGGTAAAACGCAACATACCTGCATTCTATACAGCTATCCATCGTTGGATGCCAAGCTGGGGCTCCAATTGCTGGTTGACCCTGAAGAAATACAAATAAAGTTAACAATTAGACCACATTAAGCTAGCACAAATTACGATTGTAGAGATCTACCTTAGCTTGATCAAGTGTGTGCAAGTAAGATTAATTAAATTTTGATTAATTTGCATTTGAATTATAAACCTCATACTCAAGGCGCTTTAGCCGAGAACGGGAGATATAATTGAAGAAATAAGTTTGTCAAACCAGGCTTCTCAAGCGTTAAATAGTCTTGGGCGTGTAGATCCTTTTTAGCCGTTCTGCTAACGACTAAGCCACGTGGTGGTTAACACGCATGCATTAAGCATAGATGTCTTAGCCTAACTGTAGCAAGTACATTTTGTTACAACGAAAGAAAGACGCCTTGATGTGGGTTACTGTACACCAATGAACTGCTGTTTATCAAAGTTTAACTTCACACGCATGACTTCAGAAGCTATAAAAGGCAACGTTGCTAGTTTAACCCGCTAGCCAGTTAGTGTAGCTCAAATTAGCCGATAACAGGCCGATAAGATAAAATATGCATAAGATGACAACAGCAAATTAATTGGTTTACAAATAACCTCAGTACACGATTTAAAGAATAGTTGAGACCTTACCTTACCTAAGTCCAGAACAGCGCTGGTTGTGTCCTCTTGTAAGACATGAAGCGGAAGAGACAGAAAGGAGCGTCTCGTGCTGTTATATACGCTTGCGCCAAGCAGCCGCCCGCTGATTGGCCCTCATAGCTCACGTGGACGCCGTGCATGACGGGAAATGTGTTTCTTACAAGCGTTTCAGGAACCCTGGCTGTCTTTCAGGTTTATTGCCATTAGACACATTGATATCTACCCGAACTCAAAATTTGACCTGTAACGAAAAACAGGTTTTTCACAGAAATAGCTAGCCTACAATATTCCGTAGGCCTATAAAGAAAAGAAAAACACTGTGAAGGCCGTCCATGGTCCATATGCAACTAAAGCCTCTCCTACTTCAGAACCACGGACAGCAACTGTCCTCCAACGATCTGAGTCGTGCGGTTTTGAGATAACAACAGTATCTACCGGCCTAGACCTACTCTTCATTAACAATTGTGAAATATAGAGTGGCAAAAGCAATATTCCAAGTAGCCCGCAGTAGCATAGCCTACACAGGACTGGAAGAATCCACTAATATGTCACACTAGGCCTATGTCTACACAAAATACCCAATCGCGTTTTCGTACGGCTTAAAATCCCACTGCGTCTTATCTAGATGTGACTTTTACATAACAAACAATTGTCCCATTCACGGCTGCAGCAGGTTTTACAGTTGGAATAGCCTATGTCGCGTAGTAGAGCATAGGTAAATCTATCACATGATTGCTGCGTTCGCTCTGTGCTCAGCGTCTCTTCCTGAGCAGCTTATAGGCAGCAGCCGGGGCTCCATGTAAACACAGGGCTTTGTTTCACACACATACACACGCGCACGCACACTATAGTGTAGCCTACACACTCTCCGCTGGTATCCCCTCGTATAGTCATGCCATGGATATTTTGTGGCAATATCAGTTCAGGATCATTTTACTCGGGGATTCGACGGTGGGGAAGTCGTCGTTGCTGAAGCGCTTCACGGACGGAATTTACAGCGATGTGGCGGATCCGACGGTCGGCGTGGATTTCTATGCCCGCTCGCTGGACATCGAGCCCGGGGTGAAAATCAAGCTCCAGCTCTGGGACACGGCAGGACAGGAGCGATTCAGGTACAACACATAAAACAAATAGACATATAGAAATGTTTCCAATTGAATATGATCTGATGTGATCATATGTCCTTAATTAATGGAGGGGGGGCCTTATGGTTCGCTGTCGTGTTTGGCTGCTATTATAGCCTACAATCAAAGCCTTTAAATTAAATTAAAGTAATTTCCCTTTCTCGTTGTGGTGTGCCTAATGCAGACAGTGAATTAAGAGACAGCGGAAAACAGGGTCAGGACAAGATTACAGGCCCAGATCCATCCTACCATGCCCTGGCCTATCGGCTATAAAAGCAGTGAACATCGAGTTGCATCATTGCATTCATTCACGGATGATGGACACCGTCCTCATCTCTACAGGCCCCAGATTTGATTCCCTGAGATAGGCTTGACTCCACGGTCTCCAGGGCGACCATAGGAGGACAACCAATAACTAAAATCTATAGTTGTTGCATTCATCCATGCCCTGTTGCTTGCTCTTTGGTGTGTCTCTGCTGTCGTTGTTGTGTTTGTTTTCCCTTAAAATAACTCCACTGTCTTGGAGAGGCAGCTCCTCTCTTAGATCTTGCTTTCCCTTTTGAAGCCAGAGCTTCAGAGGGTGTTTTCCGTCAGGCTTCACCGCAGTGGAATTCTTTCACTTCTGTCTTTGCTGAATATGAGAAGTGCTTGTGAAATCTGTTAGCAATTTCAAATCACCCTCTGCACAGATGAGGACCTTTGTACATATCTTAACAGTGGTGGACGAAGAGGGGCAATAATGTCCGAGTCTTTTAAAGGTCACCTATTATGCAAAATGCACTTTTTCATGGTTTTTCAACAGTAACAGGCTACAGGACCCCGGTGTGACTAGACTCCTAAAGTATGAGCAAAAACACCACTGTCTTATTCTACACCTTTATGAAAACCTGTGTTAAAAAACCCAAGTCAGATTTCTCTCCACTTGTGACAACATAAGGGGATAAGCCACGCCTCCCATTACCGACCTAACTGAGCACATACCTCTACCTGTGATAAACCACACCAACACAGATATCCCTGAATCCAACTGGCAGGAAGATTCAGGGCCAATCAGAACAGACTGGGCTTTTTGGAAGGTGGGGCATAAAGAGACCTTGAATGTTTAATCATTAGAACTATGAATTGAAGAGACTGCTCTAAATGTTCAAACATTGTGGGACCTGAACAACGTAGCTTGGACTTGTCTTGACTGACTTTAACCGTGACTGGAGAGTTGTCATGCATCGGTTTGAGACTTGACTTAACACTTGCTTTGAAGAGACTTCGGGTTGGACTTGGATTTGTCTCCACTGTCTGCAGACATTCTCCAAAAGGACCCAATCTTACATGCAGTAGTTTCATGATACGGGAAAGCCTTAGTAGGACACGTTTTTTCGTTCATCAGAACTATCCAAGATGTTCATATGTCCTAAGCTGAGATCAATATGCTTTGAATGACTAATAGCTATCAATCTGTCTACCCACCAGGTCCATCACCACGTCCTACTACCGTAACTCCGTGGGCGGGTTGCTCGTCTTTGATCTCACCAACCGCAAGACCTTCGAGCATGTGAGGGAGTGGCACAAGGAGGTGAGTGAGCACATCCTGCCCCACCACATGGTCTACATCCTCATCGGACACAAGAGCGACCTCAGCAGCGAGCGCAGGGTGAGCCGTGACGAGGCCGAGGAGCTGGCGGCCGAGATGGGCATCCGCTACGTGGAGACCTCGGCCAAGTGCAACAGCAACGTGGACCGCGCCTTCGAGCTGCTGAGCAGGGACATCTACGAGCTGATGAAGATGGGCCAGATCGTCACCCGAGACGGCTGGGACGGCGTCAAGAGCGGCCTCACCGCCAAGGTCCTCTACCCAGGAGACGAGGACGACATCGCCACGGCCACCCCCGAGAAGGGCTGCCACTGCTGACTGACACACTCTCAAACACTGTTCTGTTCTACACCACAAGGTCACACACCTAGTCCCCACAGCTGTCCATTCGAAACCAAGTCACTCACAGGCTCAGCATCCCGTGATATATCACCATCCATCACTTCCACACCTTGTGCTTCTCCGTGCCCTCTCTTTGTGTGGGTTTTTCTGACCATGGGATTCTTTTTTGACAAGGGGGAGGGTGTATTTTACATCCCCATGTGTATCTTATAGGCAAGTTGTATCTCTAAATTCAAGCGGTGTAGCATGAGCCAACCCGTTTTGGGCCTTGTTTGGTTTTGGAAAAACACAGAAGGCTTGCAGAAGGTGATCAGTTATTGGGGCTTAGAGTGAAGCCATAACTCCTTTCCCAGACCTGGAGAAAATGGACTACTAAGTATAAAGAAGGTACAGATGAATCCATGGACTATGGCCTTGTCATAGTCTGGCATTAGTTGTGGGTTTCTGCCTGTCAAAGTCTGTGCGATGCTTTGCCTGTAATCTTTTGTGACTGTAATACTGTAAATAACATTGAAATCTATAGAGCTGGACGCTAAAAAGGTCACTGAAAGCTATTTAATTAATTGTGTGGATGGACACAGTGCACTCGACAAAATGTCACCCTACTAAATCAGTGTCCTCCTCCCTCTACTGTAAGCTTTGTGTGCACTAATGCCAAACTGATTGCACCCTTTGATCGCTCTGTGAATAGATGAGTAATGGTTTTTGTATTTAAAAAAGTTTAGGCGTTTACTTTACTTTAAGATAGGCCAATGTAATTAGGGTAGGTTGTCCAATTTATGTATTTGTATCAGAGCATCAAGTGTGTCACCTCTCACTCATCAGAACTGTAATGACTTTGTCAGCAGTAGTGAAGATTGTTTAATTAAGGAGAAATTTCACCTGCTGCTGTTTCTAGCTTAGGCGCAAAGGTGTTTCTTTGGCTCAAATCTCATTTCAAAGTAATATATCTTACATTGAGGACTGAGCTGGAGAAGGATGCCAGCTAGTTGAATCCAATAGCGTGGATGTTAGTGCTGCTTTTGTGGGCCTATACTTTATGCTGTGTCACAGAGGCGTCGGTGGGGAATGTGGGATTAAAGGTCACATATTTTGGAGAAGGATCTGACTGGGATTTTGAACAAATGTTTTTAGAAAAGCGGAGGTGGAGAAAGAGGAAGAGTGTTGTTTTCTTCAGGACCCATATTAATGTTGAAAAAAGGGCATTTTGCGAAAAATAGGTGACCTCAAAATACAGAACTGGACCCAGGAGGCTTAGCAACGCATGGAATCTCTATCCTCTCCATATTTATGAAAGAAAACATGGAAACCAGTCACGTGTCAATCTTCTTATCTTACTCTCATGAAGAAATCTAATGAGTCCATTTACCAAACTGTTGAACTATGTCTTTAAAGCTATCAAAATGCTTGTTCTTTCTCATTCAAATCTGTGACTTTCAAGGCCATGATTATCATTTACCTATAGCTCTGAATCAAAAGTGTAAAACACCGCTTAAAGTAGCTGAAATTCTCTGTCGTCTTAACTCAAGTAATCTTGAGAAAACCATTGACTTAACTTAAGCTTTAACAAAGCTAGTGTTATAGAAGTATTTGGAATGTGTCATCTTGTGCCACTAACAATACCAGCTGGAATAGAGACTCACTGTTTAATGCCAGTCTGCACACATAACATGTCTTTCATGCAACATATGTCAAGTCAGCGCAGGCTTCTTTGCCAGGGAATTCATGCCCCCTCCCTCCCTTCGCTCATTCACCTTTCACCAGCATCTCACCCCAAAAAACCTGTTCAGAAACACACACACAGCATTTGTAAACAGCACGATTATTATGCATTATTAATTTTTTACTTTGCGTACATGTGACCAAACTGATATTTGTTCTTTGAATTGATAAAGGCTGAATGGGTGATCCAGTAGATATACTGTATGGTTGCAACTAAGTATTAACTAAGGAATGTATTCTTAATACATTTCAACATCCCCTTTATTTCTTTTTTGTACAGATTCAAACTGTATTTTTCCTGCTTAACCACCATGTTATAACCAGGTTTCAATACAGTATACAACAATATGTTCACAATTTGTTCATCTATTTCTGTTCGACAATCACACGTTAACATTTTGCGGTTCTTGGTGCAAGTTAGGGGCAGTGTGCCTTGAAATCTTACTAAATGGCATGGCAACATCCCATTTGACAGTCGGCCTGACTTGGTTTAATAATACCACTACCTTACTTACTATTGTCTCTCATCCAAACCGGGTTCATTTGTATGATATTGTTTTAAATGTGTATATTAATAGTGTGCTGTTGGCAAGCTGTTCTCCGGTGAGCATGATCCTTGTCCCTGAGCGCTTACACATCAGACGGGCCCACTGCGCTGCCGAGGGTGACGGGAGCAGCCTCAGAGAGTTGGAAAAGCAGCGTTTAGATTTCAGGAACAACAGCGGAGAGACACCAACAAGAAATTAATTATTTGAAGGACTGACTGAATGGGGAGAAATAAGCTAATTTCTTACACTCTAAAAAGAAAATAGTTGAACCAACTTAATTGAATTAGGGCAACTGGTAACACACAATTGAATTAAGTTTATTGAAATAAAGAATGTAAGTTACACAATTGTTTTAAGTGAGATCAACTTAATAGTTTGTTTGTTTTCAAATCAAAAGTTTGCATTAATCCAATTTATAATTAAGGGACGACAACTTAAAATGTCAGTGTAATCCTAAAGTAAAATATTGCTTCTGTAGAACATAAAAGAAAATAGTTGGACCAACTTAATTGAATTAAGGCAATTGGTAACGCATTTCAGTGTATAACAGTCAGGCAAGCAACATATTTCCCATACACTGTTAGAAATTTCCCTGTAAAAAATATTAATCAACTGGCAGCAGGGTTGCCTTTATATTACTGTTAAATTAACATTATTTTACTGTCACTAAAATTGACAGGATTATACTGTTAATGAAAAAAAGGGATGAACCTGGACTAAATGTTTGTTATGTTGCTGTTTGCACCGTGAGCGAAGGGGATGTTATATTTCATTGGGCAGATGTGTTTAAGTTTACTTTGTCCCCTATTTGATAAAATGCTAAACATAGACAGCAGCTTCTGTTTGTTACTTCAAGACACTTTTGTAATTTGTCTCATGAGTTGAACTTGGGATCTGGTTTAACAGTTCCACAAACCATTTTGTTATAACCAAAAAAACAACTGTTAGTTACAAAGATATATTTTATTTTAACATAATGCATAAGTAATGGAATGAAACATCCCCTTCACTGAGGGTGCAAATAGCAACATAACAAACGTTTAGACCAGTGCAAGTCATTGTGGGAAAGCGGGCGTCTCTACAATACACTTTGTTGTGCTTACTTGATTTATCTGAGGCAATCCGTTTCCTTAATTCTACTGAGTAACACAACTCTTCAGTTAAGTAAGACTAACTTAGTTTAATTATGTTAACTGCACTTTCCATTTCCAAGTATATATAACTCAACTTTAAGTAAACCAGAGGATATAAAGTAAACAACACTTTTTAGTTAAGATGTGGATGGATGAGGATTAATGAAGAAAATGGTATAAACTTCACATGTGCAGAAAAAATGGCGGCTTCACAGGAAAATTCTAGCTGAAAAAGACGTTGACGTACAACAAATAAACGTCCACGTCATGACGTTAGACAGGAAAACCTAATTGAAGCTCTTTCATTTGCATAAGAAAAGCAAGTCAATGTCAGGTCAATGTAGTAAAGTACAATTTAAATTTGATGTAATCCACAAAAGTAGATTGCCATCGCTAAAGCAGAAAACTGAGTCAGACTTATTCAAAACAGTGCGTTACTTCAACTTTTCAAAAATATACTTTTTAGAGTGTATAAACCATTACTAGATGCCTCTATAGTTAAAAAAATTAATATAATTTTTTTTTTACGTCTTACAATCATTGACCATCCTGTAAAATGGAATTAATGACGGTGGCCATATCCGATCTTAAGTCAAGATCCAGCCTCCCTCTGTAACCTTAAAGGAGTAGTACAACAATTTGATTAATTATAGACTACTTTCTTTCTTTCTGATAATTAGAAGAGAAGATTGATACCACTCTCGTGTGTGTGTGTGTGTGTGTGTGTGTGTGTGTGTGCGTGTGTGCGTGTGTGTGTGTGTGCGTGTGTGTGCGTGTGCGTGTGTGTGCGTGTGTGTGTGTGTGTGTGTGTGTGTGTGTGTGTGTGTGTGAAGTGAAACTACAGATTGGCCTATAGCTTAGCATACAAACTGGCAGCATGGGGACCAACAAGCCTCGCTTTATCTAAATGTCAGAATACGCCCATCAACATAGAGCTCTCTACATTGATATTCTTCATTTGAGCAGATTCATGTAAAAGCTATAGACTAACCACACCTCAGCTCCAGCTGTGATAGTTTAACACATACCATGAGATTGGCATCGTTCTTCTTATCTCAATCTTAGAGAGAAATTTAAGAAGTGGATTTTGTAAAATGTTGAATTATGTGTTTAATGGTGTTCTTTTAAGTTGTCCACAGTAATGGTGACCCAACCCATTAATGGACCAGAAAACATCAGCAGGTGTTAATGCCTGCATGACTTTACGTAACCCAAAACTGTCCAGCTCCTATGCCCACATCTCACAGCTTTATTGAATACATGTTATTTATTGTATATATTCTGTAAACAGAACTTGCGTTTTTATTTAATTTTATTTCATTGATTGGTTAAAAAAATAAATAGATGTCCAATGAACAATGTCTGGCCTCCATTGTTTTTTTCATGTCTAAAGTGGGGTTTTGCGCCCTCTTCTGACAGATTGAAGGATGATCTCCATGACCTAAATTGGATATTGTGATGAATAACGGTTAAAAGGTTAAGATTTGGACAAGGATGTATTATTAGATTATAAAAGGGAGAAAGCCTTTTCTTCCATGCTAAAACAATAGTCACATTAGTTCTAATAAGATTAAGTAGCCTAGCTGATAGACACATATTATATCATCAATCCCAAGGGGGAAAAGAAAAGCAAGAAAAAAAACATACATATAAAAATACAATAAATGTATATATAAGCTCAGAGCTATAGTTTGGCAAAAGATCTCAAAGAAAATGAAATGTGTTTTAGATATATTTCTTTCTTTTTTGTTTTAGCAACATGATACTATTTACAAGTGAAGTTTTATTTTATTTTTAAGTGAGATCTTTAAATTGAACTATTTAAATAAATGCCATTATAAATTAAATTTGATTGTGGTATAACTCCCCACAGAATTATAATCTGGTCGAGGGATTTTTAACAGCAATTAATCAATAATGTAGCTATAAAGAAATATAATCAAACAGTAAATTAATAAGTGAAATTAAAAAATCTGATTTCACCCTGGAGATTTTTTAATGTACAACAACAATATTACCAAACACTACAGCCTTATTTTATCATTTTAGTTTTGGATAAGTCATGTAAGGCAGATTGAGAAAGAGCAGCCAAATGTACAGACTTCTTTCATGACGGCTACATTTTTAAACCACCCTGCATTCCAAATCACATGGGCATACTTTTTCTTTTTACTTCACTACATACTGAAGTACAGAAGAGTTGTAGGGCCACAGGAGAGAAGAAAAATCAGATAAGGAAGATTTGTTTTCATTATGTCGAGAAATGTCAATAATAAAGACGATTACTGCAAAATGCTCTTGGAGTTAGTGGAGCCTTTATGTATTTTCTGCATACTACAATTGACGTGCATGTATTGGGACATTCTAATTTGTTTACGGGTCTACTAAATAGTATGGAAGTATGGGATTGGAACACAAGGCAAATCTCTATCAACCCATAACCTAGTAAAAATGTCTATTGTTTTTCAAAGTAGCCTACTCGTCAAGTTTCGCACATAACCTGAACGCATCACAAGCTGTGAGTGAGCGCACTGCAACCAATGAGAGTCAATAATAATCGGTAGCCCCGCCTTATCTTACCCAAAATGCACTTCGATTGTCAATTTATCCATAAGAATATACTGACATTTCTTTGATAATTGTCTAATGACTACATATATGAAGTAACTGTTGTTGTCGAAGATGGATATACTACTACACAATATAAAATAAGTAATCGAGGGAGGAATATTAGCCTACAGCACTTGAACCCCTGAGTGAGGGAGGTGTTGCCCCTGGACACCATGTGAGCGGTTCATGTCCACGTTAAAAAGGGCTTCTGCTATGATTGGCACAGGACTGGTGGGGATATCCACCTCTCCTGCGGAATCGCTATCAAGAGATTTCGGAAGCATAATTTTTATCATAGGGGCTGTTAGTGATCATTCGTCCTGGCGCCCCGCGTTAATATGTTAAAATAAATATACCAAGCAATCGCTTTAAACCCAACCCGTGGGTTAGGCTGTGACAAGCTAGGGTTAACTCGGACTGTCACATGATTAACTCAATAAATACTTTTATTGTTAAAAGTTGGGCTATGTCCGCAACGGCTTGAAGAAGAGGTTTACAATCATACTTTAAAGTTTGGTTCAAACGTGTGTGTTTGCTTGTTTGTAACCTAGCCTACATATTAGACCTCGACTGCTTTAGGCTAGTGTATCACACAGTTCAAACGCTGCATTACAAAAAAACAAACACCGTTTTCACAAATCACGCAT
The DNA here is from genome assembly GCF_949987685.1 of Ammodytes marinus. Taxonomy (NCBI): domain Eukaryota; kingdom Metazoa; phylum Chordata; class Actinopteri; order Uranoscopiformes; family Ammodytidae; genus Ammodytes; species Ammodytes marinus. Next base: position 26,951,798 of record NC_137221.1, read on the forward strand.
TATAACCCAATACATTAACGCAAATGGTGCCACATTACATGAAGTACTCGTCGCCCTTTTACATATTGAAGTTATATTAGCCACAGTCAGTAAAATGAGTTCCCTTTGCATGTTGTCAGGGTTTACAAGAGCGTGATAACTATGGACATATAAAGAAAGTTGATAACAAGGCAAGCGCTGTTCAGCAGGAAGTCCAGCCATATTTGCTTGTACGCATGCGCCGCAGATCTGCACATTCTAGGGCTGCGTTTGTCTTCATAAAACGGTAAGGGTGAGCTAATATTTCACTATTGTATTTAAAAAATGCTTGGCGGTGAAATATCAGCCGCTTGTACGACACCAGCGGTCGTTTTAGCCTGTTTTTTCGGGTATTTGGCGGAAGAGGTTCAGCCAGCCAGGCTCGTAGAGAATGGAGGGGCAACGCCGTCGCCGTGCCGTTGTTTGCTGTACGTGCCGCCGCACAGGGAGACGTCATTTTGAGGGGGAGCGGAGAGTTAAAATGCAGAGTTACGAAGGGACGTACGGTTCAGAGACAAGCGGCACGTAACCGTCACATTGTAAATGCAAAGCTTTACCCGTCTCGGACCGTTTACTTAACAATGTCGTTCAGCTTTCCCACACATCATGTTACGCCCTTGCGTTAGCCATAATGGCTACCGCCGAGCCTAGATCCCCTAGAAGAAGCTGTGTGGCTATTAGCAGCTTAAAAAGCAGCCAGTTTCCCACTGCGCTCGTGATAACCCACGTAACTTAGGGAATAGTTATTTTTAAATGTAGGCTATATCTGCAACCACACGGATGGATTTACCTATTAGTGTAACTGTCAATGGACCACCAGTCAGCATCCTCCTAAAAGTCACGCAATGCTGATCTTTATATTCTATGTCAGTGCGCGGGGAAAACCCAAATAAATACATTTAGATAAAAAAGACGGACTTTTATAAAGTGGCATTGGCACTACTTAGTGATGGTTAATGGTAGCATTCGTTATGGTTCATGATAAATCTGTTGGCTAACTTAATCGTGAAAAATAGACTCATTTTAAATTAAAGTAATCAATGTTTTATGTATTTATTCAATTAATTCATTTCTTGCATTAGTTCAGAGTCAGACGAATACAAATGGGGTCAATTGAACAATGAATGCTATAAGAAGTGTTATTGAAACAAGTGCCCAATGTTTGGTATTTTGATATTGGCCATGTTTACTGGCAAGAAAACGTTGACATTAACACACGTTTAAATGAAGCTTGCTTTATGTTTTTGTTATTATTTTAATTATTACCCTTTTCAATTTTCTATATACCTGTGTACCATCAGGCTCACAGCTCTCAGAAGCTCAGTACCTGACGTTAGCTAGCCAAGGTTAACTAGCTTGTGCTTACCACTTATCAGAATGCTAGGCTATTCATTCAATCAATCAATCAATCAATCAATCAATCAATCAATCAATCAATCAATCAATCAATCAATCAATAAATAACTTTTATTTTCACTAGAAAGACACTGAGCATACACATTAAACACAATTACTAGGATAGCATATAATGAGCAGAGAAAACAGAAATGAAATACGATAAAAATTAATATTAATTTAAATAAAATAAATAAAGTGTATATAAAATACAAAAAAATAGCAAGAATAAAATAAGATGAAATACTAAATGAAAAATGAATTCAGCTAAAACAGTTAGTCAGATGTGTACAATTCAGAAATCATAGATTTAAATAAACCAAAAGTACGAAGAGCCGTTTAAAAGTTGTTCTGCAGACTATTTAATGAGTTAGGAAGCACTACATCAGGGGTGTCCAAACTTTTTTCACTGAGGGCCACATACAGAAAAATCTACGAAGGGCCGGGCCACTTTGCAAAAATAACACATTTATCAGGACATGTAGCTGCTCTGATGTTTAGTTTCATAGTGTTTTCATAAATTGTAATCCTTCTTCACGGCAACACTTTACTTTACACATTAAACAGATACATTCCCCCTCTTGTTAAATGCCATTGATACACCCAGTGTTTTCTGCTTTTGCGTCCAATGTCCAGCTGGGTGAAAATAGTAGCCAGCCGAGATCCCGACCCTCCAAGGGGTGTCCGGGGGTATGCCCCCCCGGGAGATTTTTTTAAGTTTTTAAAGTGAAATGCATGAATCTGGTGCACTTTGAGAGGGAAATTAAGAGGCTGAAGAATTTTGTATGAAAAAAATGGAGACACTGTGTCAGATGAATTAGAAGCTATTGGAGAAGGACACATGGATTTTCCATAATAATATTAATTTAAAATAAAATGTTATGCAGGGTCCCCTGGGATGGGCTTGGAGCTCTTTTTCTTTTTGGGACATATTTCTCTGTAATATAATGAGTGCATTTAAATTATTTAAAAATTAAAAGGGCCATATTACATTATATTTTTTAAATGTGCCACGGGTCAATCAATCAGTTTTGACAACCCTGCACTAGTGGGTTAACTAAGAAATGCGGAAAAAAAAAAAAAAAAAAAAAAAAATGTTTTTTTTTTTTTTTTCAAAGGGCCATATTACATTATATCTTTAAAATCGGCCGCGGGCCAATAAAAAGCGGGCCGCGGGCCGCAGTTGGCCCGCGGGCCGTAGTTTGGACACCCCTGCACTACATGAAAAGGCAGTCATTCTTAGGCTGGAGTGAGCTCGGGGAACCTTAAGAGGAGTAGCTCACTGGACCAGGTACAATAGGTCTCTGTGTTCCAGTCGAGTATGGTACATATGTAGGGTGGCTGTTTCCCAATCAAAGCTTTACATTTAAATAAAAATCAGTGTTTCTCACGTCTCATTAAAAGAGAAGGGCAGAAGGCCAACCAACCTTTTCATACAGGGTGCAGTGATGAGTTTTAAAGCAGTCACCTGTAATGAATCTAAGAGCTGAATGATAAACTGAATCCAAAGGTTTTCTATTAAAAGAAGATTCGCGAAGGGATAGAACCAGACTATCACTCAAGTGAATGTTCTGTCACATTTGTGTGACATTTACACCCAAGCAAAGTGTACTTACTAGTGTGACAATGTACTTGAGTGAAACTCAATAGAAGTACTCCTTCATTTTAAAAAGGGTGATGGTTGAAACAAAATCATATTTGATGGTAGCCTAAAATATCAAAAATGTTTACAAACCACTGAGTGTTAATGTCCTATCCAACAATACATTCCATTTCCATTGACACCCACTTTGCAACCTGTGCATACACACAACTGATTATAAATTATAAATGGGCAACTGCCTCCACAGTGCAGCCAAACACTAAAATAAACCACAAGACGCTTATTACAAGTGCTTATTAAAAAAGTTGTCATCTTCTTTCAGATGAACAAACTCCTGGATAGCTGTTACGTGAAAGCAACCCCCCTCTGCAGTCTACTGTGAGCGTGATGGCCAGCACGGAGGAGGTGACGGTGTCCATGGGGGAGGTGGTGATGATGAAGGCTGAAGGTGAAGGAGACCTGGATGACCCCAATAAGACCCAGGTCATCCTCCAGCTCCAGCCGATCACAGCTGGGTATGTAGAACGCTAATGTGGACTTTACCTATTCTGGCTCCACGGTTGTAGAAAGTTGAGATTGGGCCAATAGCCAATTATAGGGCTGCTGACAGAATTAGTCATACTCCACCCCTTCTAGGGCTGGGCGATATGGACCAAATCTTATATCACGATATAGGTAATTTTATATCACGATATGGATATATATCACGATATAGTATTTTTCCTTTTAAATTAAATGGATTACAACAGGGGTGTCCAAACTTTTTTCACTGAGGGCCACATACAGAAAAATCTACGAAGGGCCGGGCCACTTTGCAAAAATAACACATTTATCAGGACATGTAGCTGCTCTGATGTTTAGTTTCATAGTGTCTTCGTAAATTGTAAACCTTCTTCACGGCAACACTTTGCTTGTACATTAAAAAGATACATCCCCCCTCTTGTTAAATGCCATTAATACACCCAGTGTTTTCTGCTTTTACGTCTAATGTCCAGCTTGGTGAAAATAGTAGCCAGCCGAGATCCCGCCCCTCCAAGGGGGGTCCGGGGGTATGCCCCCCCGGGAGATTTTTTTAAGTTTTTAAAGTGAAATGCATGAATCTGGTGCACTTTGAGAGGGAAATTGAGAGGCTAAAGCTGAAGAATGTTGTATGAAAAAAAATGTAAACACTGTCAGATGAATTAGAAGCTATTGGAGAAGGACACATGGATTTTCCATAATAATATTAATTTAAATTAAAATATTATGCAGGGTCCTCTGGGATGGCCTTGGTGCTCTTTTTCTTTTATGGGACATATTTCTCTGTAATATAATGAGTGCATTTAGATTATTTAAAAATTAAAAGGGCCATATTACATTATATTTTTAAAATGTGCCAAGGGCCAATCAATCAGTTTTGACACCCCTGCACTAGTGGGTTAACTAAAAAATGCACAAAAAAAAAAAAAAAAAAAAAAAATTTTTTTTTTCAAAGGGCCATATTGCATTATATTTTTAAAATCGGCCGCGGGCCAATAAAAAGCGGGCCGCGGGCCGCAGTTGGCCCGCGGGTCGTAGTTTGGACACCCCTGGATTACAATAACCGTACTGAACTTAAATCACATTAGATTATTTTCATCTTTTGCTTCGAATTGAAATTTCCATACAAAAGAGAAACTGGTGCAAAATACCACACCAGTCTGGCTTTAGTCAATCAGTGCAAAATAAAAATGACAGCATCAACCAAATAGCCTACATTTTCCAATTGATAGTAGCCTATATCAAAATAATGAAAGACTTGAATTTTCCAGCAGTATTTGCTCATCTTCATTTAAAAAAGCTGTCAACATTAACTAGTGAGCAAATGTCTGGTAATACTTTCACTCCAGCTTCAACACAAATAGTATTTTCAAGTTTGACATGTTTTAAAGTTACATAAAACCAGCCCTGCTGGCTGTCTCCACCAACAAGATGTTATTGTTAGCCAGCTAGCTCACGAGAGCTAACCCATGTAGTTTGCGGCTTAAAGCAAGCCAACTCTGCGTCACGGCAACAGCATGCTGAAGCACCGCACGCAAGTTTCCTTTGCCCGATTACATTTTTGACCATTAATACCAGCTGCACTGCCACCGTGACACGGAGTTGGTTTGTTAACTGTAGTGACTGCACACCGGAGCTAGAGCTAGAGCTAGAGCAAGCTGTATTGCAGCCCAGAACTCTGCTGCAGTGTGGCGCGGCGGTGTAACTGCAGTGTAACTGTAGGGACTCGGGAAGCAAGTGCCTCCTGCCACATGAACTTTTTTTCTCCGCAATATAAACGGTATGGCCAAATCTCTCCCGGTAGACACTTTCATATTGTCCACGGTAAGATACCGTCATTGTATTATTTTGCATGGATGTCTACAACACATAATGTTTATATGGTTGGATTTATGTTTGGATATACGAAACAGATCATTTAAATTACCGCCATTTAGTTAACTCCTATAATTCCCAATTTTGAATATTCCCAAAATTCCCGTGGAAAGTTTCCGGAAGTTTAAGGGGAGCTTTCCACCCCTTTGCAACCCCACCCTCAATGTTGCGACAAAACCTAAGCCCATGGGGACTCCAATTACACTTCAGCTAGATGGATGGCAGATGATCAGCCACTATAAGGTTTTAATTACAGTATGACAGAAAGGATTACCCCTAAAACCTAACAGAAGCGTTTCTGAGGTGTTAATCTGTGCCCTTGTCCCCCCCAGCCCTGTGAGGCCAAAGCATCAGCTGCTCTGCACGCGTGTAAACAACACCTGAAGCGATACGCGCGTAAACGTCAGGTTGATATAATAAAAAAACATTGAATACATACTGTATATTTATCTACATTTTGCAACCTAGTATTCATTATTTCAGACCTCATCAGTTTAGGGCGACTACAGTTCACATGTTCGGGTCTGATCATTGTAATTTAAACTTTGATCATATTTTTTATTTTATTTTATGACCCACTGATGGCATGTTTTCTCCTTTATTGTGGAGCATTGCAGCAGTGTTGATGGATACATTGATAAGGAATACTGACACAAGGAAAACTGCTCTCGGCACAGAAAGTTTGGCTGCTGCCTTGTTGTTCTACGCTTTGAAACGGGACCGTTCACGCGCGTGCATAAGTTTTGACGGACTCGTGAGGCGCTTTTGGTGGGTGTTACGGGTTAGTCCTGAATAAATCCATAGAAGTATCAGTAAAGTAGTAAATGCAAACTGTTTCCTTTACAGAGATGAATCGGCTGAAACCGACGCAGCGGTCATATCTGTTGAAGCACATTCAGGTAGGAGACTGTCACAATGATGTTTGGACAATTTCAAAGATTTAGTGATGCATACATTGAGCAGATAACGTCACAAAAAGCATTTTTTTCCTCTGCCTAAAATCTGGGTTGTGTATCTATCTCTCCATTCTTTTAGAACAAGGTGATGGAGACGATGTGGAACTGGGCTGTCCCATAACATGCGGCGACTGTAAAGCCCTGCTGCTGGTCAAGAAGTTTGTGTGTCCAGGAATCAATGTCAAATGTGTGAAGGTTGGTACTCATCGTGCTTTTCCATGTCCACCTTGAAGCTAAATGGCTACTGTAGCAGGGTCTCACTGGAGGTATTTAAAGGTTAACCCAAATGCATTGATATTGAGAGTGAAAATGTGTCACAACTAGGGATGGGCATAATTAATCGATGCTCGATAATTGCTCGTTAAGAAATGTGTCGATCAATTTATATTGTTATCGATCAAAAGGACGTTGTATTGCATACTGTGAGTCTTGAAGCATTTAATTGAATATCACTATGTGGAAGAAATAACAAATCTAACCACCAGGGCGCGATGTTTTATTATTTCTAATGTAATAAACGGAGACGTGCACTGTACACATGCAAAATTAGTTGAACTGGGAGAGGCAGTGGAGACAGGCCAGGAGGCTATCGAGCAGGCTGGGCGGCACGCGGACGAAGGGAGCGCAAACACTGGAGCCGCCGCCACACAGGCTTCCGCTATATGGCATTACTCCTCGGGGAGCAATACTCCACTATACTGGACACTGGCATTGACACAGAGGTTAATAACTTTCTGAGGGATACCCCCCCACCTCTGGATTGCAACCCTACCGACTGGTGGAAAGTGAAAAGAAGGTTCCCCAGGCTGTCAAAGTTGGCGCGACAATACCTCTGCATCCCCGCAACGTCGGTCCCGTCAGAGCGGGTGTTTTCTGCTGCTGGACTGACAGTTACAAGGCTGCGTTCGCGTCTGACCCCCGAGCATGTTAACATGCTTATATTCCTAAACAAAAATCTGTAGGCTGGAGGTACTGTATGCTATGGACAGTGGGGACAGTCACCACCGTATGTAAGTCGCTCTTTTTTTTCTTAATGTGTTGTCTCTCGCTCCGCTTTTCTTTCGGCGTGGTGCCTCTTAGAGTCGTTACATTTTGTCAAAACTGTGACATTTTAGCAACAAGTTCAGCCTTATATATGTTCACTAAGGTATTGCTTTTATATAGGCTAGTTCATGCAATTGTTTCTAAATGTGTGGCTCATCTTTTTGTTGCGAGCCTTTCCGAGCGCCGGCTGCAGCCTATAGGCATAGCTATGTCGGCCTTTTTTTTCAAAACAGTTATAGTTTAATGCCCACTTGTACTGCCTTGTTTGATTATTGTTGGCCGATAGTAGGCTACTTATAGTAATTGGAATACAGATTTAGTCTTGTTGAAGCGTTTCCAAACGTTTAAGAGCGCCTGTAGGCGCATTGTTCGGCCTTTACGAGCGCCGCATAGGCCTATAACCTATAATGCCTGTATTTATTATTTTAAAACTGTTAAACAGTTGTAGGTAGGTCTTCAAGTTAGGGGTGTGCACGTGTACACGTGTACACGTGTAACCGTTTAGTAAATCATAACCGTTTAGGAAAAATCAATAAACGAAAACCTTTTTTTTTTTTTTTTTTTTTAATTTCAAAGTTTTTAAATATGTTCTGGAGACACGCGTTTATTGATTTTACATCACTAATAAACTAATTGGGGAGGATAAAAGCTAGTCTGCCGAGAATCTGTCTGTCCCTGGGCGAGTGTGTGTGTGTGTGTGAGTGAGTGTGTGTATTGGCGCACACACACACAAGGGGAGTCGCCGTGCTGGGGCTCGACTCAGCCGCGGAAGAGTGATGAAAGATAACCTAAAGATTAAAGTTACCCGGATGACGTGAACTACGCTCGTAAGTAGCCCGAACTTTATAACACCTGTTCAACATGCATTTAACGTGGACATGTAGAAAGCGATAGGCTATATTAATCAGGAAATGAATGAAGCGCGATTATGACGGCGAACGTGTGTGTGTGTGTGTGTGTGTGTGTGTGTGTGTGTGTACCATGGACCTATTATAAGAGGTGTGTAAACGAGCGTAGTTCATGTCAATTGTGTGTTTACAGGCGAACGAACGCGTATGTGTATGTGTGTGTGTGTGTGCGCGCGCGCGCGCCTACAAGACGGCGGGGGCACGAGGACAATGACGTCACGGTTAACCGTGTACACGAAAAAAAAGGGGTCGTGTAACCGTTTACAATTTTTTGTAACCGTTCACACCCCTACTTCAAGTTAACTGTCTTGTATTATTGTTGGCCTATACATGTTGGAATAAAGATTTCATTGATAAAAACATGCATTTTGTATTTTCTACCAACGGGAATTTTAATATAGCCTATAGAAAAAGTTAATGATTAATCGATAATTGCTCGATAATTCTAGCGATGATCGAGCAAGGAAATTTCTTAAAATGCCCATCCCTAGTCACAACTTCACAAGACAGACAGACTTTTCATTTCATTTTCCTTTATTTAACCTCAATGATTGTTACCAAACAATTCCAGCTGAATAGCAGCTAGGTCATTCAGAAGTGAGTCCTTAATGGGGGAGAAACAGGAAGTAGGTGTCTCAAAATGAATATAGTGAACCACCTATTTATTTCTTTTCTCTTTAAATGTGTACGCTAATAGCTTGGTGCTGGTTACAGCCGATAGTGGGCATGTGCTCACAGTGGCCCATTGATTTGAATATATTAAAAGCAATTAAATATGAAAAATGCAAATTGAATAAGCTTTAAGCTTGACCAATCTCCCTGCTAATGGTTTCATAGGTGGTTTTATGAATGAGTTGGATTGAACAGATGATTATTATGATCAATCACAGCCTGTCAAGCTGAACCTGTAATGAGCAGCTCAGCACAACAAATGTTCTCAACCTCAACCCAATGAATGATTAACACCAAGGCTCACAACGGGAAAGGTGAAAATACTTCTTTCAGGTAGCTCTATAATAATACTATACATTTGGCCCAGAAAATTATATGTTGCGCGCTCCGCCATCGGGCTCACTCATGGAAATTTGAATGGTGCCGTTAGTGGACATACCCTACAATTCCAACACATGATCAATAGATTGTATATATTACTGGAAGAGGTAGTCTAAAAATATTGGACAGTGTTGCTGCAACTTAGGCACCAGCCCAATAGAACTTATCATGGGAAAGAACACTTCACTTCACTTTTTCTTTTACTAGTATTTTAGCATTATTTATTATGGTTGATACATTAACAAATACATTATTTCATTTGCATACTGTAACAGTCAGTTTTATAACATGTAGCGCCAGTGGCGCCTCCCTTTGTTTGTTGAGCAACTTAATGTTGAACATGAAGAACTGTATGTGCTCCTCCGCTCTGCTACAAGTAACTATGTATGCATTCTACTAGTGAAGTCTCCCTTTTTTAATGGTTTATTTTGTAATGAGTTGGTGTAGGAGGGAATGTCTGACTATGCTCCTGAATGCATGTATGCTCAATAGATATAGTGCCGTATACCTGGCTTGATATGGTCAATGTGTAATAAAAGTACCGTCAGAAGAATCCCACAAGTTGCCTACGGAGTCTTCATGCTAACCGGAGCTATTGCTATCGGACCATAACCTTAACCTGCACCATTCTCCGTTACCGTACATGGATGTATATGAACAGAGACTGCATACTCTTTCAACAATGAAAGGCCACTATCAGACCTGTGGAGCACAGAAGTTCTTTTTCATTTGATGTTTTTCTGGTCTTTTTTTTTTTTATCATCACTCAAATGAACCAGATGTGATTTCCTAACGACTTACCCTCTACCACCAGTATGAAGATCAGCTGATCAGCCCCAAGCAGTTTGTGCACATTTCTGGAAAAGCCACTCTGAAGGACTGGAAGAGAGCTATCAGGATGGGTGGAGTCATGCTAAGGTGAAGGGACATGTCTTTGTTTTACTGAGCCAGAAGCCACATTTTAATATTCTGTGTTGGTTGGTTGCACATTGCACAAACATGTCATTAGTCAAGTCATCATCACAGTCTGCACGCAAGCAAAGATGTGACTCATACTTTTGGAAATAAGCATCATAAAAGATGCAATATTCTGTGCAGCTTTATAGAAGTGAACTAACGGGACATGTTTCCATTACCTATGAGCCGTTAAAGAGAATTAAACGTCCTGTCTCATTGACTGTTAGAAAAGTATGAACTGGGGGCGCCCTTAGCTCAGTTGGTAGGGCGTCCCCCCCATGGGCCTCGGCCAGCAGCAGACCCGGGTTAGATTCCAGCCCGCGGTCGTTCTCTGCATGTCACTCCCCTCTCTGCCCCATTTAAACTCTGTCTCTACACTATCAATAAAGCATAAAAATGCCCCAAAAAAAAAAAGTAAAGTATGAACTAATACTGTAGCAGTTATAGTTCTAAAAAAAAGTGTCAAGAAACACGGCTCAACAGGGACTTTATCTGAAATATTTAGGTTAGAAAGAGGCACTAGACAAGGATGCCCGTTATCCCCCTCCTTATTTGCGTTGGCCATTGAGCCAATGGCTCAGAAAATTAGACAAACAGAAGAAGTGAGTGGTATTAGTGTAGATAAACAAAAATATAAACTGAGTCTATTTGCTGACGATTATTAACTAATATTAAAACATCTCTTCCAAAGGTAATGAAGATCATAGACGAATTTTCTAAAATATCTTGTTATAAAATGAATATTGAAAAAACTGAACTGATGCAAATTAATAAAGGAGCGTGCATCCCAGAAGATTTAAAGAACCTTCAGTTGAAAAAAAAGTTAAAATACTTAGGTTGCATTATAAGCCCTGAAAAAACACAATTATACAAAGATAACTTTATCTCTCTAAAAATTAGTATTAAGAAATGGTCAGACCTGCCCATAAATATAATTGGAAGGATAAATCTTTTTAAAATTATGTGGTTACCAAAATTTCTCTTTATCTTCCAAACAATACCTTTAATTCCTCCAAAACAATTCTTCACACAACTAAACTCTTTACTCACCTCGTTTGTCTGGTCTAATAAAGCACATCGACTGAGTAGAACTCTTCTTCAAAATGTAAGAACAGAAGGTGGTCTTAAACTTCCAAATTTAGAACTGTACTTCTATGCATCACAGATGTTTTACATAGATCGGATAATCAATAATACAGCTGAAGAACCCTGGATTGATATAGAAAGTAACCAATTAAAACCCCAAAACCCAAAATTGGAAAAATACTTGGAGCGCAGATTAGTATCCCTAGGAACACAGAATTTTGGAATAATCCATCAATTAAAATCCAGAATGAAGAGCTCAATTGGAGTACTTGGAGTACAAGGGGAATTAATCAATTGTCAGATCTAATTTTGCACAATAGGGTTCAACCATTCACAGAACTTCAGAATAAATTCAAACTGTCAAACCAAGAATCGTTTAGATATTAACAGCTAAAAAACTGGATAATGGAAAACTTTAATTTACAATATGATTTGGTTCAAGGACCATTTGAGGAGGTTATGTTTAAAAAAGGAAAAAAGAAACAGTTAATTGGTAGCATATATAATATTCTTTTGAAGGAAGAATCTAAACACTACTCAATGCATAAGCTCTATGAAAAATGGAATAAAGATCTCCAATTCAAAGAAGCCAATATAAAATGGAAGAAATGCTTGTATCTTACAAATAAAATTACCACAAATTAAAATCTCAGGCTAATACAATATAATCTGATGACAAGAATATATTATACTAGAGATAAATTTCATAAGTTTTATGCTGACTCCTCTGACCAGTGTGTGAAGTGTGGCTCTCAAGACTCTCATACACGCCTTTTGGCATTGTATGAAAGTGAACAAAGGATGGAATGAAATCCAAGAATGGATATCAACCATTTGTAAAACAAAAATGCAGTTCTCAGCTCAGCTGTGTATTTTTCAGAACCCCGAGGGTGTAAGATACCCTATGGCAGGGGTGGCCAACCAGTCAGAGACAAAGAGTCACATTTTTTACTGTGTTACTGCAAAGAGCCACATCGTACACACTGGTACACACAGTGGCGATTCCAGGAAATTTTGACTGGGGGTGGCCAAGGTGGGCCACAGAGTTAGAGTGGGGTGGCCATCGCACCCCTGAATGAATAGCATGTGATATGCTGTACAACCAATTCAAAGATGATTTATAATCCCAAATGCCCAAATCATGTTAGTATCCATTGTAATGTTTGTCAGAAAACTAAACCCCTGAAGGGGGTCTGGGGGCATCCCCCCCCCAGAAGATTTTTTTGTGTTTTTAACATGTAATCTAAGCATTCTGGTGCATTCTCGCGAAGATAATAAAGGAGAAAGTCAATATTTATTTCAGCTCAGATGAATAGTAAAATTAGCAAGACAACATAACTTGCTAGCAGCCAGATGCCTAACAACTGGACAGAGGGACGGATGACCACTAGCTTTTGACCAAATATCTTGCTAAAAAAATAAACCTTTATTTATGAAAGTCTGCCCTTGCTAAGAACATGTTACACTCGCTAACTACAAACTTTAATTGTTTTATTCAGATTTCAAAAATCTGCTGGTAGTCCAGGCAAAATAGCATTTTACGACAGACAAATTGTAAAAGAATTTTTTTCAGCTCAGATCATTTATATGAGGTGTCCAGAACAACATACTAAAAGTCCTAAGAAATCCTAGTTGAGGAAATATGTTTAATTCTCATCAATCCAAGGTGTGTGCCAATAAGGCGAGACACCAATAAATCCCAATAGGGCTATTTTTTTCCTTTAGTCCTATCAAAATTAAACTTTACACAATGAAAGTATCCATGATAATTAAAAAATGTTGTATTACAAGTTTCTTTGAAAATTAATTTTAATATGCAAATGAGCTATACACTAATCCAGGGGTGGCCAACCCGCGGCTCGCGAGCCGCATGCGGCTCTTTGCCCAGCTTCGTGCGGCTCTTCAGTTCATATCAAATTATGTGATTATAATTTTTTTTTTTTTTTTTTTTTATACTTTTTTTTTTTGTGTGGGCCTATGTGTGTGCATGTTCGCAAACGTTTCATGCGGCTCTTACGTTCGTTTTACATGTTGTCTATTATTTCATTTTTTATTTTATTAATGTGTAGGCCCTATGTGTATGCCTTTTCGCAAATGTTTAATTGAGGACGCAACATAACGCTCGCAAACGTTTGGTGCGGACGCAACCTAAAACTGCCCGCTCAGCTTGGAGGGAGGTTTTCCGTGAGTAAACTATTTGTGTCAAGTTCGCTCCGAAACAGAGTGGGAGAGTTCATATTTTTTGTTGAACGTTATGGCAGGCCATTCTGCCTTATATGTCAGGTGTCATTTGCGCATTTCAAGGCTTCAAATCTTCGGCGCCACTTCAGCTCTCTCCATGCTAAAAGTAAGTCCCACAAAGCAACATGCATAGTAAGAGAAAAACGATATTTTAAATTGTTATATTTTTGTTTGTGGACTTGGTTGAACTGAGAGTTTGTGTGAGGCAGTGCACACAATGTTCATTGTTGAAAATGACTGCCCTGTCGTCTTTAGTACTGTAGGAGTCCAGTCCTGTCATTATCACAGGGGCGGCCTTAACGATTTGGGGGCCCGTTTCAAGTCCTAGTGTGGGGCCCCCTGTTTTTTTTTTTTTTTTTTTTTTTTTTTTTAAATAAATAATGCTTGTGCATGCATGTGCAAGCTCCCCGCGAAAATAAAAACGCCCCCCCCCCCCCCCCCTGAAATCTTACTGGCCACCCCAGTTCAAATGTTATTTTTTATTTTCATTTTATTTTTTTAATTACATTTTTTTCCTGATATGTATCCTAGTTTTGATAGGTAGTTGCCAAGTTCATCACACAAACACTCCAATCCACTGATATGAGATCAGTTTGCAATTTTCAATTACTAAATTAATGGTAGGACTGTGGCCACTAGAACTGGTCTCTGGTCAGCAAAGGTCTTGAAAACAGCATAAGTATGCTTGTGACATGCGTGCCACCCATGCATGTGTATAGGCACGTGTCCCAGCAGATTTTTGAAATCTGAATAAAAAAATTAAAGTTTGTAGTTAGCGAGTGTAACATGTTCTTAGCAAGGGCAGACTTTCATAAATAAAGGTTTATTTTTTTAGCAAGATATTTGGTCAAAAGCTAGTGGTCATCCGTCCCTCTGTGCAGTTGTTAGGCATCTGGCTGCTAGCAAGTTATGTTGTCTTGCTAATTTTACTATTCATCTGAGCTGAAATAAATATTGACTTTTTCCTTTATTATCTTCGCCAGAATGCACCAGCATGTTTAGATTACATGTTAAAAACACAAAAAAATCTTCTGGGGGGGATGCCCCCAGACCCCCCTTCAGGGGTTTAGTTTTCTGACAAACATTACAATGGATACTAACATGATTTGGGCATTTGGGATTATAAATCATCTTTGAATTGGTTGTACAGCATATCACATGCTATTCATTCAGGGGTGCGATGGCCACCCCACTCTAGCTCTGTGGCCCACCTTGGCCACCCCCAGTCAAAATTTCCTGGAATCGCCACTGTGTGTACCCGTGTGTACGATGTGGCTCTTTGCAGTAACACAGTAAAAAATGTGGCTCTTTGTCTCTGACTGGTTGGCCACCCCTGCACTAATCGAACATGCCCAAAATCAACCCAAATAGGCTTAATTTTTTCCTTTACTCCTACCACAATAAAACTTTACATAGTAAAAGTATACTAAAAAAGTAACTTTTTTTGTATTACAAGTTTATTTTTAAATGCATTTGAATATGCACGAGCTCCACACTTATTGAATATCCAATCATCCTACTGCCAATGGGTGATGGCAATACTGCTTTTAGACTGGCCTCAAACCTGAAAAACTGCCTGGCTTACCTGCCAGGGGTATAACAGGCGCCTCTCATGAATTAGATTACTCCTCCCCTAGCTAGTGTAATTTTTTACTTTTTTCAGTGCCATTCCCTTTCCTATGCCAAATAGACGAGACTGAAATGGCATGGATAGAGGAGATTGTCACACACCTTGGGACCAAGTAACTCCTTTGTCTACTTTATGCACCATACAGTGCTGCTTGAAAGTATGTGAACCCCTTGAGCCTTTATGAATTTTATTTATCAATACCAGTATGTTTAAATGAAATAACAGATTTTTGTTTATCAATTCAACATTTTTATTTTCCAGAAATCAATTGTTAAAACAGATTAAAAAAAATTATTTGCCAACTTTTGTATGTGCAAAAGTTTGTGAACCCTGAGCTGCATTGGTTAACAATTTAACCAATGCAGCTCAGGGTTATGTTTACCTGCTCAATAGCAGGTAAACATAATCAGGTGGGCCAAATTGAGTGATGAAATGGACC
Source organism: Ammodytes marinus (assembly GCF_949987685.1). NCBI lineage: Eukaryota > Metazoa > Chordata > Actinopteri > Uranoscopiformes > Ammodytidae > Ammodytes > Ammodytes marinus. The sequence goes on from NC_137221.1 coordinate 26,967,522, forward strand.
AATGTAATGAGAGATCTTTAGGGAAGAAATTGGGTGGCACTAGATAAAACAGAGATCAAACCAGGTCAGTGTGGGCCCACCAAAGTGAACCCATACAGATCAGACTTGCCACAGATCAGACTTGCAACAAGAGTACTAACAAGTCTGTGTCATCACCTACTGAGACTGTGTCTTTTGTTCTGACAGAGGCAATGGCAGTTTGGACAATGAGCACATCTGCATCAGCTTTGCATGGTTTGTGAAACACCATTTTTTGTCTTACAAGTTTCTTTGAAAATGAATTTTAATATACAAATGAGCTATACACTTATCAAATATAGGCTATCCGCATAGGCTTATTTTGAACCTTTACACAATGAAAGTCTAAATGAAAAGTAAAACATTTGTATTAGAAGTTAACCTATAATGGTCAAGGCTTTCCAGAAGGGGTTGGTCGAACGTCAGAACAGGGGTCACATCATGCTGCAGAGCTTGAGTTGCCACAAACCTCAATGTTGAGTATATGCAGGATTCATCACTGGGATCAAGATCAATCATTGGAAGGAATGTTACTGAAGCTCTTCCAGGGTGTTCATCTAGAAGATGCAGGATCTGCATCATACCAGACCATGATGGCCTTTGAGAGTGAAGGAGTAGGGATGTCTTCCACAAAACATCCAGCTGTGATGTTTTGTTATCTGCTGGCAACAGAGCCAGTGGCTGATACTCAATAGGTTCACGTATGGGAGGAATCATAAAGTACTGAATGTGTATGCGACCAACCGCAGCAATATCTGCAGCAGTCACTTGGATATTTAAAGGAAAAAATTAAGCCTATGCGGATATATTTTGGGTAGCCTATATTTGATAAGTGTATAGCTCATTTGCATATTAAAATACATTTTCAAAGAAACTTGTAAGATAAAAATGGTATATCACAAACCATGCAAAGCACGATGCAGATGTGCTCATTGTCCAAACTGCCATTGCCTCTGCCAGAACAAAAGACACAGTCTCAGTAGGTGATGACACAGACCTGTTAGTACTCTTGTTGCATCATGCTGATCTGAATGCACACGAGCTGTTTATGGCACAAGAACCAAAGAAAGCAACAAAAATAAGACGGGATATGGTGCATAAAGTAGACAAAGGAGTTACTTGGTCCCAAGGTGCGTGACAATCTCCTCTTTCTCCATGCCATTTCAGGCTGTGATTCTACATCTGGCATAGGAAAGGGAATGGCACTAGCCTGTAAATCCAGACCTGCCACTAGGCGCTGGCAAATTAAATGTGCTGCGCCTGTTGGTCTGGGCACTCTCCATTGAAGCTCATTAAATATGTCAAGAAATCCTGAGCTACATTTCAATTGGTTCTATCTGATATGGGTGGGCCAGAGCCCTATGTATGGTGCTCTGGGGCGGAGGTAAACGGATGACGACAGTGCGCCGTCGAAGCCGTGATAGTAAACATCAAAGATGGCTGCGGATATGTTGTTTGAGTTTGAGATGGCTTTGGCCTCGACCCTTAACGATTTGGAAGACGGCACTCAAATCTTTCATTAGCAAGTAAGTGGAATGTTCGGTTTTGCAGACGACCACGGCAAAAGTAAAATTTAACAGTTAATCCCACTGTTCGCTGAATGAACGGGGCTTAATACGTCACATTGTTCATTGCTCTGATTGGTTGTAGTGCTATCAAATTGCGTGCAGTGGCATTTGAAGAGACAAATCTAATTCATGAGAGGCACCTGTTATACCCCTGGCAGGTAAGCCAGGCAGTTTTTCAGGTTTGAGGCCAGTCTAAAAGCAGCATTGCCATCACCCATTGGCAGTAGGATGATTGGATATTCAATAAGTGTGGAGCTCATGTGCATATTCAAATTAATTTAAAAAGAAACTTGTAATACAAAAAAAGTTACTTTTCTAGTATACTTTTACTATGTAAAGTTCAGGTTGCTCTATAGCAGTGTAAAACAAGAAATTAAGACCAGAAAAGTAGTATAATAGGTCCTCTTTAAAGAACTGGAAAGAACTTATGAAATAATATCTGACCATAGAAAATACATTATCCGAGGACAACAACAAAATAAAACAATTTAATGAAGTATGGAAACGCATCTATGAGGCACTATGAGAAATAAAGCTTGTAGCATTGCTAAGAAGGGAGAGGGGAAATACAGTGGAGATCACAGGACATGGATTTTTCTTTTTGTTTGTGTGTGTGTGTGTGTGTGTGTGTGTGTGTGTGTGTGTGTGTGTGTGTGTGTGTGTGTGTGTGTGTGTGTGTGTGTGTGTGTGTGTGTGTGTGTGTGTGTGTGTGTGTGTGTGTGTGTGTGTGTGTGTGTGTGTGTGTGTGTGTGATCATGCGATGGTTGACATAATACATAACTTCATGTAAAAAGTATTTTACAAATAATGAACAACATACACATTTGTCCTTTTTCTTCTTTTTTTCTCTCTTTTCTTAGTTTGTATGTATAGTCTGGTGTTGTTTGTTTGTTTGTTGCTTATTGTTACAAAAAAACAAAACAAAAAGAATTGTACAAAAAAAAAAAAGAAACACGGCTCAACAAATGAGGGTGTTGCTCTGTGTCTGTTGGACGTCTAAGCAGGCAGACTTAGCTATAGCAACAGTCACAATATGGTCAAGTGTTGTGTTCTCAACTTGTTCTGCTGCCCCCAAGTGGCCAGATTTAGAGGAATGTAGCTTTAACCACTCATCCCTCTGTAAACAACATATTGTTCATGGTACACGTATGTTGATGCACACACTAAACCAAAACATTTCCTCAAGTCCAGTCGCCTGCCTGAGCTGTATATTTGTATATTTGGATGATCATGGGAATTTGCTCATTAACACATGGACAGACAGGTTAACAAAAATCAAATAAAAATTGTTTAAAGAAGTTAGTTTAGAAATACAATATACTATCGCACTCCATATCCCACTAACTCACACATTGTACTCAGTAGGGGTGTGCACGGTTACACGTGTACACGTGTACACGTTTGTAAATCAGAAAGTATATAAAAACGAGCGTGGTTCATGTCAACTGTGTGTTTACAGGCGAACGAACGCGTATGTGTGTGTGCACGCGCGCCTACAAGACGGCGGGCGCACGAGGACAATGACGTCACGGTTAACCATGTACACGAAAAAAAATCCGTTGTGTACACGGTTAGACATTTTTGTAAACGTTCACACCCCTAGTACTCAGTAATACTCACCCTCATTTCTTCTCTCCAGAAAAATGATGGACTCTGGTCAGCTGGACTTCTACCAGCACAGCACCCTGTGCACCAACACATGCCGCAGCACCAAGTTTGACCTTTTAATCAACAACACACGGATCCCCCCTGAAGGCACTGTGCTCACCACACCCACATCCTCTCAAGGTGAGAACACATTAACCTTGCGTTCCGAATCGCATACTTTCTACTATATAGTATGGTAGAAAAAAAGATTTAGGATGTCCCGATTCTTGTGGCCATATTTAGGATGGTTAGAAAGACCCGGATGTCTACTGCTTTTTAGTGTTGTAAACAGCATCCTATTTGGGCGATTCTGACCCATAATCCAGTGCGAACCTGAAGTGACGTCACATCAACGGAGCCTCCTTATGAAAACAAACGGGGATGCGACGGATATAAAAGCAAGAGGCAAGATCAAGGCGCAATGTTATGATGAAATAAATAAGTAAAAGTATGTCCCAATACTTGCCTACTGCATCCTAACTAGATTCTTTTCATCGTCGGATGTAGTAAGTAGAATAGAAAAAAGAAAGAGTATGCGATTCGGAACGCAGGGAAAGGCTTTGGCTCGACAATCGGCACTTTACTAGAAATCTGATGTCAATAGCGCTATGTTTTGTTCAGATATTTAGTCACTCAAGAGTTTGCTCTGTTAGTGTCAAATTGCATTGTGCAAGTAGAGCAAGAAATAACGCAAAAACAAAATGTATTGGCTTTCTTTAATCATTTGTTGGTCAAAAGATAAAATAATGAAATTGATTTTCATTTTGTTTAAAGGTGCTGTAAGCGGAATGGTTCTTTTAGCTAACTTCCTGTCAGTTACTGCAGTTAGCAGTCCCCTCGCTCGTCCCTACGTCACCACATTAATGCACTGTGGTCTTCAAGCAGCGAGTTATCTAGCATCATCTCAGATCCATAAGTGTGATAAAACTCCGCCATTGTAGACGCATAAGCACCCATGTGTCGCTCTGGCGTGCACCCGCAGTGAGACCACGAGTGAGACCACGAGTGAGACAGGTTTCGGTTTGCACTTTTCTCTCTTGACCCCCTCATCTCTTGAAGTTTATTTGGCGATTACATGCAGAGCAGCTGACTGAGAGATCGGCTTTATGAAACGCGCACATTATGTAAGTGATCACTGTATGAATAAAGAGCAATTTAACACTTATATTAACGTAAATAAACCGCTTACTTCACCTTTAACTAGTTACACAAATAACCCGAGCTACGAGCTCTGTAGCTACCGTGTGCTTCACTGTTGCAGTATCAGCAAAGAGAGTTCCTAGTGACCGTGGTATAAGCATAACTGGATGTGTAGGCAGAAGTGCAGTAGGTTCACTCACTACCTAACGGGCAGACATTAGCCCCTTTTACACAACCAGTGAAAGCCGGGAAAATGCCGGAATTTCGGCCCTCCGCCCTGCTGTTTAAATGCGACAGTTGCGGAACGAGGGAAGAAAGGTGCGAGAGATTGTTCCGGGAATTTTACTACCTCGGGGGGTAGTAAGATTCCGGACACAATCAGTTCCGCCTCTCTGTTTAAATGCTCCAGCTTGTTGTTGCGGAACAGGGGGGCGTTTGACGTTCCATAGCCTACGTTCTAAACATGCGACCATGTTAGCAGTTGAAAGACGTGTGTTTAACATTAATCACGGCGGCCTGATGTCCCGTAAAAATCACCAAATAAAAGGAACGGCGTATAATCTAGCTGATCATAAGGTCCGTTGCTCAATCCAAATCCCCGCGCTTCATTTTGCAGAGTGTATGAGTCTATTTCTGCCCAGGAGAAGTTGTACAATGGGAAAGCTAGGCTAGGCTAAGCCAGGCTGCGACTAGATCGCCGCCGCTATTATTATCCTAAGTCTGAGCGTATATCCACACTTTATTTCTGCCTACAGTAACGTGACTTCACACACTGGCCCTCATTTATCAATCTTGCGTAGACCAGAAAAATGGGTGTACGTACATTTCCACGCAAATCTCGGCATTTATCAATATGGACGTGAGCGTAGGGTACGCTCAAATCCCACGCCAGCTCTCAGCTCGTGTACGCAAATTTGAAAACAGCTTGGACTCGCAGTGCAGGCTGTGCCGGGTAGCCGATGACTTTGTTGGACACTTATTAGAAGATAATACAAATGCAGTGCAAATAAGACCGAAATAAAGATATTAATCACTTAAAAATGAGCAGCTTATGTGCAACTGAGTAGGAGAGCTGATTCAATAGTGCGCACACCGGCTGCATGGGACTGCGTAAGGGCAGTCTCCGTCTTGGAGCAGCTGGGGGGACACTGAGGCACGGGGGCTGCATTCATTCAAAATGTTAGCCTAAGTATTAAATATGTAGTAGGCCTACACTGCTCTTTATGATACAAAAAAATACACGGCACAACATTCAGCTTAACATTTTATTTATTTGACGCACTTTGTTGATGTTAGTTCCTCTTTTAATGTGTCATTGATGCTAAAGCGAGCGATTTATTTCCACCGTTAACCGGCACGTTGTTCCTATCTGCTGGTGGAGCAGGACGGTGGGCGCTCTCACAGCTGATCGCTGCCGGGTCGGCTTGTGCAGCTGACGGCCGGGCTGACCACTCGTGCCAAGCGCATGCTGTCATACAGTAAAACGCTAAATGTGTTATTTTTAGTTTTTAAAACCCTTTTGAATAGTGCTATCTAAAAGGGCCAATACATTCTAATCATTCAAATCTCTGCAGACGTGTATTTATTTTATGGGGACTATTATCGGACAGTTGGTGCGTCTTTTTCTCCTCCGCCACTTATATTATGCCCGCAGCCCCGCACCCCCAGTTGGTTGCATTTCAGAACAGCAACACGCTTTTTTAGTGGCGATTTTGAGTCAACACCAACGCTGTTAACCGCAGCAGTTATTTCCTTCCTAACTGCTGCCTTCTGTCGTTCTTTGATGCTGCTTGTAGGCTAATGCTCCGAAATTAAACTCTTTTTTTTTCTACTTTCGCTGTTATTCTGTCAATTTCTACTTCAGGGAAGTGCCGTATTGCGCATATCCATGTCGTAAAACCTCTGGGCGAGGCCTCTAAACTGAGAAAATATAGGGGCGTGATACGCTCGTTTTCATCCGCCGCATTTATCAATAATGGCCTGGCGTACGCTGAGATTGGCGAGATACGCCTGTTTGATAAATACCACGCGACACCTGGCGTAGGGAGGTATTTGCGCCAGAATCTGCACCAGTTTCCACGCAAAATTGATAAATGAGGGCCACTGTGTGTATGTGTATGTTTATGTCTGATTGGCAGATCTTTGCCCTCACAAAGAGACTCGCTCACAGCCAACCTGTCACACAAACACACACACACACACACAGACACAGAGGTGAAGCGGATTGATTTTGTCAGTTTGGTTAACAGTCCCAGAGATGTTGGACTCAGCGCGTAGCGAGATCAACTGGCACATCGTGGGGACAGTAAAATACGGCCCTCTTACTGCAAGCTCCAGCACTCATCTGCTCTCAATTCACCGGCCAGTGTTGTTGTTGTAAAGCAGCTGACCGGCGCGGCGCTAAATGTTTACGTCACACCTGACGCTGTTTACAAGCACCTCTTTCATTCCGGAACGCTGTGTAAAAGGAGGTAATGATGCGCCAGCAGGCCGGCGTTGCTTGGTTCTGTGTAAATAACACAGAAGCAAGCAAAGCCGGCATTTTGGAGTGATGTTGTTCCGTCAATATGCCGCAATCTCTGTGTAAAAGGGGCTATTGTTTTCTACTAATTTCACTGTGGTGTGTTATGTAAAAAGAGAGCTCATTCAAAGTTAAACTTATGTCTCCAGTGCATTGCTGTTGGTCTGCTGACATTGGAGTGTTGGTATATTAAGCACACGCTGTGTGTTGTCTTGTGTTGCAGCCCAGGTGATGCTGGGTAACGGGGGGACAGTGGGCGAGGAGAGGCTGGATGTTCTGAGTGAGAAGGTGGACTGGAGCTCACTGGAGTCTGGAGACAAGAAGGAGTCTAATGAGATCTCAGGTAACAGAGAGAGACTGGTCACACTAATGATAACTTATGTTGGAGGTGTGTGTGTGTGTGTGTGTGTGTGTGTTCGTGCCAAAGGAGGGGGGGGGGACAAAGCACACTGGCCCCACCTACACGCGGGCCGCGTTGATGTCTCTAAATGTTGATCAATAAGCGCCATAGTTCAGTGACCCTTTAGCTACATGTAAATAGGGTCTGCTGCTTAGCAGGACATCTCAAATACATACATGAAACACATATTTCAAATTATAAAGCATATTCAACCTAAAATACCTAAAATCTGGAAAGATGAATGGAACCAGCAAAACTAGCTAGCAAAACTTCTACAACTGTGTGGCAAATAACGACGCCTAGTCCACTAGCTCAATGCCAATTTAGGATGGAAAACGACATTGGCGCGCTAACAGAAATGAGCATTTGGGTTGCAGTAATGTTAAATAATACTATAAACCATTGAAGTATACTATAAACAGCAAAAGAGTGCAGTGCTTTGTATGTCATTGGGGCGGCACATCACTTTAAAATGTATTTCTTATTAACAGTAGTTGTATGTGTATGTGTTTTCCACAGAGGACACTCTGAACTTCTGGAAGGGCATAGCTGACGTGGGTCTGCTGGGGGAGGTGGTGACCAACATCAGCACGGAGCTGCTGGAGATGCTGAACGGCGTGCAGCAGCGCAGGGAGCCTGTGGCTTTACAGGACACAGGTACAGAGCACAGCTACTGTCAACCACACACACACACGGAAAGAAAGAACACATTCAGCTGCTGATGAAATACCTATGACAGCAAGCTCTTAGATCTACTGCTGTTGGTGTAACTAATAGCTCAAAGCCTCTGTTCACCTGCTCTAACATTTTTAAGCAGTTTAACAGCTTTTTTGTTACTGTCTCCATGGCAACAGTCATTGTTTGGTTTAAAGAGCATTCGGGGCAGAACACAGCCGTGATTGGTTCAGAATGTCCATTATGTAATAAGTACCAGAGCATAGCCCACCGCTTCATCCAAACCGAATTTCTGTGACGTTTATCAAACTTAAAGGAAAATATATTTTAATTTGGACTGATCAATATGCCTCATTTTTTTTCAGACGCTTCCTATCATGCAACTAACTCCCCACATTACATATGTAGAAGGATGTCATGGATTTGGGTTTACAGGGGCTTTAATACCCTAATGAGTAGTGACTGTGTGAACAACGGCTGAATTTGTTCCTCCTTTCTGACTGACTGAGTGACCCTTTGATGCATTGCCGCACTGATCCCAGATTCCTGTCTGGTAGAGGTGGCGGTGCTCAGTAACCTGGCCCAGGTCTTTGGCCTGCTGGACTCAGTCAAGAGGATTGTGGAGAGAAGGAGGCAGCAGACGGATCCCTGCCAGGAGCAAGTCCTCAGCACGCTCAACAGTGAGTACACACACAGGCTTCTCTCATTCAACAAACTCCTCTTTAGTCAGCTGTCCCTTGTTTGCCTTTAGTCAGCTGTCCCTTGTTTGCCTCACTCTCACTCGCTTTTCCTCAAATGACCTTTTTCCGTACCCACAGATTCATAGTCATAATAATAATAGTCATAGTCTTTTTACCTCATTATGTGTGTTTTTTTTCTCACGGAAGTCCAAAATGCCAGAAGTGTTTTGATCGGATGCTAAAAAGAAATCAGAAGTAAGAAATAATGATGATGAACTCAAATCCAAACATTAACAAACCCATGTGACTTGGGTTTTCATTGCAAAAGGCAAGCATGCCCCAGTTTGACCGAAAAATTAAAACCTAACTGAACGTTCCCGCTTAGTTTTCATCTCTGTGTCAAACAATTGGTTTCATAATGCCTCTCTAAAAGCTTTGCAATGTCTTGTACCTTTTCATGCTGCAAGTACCCTATATGTTGGCTAAGGTTGGCTAGCATCGCCGCGAGCACATACTGACTATGGGGTTTCAGGGCCGTCCTCTCTCCCATCAGGCTCGCTACTCTCCATGGCTCCAACATCAACCCGACCTGTGTGTCACACAAGCTGTGTCTCAATTCAGGGGTCGCATCCTTCTAAGGACACGGTCTATGAAGGCCATAGACTGTGAAGGCCGAACCTAAGGCCGAACGAGCGTTGTTAAATGAGACGGTCTCCACAGGTCTCCGTATACAAGCTTTTCCGGTTTGCGTAACAAGCCGTTACCTTGCATGACGACTCGCCGCTCCTGTGCTGCCTAGCAACCCTGATTGCTGCCAACAGAGACAGCCTTGTCAACGAAGGAAAAAAGAAAAAGTTGCCTACCAGACGAAAAGAAAAAAAGGTACAAGAAGAAAGAAGGACAAGAAAAACAAAAGAAAAGACAAGAAAAAAAGAAAGGAAGATAAAAGTTAAGATGGAGCAACACGTTGCCTTTTTGTTATTTTTTATTTTATGCCATCTCTGGAAAAAACGCAATGAATCTTTGGATATGTTGGGCAGCGAAGGATACATCTGTTGGACCCTTCAAAACCGTGAAACAAAGGCTGCATTTCTCGGCCGCATATGAAGGAGCCTTCGAAATGGGACAAACCTTGATGCGCCGCTATGACGCAATCGGTCTTCAAATGCAGCCTTCGAAGGCTGCGGCCCCTTAATTGAGACACAGCATCAATCTCCTCAAACTGCCCGGCTGCTGCCAATTATCAAAACAGTCTGGCTGTGTTCGGAAAGCCATACTAACGTCCTACTCATACTCATTTTGACTTCAATTTGAGTATGTGACGGTTGGGTATGCGAGTTTGGGTATGCGAGAAATTCCCGGATGAGTAGTGGAGAGTGGCCTAAGTTGTGCAACTTTTCACTCAAAGTGACTTTAAAGTAAGGCCTTGACAGTAAAGTCTCCAACTCAAATATGTACATATATTTCAGGGTGTTGTGCATCCCTGGCAATAAAAACTTTGGATCTGGAATAAACTGTTGAAGAAATATAGCTTTCGGAAAAAAAGTTGTCTTGATGCACAACTTGCCCCCGGTGTGGTGTAAGTTGTGCGGTTGGAGAGAATACCATGGGGTGAATTGTGCCATTGATATATATCTCATAAACTGTAATGCAATACAAATCCATTAGACAATCACTTATTTAAGGTGTATTTAAAGTAAATAAAGTAAATAGTTGACAAAGATTGAATGACAATTTTCTTAAACAAGGCCCAGCAGATCTAATGGTTTTACCTGCAAAGCTCACAATGACAAAGTCACCATCATCATCTTTCTGGCCATCTGAACTCTCATCAGTGGTGTCGTTAAGTGGAATTGATATGTCACTCTTTTCTGACCTACTGTAGACAATCACTTTCTTTTGGTGACCAGCGTATACAGCCATGCCACTGGCACAACTCTCAGAAATTTACTTTGCACTAGCTGCTCCGTGCTTGTGGAACCAACTGCCACCTGACAAATGTGATTCCCCTACATTTCTGCCTTTAAATCAAGACTCAAAATCCATATGTACACCCTGGTGTTTCCTCCCCATTAACTATCTTACCTCTGCACTACTATCTGTGTTTATGTGGATGTATGGGCTTTACGTCTTTTATTTTGGTTATTGTTATTTTACCTTCATTGTTTACCTACTGAATGTACTATGTACATCACTTTGGACAGTGCAAACTGTCATAAATGTGCTTTTATAAATACATTTTACTTACTTACTTACTTATAACTCACCCAGGCCCTTTGGCACAAATCACCCCAATCCCAGAAATTTGGATAATAAGCATGATGCAGCAATTTAGGGCTGACATCGTGCTAACTGTATAGACTCAAAATGTAGCATACCAAAGCACTAAAACATGTGTCAAATGTTTTCAAACTTGTCTATAATTGTTCAGACACAATAATCAAAAAACCTTGATCATGGAAATTTTACTTTGAAAGGCAAAAAACAGTTTTTTGAGCTTAAATGTGCTTATATCTTATTCCTTGTGTCTCCCTTCTTTACAGGATGAGTCAAATGGATGGCTCTTCTTAAATATGTGGTCACATTTCCAATTTCTTCCACGGTTTTCTAGAAACAAGGGGTGGCACAACTTCCAAAATGCACAACTTAGGCCACTCTCCCCTACTAACTTCCGGGAAGATTTTGGGTATGAATCGATTGTATACTTTTCCTACTCAACCGCCCAACAATGCACTGGGTCAATTCTACCCGCCCAGGAAAATTAAATATTTTCGAGCAAGTTGCAAGGCAACGGCATTGTTTGGGGTCCGAGATCTGACAACTGTACGTGCAGTCATTCATAAACTCTTACAATAGATAAGAGATGAAGATAAATGCCTAACAACATTAGAGTTACTAAGTGAAATGAGTGATGTGAGTCTGATAGTGGAGAGAGATCAGAACAGATCGCTGTTCCACACACCGCGGCTCGTCCAGCTCAACTCACAGACAGCTGAGTGCTGTCTGATGAGCCGGACAGAGAGCGTCGGAGGGATCCTCCGCCTCGAAACATAATTATAAAACAAGAGGTCCAAAACACAGATGATGAACACAGGACTGTAAAAATCTAGTTCTATATCTAACCTGTGGAGGGCGGTTATACGCTAAACAGTGTCTAAACGGCCTGAATCTTACAACAAGAAGAAGAAATTCTTAATTGCTTGAGTATACTTCAACTGAAAACGTTTTGACGCACCTCGCATACACAATTGACCTTTGAGTAGACAGTATGCAGTATATAGATGGTGAGTATGTAGGACGCTAGTATGGCTTTCCGAACACAGCCCCAGTGTGCACCTGCATGACGTCACATCCTGGCGCTAAGGTGCTGGGAAGTGTAGTCCCTAAAATAACATTAATAAACATAGCTACAGCAACATTTAGCTCTAGGAAACAAAAGGAATACATAAAAGAAATTACCCCAAAGGCGCCTGTAACATATGTTACACTCTGGTTGTGCTCTATAATTTTTGCACTTTGTCATTTTAGAAAGATATAATGTACATACCGTTGACATACTGACAAGCACATCCGCGGTGGTTTGCGCTTGTGCACTGTGGTTTGGTTCGGGAATGTCTTTTATTCAAGTGCAAAAAATATAAAGTGCAACCAGAGCGCAACCTAACAAGCTAATAAATAAGCAAGTCCCAACAAGCACAGAGGACCCTTTAGTGATGTAGGGAAATTACTAGGGCCCGACCGATATGGATTTTTGGGTGCCGATGCCGATTATTTTCTGAGAAAAATTACGATAACAATTAAATCGGCCGTTTTTTTTATTTTTTTTATCCCACAAATATATATTGAAAAAATTTACTTTTTTGAACCCTTAAATATATATAAATACTTGTTGCTGTCAATAGGTGTACAGGAACTTTTTATTTATTGAGATATGCATTATCTAAAAAAAAAAAAAAGTGTTACAAATATGTCTAAAGTGACATGACGCATTTTTAAACTCAGACATTAAGCATTTTATGTAACTGCACCCAACCCTCTGGAACTACCTCCCTCCAAACATCAGCATCTCAGACTAAATAAACTCATTCAAAAGTCAACTCAAAACTCACCTCTTTAAGAAAGCATAATTACACCGGACTCCACTCCAAACCTTATCTTTAATTTGTCTATATTTTGTTTTCTTTTTCTATAAGTATGATTTTCTATATGTTTGATATAAAGTGTCTTTGAATGACCTCCAATAAAGCACTATATAAATTATTTAAAATAACTATAGTAATATCAACTACTATTAACAGTCAAGAGATGACCAATGACTCTGCTATTGGTGTCAGGGGGAACTGCCAAGTGTGAATTAATCTAATGTATTACAACACACTTGCTGCTGCTGTTAATAAGCTATAAGGCTACCTCCAGGGCAGAAATGCATCTCACTCAACATGATTGCTGGAATAAAAAAATAATAATAATAAAAAAAATTCGGAGATGTGCTATAATCGGCCGATTAAATCGGTCGGCCGATATATCGGTCGGGCCCTAGAAATTACATAAACTAAGCTAGTAATGAGAGACCTTCGCCTATTTCTTCTACAAAAATGCAAGCACAGTTAAATGAATGCTTTCTGTTGCCTTGTCTTGAACCCTAGGGTAAAGCAACCAGCTAAAAATAAAAATAATATTGTACTATCCCTTTTTAAGGGGTTAATGCTTGATTCGCTCACCTCTGTGTCTTTGTGTGTGCAGATCTGGAGGTGCAGTTGGAGGAGCAGCGGAAGCAGCAGCAGGTGCGAGCTCTCCTGTCGTGCCCGCAGCCCACTAAAAACAAACCTCCCTCCACCCCCAAGCGTCCGACCAAGCGGCCCCGGCTCCAGAGGCCGGCCTCCACCACCACGCTCATGACCTCGCCCATCAGTCAGCAGCAGCAGCAGGCTCTGCAGCCCCAGCAGTTCACCGTGCTCTCACCCATCTCTCTGGGCCAGTCCTTCACAGTGGCTGGTCTGCCCATCGCCTCCCTGGCCCAGTCTAACAACACAGTCACCCTGCTGCCCGCCGGCTCCCAGCTCTTCACCCGCTACATGGTGACCGGAGCAGATGGCAAACAAGACACCATCACCCTGCACCCTTCCTCAGGGCTCACGCTGGTGGGCACCACCTCCATGCAAGACTCCAGCCAGCTAGGCACCATGGTGAGCCCTCTGGAGCTGGTCCAGCTCACACAGCAGGCTGGAGGAGCAGAGGTGGTGCCCATAGAAGGCCAGGTAATTTCATGTCTTTTAACTTTATTTGAACAGAGATAATGGAGAAAGAAATCATGAAACCTTGTTTAAAGGTGCACTATGCGGTTTCAGAGGAGGGGGATTTGTTGACATTTGCAGAGTTTCCAAAAATATTTTCTCAACATTTAATTCTTTGTATTGAATAATTCTATAATTGTAAATCAAAGAAAATAACACCCGCCCCTTCACTCTTCCTAGCATATGCCTGCCCTTTTCCTTGTGTGTGTGTGTGTGTGTGTGTGTGTGTGTGTGTGTGTGTGTGTGTGTCAATATTTTTTGCTATGAGTAGGACGATGGTGAATGAGTCGGCATAGGCTATGCGCACCTGTGGCAGTGCAGGTTTTAAGTAGAAAATTTGCCGCTAGGGAGGGAGGGGGAGAGAGAGAGAGAGAGAGAACGGGGGAATGTGAGACACCCCCTTTATCTAGGCAATGGAACACATTTTAGGTCATGTGAGATATACGTTTTCAAGCCCCTCTCATTTCCCCTTGGCCATGAAAGAGAGGACCTCATGGTGGTGTTGTATGCATGTTTTTTCACAAAAATTTAATTTTTGCATGTAAAAGTAAATTTTCTTGCTGTCAACTTAATCGATTGTTGTGCCAAAGCAAATTGATCCAGATAGAAAAACTTATTTCATACATGTTGATGAACTACCAACATATGAAACCATGTGATGATGATAACTGAAGATTAGCCTGATTTGCTGAGAGAGGTAGTTTTTTCTCAAATTGTGGCTGTGGGGTAAAGTGAGACAAATGCTGTGGGGTAAAGTGAGACAGTGTCTGTGCCCTCTTTTAATAAATCCATTATATTTGAGGTAGCAATGAGACTAGTTTGAATAAGACAAAAGACAATGTGGGCTCAAGGTGGGGGTTGATGGTTGAAGGGGTGTCAGCAAGGGCATGGTTACGTATGTATGTGGGGGACAGGAGAGTGACCTTTAACACCAATAGACTCTTAAGTAATATGTCTTTATTCAATGAATGATCCCAATAAAACAAATGCAGAAAAATATTAAAGGTGCTGTAAGCGGAATGGTTCCTTTAGCTAACTTCCTGTCAGTTACTGCAGTTAGCAGTCCCCTCCCTCGTCCCTACGTCACCACATAATGCACTGCGGTCTTCAAGCAGCAAGTTATCTAGCATCATCTCAGATCCATAAGTGTGATAAAACATGATAAAAACCATCAAAACAGACATTGGGAAGGATTTTTACCTGCTCGCCATTGTAGGCGCATAAACATTCACCCATCTGTTGCTCTGGCGTGCACCAGCAGTGAGACGGGTGTCGGTTTGTAGCGTTCTCTCTTGTGATTGGATAACATTTTTGGGATCCTCCAATAACTTTATTTGACGATTACATGCAGAGCAGTTACAACATTTGTTGTTATGGTAGTTTCAGAGTGGAAAAAGTAAGTGGATCAGTTTACCCCCTTGATTTCTCTGGTATGTCTCAGTTTACCCCACAGTTGGGGTAAGCTGAGACACAAGACAACTTTTTTTAAAACAATCATATTTTCACTGCCCTTTGTCATGAATAAATTCTGCTAATGCATGGGAAATGTGTAAATTTGACTGATAAATCATTTTAGCTCGCTAAGAGGAGAGCAAATGTAAAAAGTGTCTCACATTACCCCGTTCTCCCCTACAGCTGTTTATAAACAGGCATAAAAGTGTCAAATAAGTATGCGATTAATTTAGATTAATTAATCACAGAGCCTGTAATTAATTAGATTAATTATTTGAATCACTTGACAGCCCTAATACAGAGCATAGGAAAAAACTAAAAGTACCACATTGTAATATTTTATATAGAAATAAAAAAATCACGCTCCAAAATGTTAAGAGTGTGTGCAGGAATGCTGTGTGAGTGAGTAGCCAATGTTTTGTCGGACAGTAGAAAGTTTGAAAATCCTTATTGGTTATTATAAGGGTTGTAACCGGTTAGTAAATCATAACCGTTTTGGATAAATCAATACACTAAAATGTTTTTTGATTTTATTTTATTAATTAAAGGTTCAGTAAGCGGTACTTTCAGCTAACTTCCTGTCAGTGACTGCAGTTAGCAGTCCCCTCCCTCGTCCCCACGTCACCACATTAATGCACTGAGGTATTCAAGCAGCGAGTCATTTAGTGTCATCTCAGATCCGTAAGTGCGATAAAACATGATAAAAACCATCAAAACAGACATTGTGAAGAATTTTTACCTGCTCCGCCATTGTAGGAGCATAAACATTCACCCCTCCGTACCCGTTTGTAGCGTTCTCTCTTCTGATTGGATATCAGGTTGTGGGATACCCGAAAAGTGCATTTGCCGATTACATGCAGAGCGGGTGACTGAGAGACCTGTGTTATGAAGCGTGCGTACTATATAAGTGATCACTGTATGACTATAGAGCGATTTAACACACATATTAACATAAATATATCGCTTATTTCACCTTTACGTTTTGAAAATGTTTGCATGTTTGTATTGTGCAGGTTGTGGACGGCACCATGCTAGTGCAGCAGGAGGTGCTGCAGAGTGAGGTGGAGGGGGGCCCGGAGCACACGGTCATAGAGATCAACCCCACGCCCATGGAGCAGGCTGTGGGAGTCATGGAGCTGCAGCTGGGCGGGGGGGACTCCTCAGCAGCAGCAGCCATGATGGACCAGACGCAGTGCCAAATACAGGAGGCTCAGACTGAAGGGGTTCATGGGCTGCAGCTGGACGCCAGCGGACAGCTGTCAGGCGTACAGATTGTGGTGATAGAAGAGAGCACTCAGGAAGAAAACAAGGACAAATGAGACATACACCTTCTCCTAGTTTATCATCAGGTATGGACTCATCCACCGAGCCATCACGGACTTGTGAAAAACTGTAAATACTCCCCAATCTTTTTCCAAATCCAACAAATTGTCTTGGCCTAAAGGAGACCAAGCTCTAGGGTAGCCATTTTGACTTTTTTTTTTTTATGCGTGCGTGCGTGTGTGTGTGTGTGTGTGTGTGCACATGCTCCTCTCAACTCCTTGTAGATTTGTATTGAAACAAAAGAGGCGTCTAAACAAAGAAAAGTCTGTATGCCTCTGTTTTTGTATTTAAAGGATAACTCTGGTTTATTACAACTCGTGAAATATTTGTAATTTTGGTTCTAATTTTAGCTGTAATAATAGCATTGGACTCTCTGAGTAAACTACTGAGGTGTGAAAATGTGTTGGTGTCTCTAAAAAGTCACACGAGGCAACAAACAGGAATAGTTCTACATATATATACATATACTGTATATACGTCAGGTCAGCAAAAAAGGAATTTCTGTTTGACCTACCATACTTGCCATAGTTGTTTTTAATCTGTGCATTTATGGATTATTAGTAACATTTTAGGTGTGCTCACATTTGTTTTTGACCTAAACAAAGACTTGTACCAGGCCAATCTTCTTCTGAGGACAAAAGCATGATTTGGCAAAAAGAAAAATCGGAATAGGGATTGTAAGGCTCTTTTCAGGCTATTTTTTGCAGTACTCATCTTAAACTTGATTTTGAGCTCAAATGTGTCATGAGTCAGATCACCATCAACATCAATGTGAAAGTGACCTGCAATGCAAAGAAAGTTAGGAAGTCCTATGTTACCTAATGGTGTGCTTTTCTACAACACATTTGATGGCCAGACTGCTTGTGTTTGCAACCCCGTCTGACCTTATTAAATAGATGTCACTATGTATCTGCCCTGATCTCAGCAACAACCTTGGTCAGTAAAATATCATCAAAACAGCAAGAAGGTTAAGCCAAAACTACAAATATACCATGATTTCTAATTGACTTGGATCTATCCAGCCTACATGAACAACCCCAGGACATGAGCATGCTTGTTAAGTCTCCATGCAGGGCTTTAATGGTGCTGATGGTTGGTCAATTCACATCCTCTCTCACTCTTACTCAGTAGTACTCGGTACTGATCAGACCAGTAACAGTGTTGGTCTAACTCCAGGCTGGGAATGAATTGCACTGTCTGTCTGTCTTGTAGCGTAGCGTTGCATCCAAGCTGTATTATATTATTGTTTTGCACTGTGTGGTCCTGTCGGGACTACAGGAAGATGTTTGCAACAATGCCTGCTCCTTAAACATTTCTTTACCATATGTTTTTTTTCTTGTGTGAATTGTTGTACCGACTGAAATCCCCTCACTGCATCACTAAAGCCTTGTTTCCAGCGAGTAGAGCGGGTCGGGTCAGAGCGGCTCAGAGCGGGACAGCTCACTTTTAAGAATCTCGTGGTGTTTCCACCGCCGACCCTACCCTTACTGGTATGGCGGGGTGTAGGCTGGACGGCGATAGCCGCCGCCAGAATATGGGTCAAACTATCGGGCTGTGGGGGGCGCCTTTAGCTCAGTTGGTAAGGCGTCCCCTCCATGGCCCCTGGCCAGCAGCGGACCTGGGTTCGATTCCAGCTCGCGGTCGTTCTCTGCATGTCACTCCCCTCTCTGCCCCATTTCAACTCTGTCTCTACACTATCAATAAAGCATAAACATGCCCAAAAAATATCTTAAAAAAAAAAAAAAAAATCGGGCTGTGGAACAACTGTGATCAAGCCAGCGGTCTCTCGTTTTTGCTTGTTCAAACCAGCCGCTTCTTTATTTATTACCCCGTGTTGTTGTGAGAGTATTACGCCGGTAAAAGCCGACAGAGACAGTGAGCGAACAGCGCTGGCTGCGGCAGCTACGTTACATCGTAGCCAGTAGCGGCCTTAGCTATGTTTCAACCCATTCAATTGAATGGGGCCCCGCCCTCTGGGGGGCCCCCAAGCCCCCCCTAAAAAAAAATAATAATAATTCTTGAGCAGGCTACCGGGCCCTAGGCCTCATAGTAACTTTTCATGTTGCATTGTCAAAGAGCTCAGTCACTCAGGTCAATAACAGTGTCCAAAAAGGAATAAGCCTAAATATAAGGAAATAAATCATCATGGGCCCCTCAACTAGTAGGGGGAGAAATACAAAAGCATAAGAAAACAGCATTAGTAGCTCTGTCTAAGGGGCTTCATGATGAGCCTTTAGGGCCCCCACACACATACAGGAATACGATTTCTATGTGTAAATTTTATGCTGTTCATAAAAAGTAGCTATCCACCCTGTATTTGTTGAAATGAGTCTCTCCATCATAGAACATGAGTCTGCAGACCAATCTACTGTGTCCAAAAAGGAATAAGCCTAAATATAAGGAAATAAATCATCATGGGCCCCTCAACTAGTAGGGGGAGAAATACAAAAGCATAAGAAAACAGCATTAGTAGCTCTGTCTAAGGGGCTTCATGATGAGCCTTTAGGGCCCCCACACACATACAGGAATACGATTTCTATGTGTAAATTTTATGCTGTTCATAAAAAGTAGCTATCCACCCTGTATCTGTTGAAATGAGTCTCTCCATCATAGAACATGAGTCTGCAGACCAATCTACTGTACTGTTTTTACAGTAGCAGAGTAAAGAGTGCTGCCTGATTAAGAAAAATCTGAAAAATAATGTTCCTGCTGCATCTCAGGATTTGATATAGCCTCTAAATTTTCCCCTCAAAGTGCACCAGATTGATGCATTTTAATTCAAAAGGCACAAATTTTCTTCCGGGGGGGATGCCCCCGGACCCCCCAACAAGGACCAGGGTCCCTCCCACAGTATCCCTAAATCCTGTGAGAAAAACTGACTTCATTAATATGTTTTTACCATTAATTGTATATGTGCTGAAAAGTCAGTGTACCTGACTGGATAGGTAGGAGTGGGGGGGCCCTTTAAGAGTGCACCCAGTGGCCCATCATCTCATAAAACTCTACAATCTGTTTTCTTTTTGCGGGAAGCATGCACAAGCATGCACAAGAGATATGTATTAAAAAAAAAAAAATTACGACTTTATTTTTCAAGAAAATACAAAAAAAGTGGGGGGCCCCACACTAGGTCTTGAATGGGGCCCCCAGATCGTTAAGGCCGCCTCTGATCGTAGCAGTGGGACACCGTGTAGCCCACTGAATAATTTAATGACGATGAAAAACACCACACAATAAACAGTGCTGCGCTCACATTTTTCGACAAAACACAAGACTCTCTTCACTCTTGCCGAGGTGACTACACACGGCGGAAATTATTCTTTCGACCAATCAACGATCGGCAGTGTGTAGCTCCACCTTTTCGGCACCCGGTACCGCAACGGAGGAGTACCGAAAATGGGAGTGGCTAAGAGTGGTTAGGCTCGCTTATATCCGTACCCTACCCAACTTTTGGCAGATGGAAAGCCAGAAAACCGGACCGAACCGCTCCGCTCCGTGGAAACGAGGCATAAAGCACCATCATACTGCCTGGTGATCTCATTCACATCCATTGCTTTATCTCTGTGTGATAGGTAGAGTGAGCTACTGGGCTGGTTTTTTAAAAGTTAATATATAAAAAAATATATAGCTACATACTTAATGTCAAACTTGGTATGCCTACATTTTACACGTAAAACTAGTGTCATATTTATTAGTTTCCATACTGAAGAGATGGGGCCTCTCTGTATAAGGTGCAGACATAACTTAAGTGATGCTCTTCTTGGCTATAGTTCACATCGACAAAGACCTATTCAGGACTTGTGCATTTTCAATGATTTAATTTAACAATTGAGGGTATTTGTTTACTGACTTTGTAATGTGTTTTAATATGGGATTAAAACGGAGGAATAAGTGTGAGAGGATGTGTCGGTGTTTGGCCAGCAGAGAGCGCTGTGTGCTCACTCAACTACGGGCCTCAACCTGAAGAGATGGTGTATAATGGTCTGCTGCTGTAATCTGTGGCTCCTCCAATGTGTGGCTTCATTGCAGTATGCGGTGGCAATCTGCACCGTCATGGCTACTGTCCATGATGGGCAGGCCTCTCTGGAGGCTGGGCCGTGCTGACAGGGCACCAGGGCTCGCTGCTTATTACATTTCCCTCTTCCCCTAGTAGCCTGTAATACTCCCAGACAGACTGCAATGCATGGTGGGGGAAGGCATGACCATCTGGGTTATACAAGCACAAAATCAGGCACATATACAGGTATGTATCATATAATTGGAATAAAATTGAAAATTACATTTCAGTTATTTTTTTATTATTATAGTCTGGTGTTTTTCGCTTTATGAGACAGATTTGGAGAGACAGAGTTGAAATGAGGCAAAGAAGGGAATGACATGAAGAGAACTGACCACGGGTCAGATTTGAACCAGGTCTGCTGCGATGAAAACAGAGCCTCTAGGGGACGCTGTCTATGCCCCCTGTCTATGTTGATTTAAAGGAGTTAGCAATTCTGGAGAACGTTTGTTGTGAAAGTTACTCTGTCAAAATCGGTGAATATCTCCTGATGAAACACTCCATGTGTGCTGAAAGAAAATCCAGTGTTAATACCCAGCCTTTTTTTCTCAGTTCCCAGTGTACACACAGCACGGACAGGTAGGGTCATGACGAGACATTCACTGATTTTGAGCATTCTCCAGAATAACTGACCCCACCTTTAATTCAAATAGGGAAACGTTCATATATTTTTCACATAAAGTGAAATATTTCAGGCCTGTTTTGTGAACTGCTGGTGTGGGTCCACTGTGTTTTATCAATGCTCTCGTCTGCTGACAAGCTTTACGGATTTGCTCGTGCCAAAACCACAAGTAACTGTTTGGCTGACCATGATATTACTGTGGTTGATTGGCCAGACAACTCTCCTGACCTGAACCCCATAGAGACTCTATGGCTAGCTATTGTCAAGAGGAAGATGAGACACACCAGACCCAACAATACAGACAAGCTGAAGGCAGCTATCAAAGCAACCTGGGCTTCATAACACTTCAGTAGTGCCACAGGCTGGTAGCCTCCATCCTGGGCCGCATTGTTGCAGTAATTCATGCAAAAGGAGCCCAGACCAAGTACTGAATGTATAAATAAATGGTCTTGTCAAAAGGTTGACATACCTGTATTATAAACAGTTTTTTTTTGTTTAAACATTTTATTGAAGAAAATGAGGCAGTCTGGTATACATTCAGAAACAGTTACCGTTGGAGGCATTTTAATTTTTTTCCAAATTATGATTTCTTAACCCCTCCAATACCCACCCCCTTTCCCAGCTTCCTCAGCATAACAAATAAAATAAAGACAGACAGACAAGAGCAAACAGACAAGGACAGGATAGAACAGACAAGATAATTAAGCAAGTAAATAAATTATATAAAACAAAACCTTAAACAAAAAAGATACAAATATTAAGTATAGTATTAAAGTATCTCAATATTGCGTTATGCAAATAATAGAATTGTTGCAGTACTTCACAGCTGGATTTTTTTTTTTTTTTTTTTTTTTTATTACACATTTTTAACACCACAGTGTTTAAAATATGTCACTCCTACAGGAGAGGGCAGGGTGGTGGACAGGCAGCAGCGCACAGATAATAATTTAATGTAAAGTATGTTTTGGGTTCTACTGTGTAATTTCACTCGCAGGCAGACGGTCAAAATAGCTAATCAACGGTTGCCAGTGACAATGGAATTTATACGAGCAGCCTCTCAAAGCAAATTTAATTTTTTCCAATTTTAAAAAGGACATGATGTCACGAAGCCAAGATTTAAATGGGGGGAGGCGGGATTTCCATAAGAGCAAAATGCTCCTTCGAGCGATCAGAGAGGAGAAAGCAATCACATTGGATTGAGTATTTGTTGCAACATTTCCATCCGGAAGTCTTCCAAAAATAGCTACATGAGGAGATGGTGGGATATGGATCTGCGCTATTTCAGAAATAACCTTAAAGAATGAATCCCAGAAAGTAAATAACTTGGGGCATGTCCAAAACATATGTGTAAGGTCAAACGGTGAGAGCGAGCATCTATTACATTTGTCTTCAACTGTATCTGGGTAGATTTTAGAGAGCTTGGACTTGCTATAATGAATCCTGTGGAGCACTTTAAATTGAATGAGGCTAAGCCGCATACATGAAGAGGAAAGTTTGATATTTGTAAGGGCTTTACTCCAAAACTGATCAGAAAGGGTCACTTGTATTTCGTCTTCCCAGTTCGATTTGATTTTTTCAATAGTTAATTCATTGACTGGCAACAGTAGGTCATATAGATAGGAGACATGACCTTTAGGGGTGGTGTTAGCTAAGAGAACGTGGTCCATACCAGTTACGGTTGGGATAAGTGGGAATGCAGGCGAGTGAGTTCTTGCAAAATCCCGTAGTTGGAAATATCTAAAGAAATCCGAACTGGTTAATCCAAACATGGCTCACATTTTTTTTGGATCAGTGATGATTTGAGGTATCGTGTCATCTGCTGCTGTTGGCCCACTGTGTTATCAAGTCCAAAGTCACCACAGCCTTCAAACAGAAGATTTTAGAGCACTTCATGCTTCTGTCTGTTGACAAGCTTTATGGTAATGACAATTTCCATTTCCAGCAAGACTTGGCACCTGCCCACAGTACCATAAACCACTGGTAACTGGTTGACTGACCATGGTATTACTGTGCATGAATGGCCAGACAACTCTCCTGACCTTAACTCCATAGAGAAACTATGGAGTAATGTCAAGAGGAAGATGATACACACCAGACCCAACAATACAGACGAGCTGAAGGCCACTATCAAAGCAACCTGGGCTTCCATAACACCTCAGCAGTGCCACAGATTGATAGCATCCATGCCACGCCGCATTGAGGCAAGAATTCATGCAAAAGGGGCCCAAACCAAGTACTTAGCACATATGCATGATTATACTTTCTAGAGGGCCGACATTTCTGTATTTAAAAACCTTTTTTTATTGATTTTATGTAATATTCTAATTATCTGAGATTTTGAATTTGGGGTTTTTATAAACTGTAAGCCATAATAATCACAATTATAACAAATAAAGGCTTCACATATCTCACTTTGCATGTAATGAGTCTGTATAAGATATTATTTTCACCTTTAAAGTTGAATTACTGAAATAAATTAACTTTTGCACGATATTCTAATTTTTCGAGTTTCACCTGTATATATAGACATAAAATAAAATAAATAAAGTGTATATCTTAGATACACACGTATACACATAAATGACATAAGGATCAAAACAGAATAGAGCGGGGGTATTACAGTAATTTTAGACAAAGATCATAATGGTAAAAAAATAAATACACACACACACACACTTTGGAATAAAATGAGAGATGCAGAGGATATCAAGCAGCAAGTGTCCAATTTACAGTAGGCTATATTCAGCCTCACAGCTGAACATAAGTGAAACATTCCTTCTCAGTAAAGCAAACTTACGAGGCAGGAGCGATAACAAGAGTAACAGCTCAGTCATAGCTAATAACAAGAGTAACAGCACAGTCATAGCTCCTAAGAGCAGAAAATTATCACCAATAGTAACGCAGCCCAACAGTATTGGGCTCTTGCCGAGAGGACGTAAGCTAAGTTAACATAACAGCTGGGATCGGCTCACCTGTTTGTTGACAAACAGCCCGCAGCGTGAGTGAAGTCAAGTGCCCAGAGTGGGTAAAGATTCATTCCGCTGTGTAATGGCTATTATTTAAAAAGTAATTAAAGAACTAAGTTGTTACCAGATGAGTTGTTTGTCCCTTTAGTTCGCATACTCCGGTTCACGGCACTCCCGATCGGGCCGCAGGCTGCTGGTGGTGGGCTGCGGCAAACACCCGAGCTTCTTCGGGGGAGGAGAAGCCTCTCCTGGCCCCGTCTTTCAGCACAATCGTTAGCCTTGCCGGGAAGAGTAAAGATGGCTTCAGACCTAAGTTGTACAGCTCAGCCATGACTTCTCGATATCTGGTTCGCTGCTCCAGGACTTCTGGTGTATAATCCTCGAAAATCAGTACCGGTTTCCCCCTGTAATGCAGTTTTCCTCTCTGTTTGCGGGCCTCTCGGACGACCAATTCCCGCACTTGGTAGCGGTGAAAGCGAATAATAACAACCCGCGGCTTCCCCCCCGGGGGTGGTTTGGCGATGAGGGCTCGGTGCGCCCGGTCAAGTTCGGGGGGAGTTGGTAGTATTTGGCTGCCGAGCAGTTCCACAAGCATGTCTGAAAAGAAAGTTGTCGGCCGGGGCCCCTCGATCGACTCTGGCAGCCCGATTATCCTGATATTATTCCTCCGGCTCCGACCCTCCAAATCCGCTGTCTTAGCTGCTAGCTTAGCGTTGCTATCAGCTAGCATGGTGCACTTCTCCTCGAGCAAACACATACGCTCTTCCAGCAGGTTAGCGTTTGACTCCACCGAGAAGATGCGCTGGTCGTGATCTTTTACTTTGGCTTGGGTTTGAGTCAGTTTTTCTTCCAGAGATGAAAAGGCCATTTTGAACTCCAATGAGATGGCCACTCTGTGCTCCTCTAGCAGTTCAGCTATGTTAGTGCCATGAGCTTCTACCTTTTTGGCGTCGTCTTTCTTGGATTGTTTGCCTGGTTTCGAGGACATTTTGCCAGTTTTACATATATACCACGTTAGTTGTTCGTTGGTTCGTATTTGAAGAGGTTTGGGGTAGTTAAAGCTATTATTTTTTGAAAAAGTAGTGGGAGAGCAAAGCTAATGCGGCCACTACATTCCGATCCCCAACCAGAACCTATAAACAGTTTTTTGATTGGTCTTTATTGGAGTTAATGGGAATTTTGGGGATTAATGGGAATTTACTCAATTTAAAGCACCTGGACGTGCGGCTCGCGAGAAGAATAGGCTCAAGCTGACACTCCGCTGATTAAGCTGTGTAGACAACAACACTTTCCCATAATGTGAAGCTGACGGCGATTTATTAAAAAAGAAAAGAAAGAAAAGGCACAGTGCCTCCTGCATTGGGATCGGATCGAGACCGGACAAATTCACACAACAAACGAACTGCAGCAGAGTGTGTTTGGAAGCGCACCTCTTCAGCTGGGTTTCGGAGCGCTTGTTTGGTCCCCCCCAAGTGCTATTTCTGTATTCACGCCTGCCTGAAAGATGCGCACCGAAGGCGGAAGTGCACCTGAGTTTGTTTCAACCGAACACGGCATGTGTGAATACACCCTTAGGTGCTGTTTATAGGAAAACACGAAACGGTGCATCCACGGATGCACTATATCATTTACATGAAAACAGCAAACGCAGGCATGAGAGCAAGTTTTTTTACCGGAAACTTTTCTGTAATATTAAAATATTTTAAGATGCTGGATTTTTTGGGATTTTCACGAGCTGTAAGGCGTAACCAACAAAATTAGAACAAAAAAATAAGCCTGAAATATTTCACTTTGGTTATAATGAGTCGAGAATCTATAAAAGTTTAACTTTTTGAATCAAGTGACATGGAAAAAAAGAACTTTACCACGATATTCTATTACATGAGATGCACCTGAACAAACCAGAGGGGCTCAAACCAACACCTGATTGTAGGTGTGGAGTACAAGTGGAAACACCTCAGCTTTCACGGCCAATAGGAGGCCAGGATAGGGCTTAGTAGTTGAGAACCTGAACCACATGGGTCATTGTGTGGTGTAGGGGAGAGGATAATGCCACCAGACTAAATGACTGAGCTGTAGATTGGGTTTCCTTAAGGCCCGGACACACCGGCCCGATAATCGCTGTCGCAGAGTCTGGAGGGGGCGGGGACACAAATCTGTTTGGTGTGTGCCGTGAAATCGGTCGTCGTAGATGTCGTCGGGCTTCTTTTGAGCCTTTTGAGCGGGCAGTCTTTCAGTTGGAGCAATTTGATTTGTGGAGGGCTAGCGAATCAGTGAAGCCCGGAAGTGAGGCGGGTAGCACAAACAGCTAACAACAGTTAGCCATTGTTTTAATGTGTTTGTTTGTTTCGTTCAGCGAGTACTCACATGCATCAACCCTTGTTGACTGCTCGATTTTGCCAACAGACTTTCACCAGAATGGCTTACTACAGCTTTAGATGAGAATACATGACTTCCATCTTGGAGTCAGCATGTCGTATAGGCAGCACTGCTTCAGAGGAGGAAAATTGGCTCCTAAACAAACTGTTATCTTATTCCAGCTGATTGAACACACCAATATCATCACAGACAGTGCTAAAGCAAGTATTGAGTGATGGAAGGGTTTCATTTATATCGTTTTTTTATATAGTTTGTACATTTTACGCATTCTATAAATGCTAATTATGAGTTAGCCTGCTAATAAGCTTGTATTGTTAACATGAGGGTCTTTTGGCATTACTTACTTACTTGCTTTGATGTCCTGATTATCTGGTCAGTATGGCTCTGTGTCCTCCATTTGTATTAATTGGCTCATTTTACTGGTAGGTCAACTGGGCATGCTATTCACAAGGCTTGTAGGTATTTTTAACATTCTTCCATACAAAAGCGATCCAGTTCAGTTAAATGTGATGGCTGCCGTGCATGGAAAGCCTGCTTCAAATCATCCCATAGATTGTCGATGATATTCAAGTCATCGGACTGCAACAACGGCCATATCAGAACATTGTACTTTTCCCTTTGCAGGAATTTGAACTGTATTAAGGGACGTTGTCTTGTTGGAATATCCAACCCCTGCGCAACTTCAACTTTGTGACTGATGCTTGAACTTTATCCTGAATAATCTGTTGAAACTGGGTTGAATTCATCGACTTTAACCAGGGCCCCAGTCTCTGAAGTGGCCACAGCATGATGGAACCTCCACCAAATTTAACAGTAGGTAGCAGGTGTTTTTCTTGGAATGTAGTTTTCTTCTTTCGCCATGCAAAACGCTTTTTATAATGACCAAATAACTCAATTTTTGTCTCATCAGTCCAAAGCTCTTTCTTCCAATATGAATCTGGCTTGTCTAAATGAGCTTTTGCAAACTCCATGGGACTGTACCTATGGCATGGGCGCAGAAAGGGCTTCCTCCTCATCACCCGGCCATACAGATGTTTTGGTGCAAATTGCGCTGAATTGTTGAACGATGTACAGATAAACAATCTGCAGCCAGATGTTCTTGCAGGTCTTTGGAGGTGATCTGTGGGTTGTGTGCAACCATTCTCACAATACTCCGCCAATGCCGCTCCTGTATTTTTCTTGGTCTGCCATGCCTGGGTTTAACTGCAACTGTGCCTGTGTCCTTCCATTTCCTGACAACGTTCCCTACAGTTGTGAGAATAATATACATTTTATACTCTTGTGCTTTTTAAATTTAAAACACACTTTTACACTTTTGTATGTTTATTAACTTCACATTCATTCACCATTTGTAAGTGCACATATCAACACTGTATATACAGTGGCAGGCAGTTTCAGGAGATACTTTGACCAAGGTCAGGGAGAAATATTTGTGTGGGGTGAGCCAGCACATGACAACCGGCCTAGCAACGACCCGCACCCTCCCTTCATCTCTCTTATTAGTAGGGTAGTGTAAGCCATGAAATGTATCTTATGAAGACCAGCAAGAAGAAGACGTCATCGGCCAGCCTCTAACACATAGTCAACCAATCAGAAATAATGTATTTGTTTCCATATAACACTTTGTCTCACCATTTTGTCTTCAGTCTTACTGGGGACCCTTTTCTGATAAACCAGTAAGCTCCATGTAGGCCTACATGTTTCCGCTCACTCAATTTAGATAATAAATCTTTAAGCTTTGAAATAAATCTTCTACTTGTTTTTCCTTCTTCAACTCTGGTTAAAAGAACACTGGAAATATTTTCCAAATATTCCACATTTCTCAAACATTCTATTTTTCAACCATTCTGTTCATTCAGATATATTCATCCTTCGTTCTTCATCAACATTCAGCAGTGAAGTTTATTCAGCATCAGCTTCAGTTCAGCAGCGCAGCATTCACACCGCAATTTCTTCAGGAATTGCATTTCTAGTTTTTTTTGATATTTTGGCAGTCTCTAGGCACACCGTGGACCCATGGATATGTTAGAACACATTTAAAAAGTGCATTTAGCATAATATGTGACCTTTAAGGAAAAGACAACTAGCTCCTATTGACGCAAATCTAATGGAATATAAATCAATAAGGCACTGAGGGATTCTGTATTGCATTCAAATATTTATTCTACTTTATTGTTCAAAACTTTCTGCACATTGAAAACGTATCACCTTTTGGAGTGTTTTTTTGTAGGACTCATGATGCAGCAGCAGTGCAATTATGACACTATACATTGGAAATAAACAGGGTGGGCTATCAGCAGTAAAGTAGGTAGATAGTTCCATGGCTATCAGCAGCTAGCTAACGTTAGCTTGTTAGCTAAACTTTAGGCAAAAGAGTTAGAAACCAGATAATGTTAGCATCCATCCTTAAACACTTGACCTAATCTAATTCACCTTGAAGGTGAGAAAGTGCATCGTATTGGGCTTAACAAGCTCACTATCTAACAACTTACATTGGGACCACTTCACTACCTGCTGCACTGCGGGAGGCTGACCAGCCGTCTGCAACGAGAGGCAGAGGCCAGCCGAACGTCAGCAAGTTTAAGATGGTACGGTCCACTGTAGGGGTGTTATTATTAATAATTGGGGAATGAATATAAATAATTAGGAGGGATATTTAAGTGTTTCAACCCATGTACTGTTTTACTGTTACGGGGGACGCATCCCCTCTGTGCGTTGCAAAAAAAAATTATAATGATTTATTTTTAATTTTTTAAATAATTCATAATTCAATGCGGGCCGCCAAATATGTTTCTGCGGGCCGCCATTGGCCCGCGGGCCGCACTTTGAGAACCACTGCTGTATACCTTAGGATGCTATCTTTAGTAAATAGCTTATTGTCCTTGTAGGCCACCGCAGCTTCTTTATTATTCAAAAGGGAGGAGTTACAAAGGGATCTTTGCAATCCAGAACTTTCCCCTCATGATGCCACTAAATATTCTGAAATACCACACTGTACCGTTAAAGGTTCAGTAAGCGGAATGGTCAGTTTAGCTAACTTCCTGTCAGTGACTGCAGTTAGCAGTCCCCTCCCTCGTCCCTACGTCACCACATTAATGCACTGCGGTCTTTAAGCAGCGAGTTATCTAGCATCATCTTAGATCCGTGTGATAAAACATGATAAAAACCATCAAAACAGACATTGGGAAGGATTTTTACCTGCTCCGCCATTGTAGGCGCATACACATTCACCCATCTGTCGCTCTGCACATCCTCCGGAAGTGAGATGGATGCCGGTTTGTAGCGTTCTCTCTTCTGATTGGTTATCAGTAGTGGGATCCCCGAAAAGTTTATTTGCCAGTTACATGCAGAGCAGGTGACTGAGAGATCGGCTTTATGAAACGTGCACACTATATTAGTGATCACTGTATGAATAAAGAGCGATTTAAAACTTATATTAACATAAATAAATCGCCTTTAAGTACAACCGAGGCTGATCATCACAATCAGCATTACTGGCAAAGCATGTTAATGGATGGCCTACCTGCTGCTAGGGGAAACGTTAAGGGATTAGCAACGTAATTAGCTCACGTTATAACAAAGATTAATGAAAGAGGAGTCAAAATAAGCTCTTAAATAAACTTTGGCTCCCTGCAGCCTTCAAACTTCAGAGTTGGATTTTAATTATGTGTGGGTTTGTTACTAGTGACTTCTTTCACATAACACATTGATCCATTTTTAACATCAAAAACGATTAGTGCAGCTTAAAGTCTTAAGCCAAAATGTCAAACATTCTCTAGATCGAGCTTCTCAAATGAGGGGATTTTTTCTCAGTGTTGCATCATTATAAATTGATTAGCGTTCGTGCTTTGGACTCTGGTCAGAGAAAACAAGCACGCAGAACAGAAGGCATCACCTTAGGCTATTGGAACTTTTTTTCTTCATATTTCACTATTTTTTAACATTATACAGATGATAGTTTGTTGATTTTAAAATGTATGTATGAAAAATAATCTTTAAACAACAAACAACAATGAGTCTTAGTCCTAATGTAAACCAATAGGGAGAAGATCTGTGGATTGCAACATGAGCAGCTCTTTAAAGCTTAACTAAGCAGGATTTAGCAGGATTCTGAATCAGTCTGAAATGCCAATTACAGAGAAGCAGTGATGGTGGGAGCTGCTGCCAGTAGATTTCTGCTACTTTTATTCTCTGCAGTGTTGCCTACAGTTTAATGATGTAACATTACACAGAGTCTGGGTAACAAATCTCTCAGACTTAAGAGTGTAGGCAGCCATTCCTCAGTGTCTCTCGGGGTTGCCAGATGACAGGGTTGCCAGGTGCAGCTGCAGGGCAGGGTGGGGGGACAGGTGCCAATAGAATTTGAAGAGTAAAAACCTTTGCAGATGGGGGTGAAGTCCAGCTCAGGGCCCCAAGAGGATGACATTGTCCTTACACTCTACAGTTCTAAAATTTATTCAGAGCCTTAACATTAGTGTGGCTGAATATACAGCTCTGGGAAAAATTAAGAGACCACTCCAAATATTCAGTGTCTCTTGTTTTACTATTTATAGGAATATGTTTGAGTAAAATTAACATTTTGGTTTTATAATATAAACTGCTGACAACATTTCTACCAATTCACAATAGAAATATTGTCATTTAGAGCATTTTCAATAAGTAATGTAGAGATGAAGATTTAAGAAAAATCCAGACCGGTCTCTAAATTATTTCCGGGGCTGTAAACGTTAAAGGTTACTTACAACTTGGCTGCGAGTTTTTCTAGTTTTGACCATTATAAGTTACCAATATCAGTTCAGACGACATTGTACTTCTTCTTGTAAGATTTTTCTATTACCTGGACACAGAAAGTCAGGACAAATTTTAAACTTTTTAAGAGGCTTTTTAATCATTTTTTTTTACAGATAATCTAAACCACAACATATGGAGGTAAAACTGAAATGAAACAAGGCAATATGATCCTTCATTTCACAAGAGAACTTGGCAACCTCAGTAATTACTTTGGTATTACTTTAGCTGTTAAACAATGGCCATACCTATGGAAATAATACCCAAGTAGAGTGTGATTACCCTTTACCTTGGGCTATTTTATAAAAACTCCATAAAAAGTCATGCAAAGTCCCCATTTTAAAGTGTGTGTGGTTTTCTTTCTTGTGTCCCTGTCACTCTGCACTGCAGTAAGACAACACAGGGACTCTCTTGACTCAAGTTAAGACATTGGATAACTTAGTGATATTTAATTTAACATCAAGACTCTAGAGTATGATTTACATTGTTGCCTCTTGTCATTAATCATGCAAGGTCCTTATTCCCTTTTGATAGACAGCAATGCGAGAGTTAGTTGACTGACTTCACACTTGATAATGTTACGTAGTTTCTCTTCAGAAGCAGCAGGCCTAACATCAGAAAACAGATATTAATGACAGTGCAACAACTGGTTAAACAGCTAAATTATCTAATGAACAAGACATATGCTGAGTGATTCCACAGATACAGTCATTCATCTGTCATTGGATCGTTTAGTTATTGGTTGACTAAAAATGTAATACATTTGGTCATAGTTCTTGTTATCAAAGGGCACTTTTTGATATGAGACCCGCTTGAAGAGGTGGACTCGGTGCGCTTCCAAACGCAATCTGCTGCAGTTCGTTTGTGGTGTGAATTTTGGCGGACTCGATCCCCCAAATGCAGGAAGCACTGTGCCTTTGATTTATTTTCTTTTTTTAATACATAGCCGCCAGCTTCACATTATGGGAACGTGTTGTTGTCGCCATTGTTAGGTTAATGAGTTGTGGTTTGACCTGTTGCTGTTGGTGGACTGTTTATCCAAGCTACAGTATCAAACTACTCAGTCTTGCTTGAAGGGCTTTGTGCCTCTGAGGGCCGCTGTGTTCACAACATAGACAAAGAGGATAGTCCACCTTGTCTGATTTTCTTTGGGGAGTGGGGAAGGGGGGGGGGGAAGAGTCTGTGAAGATAACTAATAAAACTCTGGCAGCCCGTGCCACCAGGTGCCACCACCCCTTCTCCTCCCTGGGGCGGCCATGTTGGCTGTTTAAATTCAACTTCCCTTTTCCCTTGACAAGAAGACTGGGAGAGGAGGGTGAGGGATGGCTGGAGCCCGGCTGATGGACAGGGGTGTTAACCCCGCCGTCAGGCAGGGAAAGATAGCAGCGTTGTTGTTTACACACACCGAGACCCCGGATTGTCACCTTGTCTCTCAGGGAAACATCCTATCGTCCTTGTTACGGTGACGACAGGCAGACAGGCAAGCAGGACCCAAATGCAGAAAGTTTCAAGTGAGGGTAATTTATTGTCCAAAAAACACAAAAACTCCAGAAACGCAAAAAGGCAAGGCACGGCACAAGAACACAGGAACATACAGGGAGAGACTCACCAACAGGTACAATGCTCAGACAGGGAACAAAGAAACACTGGGAGTTATAGGCTGTATCTCGATTCAGTCTACGAAGGCTGCATTTGAAGACCGATTGCGTCATAGCGGCGCGCAAAGGTTGTTCCATTTGCAAGGCTCCTTGCAAGGCTCCTCATATGCAGCCGTGAAATGCAGCCTTCGTTTCACAGTTTTGAAGGCTGCATCAGATGTATCCTTCGCAGCCCAACATATCCCATGATTCATTGTGTTTTTTTCAGAGATGGCATACAATAAAATAAAAAATAACAAAACAGCAACGTGTTGCTCCATCTTCTTAACTTTTATCTTCCTTTCTTTTTTTCTTGTACTTTTTTTTCTTTTCGTCTGGTAGGCAACTTATTTTTCTTTTTTCCTCTGTTGACAAGGCTGTTTCCGTTGGCAGCTATCAGGGTTGCTAGGCAGCACAGGAGCGGTGAGTCCTCACGCAAGGTAACGGCTTGTTACGCAAACCGGAAATGCTCGTAAACAGAGCTAAACGGAGACCTGCGGAGACCGCCCCGTTTAACAACGCTCGTTCGGCCCTGGTTCGGCCTTCGAATCGGCCTTCATAGGCTATAGCCTTCATAGGCCGCGGGACCGCGTCCTACCAAGGAGGCGGTCTCTGTAATGGGATACAGCCATATACACACACAAGACAGGGTAGACAACGAGGGACAGGTGAAACACATTAGGGAAGGGAGCAGTAATCAAACAAGAGGGAAGCTTGACAGGACATGGGGAGGAACAAGACAGATGTACC
The DNA here is from genome assembly GCF_949987685.1 of Ammodytes marinus. Classification (NCBI taxonomy): domain Eukaryota; kingdom Metazoa; phylum Chordata; class Actinopteri; order Uranoscopiformes; family Ammodytidae; genus Ammodytes; species Ammodytes marinus. The sequence continues at coordinate 27,001,436 of NC_137221.1, forward strand.
AAAATAAAACAGGAAACCCGGGTAACACCAAAACAAGACAAGACAAAGACAGACCATGACAGTCCTCCTCATATCACGCCTCCAGACAGCCAGCTATACTTTGTAGGAGGGACATGATGTTGCAGCTTTGGATCACCATAAATCATTTCCCTTGCTATGCCCCAATATTCCCGTGAGGCATCTGAAAGTTGTCCTTTACTAAGAAGTGTGCAGCTTATTCATTTAATTAATTGCGCAATGTTGTAAACGTCTAGATGCTATTTAAGTGTTAATCGCCATTAAGTATTCACACTGTTTCAAATGTTGGGACCTTGTACCGGCTAATTTCTCACATCAGTAAAAGCGGATGTTGGGTGTTTACCTGAAGTTCTGAAGGACATTTAGCTCTCTGATATGAAATATGGCTTTTGTTTAAAAGATGAAAAGGTACAGTTATTTGTTAACTTTAGTGCAAAGGTTTTTTTGGGGAAAAAAACATCACTCTCCGAAATTAATTGAACTAAAGATTCGCAGGAAGTAGGCACAGCGGAGTGAATGAAGCATACACTGCACAAGGAGAGCTTGGAGAGCCTGAGGACATGAATAGGCAGTGTGTGGATGTTCTGCTGCTGTGCTGATGGACAGTTCACAGTTCAAGGGGCTGAGAGCCAGTCCCAAGAAGTGTAACTTCAGACAGGAATACTTTAGTCAAAATATAAGTTTATTTCGATTAGCAGAATACTTTGCAGTAATTATATTTGGCGGTATGGTTCTGATCCAAGATCTCCTCCCCCTCCACGCGCACGCGTGGAAAGCTTTTAGACAGAGAGAGCCCTCCCTCTGACCTCCATGAGCTTCATGGATTACCGAAAGGTGAGGAGATCTGCAGCAAGGACCCCCCAGGGTGTAGAACAGAACAAGCGTCAATGACAACAGAAATGACATTGATGACAATACATTTAACAGGAGGTGGTGGGGTGGAGGTGGGTTGCAAAAGCTTGCAGAGGAAGCAGCACCAGTAGGTAGGCTAGAGCAGCTTAAATAAGGCGCCACTTAGAGTGTACGCCAATGATGTGCTAGGGGCGTAAACTGGCTGTCAGCTGATGCGCACAGATGACAGCCGCTTGACGTCCGTACCCTGCCTGAACTAACGCTACGCTCGATTTCAGACAGGAATACTTTAGTCAAAATATAAGTTTATTTCGATTAGCAGAATACTTTGCAGTAATTATATTTGGCGGTATGGTTCTGATCCAAGATCTCCTCCCCCTCCACGCGCACGCGTGGAAAGCTTTTAGACAGAGAGAGCCCTCCCTCTGACCTCCATGAGCTTCATGGATTACCGAAAGGTGAGGAGATCTGCAGCAAGGACCCCCCAACCGACCATACAGCAACCACCCTGACCCGCCGGGATTGCGCACGCAGCCAGAGCAGAGAGAGCGCGCGCACCTCTCTGCCCTTCCGTGGACAACGAGCCTTCTGAGGACAGACGAGCCTTCCGAGGACCAACGAGCCTTCTGGAGGGGCGCACGCCCCTTCCGCTTACGTGAGCATCCCGGAGCCGGGGTCAGGGACAGCAGCCCTCTGCCCCCCAACAACATAGAGTGGTGACAGAAGGCGCTGACTGGGCCCTCAGTGGAAGCCGAAGCTAATAGACTAAAATTCCTGTTTAAACAGTGCAACCGCCCTGACCCGCCAGAGTGCGCATGCAAGCCAGAGCAGAGAGAGCACACCCCTCTGCCCTCCCGAGGACAACCGAGCCTTCTGTGGACAACCGAGCCTTCTGGAGGGAGCGCACGCCCCTTCCGTTTACGTGAGCATTCTGGAGCCGGGGTCGGGGCCAGCAGCCCCCTGCCCCCCATGACAACGGAGAGTGGCAACAGGAGGCACTGACTGAGCCCTCAGAGGAAGCCGGCTAGACTAAAACCTGTTTAAACAGTGCAAACCCCCTGACCCGCCGGGAGTACACATGTAAGCCAGAGCAGAGAGAGCCCCTCTCTGCCCTTCCGTGGACAGCCGAGCCTTCTGGAGGGAGCACACACCTCCTTGCTTACATGATCATCCCGGAGCCGAGGTCAGGGGCAGCAGCCCCCTGCCCCCCATACTATAAGAGTGCGACAGGAGATGCTGACTGAGCCCTCAGTGGATGCCTAATGTTAAATAGTAATAGAGTATCGATGCCAAAATCTATTTATTAAAGCCAACTATGTGTATAGAATTATTATTTTTTATTTATTTATTTTTTATATAGAGATATATATGCATAATCATTATTATTATTATTATTTATTTATTTATTTTTCCAGGGCACTCATAGCTTTTTTGGGCGTTCAGGATGCCTTGCGCCTCGGGCCGGAGGTAGCGTTCGTAGGCAGATGAGGACCATTGGCCCATAGCCTTGAGCGTGGACACGGGAGCAACCCCCCTGACCCGCCGGGAGTGCGCATGCAAGACAGAGCAGAGAGAGCACACCTCTCTGCCCTTCCGTGGACAACGAGCCTTCTGGAGGGGACGCACGCCCTCTCTGCTTGCATGATAATCCCGGAGCCGGGGTCAGGGACAGCAGCCCCCTGCCCCCCATGAGTCATGACAACGTAGAGTGGCGACAGGAGGCGCTGACTGAGCCCTCGGTGGGAAGCGAGAAATGTTACCAAGTTGAAAAACCTGCTTAAACCGTGCAACTCCCCTGACCCGCCGGGAGTGCGCATGCAAGCCTTCCGTGGACAAACGAGCCTTCTGTGGACAACCGAGCCTTCTGGAGGGGACGCACGTTCCCTCGGCTTACATGTGCATCCCGGAGCCGGGGTCAGGGACAGCAGCCCCCTGCCCCCCATGACAACGAAGAGTGGCGACAGGGGGCGCTGACTGAGCCCTCAGTAGGAAGCTAGATAGATAAAATACCTTAGTGAGGCTATTTAAATCTATACAAAATGATAGTTATTGAATAACAGGGTGGAGACTAATATCGAGACACTGACACTGAGCAATTGTAGGAAGCCAGATCATTAAAATACATTTGAAAATGCTACTTAATCTATGTATATGCTTAATACATTATTAATTAGCTAACATGTTTGACAGTAAATAAGAGAATCAAATGCCATCGCGGTACCTGCTTGAGGAAACCTCTCGAACGCTATGGTCCTACCGGACCATCGTACTTCAGCGGAAGCCAGATAGATTAAAACACCTTAGTGAGGCTACTTAAATCAATACAAAAGCTGATAAGTTATCCCATACCAGGGTGACTAATATCTAGGCACACGGAGACAAATCATATATGCCCTAATTATTTGAATGAGTCAGCAATAACACGGCACCCATGGATGCTTTTGAGCGTAGATTATACTTGAGGCCCGGACCGGAGGTGATATTTATAGGCAGACGAAGACCCACAGCCCAAGCTTTGAGCGATGACACAGGAGCTACCGATGCTGCTGCTCTGCACAGAGCATGAGGAGTGGAGCGCTCAGGCTGGAGCCCACAGTATGGCAGAGGAGGCGATGGCAGGAGGCAACCTGGCTCCAGCTCTGGGCACAGGTTTCTCCTCCGTAACGAGGAGGCTCACGTTGCTGGAGCCCACAGTATGGCAGAGGAGGCGAGGGCGGGAGGCAACCAGGCTCCAGCTCTGGGCACAGGTTTCTCCTCCATAACGAGGAGGCTCACGATGCTGGATTGAGGTGGGCTTCACCAATATCGACTCATAGGACAACGGACAGAAAACAGAGTTAGATTCAGCAGTTAAAATGATGTTCCCTCCTTATCCCCATCAGGTTATAGGTATGCAAAATAGTGAGGTTGGCAGGTTGTGATCAAATAGCAAAACTGCCAACAGCAAATAGAATGCTTCAAGCACATCCCCAGTTCAGGAACATTGGCGTGAGTCAGTGGCTTATTTTTTTTTTTTTTTTTCCTATAGCCTGAATACTGTATATTTGATACATGCATTTATTAAATTTCCCATTCCGTAAGGCGGCTTGTCTCGGGCAGCAGACTTAGAATGGTCGTCCCCGCACAAGCTGCATGCATTACAATTATGTATTTGCATAACCTGGGAATCAATTATATATTTTTATTTACAATAAAGATGGCTGCGGATACGTTGATTGAAACGGCTTTGGCCTCGACACTTATCGATTGGACCTAGCATCCTTCGAAATGTACACATTGAAGTTTTAAACACATTGCGTAATAGGCTATGCAGCGTGACCTACGGCTAGGTGTTTGGCACAGACTCGGGCCACGAGCCGCATATTAGCCTGGGCTGAAGCCTGGTGAATGGTCTGAAAAGCTATTTCAACGACCGGCCTGATTCACACTTCAAATCAATATAGCAGCATGGCATATCATTAACATAGACAGAGTTCCTCCTACGATGGGAACTTGCAAACGACATCTCTAAAGGCCCCAAAAGCAACAAAAACAGCTGAGGTTAAGTTATAAAAGCGGTACCTATCTTTGGGCATGAGACATCTCCAAATCGTTAGCTAATTATGTTCGACTATGACTCAGCTCTGAGCATAGCGACACATTTATTTTTTATTTTACGAGATTATGACATGAGGGGTAGCGGCTAAGCTCTGTCCGAAGCCACTACCGGGTTAATGTGGATAATTCCGGCGTGCGCCCAGTGCGCTCAGTAAACCATAAACGGGAGTACATTGACTGTAGTACGGCAGGTTTATTCCTTCATAAATCCATCGCCGGCGCAACGTTAACTCATAACACACTTGTAAAAAGTAAAACTGTTTGCTTCCCGATCAAACACCTAATTCCCTGTTTTTTCCTTGTGTTAAATGACATACTTGAGCTGGCTGCCAAACCTCAGCCACACCCAATACAGCCCCCTAGTGTTATGGAGCGCAAAACATGACGTAACAGAATAATGAATATGGCTCTTATGAGACCTAACATAGCCTATTGCGCTCGGAGATAGGAGACTGCAGCAGCGGTGGTGTGCACCATTTAATGAGCCACACTGATAAGACGAAATCACGTACCTTACCCATACAGTCTATGCTTTACCACGACTGTATCAAGCTTCATCCGATCAAATAAACAGCCACGTCTGTTTAGTTAGCCGTCATCATCGTCCCTGCTCCATGCGGCCCGTAACGGACACTCATAAAAAGCAGCATTGCCTACCTTACTAGAGTGGGCGGATGCATGCATGCATAACCAATCGTATCCCCTCGTTGTCACGGCTTGTTGGTTTCTGCCACCTGGTGACTAGATTAGAAATCAATACATTCAGTATGTTGATGCACAAGCAAAAATGCTGCAATACCTTAGCCGACACATGGAATATAAGAAGCAGAACTAGCGATGAGTATGAAATGCCAGGTTGTAATAGTGTCCCTCGATTTAATTGCTTCGTATGAATGCAAGAGCACGGTAGCCGTTAAATGCTTGATTAGGCCGCCCGACCTGGCAACTCAGCAGTTAGATTTTTTTTTTTTTTTTTTTTTATATTTCACCGTATACTGCCGAGCGAGGCATGCATATAACTAGGTGAGCAGCAGGGGCTTGCGAGACATGCATAGTTCGCACAGCCAGACAAAGCTACATATGGTGTAGGCTGTAGGGTAATGAGTAGGCTCATACCCGTCGCTATGGGCGGGCCATAGGGGGCCGGGCCCGCCCCCAGAAATGCTCGTGCCCCCCCCACTTGGGGCACAGATCTCTCAAAAAAAAAATTACTTTAATTTTTATTTTATACTATCATAGTAGCTAATTTTGGGTTGATAAATACTAATGTTGCATTCTTTATCATCAAAACATTTAAAATATAAATAAACAATGGTGTGATTTTGTTTGATTGATGGGAGTCTATCTACACTGCAACAGCCTATCATGGCCTTACTGAAAAGAAAGTAAGGCTGCGTAGGCCTACGTAATACGTCAATGCAGCCGCTCAACATGTTACCGCGCATTTTTGAAAGTGAAGCTGGATGAGTTTTCGCCGGCTTACTATTTCATTTCTAGTTCATCATAATCGATATTCGGTAGGCCTAATGGTTGAAAAGCCCACCAACAGTCTCCTCTGCCAAATCGGATCTCCAAACTGTTGTCACATAACAGACTACTACAAGCCGAAATTATGGACTTGTTCAGCGCGGTGACACTTCTGATTGCGTGAAGCCACAGTACTCTGCGCTCCTCCAGCCACGGCCATCGAGGCTGTGCCGGAGACTGACCCCGGACCGAACCCGGTCCAAGCAAGAGAAGACGCACAATTTACAAGAACCTCCGCGGATTTGCAGTTGAGGAAACAGTTGGTCCGTCACAAAGTGACATAGACGAAAAGACTGAGTTCAAGAGTATTTTACAGTGTTATTGAAGCTGTGCAAGGAGAGATGGATGCGCGTTTTGGAGAGCGTAGTAGCAAGCTGTGTGTGTGTGTGACTGCTTTAAAATGCAATGTTTGAGATATGCGTCTGGTGCTATTTACTATCTAGTCTGGTGTTAGGCTACATCTAATATGTTGAATAGTCAAGTGTTTTATGGATATTCATAACATTGCTTCTATGTAATGTAGGCCTATTGCTTTAAATTATGAGGACATGTTATAGGCTAGGCTACCGCTGTTGGTTAGTTTAACGTGATGATTACGTGCTGCGCGAATAGAGTATAGGACTATTAAAAATATACAGTGTACTGTAGGCTAATAATAATTGTGCCCCCCTATGCATTTCATATGCCCCCCTTAAGACTGAGGTCTGGCGACGGGTCTGAGTAGGCTAACACTTGGAGTTTTGACACTGGTCAAAGGAAGTAACCGGAACTACACTTCCCAGCATCCTCCGCGGGATAGTGATGCCTCGCTACCATGGACATCGCTACCCATGGACATAAAAAAGTCTTTCTTAATTATGTCTATGTCGCTACCCATTACAGTGACGGCATTGGCCGGTGACGCAGCCGCTGGCTGCTGCTGCTGCTCAGCTGGAGAGGGAAGCGGACTGAGCCTGTTGACCTGGGAACGTCATGGACCCGCTGAGTTTGCCGAACCGGGCTCCGAGGCTTCAATGCGGGAATACATCATGCAAGTGATGTTTGGATGTAGAGCGGCGCTGGGAGGACGGCGTTGTCTTCCGAATCACGGAGCTGACTGCGGAGGCTGGACCCTTTTTGACTTGCCCGACGGGAGCTCCGACGAGTGAAACGCCGCTCTGCATGGATGGCTTCCTCTGCTTCGGATAGCTGTAGCTGAGATAATCCATAGTTTTGTCCATCTGCCATGAATCTTGGTCGTAAATAGAGTGGATCGACGCGCCAACAGCAGGGTAAGTAGAGCAAGTGAACTGACAGCCATGTCGTTCGTGTAAGCAGTTGCAAAAGCTTGCAGAGGAAGCAGCACCAGTAGGTAGGCTAGAGCAGCTTAAATAAGGCGCCACTTAGAGTGTACGCCAATGATGTGCTAGGGGCGTAAACTGGCTGTCAGCTGATGCGCACAGATGACAGCCGCTTGACGTCCGTACCCTGCCTGAACTAACGCTACGCTCGATTTTTTCATAATTGATAACTGCTATGATAGGTCTGATAAGCCTGTAAGTGGAGAAACAAATTGATGAGCATTAAAGATGAGCCCAAAGGATTGTCTTGTCTCTTATCCTAACGTTAAAACACAGAAGATAAAAATGACTTACACCGCAGAGTGGGACTTCCCATTTAAAATGAAACAAGGACAATTTGTGTGTAGTGGTGTCAGACAGATGAGACGGAAAGGGCAGATCAAAAGAGCAGAGGCCAAGGAAGACTTATCGAGTTCTGGACAGTTGTAAGAGGCTGGGAAGTTCTATTCCAAAGTGAACGTCTACATATCCCTACGTGTATTTTTGGATATATACTTTTTCTGCATTATGAAAATTTTTCTTAGTCATAATGAAACTGCAAAGCGCAGAAGCACAATATGCCCTTCAATTGAACACAGCACAGGTGACGATTGAAAAATATTTTAAAGCATTGAAAAAATGGAGTGCTATTCAGACATTACATTATATCTAATCGTCATTAAAAAATATTGATGATTTTTTAGCAGGTATTATTGCTGTGTCTGAAATTGCGCACTTACGTAAGTGCACTTACGTTGAGTGCACTTTATTATCCCTGCAGTACACTTACTTATAGACGCAGTGCTCTCATTTCTACAGTGTACTGGCCAAACTGCCGTCGCGCACCTATCGGAAATGACTTTGCATTTTGACGGTTCTTCTTCGGTGGTATTTTTTTCTGCTTGCGTTACCGATAGCCAAAACAGACACGTAAGTCGCCGAAAAACAAAACAAATATGTAATTTTACTTTTGTAGAGCGCGTCCGTCTCCACGGTTGCTTCAAGCTCCTCTATTTTGATTAGAATGTCCCGTCCCTCTCCGCTACGTAGGCAAGATGGCGGCCGTTGAGTGTGGAAAGTGTCCATCGCTCCACACTCAAGTTTTAGACCGTTTTGAGTGCACGACCGAGGAACTTACAGTGCTCTGCATTTTGGCACACTCTCTGGTTTTGCGCAAAGTGCACTCAAAAAAGTAAGTGTAAGTACAGAAGTGCGCGATTTCAGACACAGCATATGTTTATCATCCAAATATCACCATCTCATTTAACCCTCATCATACCACCTGGGCTCATTTTGATCCCAGAGGTAAACTACTTTAGACTGGCTCCGCCCGCCTACCTACTTCCGCTCAATTTTTATTTCACTTCAGTAGTCAGTCTGGGGCTGGGGTGTGTTCATGGAATTCTGCTCGTCGAGATTTTTGGTTATCCAATCAGCGACCAGAGCGAGTGGCTGAAAACGATGACATCGAAGTCGCGCTCCAGTTTCAGTTGAATGCTGCTTTCCTTTATACTCGGAACTCAGAAATTTCCAACTTGGTAGTTCCAAGTTGTGACCTGTCTGTGTTCCAGCATCTGCTCGGGAAAGTATGGACGCCTACAACCTTTCTCATCCAAATAACTAAATGTTAGGCTCTTTACAGTTGCCAGGTACCGGTAGATCCATAGACTACCATATGTAGTGAAATCGGAAATTTCCGAGTTCACTGTACAACTTGAACGCACCGTCAGAAGCCGGCTCATGACATACGTCACAACCCCAAACGTTTTGCGATTGGTTGGCTAATCCAGAGTGGCACTGAGCAGATCCAATAGTTTTAAACTTCAACAGACACCCGCCTCCAAGTGAGTGAACGTTTGCCAATTACAGCACTTCCAGAACTTCTGTACGATGGTTTGGTAGCACCAGGCTAAAACTTCTTGTCATATCTCACAAGAAGTTTACCTCAGGTATTTTATTCTATCATTCCAATTTTTTCATGAATGTGTCAATCAATTTGTTCCTCGGGACTTAATATTATTCTTTTCAGATTCTCTGCTAATTTCTGCTCTTTAAGAATACAAATGTATTGGGGTCATTTTGAACTCAGTCAATTCGGCTCATGGCCAGGTCTTCCAGTTATTTCTACATGTTTCGTGTTTAATAATGAATAATGATAAGTTGCCCAATTAGTTGAATAAAAAACTCTAAACAGACTAAACTGTTATTTAAAGTCACATCTGAAGTTAAATACAAAAGATGAAGGAATCTTAATGCATTACATAACAACACCAGACACACTTACCACTCCAGCGTTATACACAAGGGAGTGATATTTTTAGTAATAGCTATTGGATCAAACTGGCTGGCTGCTATAATGATGCGAGGGAGATGGAGGGCTGGTTCAGCACAGTTCATTCTGGGGTGTGTTTTTATCAGCCCCCCTAGGGGCATATGTAATTGCTCGGTGCTGATGAGGAGCAGCCTGGGCTCAAAGTACCATCTCATACCTCAATTACACCCGGGGAATGCATAGGGGAAAGAACAGTGGTAAAGGTAAAGGAAGCATCCATGCCGTTTGGTAGGTGAAAGACTATACGGCCTCACTTCCTCTTCCTACTGAGCTAAGGCGGGCTGATAGAGGAATAAAAAGTCAGCCATCTCCTTGGGGATAAAGACTCTTTAAGCTGTTAATCCTCCGTGTGTGGATGATTGAGTCGATGATCTGACATTTGAAGCCTATTATGTTAAAAGTTTTGTAAGCCTGTGTGTGTGTGTGGCAATGTAGCTGCAAGATACTTTTGGTAAACTGTCACAGGTGACTCCCAGGTCTTGTTTGTGTGTCTGTGTGTATGTATTTGTAATTGTAAATATAGCTTTGTGAGGACCAGTTTAAGCTTCTAACCGTCGGAGTGAGGACATCTGGTAACACTTTATTAATGGTACATGAATCCTCATTCATGTAGCAAATAAAGCAGTGACCTGGTCCGTCTTATTGAAACCATTTAATCCAATTCAACGTCACCAGTATCTCAAGTGAAATACTTTGACATCACTTTATTTGAAGGGCCACACACATGATGAAGTCATTAAAATGAATGCTTAGTTCATCATGATTCAAACACTTGATATTTAATAAAACACAAGTGTAGTGGTGTGACTAGTCAGACATGATCACCAGTAATAACTGAAAGATTGTGATGATTGACGGCCCTTAGCTGATGCATTATTTAATGTATTGTTCCTGTGTTAAACCATGCATGAGATACCATCATCCTAGTGAATTACTGATAGTTCATGAAATACATGAATACATTCATGATGATTCATGTTTGAAGGGTTAAGACTTTGTGTGAATTGAACACAAAAGGGAAAAATCGGAGGGGCCCAGTCGTTGACGCTTATGAAAATAAATGGCTGATGCGCCTTTTTTACATTTGCATGACGCAGCCCTTGGCCACTACTGGCCCCCCAATCAGCCTCTGTGGCCCCACTGGTTAGTGCTGTGGCTGTGGGGAAGGTGAATGACAGTTGGCCAGGGCAGCCAGGCTCTCAGCCAAGGCAACATGTCCCCTATCAGCATTCCACGCCGACTCCAAACGCCGTGCTGCAAACCTTCAGCCTGTCTTTGTTTTGGTCTGTCATCATTACTCTTTTCTTCTGACATCTGCAACTTTTGCTCTCAGGCTGTTTTTGCCTGTTTGAATGTTTTTTTCTTCCTCTCTCTGTTGGTGTCGTTGTTGAATATTGAGAAGAGCCCGCTGCCAGCAGCCTCTGTCCACACGCCGGAAAATTTAATAACCTGCACGTTTGCTTTTGTCTGATTTCCCTCAGAAGAAAAAACTTATTTTACAACTAATTCATAAGCACTAATTCTTCTGCATTTCCTGTCAATGCCTATAGCTTCCTAAAGCCTGACTGAAGACCTGCATTTAAAAAGGTGTTAAATAACCAGTAATGATTAAAGCAAGACTTAGGCCACATCCACTTAAGGATTGTGCTGCTTTTGCAACCGCTAAACCGGTGCAAATTACAGAAAGAAAATAGCTCCTTATCCACAGAGGAGGCAAAAAGGCGGAAATGCACCAGACTGCACTGAAACTGCTCTGTGGAGCAGACAGCGCCGACCGTGTGCCTGGCCCATTTTAATGTATTTAATTCAGTAGGCTAGCTATCTTTTTGGCTAAAGAGCCTTTAACACCAGTCAGTGCAATGTGAAAATGTGGTGATGCACCGCTGATAATCCGCAATGCAGTTGATTTTTTCAGCATGTCAACTTTTCACAAATATCAATCCCTGACACTGTCATTTTACGTATAGTATAAGTAGTCTAATACGTCTTGAGGTCACATTATGGTTAACCTTTAAAAATATCCACCGCTATACCTGCATCTCACTTGAAGGCGCTTTTGGGTGTTGCGGCTGATCCCAGTGAAACATTTTTCACATATTTAAATTCAACTTTCAGGCCTGATATTGTAAGCCAACAAAATAATTGCACAATTGTATTCAAATGGTCTTTTTATCTGATAAACCTCTCTGTCTTGTCAGATTTCTGCTCATGGTGCTAGGAGGACTGAACACCAAAAGAATCACCTGGAATATACTGTCAAGGATTTTGCAGATGCAGTTGCAAGAAGTCTGTTGATCAGTAAGTATTGTAGAACACAGTGGGGACATGGCTAATAGTAAAGAACAACACCATTTTGTTTTTTGAAATTTGAAACAGGCAAAACTGACCACACACCTACACTTCCATCTCAACAACTGGAAGGGTCCAAATCTAGCGATGCAACCCATTATTATTTAAAGAAACATTTCAGGCTGTTCACATTATAATCAAGATTACAGGCACAACCGTTGGCAATATAATTTTTTTAAATAAAGTGTTAGTAAAAATAACTTCCTTAATTTTTTTTAACCTCAAGTAATTGTAGAAGACAGAGAATTTATCTGGGTGACATTCTCTCCAACAGCGAGGAAGAACCAAGCTGCGAACCAGGTTCCCTCCTGCTGCAGGTCCCATTCATCAAGATTAGTTGAGGCGGGGCGCGGATGAATAGTTTGTGTTTTTTATATTAAGATCACGGCATAGCTGGACAAGAGTTCTTCTGCTTTGTTCCTCTCACTGCATTTAAATGCATTCATTATATTACAGAGAAATAGGTCTCGTTAAAGAAAAAGAGCACCAAGCCCAACCCAGAGGACCCTGCATAATTTTATTTTATTTTAAATTAAAGCCACTACGAGTAAGATGGCACGTTGGCGTCCCCTTTGGACAAAAGCGGTAGTATTTTTACGACGCCCGCTGTCGCAAAGCTGTTTACTAGCGCGTGACAGGCGTGCGAGTGTGAACTGAGAAGGGCGCAATATAGTGCATGTCCGTGTGTTGAAAGTGTGAGGACTCTTTTCGGCTCCGTGAGAGTGGTTTTGACAGTGCATCAACTAATGCCAGTCACTGCCACACACACCTGATTGCAATGAGTAGATGCAGCAGTGTCACCTAACTACTCTCTCTCACGGAGCTGAAAGACGTGTCCTCACAGAAAGCGAATGAACGACAGACGGCAGTAGTGTTGAGCATTAGTGAGTCTTAGAGTCTTAGTCTTTAGAGTAGTAGCCTACTGGTTGTTTTTAGCTAGTGGATAGCCTTTAGCTCCTTGTTAAGAGCTGATGCAGTGGAGCTGATTATCATATGATGCCACCTATACATTTGAATTGAAGCCTAATATATCAACTGTTTCAAGTGTAATACATTGTCAATTTTGAACCCATAAAATAGTAAATTTTTTACAGTCAGTGTATAATCTTTGACTATTCTGATTTCAGCTGCTTCAATGGTATAGCCTTAATCTGGAGAGAGGCACAAAGGCCATCCGGGGAACAGTTCCCTCCAAGAAGACATGGTGTGGGGGTCCAGAAGAAGTCAGCTACAGTCAATACACATGTATCAGGTCAGTGCATTCTCTCTCATCTCTCTCTCTCTCTCACTACTACACTTTTGATTGAGTGATGAAGCAACATTTAGTCACAACAGACTTCATCAGCTTTTTCAGCAGTTGTTTCTGTACATTCCCAATTCTAGATAAATTTTGACAATTTTTTTGTTGCTGTTTTACAGTCTCAACACTGGATCAAATCAAGATGGAGGAGCAATGACAGCAAGGTGATGGTCATCTCTACCCGACCCAGAAGACTCCTCTCAGATACCAGCAGTCTACAAACACCCAGACTCTTTCTGGAGCTAAGAATGCTCCTATCTCACAAGACTCTTTAAGAGGTAAAAGATAAGCCTACCTCAAAGGATTATTTTAAGAGGTAAACCACAAGGCTTCCATGAGTTTCCCAAATTATCATATAGATGTTTAACAGAGAATGCATTGCATTAAATAAATCAAAATTGTATAGCTGTATTTGTTAATACTGCCCTTAATAAAAGTCTGTTTGATTCACAATATTTTAAGTTGTTTACTGCTTATTTTGCATCACTTCAATATTAATGTATGATATGCATATGTCTTTATGCCACAGAACAAAACATGTGTAATGTTAGAAGTTTGATATTTTAATTTGCTACATTGAGTTATTGTATTACATTACATCTGTCTAAAGCAAACATTTATCAGTTATCTACTTGCAACCATCTAATCAGAATGTTAATTTATTTTCAAACAGAGAAATACTGCATTTCACTTTTACTTTGAAAAACTGTAAAATATTCAACAGTAAGAATACTGTAGAATTAACAGTAACTTGCTGGCGTCTCTGCTGCCAGTATCTTACTGTAAATTAACAAAATACATAAATATACTGTTTTTTTTCGATTACAGTACAATACTGTAAATTAATTTAACAGTAAGGGTACTGTTAATTAACAGTAACTTGCTGGCGTCTCTGCTGCCAGCATTTTACTGTTATTTTACAGATCAATTATTTACAGTGAATTTAACAGTTTGGTATTTGTACTTTTACTTCAGTAAATGATGTGAATATTTCCTTTTCCACTGTTTAATCTTTTCCTGGGTTCATCTTTGAGTCTACCTTATACCAGCAATTAATTTTCACAGTATGTTTAATATAACATAATTTTCTCAATAATAATTTACTCAAGTGATATTTTAACTGTTGACTTGGAAGAGTCAATTCTCTGATATGATGATGATGATGATGATGATGATACTTTTAAGCTGGTTCAGACATTTGATTTTCTACAAGGTGTAAATAAAACTGCCAATTATCTCTCAAGAAGTAAAGAGTCACACATCAGAGAAGTCCAATGTTCTCATAGACACTATGTGGACTCAATCAGCCTCACAGGCCATTTAGACTATGTTGAACACTGTCATGCTTTTCAGTTGTTTCCTGTGTTTGGACTTAAACATTTATAAACAAACAGATGGATGGATGTATAGAAACTTTTTTTCGATGTTGTTAATTCTGAAACAGTATTTCATGTCAGAACAAGTACCCTAGAAGCAGGGGTCTCATTTTAGTCTGCCTTTGCTGCTTAAATGACATCAGATATTTTTATCAGCTGTGATGCTAATATGTTGGTGAAAAAACTCATGATTTACTATTTCCAACAGACTTCCAGGAAAACAAAGCAGAACAAAATAATGTTGCTTAGCAACTGTTGCTAGACTGCAGTTCTTTTGTTTTTAGTCGTGGTTTTGCGGGGCTTCTGGAACAATATTCCTTTAATCCATAGAGAGTGACAAGAGTCGTGGCTTTAAGGAAAGTAAAGTTTTTTTGTTAAATGGATGTTTGATTAAATTTTAATTAAGTTTGTTTGCAGAAGACAGGTCTTTTTTGAACGGATGACAGTGGAACAATGGACACTGTTGTAATCAGGGACCCCTGAGGATGCCACAAAGATAATGTTGGCCAACCTGCTGTTAGACATCATAGCAGCAGTGTCCAAAGCATTAGTGATAGCTCTTAGGGGCATGAATATAGTTGTGTCTGAGGAGGATGTGTTGTCAAATCTGGGCGACAAACTCTCTCAATGTTTTGCAGAGGTTCTGGAAGTAACAGACCAGGTTGCAAGTGCCACCTCAAAATGGCTCATGGACCTGTTACGAAAGGAGATTGCAGAGAGTGTTACCTCTGCCCTCTCTGGCAGTCTGGGCAGGGCGGAGCCTACTGTCATTCAGCATGTCATTCCCCCCCGCAGACTGAACACCATGGTCTATCATGCCTGCAGAATGGTACAGGCATTCGGAGGCAAGTTTAAGACCCTGTGCTCACCGCGACCAGTTAGACAGAGGGACAGTGAAGAAACTGCGTTGGTAGTCATTGATGACGGCTGTCAGTCATCAATGAATACCAACTCAGTTTCCATAAAAGCTGAGACCCCTGAAAAGCTTTCCTCCCATGACAGCTTGGTGGAAGCAACAACAAAAGCTGTCCAGCATATGATTAGAAAGGAGGTCAGTGAAATGATAGAACCTCTTTTGGATGATGTGTCTGACTCTGACTATGAGCTGCTGCAGAAGGAAACATCTATTGAGATTGATCAAGCAGCAGATGAAATTGCTCAGCTCATCATTGAAAAGAGTTCAGATGAGATGGATGCTGAAGATACAAGTCCAGAATCCCCACTGATGGCCAAACCAGTCATGAAAGGAGTCGGAGGCAAGATGAAGAACTTCTTCACAAAGTGCTTCGCCAAAGCATCCATTCATCACATAGTTACAAAACTGAAAAACAAGTTCAACCCTGACCCGAAGATTGAAAGCAAAAAGTCAATGGAGTCACTAATAGAAAGTACAGGTCCTTCTCATATAATTAGCATATTGTGATAAAGTTGATTATTTTCCATAATGTAATGATAATAATTGAACTTTCATATATTTTAGATTCATTGCACACCAACTGAAATATTTCAGGTCTTTTGTTGTTTTAATACTGATGATTTTGGCATACAGCTCATGAAAACCCCAAATTCCTATCTCAAAAAATTAGCATATCATGAAAAGGTGCTCTAAACGAGCTCTTAACCTAATCATCTGAATCAACTAATTAACTCTAAACACCTGCAAAAGATTCCTGAGGCTTTTAAAAACTCCCAGCCTGGTTCATTACTCAAAACCGCAATCATGGGTAAGACTGCCGACCTGACTGCTGTCCAGAAGGCTATCATTGACACCCTCAAGCAAGAGGGTAAGACACAGAAAGAAATTTCTGAGCGAATAGGCTGTTCCCAGAGTGCTGTATCAAGGCACCTCAGTGGGAAGTCTGTGGGAAGGAAAAAGTGTGGCAGAAAACGCTGCACAACCAGAAGAGGTGACCGGACCCTGAGGAGGATTGTGGAGAAGGGCCGATTCCAGACCTTGGGGGACCTGCGGAAGCAGTGGACTGAGTCTGGAGTAGAAACATCCAGAGCCACCATGCACAGGCGTGTGCAGGAAATGGGCTACAGGTGCCGCATTCCCCAGGTCAAGCCACTTTTGAACCAGAAACAGCGGCAGAAGCGCCTGACCTGGGCTACAGAGAAGCAGCACTGGACTGTTGCTCAGTGGTCCAAAGTACTTTTTTCGGATGAAAGCAAATTTTGCATGTCATTCGGAAATCAAGGTGCCAGAGTCTGGAGGAAGACTGGGGAGAAGGAAATGCCAAAATGCCTGAAGTCCAGTGTCAAGTACCCACAGTCAGTGATGGTCTGGGGTGCCATGTCAGCTGCTGGTGTTGGTCCACTGTGTTTTATCAAAGGCAGGGTCAATGCAGCTAGCTATCAGGAGATTTTGGAGCACTTCATGCTTCCATCTGCTGAAAAGCTTTATGGAGATGAAGATTTCATTTTTCAACAAGGCCTGGCACCTGCTCACAGTGCCAAAACCACTGGTAAATGGTTTACTGACCATGGTATTACTGTGCTCAATTGGCCTGCCAACTCTCCTGACCTGAACCCCATAGAGAATCTGTGGGATATTGTGAAGAGGAAGTTGAGAGACACCAGACCCAACACTGTGGATGAGCTTAAGGCCGCTATCGAAGCATCCTGGGCCTCCATAACACCTCAGCAGTGCCACAGGCTGATTGCCTCCATGCCACGCCGCATTGAAGCAGTCATTTCTGCGAAAGGATTCCCGACCAAGTATTGAGTGCATAACTGAACATAATTATTTGAAGGTTGACTTTTTTGTATTAAAAACACTTTTCTTTTATTGGTCGGATGAAATATGCTAATTTTTTGAGATAGGGATTTTTGGTTTTTCTTTACTTTTTTGCCAAAATCATCAATATTAAAACAATAAAAGGCTTGAACTACTTCAGTTGTGTGTAATGAATCTAAAATATATGAAAGTCTAATGTTTATCAGTACATTACAGAAAATATTGAACTTTATCACAATATGCTAATTATATGAGAAGGACCTGTATTAACTCTCTGCTTTTGACAGAGTGGAAAGGAGGTTTGTGTCTTCCGTAAATTTAAAAATGTTTCCAGCGATAAAATGCTGCTATTTACACAAGAACTATCAGATCTCCTCTACACTCACATTACTGATGGGATGGCGCTCGATATCATCCCAGAACCGGTTAGAAGAAAGGCAACCTGCAGGAATGTGACTGTTCTTCCGTCACATGACCACATGTATTCAGACATTAGGACAAAAGTTTGGGGTTTCGTGGCGTTGATGGGCTGGTGGGTTAATACTCAGGTTCTCCACCACAGTAGAAGGGTGTCACTGGCATTAATGGGCGCTGGGTCACCAACAGAGTTGCCGGAGGTCACTGCTGTGGAAGTGAGTGAGCCTTTTCTAACTGAAATTGTCATAGATAACAAAGCTAAGGAAGAACAAAGGAAGATGTCGGTGAGGGTACTAGTTGAGAAGCTGGTTTCGCGTACATTCAGCGAAGCTAAGGTAAGCTGGACAATTGGAAACACAGAGGAGATCATCAAGCGTATCTTTGAAAACATATTGGCAGAGATTGAGGGTACAGTCACAAAAAGACTTATAGGCTATTGACCTTAACAAGCACCTATTGTGCTTTTTCATCTTTTCTGAGCTATACATGCTGTTATAATGTAATACAGTCATGGTAAATGCTACCAAAGTGTCAGATAATGACGTACGTGCATTTAGACGTATCCCTGCTTACTGTCTGGGGTGGCTGTGCACAGCCTCAACACTCCCTAGTGCCTAATATCCTGGCTTGTGTGACGTAGAACAAAGCAGGTTTTTCCATGTATGGTAAAACAGACAACAGTTCTTGGTTTATCTCAGTGTTAAACTTGAGAGGGCGGGGTCTATCACAGACCATGCAAAGCACGATGCAGATGTGCTCATTGTCCAAACTGCCATTGCCTCTGCCAGAACAAAAGACACAGTCTTAGTATGTGATCACACAGGCTGTGTTCGAAAAGCCATACCCTTCTACATACTCAACATGTATACAGTCCCCTCCATAAGTATCGGAACAGTGAGGCCAATTCCTTTATTTTTGCTGTAAACTGGAAACATTTGGGTTTGACACCAAAAGATGAATATGTGACAATAGCTCAAAATTTCAGCTTTCATTTCCAGGTATTCACATCTGGATCTGATACACAACTGAGAAGATATCATTATTTGTAAAGGAACACCACATTTTTAGGCAAGCAAAAGTATTGGAACAGATAGACTTTAAATAAATTAAAGTGAATAAACCGTAATATTTTGTCGTAAATACTTTGCTTGCAATAACTGCATCAAGCCTGTGACCCATTGACATCACAAAACGTTTGCATTCTTCTTTTGTGGTGCTTTTCCAGGCTTTCACCGCAGCCTCATTCAGTTGCTGTTTGTTTTGGGGGGTTACACCCTTCGGTCTCCTCTTTAGCAGGTAAAATGCATGCTCTATAGCGTTTAAGTCTGGAGATTGACTTAGCCAGTCTAAAACCTTTCATTTCTTGCCCCTGATGAACTCCTTTGTTGTTTTTGCAGTTTTTTTGGATCATTATCTGCATGATGGAGCATCTTCCAATCAGTTTGTCAGACAAAATGTTTCTGTAGACGTCTAAGTTCATTTTGCTGTTGCCATCATGTGTTACTGTGTTGTTGTCAAGATGAACCTTTACCAAAGTGATGGAAAGGCTAAAGTTTAGAGAAAGAAAGGATCTACTCATGACCCCAAGCATACAAGCTCATCTGTGAAACACGGTGGAGGCAAAGTCATGGCTTGGGCTTGCATGGCTTCTTCTGGGACGGGCTCATTATTCTTCATTGATGATGTAACACATGATGGCAACAGCAAAATGAACTCAGAAGTTTACAGAAACATTTTGTCTGACAATTTAAGGAAAGATGCAACCAAACTGATTGGAAGATCCTTCATCATGAAGCAAGATAATGACCCAAAACACAACAAAGGAGTTAATCAGGGGCAAGAAGTGGAAGGTTATAGACTGGCCAACTCAATCTCCAGACTTAAACCCTATAGAGCATGCATTTTAACTGCCAAAGTGGAGACTTAAGAGAGTAACCCCCTAACACAAACAGCAACTGAATGAGGCTGCTGTGAAAGCCTGTAAAAGCATCACAAAAGAATAATGCAAAAGTTTGGTGATGTCAATGGGTCACAGGCTTGATGCAGTTATTGCAAGCAAAGGATTTGCGACAAAATAGTATGTTTTATTCACTTTAATTTATTTAAAGTCTATCTGTTCCAATACTTTTGCTCGCCTAAAAATGTGGTGTTCCTTTACAAATAATGATATCTTCTCAGTTGCGTATCGGATCCAGATGTGAATACCTGGAAATGAAAGCTGAAATGTTGAGCTACTGTCTCATATTCATCTTTTGGTGTCAAACCCAAATGTTTCCAGTCTACAGCAAAAATAAGGGAATTGGCCTCACTGTTCCGATACTTATGGAGGGGACTGTATACTACATACTGTCTACTTAACAATCGATTGTGTATGCGAGGTTGGTCGGACTGTTTACACTGAAGTATTCAGAAGCAATAAAGAATTAAAAAAAACATTCCATGTTGTTTGAAAAGAAGCAATGCATTGTGGGGCGGTTGAGTAGGAAAAGTATCCTATCAATCACAAAATGTTCCCGAAAGTTAGTATTTATCCTGGCATTTTTCGCCTACACAAACTCGCATACACAACTGTCACTTGTTAGTACTCTTGTTGCATCATGCTGATCTGAATGCACAGGAGCTGTTTCTGGCACCAGAACCAAAGAAAGCAACAAAAACCAGACAATCTCCTCTTTATCCATGCCATGTGCCATGCTGTGTGAAAAGGCATCATCATTGCAGCAGGTGAAAAAGCTCTAGTATCACTGTATGGGGGCGAAAAAGATGAACCACTGGATATGCTGAGATACAGGCGATTCTGTGATAAAGTAACTCATCTCCAGTGGAACCTCAAACTCTCCCTCCAACTTCAGCTGCAAAGTTCCATAGTCTTCGGGTCTTTTACCAAATGATGGACCCAAAAGACTGGGGGTCGCATGTTTTGGAGTGGAGATTTAGGCCAATAATGACGATAAGCCTGCGGCACCATCAGAAATACTAGATGTAGTTGCAAGAAAGACTGCAGCACAAATAAGTGCACATGCAAAAAACATGGATTCTTTTGCACTGCCATTTGCGGAGAATGTTGTGGTATAGCTGCACAAACTCACAGTTGCCTGATTTATCAGATGAATATGACCCAGAGGGGAAGAACCAAGCAAAGAACAAACCAGGAACTGATATAGGGGGTGTCAGAACCAAGAGCCACAGAGAAGGGGTCGAGGATCCAGGCTGGATTTTAAAAAAACATTAAAAAAAAACTCATGTGCACGTTCAAATTCATTTCAAAAGAAACTTGTAATACAAAAAAATTTACTTTTCATGTATACTTTTACTATGTAAAGTTTTATTGTGGTAGGAGTAAAGGAAAAAAATTAAGTCTATTTGGGTGTATTTTGGGCATGTACGATTAGTGTATAGCTCATTTGCATATTCAAAAAAAAATTCAAAGAAACTTGTAATACAAATATTTTTACTTTTCGTGGATACTTTCATTGTGTAAAGTTTCATTTTGATAAGAGTAAAGGAAAAAAATAGCCCTATTGGGCAGTATTGGTGTCTCGCCTTATTGGCACAAATCTCGGATTGATGAGAATTTAACATATTTCCTCAACTAGGATTTCTTAGGACTTTTAGTATGTTGTTCTGGACACCTCATAGAAATTATCTGAGCTGAATTTTTTTTTTTTACAATTAGTCTGTCGTAAAACGCTATTTTGCCTGGACTAATGTGGGATGTGGATATAAAGACTTTTAAAGTGAATGGACATCTGCAATAGCACTTTCACTAGAAACAGACACTCGGCTCATTGTACATCAAGCTCATACACCGATTGTGCCATTCAGGTTAAAATGTTAATGTTTTCTACCAGCTGAATAAAAAAACTGTTCAACCTGCTACGTCAATTAATA
Source organism: Ammodytes marinus (assembly GCF_949987685.1). Classification (NCBI taxonomy): domain Eukaryota; kingdom Metazoa; phylum Chordata; class Actinopteri; order Uranoscopiformes; family Ammodytidae; genus Ammodytes; species Ammodytes marinus. Next base: position 27,023,151 of record NC_137221.1, read on the forward strand.
TAAAACCAAAATTCTAAAGCAATACTCTTTTTGTCACACATGCAAGAGTTCCTTTACAGACGTTCAACTCTAACTGCATAAAAGCAGGAAATAGGAGGGTGCTGTTCTTTACCTCTGATACTAAAAGTGAGCACAATATGGCCCCCAATGAGCACAGCTTTTTATCGTTGGAAAAATAACTCTTTCTATTCAGTCCGAACATGGCAAGTGACCTTTTCCTATATTTGTCTTCTCCTTGCAGAGGAGAGGAGTGACAGGAGGAGTATTATTGTTGAGCTGCAGGGCCGGAGAGGTCTTTTGATTTTAGGCTAGTTAAAGTTCTAAATGAATCAGAAAGGGGCCTGGGTGTAAAGTGCTTTAGCAAAAGTACAAACCTATTAGCATCAAAATATACTATTAAATTACAGAAACAGAATGACTCAATATGAAGAGTGTTGTCACGAACCAGCTCAGGGAAAGTGACAGGCTGGCAGTCACACAAGAAATGAACCTAATATGAGACATTTATTAAAACTGAAGTTAACACAAAGCCAAACCATGGAGTAGGTAAATCAGTGAAGACAGCATGAAAGCAAACATGGATGTGTGTGCGTTGGAGGTGATGAAAGGCAAAAAGCAAACGAAGATGATTTACGTGCCTTACAGACAGCTTTATATAATTTATTTTTATATCAGCCATTCAAGCCATTTTAAGAATCAGCTATTTGTATACCTCTAAACATTAGTTTATCATCCCCCAAAGAATCTTGACTGACTGTTTTTTTAAACTGCTAATCTGTTTGCTTTTCCAGCAGGTACGTTAGTTTGTTTATCTTTAATTTCTTTACTATAATTTGCTGGCCGTGTCTCAAGTTTGAATGTCACTTTTCTTATCTTATTTCAGGGGGTAAATATGTTGTAATTTGTTGTCATCTCATCAAACTTACTTTCTCTACATTAGAAATGGTTATGTTAATGTTTGGACTAGAGAAAGCTATGTTTGTCCATAGGTTTGTTGTGTGTTCAGAGAGACTTGCACCAGCGGTTGTAAAGAGCTGACACTAAAAGACTCAAGAGGGTCACCAGGGTCAAAGATCATGTTACATTGTTGGTTGTTGAAATTTGAAAAATGTGTGTGGCAGAAATTTGAGCACAGGTACTGAAGTGAAAGGGACAGGTGCATGCAGGTGTTCCCAAAATGATGGGAATTTGATTATTGTACCAATCAATACAGTCAATAGTTAAAGGTGGAGTCAGTGATTCTGGAGAATTATTGTTGTCAAAATATGAATATCTTACTACAAACGTCTTAGCAGCACCAGGTTGTAGCATGTTCACAAGAGCAGCCCAATCAAGTATGTTGACCTGTACTATGGGGTTGGATTCGTTCTCTTGTGATGGAATCAGGTTCTCCAAACAGCCCACCAAGTCTGACTTGGTTCCAGTTCTTAGCTTACCCATTTGTGACAATGCCGGTGGACACGCCTGGTTTTCATGCTCAAAAAACTCATCCAGACTTCCATCATGTACCTGGGATACAATATTAAGCCTAGAGAACAGGGAGCAGTCACTCTTCAGGGATGAGAGCTGTTGTTAGGACCTGGAATTCTCTCGGACTGGAGGCCGGCTGAATAAAGGGAGGTTGTTCCTTTTGATGTGTTCTTTGATTGGCTTTGTCTGGTTGACCAGGCGTTCACTGACATAGGCGTCATACTGGTCCCGTCCAAGTTTCTCAACCTGGTTGACAGTGTCAATGACTGCTACATCTGCAACGTCCCTCGTATCCAGTACAAGAAGATCTACAGTGCTCTTTTCACAGAATAGATTGCCCATGTCTTCTATAGCGCTAGTTAGGGCTTTAACTTCTCTTGCAGCTGCAGGGTTCTCTGTAAGTCCCACAACACCACCGTCACCTTTCACAGAAGCATTATTCAGCTCATAGGCCTGGTCAATGGCAATAGCTGAAAAGCAGCGTGTTGTTCTCTTCACAGAAAAGTTTCCTTTCAGAAACTGTTCATGGATATCATATCAGGATGTTTATCCTTTAGTGAAATCATGTCGCGCAAATGGACTGGTATCCATCTGGTGTAGTGGGTGTGTCCCAAAGCAAAGAACCAAGGCACGATCTTGGTCAGGGCATCTATGTAGAGTGGGAAGTTGCCCTCTCTTATTGATCGCACGTAGATCATTAATTCTATTTCCAGCTGCAGGACAATGGACCAGAAGTGGAACTGGGGACATGAAAAAGCTCTTTCACTGCACCAGTCTTCCAAGGACAGAGTATTATTTCCCTCCTCCAGGTCATTTATGTACTCTGTGAAAGCCCTCTGCAGGAGAAGATATAAGCTGCTGGCTGTGACCTGATGAGCATGGCGGGTGCGTGTCACGTGACAGGCTTTCAGAAAGGAATCGGCTGTCCCTTTTGTAGCAACTCCAGCTTGCACAAGTGCTCCTTTCCACCCGCTACCCTCCAAGATGTCGCCAAGTACCTTGAGTGCTGCCATCTCAATGTGGAACCTACCAAACATCACAACAAAGTTATCGTCACCATGAGTTGCTGGCCAAGTCCACTGGATTTGTTTTGCCACTGCGTACAGAGGTTGATCCAGAGTGATGATTGGTACCTGACCAGGATTCAGAATCTCCACTTTCTTCTTCACCACATTCATAGAATGGCGAATCATGACGACAGATTTGGCTTTGTCATAGAAAAGGGGAAGTAGAGAAGTGAATGTGACACTGCTCTTTGGTATTGCATTTGGTAGTTGAAGGCATGCGTGGTATGGAGACCATGAGCTGGTTTCATCCCCTTGGAGGATGTCAGTAGCCAGCACAGTCTTCATCTGCTCGAGCCACCTGTAAAATAAACAAGGGCAGAGGGTGATGCTGTATTTATTCATTAGGGCTGAAGTAGTTTCATTAAAGTGATAGTATTCATTGTGTTAAATGGGCACAAGCATACTAGTAAAATGTAACATACCTGTATTCTTTCTGCATGGCTTGAGGCATCAGCTGACAGTCTACTTTGTTGGGACCCTCAACCTTTGGTATAGGAGGATCCTTTCTGAGCAGAGCAACAGGGGGCACATTGGTGTAAGTGTCTGGCAGTTGAGATGCCTTTCTCTTGGGACCTCTCTGATTGTTGTCTGGATTGCCAGCAATTCAGCTGAATCCCGGTAAAAGTGTTACTTTGAAGAGGGAAATCGTTCCATGGAACGAGTCATGTGCACTAGTAGAACTAGGATTGTGGTCAATATTGTCCACTGCAGCAATTGTAAACAAGCCACCCTTAAGTTGAGGAGGACAGACATATTTTTCCACCTCATAATGATTACAGATCTTGTTTCTAAGTTCTGTGGAGATGTCCAGCACTCGATCATATGAAATACACAGTCCTAGGTTAAAGAGGGTGTCCACAAGTGCTCGTTTGCGAGTCTTTGTATGGATCATGATGCCCAAGTAGAGGCAATGGTGTCTCTCGGTCTTGGCTGTGCCTGATGGTAGGCGTACTTGTGGTGGAAAGCTCCCTCTGGCGTACCAGACACATCAGTAGCTGTGAGAGGGTGAGGGCTGGTTGCGGCATAACTAGAAACTGTTTATATCACTTAACTCCTTCGGAACCTAGAGCAATGTTGACTTACTCACAGTGGGTTACACGGATAAATAGCAATTACACCTATCAAACAGGCTAAACCGATGTATTGGTCAGGCTTTGAAATAGATATTTACTTGTAAGCATATAAGGTCAGCACACAACTCATGAACTGATTCTGTTATTCATGAAAATACGCATAACTCCGCTAATATTTGAAGGTTTTACCATCATTTTGTTCCCTGAATGCCGCCCCTTGAGTTGGGAATTACTATTGATCGTGGCCAGACCCTCTATCGTTCTAGATATGGGTCTGGATTTCCAGGCTACCAAAGGTATGATATCTTCTCGGAATCATAACCAAATCTGAACACAAAGGTGTGATCCATCAAATAAACATCCATAAGTCTGCATGGAAAACACATAAAAAAGATGACCCTGAGAATCATCATGATTTTAAGTTTTATTTCAGTGATCCAGAGTTATTTTTCCATACATCCATGGGTACATTGTAAACGGGAACTGCTAATTGTCAGTGTGCTGTATTGTAGACAAACACAGGCTCAAATCCATGGAGGGGTCAAACTCCTGGTGTAGTCTAGAATGATGTCGCAGGTAGATCAGAGTGAAGTGATATTATGCAGCCTTACCGAATAAAACCAACGTCAAATAACATATGTAGGCGTATATCTTTTTGTATTGTGCTTCATAAAAAGATTTATTTGTTGGAAAATGTACTGCACCTCCACGGCCAGATGTTGCTTTCCAGTCTTCTTCTCTGCACTGCCACTGGAAGAATATAGTGTGCTGAATAGGCCCAATGTCATTAAACCCCATTCAAAGTGACAAGTAGCTGTGAAATATTGCTGTGTATAGGACAAACTGCAACTCACATGCTGTTCTGCTTGTTATATACTGTAAAGCGGCAGTAGCCCGGGTCTCCGTATCTATCACACACACACAGACACACAGACACACCCACACACACACTAACCAACTAAAAAATTCCCTCAACAGGGCCAATATTTCCCAGTGAAGTGTGTGTTCTTTGAATGGCTGGCCTTGGCTGTTACCTGCTGGGGATATGCACACAGCAAAGAGCACACAGTCGGAAACATGCAACCAAAACAACATGGTTAATTTCTTTTTTTCCAATGTGTTGCACTATCTGAGAAGTGTCAGTATTTCTACTCAAATGCCTGTTCAACCTTTAAGTTCATTTTTGCTTCGCTCATTAGTTGGCTGTTTGTCCTCTTCCAGTTTTCCCTGGTGGAGACGAGACGGTGTGGATCCGGTCCCCCCCCTCTGGCAGCATCTGAAGTCCTCCTGCATCCACACTATTCACACCTTACTTTACTGTTACCATGTAAACATCTGGTCAATGATCAAACTCCTTTGTGAATTTTCTATACTTATGACATCTATTGCAGCATGTCCGTCCTGGGAGAGGGATCCCTTACTCTGTCGACTCTCCCTGAGATTTCTCAATTTTTTAAAATCCCGGTAAAGGGTTTTTTCTCAGCCGAGCTAAGGGTGTAAGAGCAGGGTGTCATACTGTATGGAATGTAAAGCCCACTGAGGCAAATGTCTATTTGTGATATTGGGCTATACAAATAAAAATGATTTGATTTGATTTGTCAGTGAAGCACACGGTGGTGCCTCTGTGCTACATTTTAGGACAGGCTGAGCAAGGGAGCGCCACAAACACAGGCTGAGTCATACTGTATTAAACTCTCCGAACAAACTAGCTAACTTTTTTGAAATGTACACACTGTCATTTAAAGCTATATTGCGTGACACCTTGAGTAATTCTCCGGCGCATGCAGTGATCACACCTTCCCCATGTGAACAAATGCGGGGCCTGTGCTTGCTCACAACCACCATACATTGGGGTGTACTCACTCACCGGCCACTTTATTAGGTACACTGGTTACATTTCTTGTTAACACACTATAACTAATCAGCAAATCACATGGCAGCAACTCAATGCATTAAGGCATGTATGACCTGGACAAGACAACTTGTTGAAGTTCAAACAGAGCAACAAAATGGGGAGGAAAGTGGGTTTAACCTTCCTCCTGTGTTAACTTTCTGCTACCATCCATGGTGTTAGCGGGTCGGTTTCGACCCGTGTCTGAAATCAGCTGTAAAAAACACTAAAAACAATTATCTATCATCCAGTTTGCTTCTCATCTCTTGGTTACCTTGTTAAGCTTCCTTATCCATGAAAATATTGTTTTTAATATTTTTGGTGTAGGCGGCTGGGCCTTTTTTGTGTCAGTATGCGCCTCAATTTCAGTTTAAAAAATGGTAAAATGAACCTTAAGAGAATCATATATATAAATATTTGGTTGTTGTGTTACCTGATTATTACTGAGGGGTATGAGAACACATTTCTTAACAAAATTTGTTTTATTTATTTTTTCATATTAATATTATTGACCTTTTTAACATCTATGGTGTTACCGGTCAATTACGACCTATACATATTTATTTCAGAAAAGAGCAAAAAAACTTTTATTTCAGCATTATACAAACACACAATGAAAACCAGAACAAGTCACAACACAAAATATAGATTTGTAAGGTCAAATAAACAACAACCAATCAACAAATCAAACCAATCGAAATCAATTACTAGCTCCAAAACTAGTAAAAAGAAACAGAGTAAAAGTCTCTGTGTGCATGTGTATGTGTGTGTGTACAGATGTGTGACAAAAAGCAACACTGTTAGTGTTCTTTGCAGAGATATTTATTGCAGGTAAAGCACAATCCGTTTATCTTTCTGTCCTTAGTGCTTCGGCAGACCTGACACCTCTTATTTTTAGAATCAGGTGGCCATTTTCACCAAAAACATGATCCAGAACTTGGCTCACTGTATATCTCCTCATTTTTAATACTGCAAATTGGAGATGTGCACTCTGCAAGTCACCAACTCTATACTGAATTGACTTCACATGTCTGGATATGCCCGTCTGTTTGTTTCGCTTTTATGCAGGTATAAGGGCAAAAAAAGTCAAAATGAGAACCCCCCCCCAGAGCTCACATGATTGGGAGAGGAGCTGACTGTCATTGTGTTGGCTGACAGTGCACTTATGATTTCAGTTTTGGCTCTAGTTATTGTTTTTTACATCTTATTCTACAACCGGGTCGAAAACGACCCTAACACCACCAGTGTTATAATTTCCACCAGAGCATTTTATAATTAAGTGAAACATTTTTAATTTTTTTTATTTTGTTGAAATAGAGGTTCCTGACAAAGTCAAGAAATTTGTATGCAATAAACAAAATGTAAGTGGTTCTTTTATGCATTTGAAAACCAAAACGGGTCGGTGGCGACCCTAACACGAGAGGAAGGTTAAGGGAGGAGTGATATTTTTTGTTAATATATGTGTTAAATCACTCTGTATTCATACAGCAATCACTTAAACAGTATGCGCAGTTCATAACACAGGTCTCCCAGTCATTCAGCTTTGCAGTAATTGCCAGTAACAATTTAGTATCCCGCTCGTTTAATCCAATCAGGAGACAGAGAGCTATAAAGAGGCGGGTCTCTGTGCCCGTACACTATCTACTCTATTTTGCACTTTTGTATGTTTATTAACTTCACATTCTTGAGCACTCTAGCCTCACAGTAAGAGCCCACTACGAACACCATGCATACAAGGAGTAGAACAGTTTAAGTAAATATTTAGCTCATCACTTGGTTTACAAGGTCAGACAATTTATGAGAACTCTGCCTGCCCCATAGCAACTCCTTTTCAAATGACACCTGTCACAGACCAGCTTGGAGAGACGTAAAGTAACAACCACGGCCAGCATCCAACACATATTCTACCAATCAGAAACAATGTATTTGTTTCCATATAACACTTTGTCCCACCATTTTATCTTCAGTCTTACGGGGGACGCTTTTTGAGAACCAGTAAGCTCCATGTAGGCCTACATTTTTCTGCTCACTCAATTTAGATAATAAACCTTTAAGCTTTGAAATAAATCTTCTACTTGTTTTTCCTTCTTCAACTCTGGATAAAAGAACATGTTATTTTCTAACAGTACCAATTGAGCATTGTTTAAATGCCTCAGCCTACCGCAGCCTAACATAACGTTATTTAAGCTTATACGTTATGCATGCAGTCAGTTGTTTGTTCATTGAATTTATTTTGTGTTTCAAAGAATGTCCCTCACTTCCATCACTAAGGCATGCTATAGCTAATGTTTTCACGTTGCCTCCCCACCTCAGTATTAGTACACTCATTCAAATCCCAGTCCTCCAACACACTGATTACCACCGAGTCCCGGTCCCTAATACACTAGTTTTATTTTTCCTTTTGACACTGATTAAATTCCCCCGCAGATGTAACTCACGTTCATTGAAAAATGAATGAGAACATTGTCCACAAAATGCTCCATAATTACAGGCTTGGTTTTTAAAAGAACAGACTACTGAGTGGGCTTTTTGCCATGCTCACTGAGTTAGCAATGCCTGGCATGGTTTAAATTGTGTCACACTGTGGTCACGTCAGAAACCTTTCTCATTTCTTTTTTAAATTATTTTCTTTTTTCTCTTCAGCCACGATCGGAAAAAGAGGCTGTGTGTGAAAGGTCAGCTCAGAAATGCCACTTGCCATGTTGTGCTTGAGAAAACAGATTAAACAAGATTTTCTGGGTGCCAATTATGATTTAGTTAACAATAAAGGAGAGTGCAGATTGTGAAGAAGGATGCTCATACATTGTAGTATTTTGTGACATTTTGAGGTGTCCAGCAGCAAAACCAATACATTATTTTGTTATTAACTCTTTCCACTAACTTTGCCTGGATAAGCTATTCAATGTTTTTGTCCTAACTGTTAATTACTCACAGATATTGAAAAAAAAACACCACCTTAATGTTCTTTCATAAACAGGCTTTACTCTTTCTTAAAAAAATAATAATAACATTTCACAATTGTAGTATAACAATCAAAGCTTATCAACCATAAAATGCTGGATGAATTCCTATTTAAATGGAAAACTGCTCAATATAAAGAATGGGGTTTATCTAACAGGTTTCAAGCTTTAAAGCTAACTTCTACACAGTGACTCTTGACTGTGGCTAAATGGTCAATTAAGCTGCAGTTTGGAACCTTCACCCACAACGGACAAATGAATGACCTTCATTCAGCAGTCTGTGTGTGAGTGTGTATCAATGTCTGTGAACATTAAAACAAACTTGTTTTTTAAAGGAAAATAACAACATTTCTCATTAGTGAACAATATATTCTGTACAAAAGTCCAGCAAAACTAGTCTTCTACCTGTCCGAGTTTTCCCTGGTGGAGACGAGACGGTGTGGATCAGGTCCCCCCCGTTGGCAGCATCTGAAGCCCTGCTGCATCCACACTATTCATATTTTACTTTAGTATTACCATTTTAACATTTGGTCAATGATAGACTCCTTTATGATTTTCTCTACTTATGACATCTATTGCAGCATGTCCGTCCTGGGAGAGGGATCCCTTACTCCCTTGTCAACTCTGCCTGAGGTTTCTCAATTATTTTTATCGAGGGGTAACTACCAGTCTTTATTTAACTTTATTACTCACTATTTCGTAACTATGTAAAATTATAAAACTAATAGCATTCACAACAGTCCGGTTTAATGGATCTTATAAGTCGTCTATGTATTATCACAACACATTTCCATGCACACTGTCCTTGTGTGCTTTCACTCTGGATGTCTGTAACCTTGTTAAGATGTGTGGAGGTGCCAAACACTAATTCAACTTCCCCCCTATCCGAAGCAATCAGCTAACAAAAAAGCAATGTCACACTGAATATATTATAATATGTATAATATCGGACTGATGGCAAAATTGACATTCAGAGGAATATAGTGTGCTGCTTACCTCATCCTGTGGCTGGATGGGGTTTCAAGGACAACTCAAGTTGAGTGGCAAAGACAGATTTGAACTGCGACCGTCTGAAGTGTGGAATAATGGGACGGCCAACACATTACAACACATTGTCTGTCTTGTGTCTTTCAGATAGCACGTCAGACAGGGAAGGCTGATACTCACTGCGGTTGGGAAGGCCAAACTACACAGTCTGACAAAGAATCATCAACAGCCAGCCCCTGAACTCCTCCAACCCTAGGCGGGACGCAGCTGCTCAATGTGAGCCATGCAAGGCTAGCTGTTTGTCCCAGGGGGGCAAAGAAAGCAGACAATAGATACAAGGATGAAGACGTGACCATGAAAAGTTCATCCAGTTTGTACATTTCAGAGAGAACGCTTAAGGTGAGCAACACCGTGCCAGTCTTATTCAAACATATTACTCCATTGTCTGTCTATGTCTGTCTTGTTCTTTTAACTGAAAAAGACTTATCTTCGGACAGTTCCCCTCTGGTACATGGAGAATTCTACAAAATTTCTGCTCATTGATTGGGGGGTGCAGAGGGGGCAGCTGTCCCTGCCGTTTGTGTCCACCTGTCCAAAGGTCGTACGAGGGGCATGTGAGCAGCTCAGGTGCCCCTCTGGTGTGACCTCAGAGCGGAAAAATGAAGCCTTTTCTTCGACATCAGATGGCCATGTGTCACCTAATTAAGCCCAAATCGACATACAACCCAATATCTGGGGTTTGTCAGCATATACACTTGGGCCACCCAACTCCTGATGGGCACCACGTTTGTTCACATGGAGGAGGGGCTCTTTTGTAAATGTTCGCCCCTTCCCCATAGAGAGTCTGTGCATGGCCCTGCATGGAGACATAGTATTTATAAATTCCAGTTGTGCACTCTCCATGGACTTAGTTTTGTTTTGAAAATAGACAGAATTGCTGAAAAAGCAAACTTGAAATCTGTCAACACATACAATCCATGTTTTACAGTAGGCCTTCTGGCAGTCTGCTTTGCCCTTGTGGGTGGGTGGTAAAAGGTCAACATCACCATAACAAGATAAGGAGGAGATATCCTTTGTAGCTGCAATTTCTAAAGAGCAACTGAACAAACAGTGTTGATGCAGTGACCACAGTTAACTCATCACACTTTGCTTTCCTGCATTCCCACAACCACCCACACTACTACTCTCTGAACATGCACAACTGTGCTGTATGCACAACTCTTGCATAACCGAGACCATCATTCCTCGCTGTGCCCTATAATAGCTGTGGAAAATGAGCAACCAGAATATGGCTTCAATTTAAATGCATGAGAAAGGTGTGTGGAGTTCAAAAATCCAGTTCAGGTTCGTCAAGTGAGACTCTTTGCACCCCCCCCCCCCTCCTCCTCTTCCTCCTCTCTCTCTCTCTCTCTCTCTCTCTCTCTCTCTCTCTCTCTCTCTCTATATATATATATATATATATATATATATATATATATATATATATATATATAGTATAGCACAGGTCCACCTTAACATGAAATACAGGCAGTGTGCTTTTAGCAGAATAGCAGCAGGTTCCATCAATGCAAGACTATTCATCGGCAGCGAGGGAAAACAGGCTTGCTGCTATACCGCGCTGATGAATTATGAAACAGCCGAGACCTACAGCTGACCTGTGACTTATATCTCCTGAGCTACTTGTATACAGAACACATTGTGGATAATAAAACCTCTGCTAAAGGCCTGACTCAAGCTCTGCATGGCAGAAAAGTGCCACTGCAGCAGACAGACATCCGCTGGCTCAAAAGCTTCCTCTGCAACTCCTTCATTTACCTTTCTGCTCCTATTAAATCACTCCAAATGTAAAACATCAACCAAAAGCTGCGTCAACCAAAAGCTGCGTCAGTGGACTTGAGTCCAGCCTGGTCTGTGTGGATGAACAGGAGGAGACTGCAGCAAAAATCCCAACCACAACTCTCTCTGCACCAGTCTGTGACATATTGCACGTTATACTCGCTTATGTGCCTTTTATAGGAATATTATTCTGACAAGTATGCATTATCTGCAGGCATAGCAACCGTTATATTAATATTGGTGCAATATCTGTGTGAAGTAACTTTGTTTGCCGTTTGATACGGATGATAGCCACAAGACTAGGGTTGGGAGGTATTAAAAAATAGCAACGGTAATCCTTTTGTAGTAGCAAATTGTTCCCCATGGCTTGACAAAGACTGGAACAGGCTGGACATCCTCATTGTGTTCAGGTTTATTGAGGAGATTCCAGACAGGACAATTACAGAGGATTTCAGTAGTAGCATTGAAGCAGCATGGGTGAGAGGCCGCATGGCTCTCTCCTTAAAGATACAGAACAGCGTTTATATCTCGGTGTGGGGTGTATCAGGTGTCTTAATCTCTACAAATCGACAGATCCTTTCATCACAACAAGTCCCAATAACAAGTCCTTTTATAGGTGTTTTCGTTCTTCCCTCTGTGACCCTAACCTTTAAACCTGTTTGCTCTGCAACCTTTAGTATCATAGAGGCTATTCAAATTCACCACACTTTAATTACCGTGGATACCGTCATAAAAAATGCCTGGTGCATGTTTATAATAACTGCCTTGAGAGGGTATGTGTCCATGTCCAATGTAGGTCTTATTTGTCAATTTAAGAACCTGTCAAAAGAGCACAACGTTTTTTTTAGACCCGCCACGCTCACGCTCACACTCACGCATCATGTGACAGCTTGAAGCTTAAAGGCCTACTTCAACGGTTGGAATATGAAGGTGTATTGAACTCGGAGATCCTATAGTATAAATTTTTTAAATCCGATCATCCTAGCCAGAAAAGGCAGAAAGAGTGTTTTAAGGTCTCACTGTCTAACCCTACATTTCTCTTTCTGTGACATGTCATTAGGGAAAAGTTGATTGACAAAGTCATGAAGATTGGAATAAAACACCTGTGAGATATGAAAAAAGGTTACCTCATTGGCGTCACTAAAACTAATTCCTACAGTGTGTCTTCCGACCATGTCAGAGCGGGAATGTGTTTCTAGCTGTGTTGAATTCTATTTGAAGATGGGGTGAAAAGCCTGCTGTCAGAGAGAGGGGCAGGCTACAGGGACTCGGTGCGTGATCTTAGACGACCTTTAATGTAAGATATTCATAGTGTCACTCTCACCAAAAGTGCCGTCAATAATTGTGAAAAGAGAAAACACACCTGCTCTAGTATTGTCAATCAGCTGATGCCATGGGAAACGGCTTCTCAGAGGAATAAGCCTTACGGCCTCCACACACATCCTGCATCTACCTCTGGAGCGCGTCGCCTTACCTTACTGCTGCCTCTCTCGCGCTTTTTTCGGACACACATGGAACGTCTCAACTGCTGCTGCTGCAGCGCTGCTTCTAAAAGCCCTGTCTTTCTATATAAAGTTTCATAGATAATTCCCATTAAAAATTAAGTTCTTGCATGCAGGCCCGGATTAAGAGGAAAGAGTACACTAGGCATACCGCATTTTTTCGGGCCCCCTCCAAACGGATACTTCACGATTTGGTGAAAAAACTACATACATTTGAACTGCCACAAGAGTATTATGCTCATTCATTTGTTTAAGAGTTGCGCGTTTGGAAACGGGAGTAAAGAGAAACGTAACCGTGTATGCAAGTTCACGTCTGTTCGTGAGCTCACTGCAGGAGCATTTCTGTAAGGTGCGTGCAGAGTCCAGTGTGGGAGCAATTTTTCAAACTGGATGAAAAGCAGTGCAGTGCAATGCTTTATTCAGCATAAAGTTAAAACGCTCGTGCAAGCCTGAACACAAAAGCCTTGCGCGTGCGAAGCAGCGATTCACCTGGTAAAACCTGGCGTGGAACTCTGTGGTGGGTAATGGCGAAATTCACAGTGAGACATCGCCGGTGTGAGCTGCCGCACAGAAAAACTCTGGTTTGACCATGGACATATTGACGGCTAAAATAATAACCGGGTAGCAGAGCCGGCCAAAGCCTTTATAAGGCCCTAAGCCGAATTTGATTAGGGCCCCCTTCTCCAATGTTATCATGGGCAAATTATTGACTATTGTTAAATGTCATTCACACACCCAGTTCATTGCTAGTGCCTCCAATGTCCAGCTTAGTGAAAATAGTAGCCAGCCGAGATCCTGACTTTCCTAGGGGGGTCCGGGGGTATGCCCCCCGAGAGATTTTTTTACCTTTTTAAAGTGAAATGCATGAATTTGGTGCACTTAATTAGGAGGCTAAATCTGAGGAATTTTGTGTGAACAAATAATTTGGAGATACTGGCTCAAATGAAGTAGAATTAAAAGTAATTGAAGAAAGACATATGAATTTTCCATAAAAATATGAATATAGAAAAAATATAATTCAGTATCCTCTGCCATGGGCTTGGTGCTCTTTTTCTTTTACGGGACATATTTTTCTGTAATATAATGAATGCATTTAAATGCAGTGAGAGGAACGAAGCAGAAGAACTCTCTTGTCCAGCTATCTTTTTTTCCACAGATGAGGCTGAAATAGGCTATAGACCACTATACACAGTGCATGGGCAACTGAGGGCAGCCCAATTTCCAATTTTTTTAAATAAACGCAATACCGAGTGATAAGTTAACCTTGGATGAACTGATTCAATTATTAGGCTTTTAACTATCCAGACCAAAACATTGTATTCCTTTTTTTGTATGATAACTTACATTTGCATAATATGATGTTAATATCAAACACACATACTAAAAAAAAAAAAAAAAAAAAAACATTTTTTTTTTTCTCACTGGGCCCCCTAGTGGAAATGGGCCCTAGGCACGTGCCTAGAATGCCTATGCCTAGATCCGGCCCTGCTTGCATGTCATTTCTGATGCATATGATTTATAATGAGTCTAATATTGAAAGGGACACACCAGGAAATGGTGAAACTACAGTGAAAGCTGCCGGTATGAAGTCAATATGACTCCCAGCAGAGTATTTCTCTATCAGTTAAAGCAGAGAGACTCGAGAGAGACGCGCGGCTCTCAGAAAAAAATAGGCGAGTCTCCTGAGGTAAAGGGGAGCGTCGCTGCAGACTCGCCTCCGACGGGCATCGGCAGTGCGTCCCAGGTTGGAAGTGTGGCCGCGCGTCCACCCAAGAATCGGCGGGCGCTTGCGCGTGGCCACGCCTCATCGAAGCGCGTGAATCGAAGGCGCTACCATTTGCAGCGTGGCCAACATATGCGGCGAACGCAGAAGATGAAAATATTTATCTTTTTGGCGTCGCCGCGCCGCAATAACCAATCAGCGTTGAGATTGCCCGATGGTCTGCAAGACGAGGTGGACGTGTGTGTGAGGACATTGGGCTTCCAATACATTCTGCAAATATGTGTATTTTGCATCTGTTTAGCTGTTGGTTGTACTTTAGCCAAGGTAGCGCCGGTTAGCATAGTGAAACTCACCCAGCTGTGTGCTGTTCTGGAGGATAATATGAACCCAAACTTGACGGCAGTGTCCGTGTGGAATTCCAATATAGTACAGCAAAGCACCGGTGTTGTCCTCCACCAGACCCGGCACACTTTCACTTTCAGGTATGCTGATGTCTGCCTTTATTTATTATTTATTTTGCCGCTGAGCACACACTGCTGGTGTTAATGTGTTTAGTATGTTGCTGAATTGCTGTTAATGTGTGTGTATTTGCGATCGGGGTGCGTCTTCATGCTGTTTTAATGTTATTTGAGACATGACTGCCGCTGGTTACACAGTGTACCTACATCTGTATTTTTTGGCACAGCTGGACCATGTTATTGTAGTTGTGTGACGGGTCTGATCTCGGCGTCGGCGTCAGGAATATATGGCCCAATATGATCAAGCGGCGAGCCTCTTGCGTTCACGCGGTTAACCGCCGCCTTCGATGAGGCGGCCGGCGGTCGCGGCGGCGGCTGCGGTGAATATGGCCCAATATGACCAAGCGGCGAGCCTCCTGCGTTCACGCGGCCAACCACCGCAGGGGGCCAGTGCGGTGTGTTACCAGCTTAAAAGCCAATAAAGACAGACATCAGCCTACCTGAAAGTGAAAGTGTGCCGGGTCTGGCGGAGGACAACACCGGTGCTTCGCTGTAGGCCTACTTGGAATTCCGCACGGACACTGCCGTCAAGTTTGGGTTCATATTATCCTCCGGAACAGCACACAGCTGGGTGAGTTTCACTATGCTAACCGGGGCTACCTTGGCTAAAGTACAATCAACAGCTAAACAGATGCAAAATACACATATTTGCAGAATGTATTGGAAGCCCAATGTCCTCACTCCACACGTCCACCTCGTCTTGCAGACCACCGGGCAATCTCATCGCTGATTGGCTATCGCGGCGCGGCGATGCCAAAAAGATAAATATTTTCATCTTCTGCGTTCGCCGCATATGTTGGCCGCGCTGCAAATGGTAGCGCCTTCGATTCACGTGCTTCGATGAGGCCCGGCCACGCGCCGCGCAAGCGCCCGCCGCTGGACGCCGATTCTTGGGTGGACGCGTGTCCACGCGCTATTACATTGACTTTGTATGTAATCACGCCGCGCGGCCAGTGTGGTGTGTTCGCAGCTTTACACGGTCAGTGACAAAAAGTCAGACGCAGACGCGCAGTAGACGCGCAGTAGAGGTAGGATGTGTCTGGAGGCCGTTAGACCACATTTCCACTAATGTGTTAAAGAAAAACGTCTTCATACTCTTTTGAAACAAAGTCAAACTAAAGATACCTGAGGTATTATGACAGGTGATATTTCTAAGCACAGGAAAGTGAGGAGAAATCCAATTTCACTTAAACTCCAATCCTCATGTGAGATTGATACAGTATCATCAAATTGATCCATAATTGATAAACCATTAAAGGGGGTCCTGTAAGCATGAAGCCATTATATATTGATTACTGTTTCTACTGGCTGGTGACCATCGGCGGCCTCTGAGCTCACCGCCCTCATAGTTTACAGCTATATTACTGGTGACACGGCTGACATGAAATACAGTGGAATAAATACGGCCAAATTAACTGGTTATATAACATCTAATATAAGCACTTTATGAGTGAGCTGTTAACGTAAGCGCTCGGGGGGAAGTTATTAGGTTTGAAGGGCATGCCGACCACCATATCATTGACACCAATATATCAACCGTCTCCCAATAGTTTAAAAATTCACATTGCGTTATTACAGCCTGGCAAATGACGCACCCATCATCCACCAAGAAATAAATATCTCCCAGACACAAGTTAAAGGCCTGAGGCCACACAATCAATATTTCATAGGCAGGAGGTGATAAAGAGTCTGGATCCAGTTCCTCTTCCTGTCTTTGAAGCAGCCAGCAGTCCAGTAGTGAGCAGTGGTGGATGGCTCCATGCCATGTGAGGCCACAGCCAAGTGGATGTGGGCCACTGCACACATTTAACAGGTATAGGAAAGAGTTGGCTGCACTTCACCCTGCAGTGTGTGGATAATATTGTTGGGAAATAAAAGCTCCAGGTGACCATCAGCAGGGTGTATGTGTGTGGGGCTATTTATCCACTGACTTCAAAACTATGGCTCTGTCACTTCTGAACGACCCAGTGGAGAATGGAAGGGGCCGGGGGGGAGAAAAGTATCCTGCACAGGCCAGGGCCATTCCATTACTGTACAGCCCAGTCTAATTGCCAAGGACTGCTTTACTGTAGCCTCGGGACAGATCAATACCAAGACCACCGCTTCAAGTTTCAAACCCAATGGGGTTGGAGACCAAATATCAAGATCGTAGATTTTGTATGTTACAGGCTCCTGCCCTGAGACGTGTGCATCCTTGTGCCCACCAAAAGTGCCCTTCATAAATAAAAAATCCATCAAATAAAAAGACAGAAATGTAGGGGAGAAGGAGGTAATGTGAGACATTAGGTAATGTGAGACACCCCCTGTATCTAGGCAACAAAACACATTTTTGGTCATGCAAGCATTATGTTTTCAAGCCCCTCTCATCTCCCCTTGGCCATGAAGGAGAGGACCTCATTGTGCTGTTGTAAGCATGTTTTTTTCACAAAAATATTTTTTTGCATGTAAAGGTAAATTGTCTTACCTTCAACTTAATCAACTGTTGTGCCAAAGCAAATTGATTCAGGTAGAAACACTTCTATCATACATGTTGATGAACTACCAACATATGAAACCATGTGAGGAAAATTGTATTGGTTGTAATTTCCTCATTATTAACCCCTGTAATCTGTTCTCACTAGCAATCAAGGTAGTCTAATTTACATTCAAACGTTTTTCCTGTCATGCTGGGCAATACAAATAGGCAATTCATTTCTGAACAAGATAGTTACTTTTTGCTTTTTATCTTTTTGTTTTGATGTTTTTACGATTGAAGTTTTTATAATCTTCAAATATAGAAACTGCTCCAGTGGTACAAAATGTGGAAGACAGAAGTTTGATGTAACAAACAAAGTATTTGAGTATGGATGGCAGCTGTGTGACAACATCTGAAGTGGTAGTCACTGCAGGGCCAAATGGACGGGGCATAATATGGTTGTGTCCAGGCCCCCAGGACAAGCGCATTCTTCCGCTGTCCAGCAGTGCTCAGTGGCCAAGCCTGGTATTGCAGTTGTTTTGGCGGGCTTGGACAGGTGCTTGTATTCATACGAGCCAGGAAGCAGATATCCCCGTTCACTCCAATACAAGCGGGGAACAGGAATGTGTCTCCCCTTAGGCCACTCGGTGAACTGAATTTTTGTCACTAGAACTTGCTGTGGTTGGTGTCATGGTCCGTCTTGGTTTTTGTGGTTTCCTGTTTTATTTTGGTATGTCTGTCTTGTTTCCTCCCCATGTCCTGTCTAGCTTCCCTCTTGTTGATTGCTGTTCCCGCCCCTAATGTGTTTCACCTGTCTCTCGTTGTCTACCCTGTCTTGTGTGTGTATATAACCCCCAGTGTTTCTTTGTTCCCTGTCCGAGCATTGTATCCTGTTGGTGAGTCTGTCCTGTGCATGTTCTATGTTTTCCTGTTCTCTTGGATGTTCGCCTGTTGGCCTTTTTTGTTATATTTTTGGATAATAAATAGTCTTCAAGTTTTACTGTCTTGCATTTGGGTCCTGCTTTCCTGCCTGCCTGTCTGCCTCACCGTAACAGTTGGGGCTTGGTTTGAACTAGGTTACCAAAGGTTATCTCTTCTATGATTTTGCTGGTAAATGTGGAGGCTCAGTTACTCGAAAAGAAAGGTTCACACGCTGTTTTTGTCTTCTGTTTGTTGTTTTAAATATTTTCCCCTCATGGCCATCACCATGAGGGTTTTGTTGGAGATCTCGATAATAGCTACAGTCCCCACAATCCTAGTGGGTCATAGTGACGTTTCTGATTTGGTGGAGTCCGACTCAGGGCGGGGCTCAACCTGCCATATGGCGCTGCAGTGAGCAGACACTCCAACATGAGGGTGGAGATAGTGCATGTTTGTGGTGGTTGGCCCTTTTCTCTTGCTTGAGCCCCCCTCCCAATGTCTGTGCACGGCCCTGGTATGCTGGCACACATTTTCTGTTACAAACCTAATGAAATCTAAAACACCAACTCATTCTAGCATTTTTTCTATCCCTGTTCCATGTATTTCTAGTCCATAGGGTGTTAAATCTCCATTAGCCTGCAGTGTTAAAACAGGATTTATAGTCGATGCAAGAGGTTAACGGGAGTCCAGTTGTAGATACCTAAAGTGTAGATTTTGATTTATAGCCTCCCACCCACGGCTAGCACCGCGGCAATGCACTTGTTCTTAATTATACTCCCCACAGTAACATTCTTCCATTTACTTTGTGATACAGATACAGGCGGTTGGGGCTGCACACACGAGAGAACAGAAGGGTTCCATCCTCGTATACTGACACTGTTGGTTCACCGTGTCTCATTACTGAACAGGAGATTACTGCCAGGCAAACCGCTGCGCTTATGTCCACGGCAGTGAACAGAAGCTCTGCAAATAAATGGCTTTTCTCTGTGTATGTCAGCTGACAGAGAGGACACCATCTTTTAACGGTTTTAAACACTATTAACAATAAACAACAATCTCCCCCAGCATTAGAAATGTGTAGGAGAAAAACACATCGATTACCAAAAGGGAGATATACCCAAGGCTATATATTGTCTTTTCACATATCCCCTGCCTCACCACACTGCAGGGGGGAGGGGGGTTTATGGAGGAGTCAGCGATTCTGGAGAACGTTTCTGAAAAACACTTTTTGTCAAACTCAGTGAATTTCTCATCACGACCTGTCCTTACTGTGTGTGCGCTGTAAGTAAAGCTGGTGTTAATACACAGCATAGGTTCTCGGGGATATTCACTTTTGAGAGAGGGGCAGGCTACAGGGACTGGGTGCGTGATCTTAGACGACCCGTAATGTAAGATATTCACAAGCTGGATCCCATCACAGAGACCGCATCCTTGGAAGGACGCGGTCTCGCGGTCTATGAAGGCTATAGCCTATGACGGCCGATTCGAAGGCCGGTTCCAAGGCCAACGAGCGTTGTTAAACGAGACGTCTCCGCAGGTCTCCGTTTAGCTCTGTTTACGAGCATTTACGGTTTGCGTAACAAGCCGTTACCTTGTGTGACGACTCGCCGCTCCTGTGCTGCCTAGCAACCCTGATTGCTGCCAACGGAAACAGCCCTGTCAACGGAGGAAAAAAGAAAAAGAAGTTGCCTACCAGACGAAAAGAAAAAAAAGTACAAGAAAGGAAGATAAAAGTTAAGAAGATGGAGCAACACGTTGCTGTTTTGTTATTTTATTTTATGCCATCTCTGAAAAAAACGCAATGAATCTTGGGATATGTTGGGCCGCGAAGGATACATCTGATGCAGCCTTCAAAACCGTGAAACGAAGGCTGCATTTCTCGGCCGCATATGAGGAGCCTTGCAAGGAGCCTTGCAAATGGAACAACCTTTGCGCGCCGCTATGACACAATCGGTCTTCAAATGCAGCCTTCGTAGACCGCAACCCCTGCATTGAGATTCACCCATAGTGTCACTCTCGCCAAAAGTGCCGAAAATAATTGTGGAAAGAGAAAACACACCTGCTCTCTACTGTCAATCAGCTGATGCCATTGGAAACAGCTTCTCAGAGGAAAAAGCCTTAGACCACATATATCTACTGTATAAAGCAAGAAACGTCTGTCTGTCTGTGTGTGTGTCTGTGACCCGCATATCTCTCTGGCTTTTAGTCAGATCGGCCTGAACTCCCGTATATGGATTGCACACGGCATGAAGGTGTGCATCCTTGATTTTGAAGTTTTTTGGAATAAATATGTAGAAGTTATCATATTACTATCATCATGCTGGCGGAAAATATGTGCGCACACTGAAAGCCACAGTCAGAACGGGCATGAAGTAATCTCTGACTAAACCCCGCCTCCCTCTGATCTGATTGGCCGCTGCGACCAAAACTTGCATTGACCGAGTGGGAGTCGGGACACGGCAGGCACAGCCTGTTGTTACTTCCTCATTCCGTGAAAGCTCAAGTCAACAGTGACTGCCGGTATACTTCACAAATAAAACGTTCTTAAACTTTTCCACAGACATCACCAACTCATCAAACCTGTCCGCTTTAGTGTTAAAGATCGCACTTTGCGCTATTTTCACTGCACATTTACATTTAATGAATGGTCGACACTAAAGCGACAGTGGTGCTAATTTCAGTTAGCATGTCACACACACACACACACACACACTGTGGGTCTCACAGCTGACTGCTTTTGACACGTTAACGTTACTCGAAGGTTATCCAAACTCTGTCTTGCCTTTTAAACCTCTAGCTGACAAATACACATAATCCATTCTCCTTGCCAACGTTGCATTCATCCAGCTTATTACAGAAAGACCAAAAGTGACTTTGACGAGCGATGCGACAGCCAGTTCAATGACTGTGTGTAGACTACATCTGTTTCTGTGTACCACTTTCATAGACATTACATTTACATTACAGAAATGTTACATTTAAGCATGCATAAGCTAATATAAGCTTCCTACGGGCACTGCACTAGTCTATCTATGAAGCACGTAACGTCTGTCTGCCTGTCTGTGTGTGTGTCTGTGACTCGCATATCTCTCTGACTGTTAGTCAGTTCAGCCTGAGCTTCTGGATATGCCTTGCGTACTGCACAAAGGTGTGCATCCTTGATTGATTTAGAAGTTTTTGGGATGAAATATTTAGAAGTTATCATATTTATATCATGCTGGCGGCGAATACGTGCGCACACTGAAGGCCACAGTGAGTATGAAGTAATCTCCAACTAAACCCCGCCTCCCTCTGATTTGATTGGCTGCTGTGACCAAAACTTGAATTGACGACGGGACACACAACAGACAGCCTGTTGTAACTTCCTCATTCAATGCACCCAACTTCCCAAACAAAACGTTCTAAAACCTTTCCACAGACATCACCAACTCCTCAAACCTGTCCGCTTTAGTGTTAAAGATCGCACGTTTCACTGTTATACAGTAAATGTAGTTAAACACTTCCGTGTTAGTGACGCTAATTTCAATAAGCGTGTCAATAGGGTTTTCCATTTAAATTAGCGCGGTATCGGATAGCTCTGCTACCGGTGAATGTAAACATGTTCGCTTTCACAACATGCTTTAAAACCGTTAGAAACTAACACCTAAACGAGCTAAAGACTATGTCAGATGCAAAAATTCCCTTCATTATGGTTGCAAAAATAAATGCTGCTGCCTTCAAGCTGCAATTACCAATAAATAAATTTCACCTGATTTGCCTATAAAGAACAGAGGATATGGCGCAAACACATATTAAAGATAGACCAAAAGTGACAAGCGATGTGACAGCCATTTCAATGACTGTGTGACACTGCCTATGCGTAGGCTACATCTTTTTCTGTATCCCACTTTCATAGACGGGTTACATTTAAGTATGCATAAGTTAATACCATTAATGTGTCAAAGAAAAACCTCCTCATCGTCTTTTGAAACCAAGTCAAACTAAAGATATAGCTGAGGTATTGTGACAGTTGATGTTTCTAAGGAAACGAAAGTGAGGAGAAAACTTGAATCCTCATGTGAGATAGATACAGTGTCATCAAATTGATCCATAATTGATAAATGGAATACTCATGTGTTCACTGCAGTGGCTGAAGGGGCCCTTGCATGTTATTCTTGTGTGTGTGTGTGTGTGTGTGTGTGTGTCAAAATTAACATGAGCTGTACACTTTGACCAATCAGAGCGAGGCTCCGATTCTCTGTTCTTATTGGCTGTTGGGACTGTCCATTCCCTTTGGCACAACTTTGTTGGTGTAGAGCAGGGCTATTCAATTAGTTTTGAATGGGGGCCGGTTGGTGGAAATGATCCAAAATGAGGGGCCAGAATAAAATGCCTAAAATTGATGACCATCACATCAACAGCTACATATATTGTAAAACACTACAACGACATAGGAGTGCATATATTGTCTTTATTTTATCAAATAGAGTTCAACAGCTTATCAAAAAAATTCCCTATTTGATTAACATAGGCTGCCTGTTGTTTAAGTGTTTAACAATCTTATCAGCTCAGGAAAACACAACATTTTTGGCTGTATTTTGCTCAAAGATGCCAATGCAGGGGGCGCCCTTAGCTCAGTTGGTAGGGCGTCCTCGGCCAGCAGCGGACCCAGGTTCGATTCCAGCCCGTGGTCGTTCTCTGCATGTCACTCCCCTCTGCCCCATTTCAACTCTGTCTCTACACTATCAATAAAGCATAAAAAAAAATGCCAAAAAAAAAAAAAGATGCCAATGCACTGTACAGAAATAAACAACTGCTTATTTGAATACAAAAAAACAACAGACACTGATTTTACAGTTGTGCAATTTTGTTTGCTATGTGAAGGTAAAAATGTTGTGCAAACATGCAGACAATACAAAGCAAAGAACTTCTACAGGTGCAATATTATGCAGACACACTAAATACAAGTAATGGACCATACACTTAACATGTGTATGCACATCAAAGTGCAAATTCAACTTTTTAAAGTTCCTTTTTGGATGAGGGGCTGTTGGGCAATTATTGTGGACAATAGGCCTACTGTGATGCGATAGCCTATAATGCATTAATGGTTATTTTGAGCCTACTTGCTTGATTTCTTTTTAAATACAAAGGTTATTGGTCGTTTTGGAACATGTATTTCCCAATTTAAAACATGCAGCATTGAAAATTCATAAAATAAATCTTGTTACACTAGCATGCTGTTTTACAAATAACTCAATAGTTGAAATAATAAATACAATGTGTTTTCCCCTTAAAATTACTAAATGCATTTCAAAGACAGTAACAGTGTGGCACTTCTTTAAACTTACTGAAAGGTGCCTGGGCCATCACTCTCATGCATGTATCAGACTTTTCTCTGAGCTGTCTGAGCTGATAGATAGGTTGTGTTGCCACGGTGATGTGGAGTCTTAAACTGATCTAGCTTTGCAGAGCACTTCTTTCTGTTCAGCTAAATATCCCCATAGAACTGCACTGCGTTTATTATTGCCACCAGTTAAATGTTGGTTTGCTTCTGCTCGTTTAACTCTCCCGCGTTCATGCCGTAGTCGCACGCGGTTTGGTACAATCGCTGATAGAGAAACGCTTGGAGACACATGTGCACATTTATTTACTGCAGATCGCGGCCTTTCTTGCAGTTATGACCATGCACAAGCACACATCGCGCATATCACATTTTTTTTTTGGGTCGGTCGGTAGTCAAGGCGGGGGCCAGTAAATATTCCTTCGCGGGCCAGATCCGGCCCGGAGGCCGCCAATTGAATAGCCCTGGTGTAGAGCACGTGTCAAACTCAAGGCCCGCGGGACACGTTTTGATCTGGCCCGCGAATCAATTCGGCCGATTTGAATCAATTCTGAAAAAGAAATTTACATTGGTAATGAAATGCCAAGTCGCATACGTCGCATACGCTGAGCCTGTGCCATATCCGCACGTCGCATACGCTCCCAGCTGTTAGGAAATTTACGTGGCTTACAGCTAGGAATGTCTGCTGAAAGTTCCACAGCTCAGGATTTTAAGCCATGAATTGATGAATTTGCATCTAAGAAGAGCTGTCAGTTTTCTGAGGGCTGTAAATAGGCCAATATATGTGGCTAAATAGCATGCTAATATTGATGATTGATTGTGTCAAGTGTCTAAGGATTAATGCCAAAGTGTCTAAGGATTAATGCCAAAATAATCTGGTTTCTAACTTTTGCTTTAAAGGCCTACTTCACCGGTGGGAATATGAAGGTGTATTGAATTCTGAGATCCTATGTAGTATAAATGTGCAAAAAAAAAAAAAATCGGTTCATCCTAGCCTGAGAAAAGGCAGAAAGAGTGTTTTTTTTTAACCCTATATTAATCTTACTGTGACATCACAGTAAGATAAATATAGGGTTAAAAAAAAATTACTTTGTAAATATAACTGTGATGTCACAGTAAGAGAAATCACAGTCATATTTACAAAGTAAGGTTTTTTTTTAACCCTATATTTATCTTACTGTGATGTCACAGTAAGATTAATATAGGGTTAAAAAAACACTCTTTCTGCCTTTTCTCAGGCTAGGATGAACCAATTTAAATTTTTTTTGCACATTTATACTACATAGGATCTCAGAATTCAATACACCTTCATATTCAAACCGGTGAAGTAGGCCTTTAAGTTACAATATAGCCAACTAGCTAACGTTAGCTAGCTGCTGGTAGCCCACCCCTTTCGTTTCCAATGGTGGCTTGGCATTTCATTACCAATGTAAAGTGTCATAAATAGCTGATACTGGTGCTGCGTCATGATTCCTAAAAAAACAAAACATGTGATATGTTTTGAATGTGCAGAAAGTTCCAAAGAGAACAAGCGGAGCGGTTGAGGTAGGCTATTTGAATTCAAATCTCTATCCCAACTGCCATTTTCTCCACAAATCCTCCACCCCAGCTTTAATGCAACATCAAGTAATTAACATTACACATTTTATTTCTAAACGGTTTACTTAAAAAAATCCACATTATTTAAAGCAAACCCCCCTGGGCAAGTTAAGAGGGAATCAGCAGTGAACATTGCTACAGGCATTCCATCTGTCGCTTCAAGCCAAACTGACCAGGTAAGAGACAGAGGACAGACACTCCACCACATGAATTAACACATGAGCTCCCATCATGCACCCTGATATGGATGCCTTTGGCGAGGTATAACGCACTAAACACCGCAGCACCTGTGGGTTTTATCTGATGGTTTTAGTATATAATTGGCGAGCAACAGCAGAGCAGAAATAATTTGGAATTCAGAAAGGCTTTTATAGGAAATATGTGGGCCAGACTGCAGGCAAATCTTTCTTTCACTCACTGTCCAATTTTGAAATCAATGTTTTGCTTTCTTGCTTTCATAACATGTCTTCTTTCATACTAGTATGAATAAAAGGTCCAAAATGTACATTTAGGTGTTTATTTGACTGAACATGGTCTGTTTGTGTCTGCATCCTTTACAACCATCTTTAACGGCCATTATCTCAAAAACATTAGTTATTTTCAATAGCCTACTCTGAACCAAAAATACCAACGTCTGAAGCACTTCACAATAAACATTCTAAGCACATGACAGAAGGATTTGTTCATGTGTTGTTAATTGTCTGATATATGATACATTTATGCATTTGGTTCTTTAACAAATCTGACAGAAATGTATTTTAAACTAAAGAACTGTACATAGTGTTTTTTTATTTAAAAAAAGACTAAAATGATAGTCTGATTGGTTCTGTTCCTGTTGTCTATATTGTCTTATTCTGGTGTGATTTTAACTTAACTCTTTTCAGTGCCAACACAAATTGTGCTGTAGCAATACAATGACAAATAAACTTCCTTATCCTTCCTTATGCTTAATAGCTTGTATCCAAAATCTGTTCTGAAAAATAAAATGTATGTCAGTAATCAACTGGAACAATGCGCCCTCACATTTGACAGTATTGTGACACACTTTCTAATAATCCTTGTTGCTCCCAGACACTGCAGTATCAGTAGCTGAAAAGGCTTGTGTGTGTGTGAATGTCACATGGGGGCGCTGCACACCCGCATTCCTGCGCGCCACTTGACGGTGCAAAAAGTAGCGGAGGAGCCGTTGGAGGAGGAGAAGAAGAGGGAAGGGAAGGGGGGGCTCTTGTTTTAGACGCTTTAGCTTGAGATCAGATGCTCCCTGTGCGGCTGTGTGGAGGAGAGCGCGCTTCTACTGCACGGGGACAACTTCTCTCCAGCCCCGCCGCTGCCACTGGACTTCTCTTTAGGATTGTTTCCCTCTTGTGACAATAAAGACAAACTGGACTTTACTACTACTACTACTACTACTCGTGCCAACATGTATTCAGCCTTATTGCTACTGATGGTGGCCGCCAGGATCTACGCAGACAGCATGGAAGGACCAACAGGTACAAAAGAAATGTTCGCAGCAGTCATGACGCACAGCGCGCACCTGCACATCTCCGACAGACATACAGTATCTGGCTAGAGCTGCGGTTTTTAAAGTTGACGTCGGGGTTTTTTAAAAAGTCGTTCTATATCACGGTGTAGACACACATGTCGATGTCAATATTGCATGTGGCTTATTTTGGGAGTTTCACAACTTCAAAAGTTGAATGTCTAGAGTGCCAGAGTGTGTCCCGCTTTGAACATCAGACCGTGCTGCTGCATTCAGAAGTGCGAACTTTCTCCCTCGTGCATAAGCTGATAAGGTCATTTTCAGGGGCAGGATGGACATTTGGGAATTGCCTGCATCGTCAGACTAAAATCATGGCATCATGTCATCATCACACGAGTCATTGGCATTAGTCCATAGCCTACTGTATTTTTTAAAATGACATTTCATACCAGGGTTCATTCAGCAAAGCTTGAAAAATGTAATTGGATTCTTTAAATGCCTATGATCACTCTCTCTCTCTGTCTCTCTCTCTCTCTCTGTCTCTCTGCTGTCACTCTCTCTAAATGCGTGTCCATTGCACACAGCATCATAACGCTTGCTGCCATGTTTTCATTGTTGAGTCTTCAGAACGTGCCAGCATCATTCTCTCTACTCCAACATGTCATGTAAATGTAAACGACACAGTAGTGATTCAGTCATCCCTTAATGGATGTATCTTCAGATATATTGCTGTACTGTTTTTGAAATGAGCTGTTAACCTGCCAGCATGTTAGTATCATCCATGGAACATCTTTCACTATCATGCTGCTGATTCCATGGGGAATACATGGTTGAAGGGTTGAGTTTTAGTTGCAAACCCAGCCAACCAGATGCATTTGAGAATTTGAAAAAATGTGGCTTGAACGAATTAAGAGGAGCGTGTTTTTATTATGCCGCCTGCTACAAAGCAATACAGTGGAGAGATGAATTAGTCATTTCAGTGTTTTGCCTCACACTTAAAAAAAAAGCTCTGGTAAACTTAAAAAATACCCAGTCTGGCTATATTCCTATCAGTCAAACTGTGATAGACAGAATGCAGACAGTTTTTAAAATGCTTCTTGGAGCGGAAAATTGAGATTTTAAGCCATAATGCTTTGAAACCCAGAGAGCCAGGAGTTTTAAATCCCTTTCTCTTTTGCCCGGTGGTGATTTTCAAGCTTTTTTTGTTTGTCTTTTGTAGTTTTCTAAGGCCTTCAATCCTCCTGAACGTCTTTAGTGTTGTGATATACGGTGTAGAGACCAAACGCTTTCTGGTCACACCGTGTCCACTTGTCTCAAGTAGAAAAGGGAGAGCCGCTTGGTTTAAATCTGAAGAATGCTTTGCAACTGGTGTGTGAGAAGCGCTGTGTGAGCTATGATATAAATACTCCATTGGTTTCAGTTACACAGCAGCCACCAGGAGCAGTTGCTGAACAGACGTGATCTCAGCCACTCCCTTTGCTCTCAAGGATCAAGTTGGTTCTCAAAGCGAGAGGGACGGTGCCAATGGTCTTATGAGACTAGATAAAACAACAGAGCAGGCTGTGTCATCACCAGCTGGCACACACAACACTTTATACGTGTGGAATTGATTGTGTTGTCAGAGATGGACAATGCTGGGGAATGATTTCCACATATAGGAAGTAAGGGGTCAATCTAAAAGAGGGAGATATGTTTTAAATAGAAAATGTACAGGAGGTTGGCGCGCAATGTCTGGTCACTTGTCATACATTTAAATCACTGGCTTTGCAGTTTTTAAATTATTTTATTATCCCTCCAATTTGTTGTTGTTTACTTTGGTGTAGATATGTCAAGGTATGTGTAAGGCTTGCTGCAACAAACCATTATTTAAATTTTCAATCCATTTTTCGATTTTTTTTTACGTGTCAGAAGATGATGACAAATGCCCATCACCAAATTTCCCAAAACCCAAGGTGACATTTTCAGATGTCTTGTTTTGTCCGACCAATAGTCCAATACCCAACGTCAATTTACCATCAAAGAACACTAAAGAAAACATTCACATTTCAGAAGCTGGACACAAACAATTTGGGCATTTCTTTAAAAAAAAAACCCTGAAAACTATTATCAAACTATTTGATTGAAGTTGAATTTTTGCAACCCTTTCAGCACAGCTGATACAATGCCTATTTCCCTTTTTTAGAAAGGTATTTTTTTTACAGAACTGGGTGCTTCTGTTAGAAATGACAGGAAATGAGATGAGATAAAGTGATGGAGAGTGTTCTGCAGTAAAAGGTCCCTGTATGGAGGCAAATTGGGTATGTTATGATTCATGGGCCCTTTGAAATAGAACAGTGGTAATGAGATATGGCCAGACATGTCATCACAATTAATAATTTCTCATCAGTCGATATCAATAATGATCAGTGTGTGACGTTGGCCTTTATAAGGATATAAGTGAGGAGGCTCAAGAAGAGATCTGTTTGGCTCTCAAATAATGGCAAAATCTCATTCACCCAGCTCAACTCAACCCTTTGATGCATAACATGGGTATAAAGGGACCCGACTGAGTTTTTATTTTCTATATCTTTGCAATTAATTAATTTTATCATCCCATATTCCAGGTAATACTTTATTAACTTGTTTTTCATCATCACAAATCGTATTTTTACTTTCTTAGTTTTTTGAAATAACAAATTCCTAGCTGGCACTAACTTCAGCACATGTTTCAGTGTTTCCCTTTTTCTATTTTGTGTCGGATGTAAAAAGCCAAAATATCTCCAAACTCCTGAAGCTGGGGGAGTATTCTTCTTGATGATGATGGCTTTTTCCTGCTTCTAGCTGAGCAGCTGAGTTTTTAAAAAATGTTTTGTATCAAAACTCTACAGGCAGTAAGCCGTGCTGCGTTTCAGAACTTGACCTTCCATTTGCTGTGAACTTAAGATACTTGACACTTGTTGCTACTTGATGCTACTGACACATTTTGGTTGTAACACAACTCTATACGTATCTTCAAAGACACAGAGTATTGCAGTTTGTTGACATCATGTACCAGGATTTATGGGTATGGAAGTTGTGTATTGCTCCCTTAATACTAGATGCAGTGCTTGTCTCACTTTGCATTTCTGTTATATTGAGGCCATTACTTTCCTATCAAAGTGGTATAACAGTGTGTGGCTGCACAAAGTATGTGATGGCTGAGCTGAGGTGAAAGCTGCCTTGGTTTTTAAATGCACCTGGCCTGTGTTAGCAGGGCCTGCGAGCAGCTGGAGCAAGGGAAGTCATTTCATTTTCAAATGAGACCACGTCAGTGAACCCCAACACTAAGCGGGGCCGACTCGCAGCTCTGAACACTCTAAAAATGGAGGTCAGGAGAGGGTTAGCTTGAAAAGACCACAGCGGAATGGGCACTGACACGAGAAGGCTGGTTGTACAGTGTGTGACTGTGTGGCTCCGGCACAGTGTTAAACCAACAGAAAATGGCGCGCACACACACACACACACACACACACACACACACACACACACACACACACACACACACACACACACACACACACACACACACACACACACACACACACACACCTCCTGGGGCAAACATGGTGGCTGTAAATGGAGAAAAATGGAGATGCTCACACAAAAGGCAATGATGAAATGGGCTTGTTCCTGAGGAAATAACACATTTTATAACAGAACAATGGTGGATTGCATAATGGAGACACGTTGTTCAAGTGAATGAGAACACTGTAATTATCATTCGTGGTAATACTGAAATGGCAAAAGAAGGAACAAGGTTGTTTCAACAGCCATTTTGTGAAGGGAGAAAATAAACTGAAATCTATCAATATGACCCGCTCGTCGTCAGAGCTATTGGACTAAACTTCAGAAGCAATAGCCCAGCTTTAATTGTATGTTTAGCCGAAGAAGAATGGACGCAATTAAGCTGGAAATGACCAATTTGAAGTGCTGAAGACTAGCACACATTTTACTCCTCACCCTTTGTGACGCAGCATTAGATGGATTGCATATCACAAACAGACTACGTGAGCCTGTTTTCCTTTTAGATTAAAAGGACCGGCCAAGCATCAAATGTGTGGACATATTCAATCAGCCAAAGCAGCCAATGACAGTGCAGCTGCTCGGCTGAGGTGGAAGTCATTTAGGCCTTTCCTCCCCAGGCTTTCACATATTCGAATTGCCTCTGCTTTTAGTCACAAGTCCTTTGGTTCTTCTCATTCAATTCTATTGGCAAACTTGTTTAGGAGTTCAACAAAAATTCTAAACTTCCCTTTTATTCACTGCAGCAGAAGACTTAATGGGATTGATTTTAAGTTCTGAGGCCCAGGAATGGCTGAGAGATGTGGGGAAACTTCACTGCCTTTTAATATATGTAGTTTGATAATTTTTATTTGCCTTTAAGTTGTTTTCCTCTTACAGGAGTCAGAGACACAGAACACAGAACATGGTTTGCATGTGGTGGTCACATACGTTGGATCAGATTTCCGTAACATATATTCAGGTGATCACGCAGTAGGGGGTCCTGTGTTGGAAACCAGAGGTTGGTCATCCGTAGTGCTTTCAATAAGACTTTCCCCTCTGCTATTATCGGCTTGTATAACGCGCCCCACACACATCCTGCGTCTACCTCTGGAGCGCGTCGCCTTACCTTACTGCTGCCTCTCTCGGACTTTTCTCGGACACACATGCAACGTCTCAGCAGCTGCTGCTGCAGCGCTGCTTCTAAAAGCCCTATCTTTCTACATAGAGTTTTCATAGATAATTCCCATTAAAAATGAAGTTATTTCATGTCATCTATGATGCATATGATTTATATTGAGTCTGGACAGTAATCCGTGCGCCCCATTGCCATTTTTTTTCTTTTTTTTTTGCCATATTTTCGCTTGTTGGAAGTTTTATTTTGAAGGGGACACACCAGGAAATGGTGAAATTACAGCGAAAGCTGCCAGTATGAAGTCAATATGACTCTCAACAGAGTATTTCAAAAATCACTTTACTGATTTATACGGGAGAGAGAGAGGGGGGTGTGGTCGGGGAAGAAGAAGGCCGTAGACACAGATAGAGCAACGGAAAACTGTTGCGCTCATCATGATCTTTTTTATTTCTTCACTATATTGGATCTCTATATGTGTCATTTATCCAAAAATGAAATGCCAGAACTAATTGAAAATTAGGTTTTAAATCCCTCGGATTTTGATTGCACAATTAAATCGTGAAATAAAGGGATTATTCGCGTATACGACTGAGGGATGTTTTATTTTGAAATAAACACACCGGGTAAACGTGTAACTAGAGTGAATGCTGCTGGTATGACTGTCAACAGAGTATTTCTCTATCAGTTAAAGCACAGAGACGCGAGAGAGACGCGCTGCTCTCAGAAAAAAATAGGCGAGCCTCCTGAGGTGAAGGGGAGCGGCGCTGCAGACGTGCCTCCGACGCGCCTCAGCAGTGCGTCTGAGGTTGGATGTGTGCTCGCTCTACGTTGATTTCACAGTCTGTGACCAAAAGTCAGACGCAGACGCGAGGTAGACGCGCAGTAGAGGTAGGATGTGTGTGGGGCGCGTAATGCGTTCACACTGTTGATGTGCTGCTCCATGTCCGTGCCTGTGCGCCTGTCACCTCACTGGAACTAGTGAGGCGTCTGTGGGGAGAACCAGGACCTTCTTCCCCTTTCCAGGTGTTGGAAATGTCTTGTTTATCTCCCACGTCAACAACAAATCATTAGCGAGCTGATGTAGTTGTGCCAGCAGGCGCAGCGCTGCCTGTCAAGCTGATCGCTAAACGTGTTCAGACAATGGAGGTAATTTGCTCACTTTAAGGGCTTCCTTTGGTGTTGTTGAGTTTGGCATCACTTTACTTTAAAGGCTTATTGTTATTGCTGTTGCCAACTCTTTCTTCGGTCAATCATTGCATTTGCTTACAAGGCTCTTGATTTGATTTAATTTCTACAAACTAGATAATGATCTCCTGGGTCAGCGCACAGCTTACATCCGTTATGTTAGAAACCACACCCCAAGCCAGAAATCTTGGTGTTGTTGTAGACTCCGACTTGAATTTCAAGAAACACATAAAATCAATTAATAAATCAGCCTACTACCACCTAAAAAACATATCAAGAATTAAAGGGCTTATGTCTCAGCAAGATTTAGAAAAACTTGTCCATGCATTTATCTTTAGTAGACTTGACTACTGTAACAGTGTCCTTGCAGGCCTTCCAAAAAAATCTATCAGACAGATTCAGCTAATTCAGAACGCTGCTGCTTGAGTCCTCACTAGGACCAAAAAAGTGGATCACATTACCCCAGTTCTGAGGTCTTTACACTGGCTTCCACTCACTCAAAGAATTGATTTCAAAATACTGATGTTGGTTTATAAAGCACTAAATGGTTTAGGGCCAAAATACATTACTGATATGCTGATACGTTATGAACCGTCCAGAGCCCTTAGGTCGTCTGGGACAGGTCTACTTACAGTCCCTAGAGTTAGGACTAAACAAGGAGAAGCAGCTTTTAGTTATTATGCACCAAAAATCTGGAACAAACTCCCAGAGAACTTGAGGTCTGCTGCAACTCTCAGTTCTTTTAAATCGAGTCTGAAGACTTTTTTGTTTCCATTTTAACCTGCAATTTTCATTTTATTTGCTTCTTTTATTCGCTTTTAAATGTTTTATAATGTGTTTTATGTATTCTAATCTTGCCCCTGTAAAGCACTTTGAGTGGCCTTGTGTCTGAATTGTGCTATATAAATAAACTTGCCTTGCCTTGCCTTGCCTTGCCTTGCCTTGCCTTGCCTTGCCTTCATGAAATCAGTCCAACAGTTGAGGAAAGTAGATTCACATATAGCTTGAACGTGTTAGCTGCTGGAGAATCAGCTGTTGGAATTGGCAGTATGTTGCAGGTCTGCAGGAAATGGCTGATTGTATGATGATAGTCTCTTATAGGGTTAGTATCATATCTGCTGCCTGGGGAACACACGCTAAAGGAGTGTGAGGCATCCAGACGTTTCAACTACTGATGATCAACTCTCACATCAAATTTCTTTTTAGCAAATATAGAAAAGCTCTAAGTGCCTCTGCAGCACTTCACTCACTTTAATATATCTTAAACCGTCTGCCACAGATCATGTCTTAAATTGTCCATGGATTGAGAGTCTAGGGAAGATGGCTTTAAAGGCAGCTGAAGGGGCAGGTTAACCAATCGCGGTGAAGTAATTTCTCTGACGATTATATCATTTTCGGAAAAAACACTTTCTATTTTTGAAGTCGGCAAAGCTTCTCTTAATTCTTTTTAACAACAGCAAGAGAGGAAATATCTTCAAGGCAGGCAGGATCACTTGTCTAGTCAAATCTGAAGGAATCAAGCTCTAACTATTTCACCTTGAAAACGTTTTAACACCATTTGGTAACGGGTTTGGGATTTGTCATCAATTCAAAATGACAAACATAAGTCAACACTGTAAAGTATATCATAGAGAAAAATACAAATGTAATAAACCTGTATTGGAAACAGTAAAACAACACATAAAGAACACACACTATGTTGTTTCACTGACCTTCCTAAAGAATATTAAGAGAGCAACTCTTATATTCATTTTAAATTTCAAACATTTGATTGTTCTCCCGATTAATAGTTTTCCCTCGTCCGTTTCCTAAATCGCTTTGTGACAAATGCATTGTGCTTGTTTTGCTTGACCTACAGTTCAGAATTCAAATAAAAAAAAAATTTAATTTATAATTGAGATGCTAAAAATCATTTGTGTTTAGAAACTGATGTAGCAACTACCTACCTGATTGATTTATTTTCTCTAAATCAACAAATGACTAATTATTTGAATAATCGTTTGATGACTGGTGCAAGACTGATTTCCTGCGAGCACAAAATGCTTAACTACATTGATTTCTTGTATACCAACTCTGGGCTTATAGAAATACACTCACAAGGATGGCTGTGTATCGAACCCACAGACAGACAGAACATTTTGAAAAAACATGTTCATACATCTCAATGTGAGGTATCCCAATGTATCAACAGTGAAAGTAAAGTATCATTTCAGTACTATTATTAAAAGTTCCTATGACACCATACTAACCCGACATTAAGGAAGTACACAAGGCAGGTATGAGAAAGTGATGCATCAGATTAGATTAGAGGCCTTGAATGCACTCAACATCACACATTGATGTTAGAAACCAGTGTTGAGTGTTTGAGGGAGAGGGTTCTTCCTTTCAGGGATAATTTACCGTGCGATTTTGAAATGGTTGCTCTCGGCACACGGCCAACGTGTTGGGAATGGCAGGTGAGATTGATGGTGCAGAATCCTGTTGGTTGCGCTCGTACTGGGGGATGAGTGGGGACACATTGATTGAGATATGCAGGAGCATGACTGTTCCGCAGTGACGGCTGCCTGTCCATCCCAGTCCCATCCTGCTCTCTGTCAGATTGGGCTGCTGCTGCCTTTACCGCCAGCCGTGAATAATCTTTATGAATATTCCTCTGTTGCATGTGCGGCCTAGCCTAGCTTAGCCTGCTTTGTTTACGCTCTGTGGCCCAAAGCAATGGTCCAAGCCATTCCCAGGCCATGGAACCTGTAGTCCGACCTGTCACCAGTGATGACAGGCTGACGCTAGCTGTGGTGACACTGGCAGCAGACAGGAAAGTTTCGCTGCTGCGTGAGATGAGCGCGTTGCACATTCTGTCAGGGCTGTCGGCGAGTGTCGCTTTAGATTGAGATGACGTCTTTGGCCAGACTGCAGGAATAGCATTCCCCTAGCTTTCTTCACTCTCTGCAGCTTCTTTGGTAAAATAAGTGTTTGATGCCCAAAGCTATTTTATTTTAAGCTCCGCTACCTCGTCCTCAACTTTTTTTTAATATCCCAGTATTTCCCCCCACTTGGGCTCACATGTTTAGCCCCACGTGTTACTAAGGCGATACGTGGCAGGCAAAGCATTCAACTGAGATTTGTGGCTATTTTGCTTCCACAACATGTCTTCTTTCATGCTACTACAGTATAAATAGAAATTCCAAAATGTACATTAAGGTGTTTATTTGACTAAACCTGGTCTGTTTGCGTCTGTATATTTCACCTATACAACCATATTCAGCGGCCATTTTCTCAACATTAATTTTTTTCAGTACTTTTAATAAAGAATCTGAACTTCATAAGCACTTACATCAACTAAACTATTCTTGAGGATATAACTGAAGGATTTGTTCATATGTTGTTAATTGTCTGATTTATGATACCTTTTGTTCTTAAGTACATACCGAAAAGGCATGATTTATCAAATGAAAAAAGGCTTAAAGGTGCTGTAAGCGGAATGGTTCTTTTAGCTAACTTCCTGTCAGTTACATCCCCCTCCCCTCGACCCTACGTCACCACATTAATGCACTGCGGTCTTCAAGCAGGGAGTTATCTAGCATCATCTCAGATCCATAAGTGTGATAAAACATGATAAAAACCATCAAAACAGACATTGGGAAGGATTTGTACCTGCTCCGCCATTGTAGGCGCATAAACATTCACCCATCTGTTCTCTGGCGTGCACCGGCAGTGAGACCATGAGTGAGACGGGTCTCGGTTTGTAGCGTTCTCTCTTGTGATTGGATATCAATTTTGGGATCCCCGAAAAGTTTATTTGATGATTACATGCAGAGCAGCTGACTGAGAGATCAGCTTTATGAAACGCGCACATTATGTAAGATTGTAAGTGATCACTGTATGAATAAAGAACGATTTAACACTTATATTAACATAGATAAACCGCTTACTTCACCTTTAAATGAATCCTCTGTTCTGTTAAAACTTTGGACACTAATATGTTGTAAAAATGAAAAAAAAATTTAACTCTGGCCTTATCCAACATCTCGATTTTTGGTTTGTAAAGAGATGCAAATGTACGTATAATTAGTTAGATATTGCCGAATTATTATTATATGTATTCAAATATAACTGAAGATATTGTAATACATAAATTAATTTGTGTACATAATAACCTGGCTAGGGCTGCAACAACGAATCGATAAAATCGATTACTAAAAGCGTTGGCAACGAATTTGGTCATCGATTCGTTGAGTCGCGCGATTAATAAGTCACTTGTAGGCGCGGCACTGTTTACATCCAGCCGCCGAAAGGTTCATGCACGCCCACAGCGAGCCTTCCGTACGTGAAGCGGTGCGGGAAAGCTATAGTGTGAGCGGCCACAGCTTGTATTTTGGTCATATCTAACACTGGACTGTAGGCCTATAGCCTATATAAAAGTGTTGTACCTTTGCTGTCTTTGGGTTAAAAAAAACTCTGTCAGCTGCTGCTGCTGCAGACGGTGTGCAGACGGGCTCGGAGAGTCGGCATCGGCGCATCAACAGTCATTCAAAGCAGCGGCTGTAATCACACAACCGAACGGTGTAGAAAGTACCGTCAGTTAAAAATAGTAATCCAGTTTTTAAATCCATGTTAAAATCGGAAGGATATAGAGCTAGTTAGCTTAAAAAAAGTAGCAAACATGTCAAATGTGATGTGTTCAGGCCGGCTCAGTAATATGATTGATGTGTTCAAATACAAAAAAAGAAAAAGAAATTTGAGATTTTGCCGAAAACTTGTTTTCCCAGCAATATATAATAGATAGTAAAGATGGAATTATGACCTGTTTAATGTCCTATGTTGAGCTATGATCATATCAGCAATTAAAGCAATAATACAAGTTCTATTTCAACAAAATAATAGAAAAGTATCAATAGTGATACCAATAAAGACTTGGATCGTTGTCGGTTGACTGGTTTACCATGGACATCCCTTATTTACTGTATGTACAGTATATCATACATTGTATGTTTTTTTTGTGTTATCCCAGTTAAGTTTATTTTTTATTTTTTATCGTTTAATATTACTTTTTATAGTTCCGGGACGTTGGAGCAATAACCTGGTGTTTTGACCCTTCAGTCTGCACTGTGAATTTGAAGTAATGTTCAGTTTTTGAATAAAGATGCGGCATTTACAAATGTTTATTTTTTTAAATCCGATTCATCGAAAAAATTATCGGCCGATTAATCGATTATTAAAATAATCGTTAGTTGCAGCCCTAAACCTGGCAAAGTTTCATTTTGATATCCATAAGTTACTATTTTACCCTGTTAACCTGCAGTGTCTTATGAGGGCTTAAACAATCATGTAAGACACCCTGCAGACCTACGACTCACTCCCTATCTTAACCTTCATTTTAGTTAGAAAAAAAGAGAAAACGAAAGTGTGATATGGAGCAAGACCCGGGGTGTGTAGGTCCCAGGGCAGCTGTACATATTACACTTTAAAAACTAGGCGTTTAAAGTTATCAAACCTGTGGGCCTCCCAGTGTCCCTGTGGCGCACAAGAGATATTAAAAGTTGAAGGGAAACTTGTGAGAAAAAAAGCAATCCAATTATTAAATAAATAAAATGACATGCCCCTCAACCGAGCGAACAAGGGCACTACGGCAGCGCCTGCTCACCCCCCCATATCAAGGTTAGCGGTGGCCCTCCTGTGCACAGCAGGGGAGGCTATGCAGCATGAGCAGCAACACCTGTGTCTGCTAGCACGGTGGGACGTCCTCATCACCAGATCCTTCACTTCTTCTCTAAGTAGATTTGGATTGATGCCACCTTTTTGTGGCTTGGTGTTACCCTTTTCAGCGCCATCTTTCTTTCTAATGGTATACATGAAGTGGCAGAGCTGCAGAGTGCAAGCTGAGAAAGTGGGGGGGTGGGGGGAATTGATGAGTTACACTTCCCCCTTCAATCTGAAACTACTCCAGAACTTTCCTTTGCCACTGCTCTGTGGCTCTATCAAAACCTGCCTCGGCCTTGCTATGTTCATTAAGCGGTTCACTCTGTGATTGGAAAAAAGTCATGTTAATCTGGGAGTGTGACAGAAGAAGGGCTGTACTAGAATATCGATATGGCAATATATCAAGATATTTATTTTCGTGATATCTTCATGGTATCGTCGGCTCCAAATGTCAATACCGGTATTTGGATACATTTTTTTTATATATACTGTACAGTATATATATATATTTTTTAAATATATTGTTTGACCTTTTTCACGCTTTATTGATAGTGTGAAGAGACAGAGGTGAAATGGGGCAGAGAGGGGAGTGACATGCAGAGAAAGAACCCGCGTCTGCTGCTGGGCCCGGCCCGGACACACACACACACACACACACACACACACACACACCCTACCTACTGAGCTAAGGGCGCCCCAAAAAAAATAAAAAATAAAAAATGTAAGTTTTAAAATATGTTGTGACCTACAACCTTCACTTGTGGAGATGTCACAGTACAGCTAGTTGCCTTGAAGTGATGGGTGCCATTCCCATAGAGTGAAAGCTAGATGCAACATTGTCGACACGGATGACAAAAGTAGAGCATCCCCTTTCAAATACATGGCCGAATATCTGTAATACCGCAATATGCATCATATCGTAATGTATGGTGATATATTATATTGTGATGTGTATCCTATTCTGAAGTACTTGCTGACCTTTCCTGGAGACATGGGTTTGAATTTGAAATTGATAAGCTTAGGAGAGACCCGCTGGGAATCAAACCTTTGATCCTGACAGTGTTGATGCCTTGCTTCCCCATATTGGGCCCTCCTGCTTCTCAACCCATCTGTCTCATCTTCTCATTTTGTCAGTTCCTCTCCTTTCTACCTCCCGTTTTTGACTGCTATGTCCACTTGTCCAGCGGCCACCTTGGCAGCGATTTGGACGATGGCGGTATTTTGGCACTCCAAAGATGCAGTAGCACCTGGACCAGCATCTGCTGTGTTTGCCTTCCAAACGCTGTCTGTATCAGTAGCGAGCGTTGGCCCCTGTGGCCCTCTGAACTCAGACAAATAAATGTAAAGGATTACATTCATGAGCAAGGAGCTGAGTGACCGTGCCCTGAATGCAGAATGAGTGAGCTTGTTGCCTCTTTGCATTCACAGAGGAGCGCGTTAGCTTAACCAAGAATGATTGGAGGCATATACCCTTTTTTAAATCCTCATTCCGTTTTATGAGATGTTTGCCAAATACAGCACTTCCAGACCTTCTGTACAAATGAAATGAAGTACGATGGTCTGGTTGGACCAGGCTAGGAGGGGGTAGGTAGAGTATTGATTTCATTGGTGGAAGGTGTTGGGAAACAGCACTGAAATCAGCTGGTGGTCGGCCTTCTGACTGTGCCGCATACCCTGAGAATAACCTTTTCATCTTCCAACCACCGTACGATCTGAGCAGGCCAGCCCGAGGTAAAAGCGAGTGTCTCCATATGCGGCCACTGAACATGTGTGTCGCCGTGCCCTCCTGGCCTACTACACCCCTAATCTCAGCATCAATGGAGTGGGAGCAGATGGCACTGTGTGGCTGGGGTCACCAAGCCCCGTACACAATAATAGTAGGCCAAGAGAGGATGATCAGGCTGGCCCAGACACTGGCGGGATGACCTGAGTACAAGACATTGAAAAACAATGATCTACTTTGTTTGCCCTTGCATAAGGCAGCAGTTGACATATGTTGTTTGTGAGTTGGTTTTAAACACAGACTCCTGCAAACTGACCTAGAAAAGTAATGATGCCAGCAGAAAGCTTGCCGTTGAAACGCTGCACTGGTAGATTTTTTTACTCTGTGTTTAATGTTGAAATTTCCCTGCTGGGGTTAATCTATTATAAACTAAAGAAAATTCTCCGCCACAGGAGGAGCACTACATCTGCACGTCTGTGTAGGAAGTAGGTTACTCTGATGTTAAAGAGAGAGACCCATATTGTAGGATAGATGTTGCTACTATTATTCAAGTTAAACGAATGTCAAATAAGTGTCTTGAACTTGGTTACTATTTATATTTTCAGTTTTGACAAAGCATGAATAAAAATTGGGCTTTAAAGTCTGTGTAACTACTGTGGAGAAGGAAATATACTAATATTATACCAGCAGCCCTGTTTATATTTATGCCAAAACTATCCCCACAGCATTAGGTGTTATTCCAAAATCTAACCACTCTGGGTAGGAAACCCTCTGAAAGACCATGTTGGGCCATTCAAATGTGTCCTTTGCTATCAGATCTATTCAACTTACATCCTTCACACACAACTCCACACACAGATGTATTCATTTTCAAACTTGTAGTCTTCTGCCCAGATTCAAGTGACATCACTTGTCATTCTTCAGACTTGACATAGCGCTCTTGGAAACTCACAAGGCTTTATTCAGCTTTTGTCTGTATGTAGCACTACTCCGTATGTTTATACAAAAGCTACATATGGACTTATTATAAGCTGAGTCAACCTAACTAGAGTTAGAGTTATTCTCCTCCAGATGGAGACAGTTTTGAGCCACTCAGGAATGAATGTCTTTGCAGGTCTGTTCATTTATTGTAGTTACTGTGCGTCAAAGCTAGGTTAATTTATGTGTTGTCAGAATAGCAGTATAAAGAAATGGTATGCCCATGGCCTTAAGGGAACATATAATATGTAGAAAAGACTAGGATCGAGTATCAAACCTTGGGGACATGGTAGGATAAGGCTGTGCTTCAGCCTTAATGCACACGGTTGGCACAAATGCCTGACTCAGCTGACATAGCAGGGTCATTTTTCACTTTAAGTTATGCTAATGTAGCACCTGACAACCCGCTTCCATTAATATCGTATGTCATGTATTTAACCGCTGGGTAACTTGTCAGTAGCCAGTTGCGTAGGTGCTGTGAGCAATCACAGTGGCCCTGGTGTGTTAAGCAGAGGAGAGGAAAGTGTATACATAGAGTTTGGTGTGACATGTTGTCATTGTCACTCCTAGGGGACGGCTTGCACATTAATTGCTTCTGCCTCAATCCGTGCAGACACGCCTACGCACTTCTCACAGCCAGTCCCAGACGTCTCTAATTATATGCGCACAAAAGTAGGCTATGTATTGTTTTCATATCTCCCCATTTCCCCCCCTTTCCCTCTACATTATCCTCCCCCCCTACCACTCGCCAACTCTGTTACCCACTTTCTGCCGAAGGACGAAGACCCCTTGTTAATTAAACCTGCCAATCATAGAGATGGAATTGGGGAGGGAAGAGAGAGAGAGTTCTTTCACTTTGCAAAGTGATTTACGCCCTAACTTACTTTATGGTAATAGTCAGTCACATCTTCATTTTAGAGGCTGCAGCCAAGGACACTAAAAGTTGACTGAAAGAGAGTTTGTGTGGGAATGTGGATATGTGTGCCTTGCCTCACGCGCTTGAGTGCATTCATTGAGTGACGGTGGAACGATTAATAAGGAGGGCGCAGATTAGGGACCCTGTCAAAAGTGACAGCTCTGTTTTAAGTCTGTTTTTGGAGAAAAGGCAAAAGAAAGGTTGAATAACAAGCTCCTTAGCGCAGTCCGACAGAAGCAAGAGCCTCCCTTTGCCCACGCGCCCTTGCTACCCAGGTGACATTTTTGACCCCATGTGTAGTCCGTGTTTAATTAAGAATCTGATGGAGAGGGATTACAGTACAACAAGGCAGAGTGAATCCATGGAGGCAAAGAAGTGAGAGCATTAAGTACAATCACTAATAGGCGGTTTAGTGGGTCTGCTTGGCTGGGCACAGTGTGCGTGGGTCTGGGGTTGGGGGGGCATTGAAAACATCTCCCACCATGTGAGTAAAGGCTAACAAGTGTGTCATATCCAAGGATAGCCAGCGTGTTTTGGGCTGGTTTACTGACAATCCTCAGATAAGTGGTCTCCTGCATGATGAAGTTGATTTGACTGTTAATTGGGCTAATGGCATGCTTGAATTGCTCACCTACTGGACAGCCGACTGCATTACACTTTATGTTGGAATGCCCCCACAATCAAACTTGCCTTGCAGTACACTGTGAGAAAGTGCACCCTTGATAGACTAAAAATCACATACACAGAATACTTAGATGAGGCAACAAAAAGTGACCAATGGACCACCACTATCACTGAGCCACTCTTAGGCCCGGGACGTGCAGTAGACGCAGGATGTGTGGTCAGGGCCTAACACTCCTCCTGCTGCTGTTGTACAACTACTACAAAGTAGGGCTGGGCGATTAATTGAAATTCAATTTCGATTACGATTTTGGCTTCCCTCGATCACGAAAACAAGATAATCGTAGTAAAACGATTATTGTGTCGCACGCCGTGTCTTGTGTGGTAAATGCAGCAAACCCTTCTGTGTGCGCTCTGCCCTGACCCCGCCTGAACACTTTCGCTTTCAGCGATTGCAGTGCAATGGTTTATTCAGCATAAAGTTAAAGTAGCCTACTCGCCCAAGACTGATGTTAAATCGAAACACAAACGCTTTGCGCAAGCGAAATAGCAAGTTGCCAGTTGAAACTCCGTGGCGGTGGGTAACAGTGTCATTCATAGTGACACCTCGCCAGTGTGAGCTGCCCTATTATTTACTATCTATGGAGCCGCCACACAGAAAAGCCCTGTGGCTTTATGGCTAAAATGAAACGGGGATATCCTGCCCGTTAACGTTGTTGATGTGGAAGGCTTCCGCGATCGGATTGCATTTCTTGAGCCTGGATACACAGAGCCATGTCGCGCGCGACTAGAGAAAATATACAGTGAGCCGCCTCCCTCCGTTAGTTTCAGTCTACAGCTGAACAAATTACAATAACGACCATGGACATCGTTTAAATAAAGCCTCTTGTTTTTATGATCATTGGGGCTTTGATGCAAATTCTGAAGTCTGAATATTACGTTGGCAGCTGCTGTGCAGTTTTTTTTCAGCAACTCAACCTGTCCTGCACTGTAAAAAAAAGGCAATAAGTTGATCTTTTTGTAGATTCATACCTCCTCAACGTGCAAATAAACTAGTTGTTCACAATCACATCCCTAATAAAATATTAATTTTACTCTTAGATTGGAAGGTTTCACTGTTTATTTATTTATGGTGGCTTTTTAGTTGTAGGCTATGTTTGAGGAGCACATTTGGGAGTTTAATTTATGCAATGTTGAAAGAATTTACAGAATTTTCATTTTGGGGCATCCCTACAGTGAATAATCGTGATTACAATATCAATCAAAATAATCGTGATTAGCATTTTTGCCATAATCGAGCAGCCCTACTACAAAGTAAGTTTCTACTAACACTGCTGCTATGACTAACATGGTTGGCTAGACAAAACAAGTCACCTTGTACTGTGGGAACCTACAGTATTTTAAAATGTAAAAAAATGTAATATGGAAGTAAATACATTTGCTTTGGCACAACAGTTGATTAAGTTGACAGCAAGAAAATTTACTTTTACATGCAAAATACTTATTTTGGTGAAAAAAACATGCTTACCACAGCACCATGAGGTCCTCTCTTTCAGGGCCATGGGGAAATGAGAGGGTCTGGAAAACATATATCTCACATGACCACAAATGTTTTCCGTTGCCTAGATACAGGG
Source organism: Ammodytes marinus (assembly GCF_949987685.1). Lineage (NCBI taxonomy): Eukaryota > Metazoa > Chordata > Actinopteri > Uranoscopiformes > Ammodytidae > Ammodytes > Ammodytes marinus. The sequence continues at coordinate 27,067,364 of NC_137221.1, forward strand.
GGTGGCTCACATTACCCGATGCCTCAGATTCCCCCGTTCTCCCCAACATTATTTCAATGCGGCAAAAAATTCAGATACATTATTTCAATGCTGCAAAAAATTCAGATACGTTATTTCAATGCATAAATATTCAGTGCTTAAAATTCAATGGCTTTTTATTTTCAAAATCCGATGACACTCATTTACTTATATATTATCGATTGATCAAACATATGCTGTCTATCACTAATACTGCTCGTAATGATGCTGCTTCTACAAGTGTTTTATTCTACAGCTGATGCTTTAAGTGCTACTTCCATTATTACTGCTGGTGATCAGCTAAGGATACCCATAGACAGGGCTGTACGATTATATTTTTAGGTGGTAGCACTAGTGCTAGCAAGCAAAAAAATTCAGTAGCACAAAAATAAATTTGGTTGCACACAAAGTATGATCGAAAACTTGCATAACCTTAACCCTTACATTTTGCTCTAATTACCTTTGAGCATGTCATCCTGGTCTCATTTGAGATTCACAATTAATATTATATCCTAGTGTGTGCAGTAATAATTATGGAAAAATTAATAGGGGTGCACTGATTGCAATTTAGAAAAAATAATCTAACCTGCCAATTGCAATGTTTTGCTGATTCAGAATTATTATTATTATAATGTCCTTCTGTTAATTAAAACCAAACTTTAAAACATTAAACATAGCCTATTAAATAAATAAGTATACATATTGGTACAATTTAGGATAAATGTGTTGGGAGTAGCTTTTCAGTGGCCTATTTAAAACTTTGTTTAAATAGACTAGGCTACTGTTGACTGCTCGCTGCAGCTGAATAAGTTGCCTTTCAAGCTAGAAAAAAGCGCTAACTTCCTGTTCTTACCGGCTTCAAAATAAAAGTCAACTCACGTTTGGCTAGTAACAGGCTTTTAATGTGAAGGCGCACAGGAAATGTTCTGTTTGTACACGCGCTAATTTAACTGCGGTAATGTGCCGTCTCCTTCCGGTAATTGCCGTAGGTGAAGTTTTTATACCTAGAATCGCTGCACGAGCACAGATCCCGAGGACACATATCTTTCACCAGCCAAAGTGGAGGGTGGACTCAATAACTTACTTGCCTAAGACTCATTTACCCGCAGTGTTAATGTAGAGCCCTCTAAGCAGGGTTGTGCAGTGCTCCTCTGTGTTTCAAAGACAGCCTCTCCTCATTAGCAAGCTGTCGCACGAGTGCGAATGGATTTGTATTCATCATCGCACGTGATCAATTTCAGTAGCAAATGCGATCAAAACTGTCGCACTGTACAGCCCTGCCCATAGACAATCACTGTAGTATTGACTAGAATAGAATACAACTTTAATTGGAACAAAACCCACAATTAATGATAACCAATCCACTTTGTCATATCCCTGTATGTTTCTGTGTAACCATAGCATGAAGACATGAATGTGCTGCTGTGTTAGGGCTAACAAGCCACAGTGTTTGTGAGGAGGGGGGGGGGGTTGCCTTGTGGTTTGTCTGGCTTTGAACTTGAGATGAGAAGCGCTGGCTCTGTGGATCTGACAGGACCACTGGACACATGACTCTGGACTGACCTTTAACTTTTTGCTAGTGCCAGACAAGACCCTGGGGGCTGGTGGCAGGGTTTTGGTGGAAGGGTTTTTGCCAGAGGGCATAAGGGCTGTTTGCTTGGTGTCTGCTGGCTGGGAGAAGCAAAGAAGAAAAGGGACTATGCAAGTGTGAGAGTGTGTGTGTGCTGGTGTGTGGGTTTTGACCTAGCCCAGGGCATGAATAGAAATGTCCAGTAATTGTCACCGAGATCATTACCACAGGTGTTTGAGCCTCTGTGGATGGAGACAGGAATGTAAGCCTGTAGAGCTCTCGGCAGAAAAACAAGCTTTTTCCCCAGCTTATTTGAAAGACTTCGCATGAGGTTCTAATGATTAGGTAGGTAGGGGCCCTTTCACCATCGCTACATTTGACAGTTGGTCTTAATGATGTTGACATTTCAAATATGCTTCAGAGAAAATGTTGTTTGAACCAATCGCCTTCTCCCTTCATGTTACAAAAAACAAAATCACTGGCATGTGAAATGTGCGTGGTGGAGGAGGAGGAGGGGAAGTGGTCGTAGCAGCAGCAACTGGGAGGAGGGCACAAGTTTTTTTCTAGTTGATTAGGCAGCTGAAATCATCCTTTGTGAAAGCAAAGGGAGGGAGGGAGGGGGGGCTAAACCTCCCTGAGGAAGGCCTTTTGGGTTCATTGCTGTTGGATTCATGCATGGGGTTGGGGGAGTGTGTTCTGGGCTGGCTTTCAGGGGTGTTGGCCCATTCAGAGGCGAGTCTGGAGGCTCCTGGATTTATTCCGGCCCAGTGGGTAGCAGCAGCGGTGCCGGTGGGCCTGTGCTGCAAGGATTTAAACCCCCCTATCGCAACAGCAAACTAGTATGCTACTCGCAGAGAAAAACGAGAGCAGGGAAGCAAAACCGTGCACTGTCATTATCAGAGTCTACAGGAGACTGAAGCAAGGGACGGACAGGGAGAGATTGTTGCAGAATGAGCCAAAAGTAGAAAGAGTTGCAGTGATGGATAGGGGGGAAAAAGCACAAGATAGAGCAGAACGTTTTGCAATGCGTCAGTTATAATATGCGTCTTCAGATGCAGACTGAAAGAAGAATGAAGAAGAGGCTAGGAGATTAGGAGAGGAGGTTGAGGGGGCCTACTCAGTGACTGTGTAAGGGATAGAGAGCCTGTTGTCCACTGTTCCAACACAGCAGAGACACTGTCCGCAGCTGCATGGTCCCCGTTGCAGAGCTCCATCTGTGGGAGCATGTGTGTCAGAACAAGCAGACATAGAGAGAACTCAACGCTGAAGGGAGTTTACTCATTAATGTGCGATACAGCGTGAGGCTCGTTTTAGTGCCCGTATATGGAGATGCCTGTCTTTCAAGATGGTGAAGGATTCCTGTCTTAATTTTTTTGATGAGGGCTACACCAGTCCACAGATACTTTAAAACTTGGGCAACATTATTCTCTGTGCATAACATATCCATGCGGTATCTTTAGAAAGGAAGTGAGGAAGAATGCTCAACCTATTTTTTCTCTTGGCTCTCTGCCATCTGTGCCTTCTTTCAGGACTACGAAACACTCAAGGGAGACACTTTATTTTTGTGAAACAGGTGCAGGACACAGGAAGTGTGTCTGTCTATATACAGGTGCATCTCATATTCTTAGAATATCATGGAAAAGCTCATTTTCATCCAGAAATCCAGCATCTCAAAATTAGAATATTCCATATGGCCAATCAAAAAAAGGATTAATAATACAAAAATTTCAACATTCTGAAAAGGTATGTAGACAATCAGCCTGTGACACGGCTGAGATGTTATGCAGATGACATGATACCCCAAATCATCACTGATCCAAATTAAATGTTGCATTTATTTGGAAATCAAGGTCCCACAGTCTAGAGGAAGAGTTGAGATGCACAAAATCCAAGTTGCTTGAAGTCCAGTGTCAAGTTTCAACAGTCAGTGATGCTTTTGGGTTCCATGTCATCTGCTGGTGATGGTCCACTGTGTTTTATCAAGACTAAAGTCAACACATTTTAATGCACCTGCTCACAGTGCCACAACCACTAGTATGGTTGGCTGACCATGGTATTACTGTGCTTGATTGGCCAGACAACTCTCCTGACCTGACACCCATAGAGACTCTATGGAGTATTGTCAAGAGGAAGATGAGACACACCAGACCCAACAATACAGACGAGTTGAAGGCCTCTATCAAAACAACCTGGGCTTCATAACACCTCAGCAGTGCCACAGACTGATCACCTCCGTGCCATGCCGCATTAATGCAATAATTCATGCAAAATAAGATCCCAGATCAAGTATTGAGCTGAAAGCCGTAATCCACACAATTAAACAAAAAAAGTCCTGAAATAAATCACAAAGTGTATGTCTAATGATTAGACTATTAATAGAATATAGGTAACTTTAACTTTTTGAATACAATGACAAAAAAATATTTGCTTTTCAATGATATATTCTAATAATATGAGATGCACCTGTATATATTATATGTTAGTAAGAGTTCAGTTTAAGATGCCCCTTTTTTTCAAGATAGGGATGATCTCAGCGAGGTTTTTGGGGCATCCTACCCAATGTGTTATCCACAAAGTGGCACAGTGTACCAAAGGTCCAGCCTATAGTACACCTGATACACTATTTAATGGGGGAGTGGCTGAATGGGCCTGTCTGCTGGCCTGCCCAAGGGTTACAGATGATGAATGGACCATCTCGAGGAATGTGTCCTAGGGTGGAGAGTTTTCCACAACTGTACAGTGTGACCTTGAAGTGAACGTGAAGCAGATTCACAACGCTTTAGTCTGATTGATGATCTGTGGACCTGATGTCTCGCCGGGCCCTGTGGGTGCAGAGTAGAGAGACAAGTCGCCGCCATTGGGCTGATGTATCGATCTGCTGATACAGGTCTTTTATCAAAACTATGAATATCATAACAGGTACTATTGTCCACCTGCGGTATGCAGAACATGATGCATATGGAACATTTAATTAAAAGGTCCAATATGGAACATCAAAACATACCTCATCTATCAAAACAAGCGGTCTACCACACTGTCTCAAGTATCACTGTTTTGTCCGATGCTAGCTTGTGCTGACGTCGGGTGAATCTCAATACAGGGGTTGCGGTCTACGAAGGCTGCATTTGAAGACCGATTGCGTCATAGCGGCGCGCAAAGGTTGTTCCATTTGCAAGGCTCCTTGCAAGGCTCCTCATATGCGGCCGAGAAATGCAGCCTTCGTTTCACGGTTTTGAAGGCTGCATCAGATGTATCCTTCGCAGCCCAACATATCCCATGATTCATTGCGTTTTTTTCAGAGATGGCATACAATAAAATTAAAAATAACAAAACAGCAACGTGTTGCTCCATCTTCTTAACTTCTATCTTCCTTTCTTTTTTTCTTGTACTTTTTTTTCTTTTCGTCTGGTAGGCAACTTCTTTTTCTTTTTTCCTCTGCTGACAAGGCTGTTTGCTAGGCAGCTATCAGGGTTGCTAGGCAGCACAGGAGCGGCGTGTCGTCACGCAAGGTAACGGCTTGTTACGCAAACCGTAAATGCTCGTAAACGGAGACCTGCGGAGACCGTCCATGAGACCGTCCCGTTTAACAACGCTCGTTCGGCCCTGGTTCGGCCTTGGAATCGGCCTTCATAGGCTATAGCCTTCATAGACCGCGAGACCACGTCCTTCCAATGGCGCGGTCTCTGTAATGGGATACAGCAATAGTGCCACTTTTACCGCCACTGGCGCCATTATTGAGAAGGAATTTCTGAAAGTTTCAAAGTGCCCCTTTAAAGTTGATGAAAAAAGCTGAAAATAGATGAGCTCTTACCACTTACATGTTGTCTACACAATCCTCCAAAAAAAGAATACATATCATAAGGGTTCACATCCATATTGTTGTGTGCTTTTCATCCTCAAATTCTATTCACTTTATATTGTTATCACCCAAATATCAAGATCAGTGTCTGCCTCAAAAATCCAGTAATGGTCAGAGTGGACTCATGAAAGCCTAAGTGCTGTTTAAATACCGATTTTTCCAGAGAATACTTTTGAATAGAAGTTATAACACAAGTAAACAAATAAAACAAGATAATTGTAATCAATTGGTGCAGAGTAGCATAACAGCATTACAAAACAGCAAGTGGCAGAGTATACCTAAACATATTGTATTGCACTTTAAATAAATCAGACAAATCTGAGTTGTGCCTTATGTAAAGGGCTTTGGGGCTGAGAAAATCAGCTAAAGAGCGCCTAATAAGTTGAGTCCATTTCACCATTTCAATCCTGTTTGGCCGCTCAGTGTGTCCTTCAGGATATATATATATATATATATATATATATATATATATATATATATATATATATATATATATATATATATATATAGACTTTCATCTACATTTACCCTGATGTGCATGTAATGTTAGCACACGGCTGTAGATATGTCATCAGGTTGATGCTGCATTCATGTCAGATCAGGTTTACAGTAAATACAGTATGAGATGCCAAGTGGGAGGCTGGCAGTGCGTTGTGATGTTGCTTTTAAAGTGATTGGAAGAAGTTCCAAATATGTTACTTTCTATTATCACCTGGACTCAGCATTGGTCTACTTTACTTCCAGTTCCTGTCCTACTTCTAGCCAATACACTATTTTCTACTGATAGATTTCTCAACACACTAAGCACCTGTGCTGCTTTTGTCCATTTTTCAAGCCTCCAAAGCCTGACTCTGCAGATCAGGCCGGAATGGGCTTGATTACTCCAGCCAATAACACAAGTAGACCTGATTGCAAAGACCCTCAGACATGAATAAGAGATTATCGAAACATTTCAAGGCTGCATTTAATCTTAGAAAAAATAATATTCACATTATACTGTGTGTGGCTGTAACGATTCATGTTCCGTAGTGCTGATTGCCTTGTTGTTTCGTTGTTCTTTTTGATGAAAATTACAGTCCTGCTCTGACGGATCATAGACATCATTTATTGAGGGGTTGATGGGAAAATTAGAAAATTGGTGGTGTTTGGTTCCCTGACAGCCTCATTTCTACTCTCCTAAATGCAGACAAAATGGACCAGCAATCAATGACGCTTCATTAACAAACTGATGATCAGTGCGTCTATTACAGGAGGAGGGATAAGGAGCCACTGGCCGATAGTTAACATATCACCCCTCTTGCAAATAAATGACCCACTTTCTCAATGACTCATATACAATAAACTCTAATTAGAAGCCCTCTCAAGGTTTCAAGGGATGGTGTTACATTATAATAGGCTGCCCATTCTGAGAGAGATCCCCAAACTATTTTAACACCAAACACTACCTGTAGCGTTTCAGGCACTGTGTGGGATTATTCTCAGTCAATGCTCCAAAGTAAAGACAGGTTTATGAGGGTGCTTATTCCTCTCCCTCTCTCTTCCCCTTCACTCTGATGTTCTAGTAAATTCCACTGAGTATCTTTAGAGAAGCGTCTCCCTGTGAGGAATGGGCTCCTTCACAAGGGACCGGGGGTATTTGTAGAAGTGATCTGTCTACTTGAGGAATGTGTCTCCCGAGTGCCTTATACCTCTCGTTTTCGTCTCCGGCTGCCAAAACGAAAGAAGACACACAGCACTGTCTGCCCATTATCCTCAGGGATTAGTCTCCTCCTGTCTTCTTAGGATGTGAGTGTAGTACGTGTCTCTATCTGTTTGTCTGCATTCACGGCATGCGCCTGTAACCAAGGTGACACTCACAATTTGTGTAACTCTCATAGAAACCTTACCCTTCCTCCCCCACCCCAAAAAAAAAAGATTCAGACATTTGTTCGAAAATTTAAACCTTGGATGAACTTCAAAAAAAAATTAAGATGTAATCATCATTTTATCAAGTCATTTTCATCTCATTACACCTCCCAAATCTCACTTTCATGGGAAAGAATCTTTCTCACTGCTGTCACTCCAGTATGTTTATAATGCAAATTACCCTTGCTTCAAGAATTGTATGATGTCTAGTGTGATATTTCAAAATGCTGAAGCTCATTTGTGGAAATCCTTGAAACAAGTTGAAATAATCTTACTGCACTGTTGAATTTGTTCACTTATCTTAAGAGATAAGCACCATTTTATTTGCGCAGAAATTAAATCTACGAGGTGCACATATACTTAAAAGGAAAACTGGTCTGTTTTTCTGTTTTCTGGTTGGAACATGTTAGGGGCTGTCAGCGATATGTCTCTATAATAATATATAATATAATGTCTCTAATAATAAAGAATTATATAATAATAATACTTATTTTTTTATTGATTTTGGAAAATTACGAATAGCAGGTGATAAGATTTTATAATTTTTTTTACATTTATCTATTATTTTCACCCCCACTACATAGTGTTCTAGAATCGTTAACAGGATCGCTGTGGGGAACTGTAAAAACAGCCATGTAAAATGCCTAATCAAACTACTACCACCATTCACAGGTTCAAGGACCAAATGCTTCGTTTCCACAGAGTAGAGCAGTTCGGGTCTTTTGGCTTTTCATTTGCCAAAGGTTGGGTAGGGCAAGGATTAGGGCTGCTCGATTATGGCAAAAATGATAATCACGATTATTTTGATTGATATTGTAATCACGGTTATTAAAGACGATTATTCATTGGAGGGATGCACCAAAATGAAAATTCAGCCAATTCTTTCAACATTACATAAACAAAACTCCCAATTGTGCTCCTCAAACATAGCCTACAACTAAAAAGCCACACAAAATAAAAACCTTAACACTTTACCGTCAAATACAGGGTTAGGAGTTAAAGCATAAAGTTATTGTTGGACGAGATCAGCAAATAAAGATGGTCAAATAACTAAATGAAGTCCCCCGCTTGGAATATTTAATTAACCTTTTTTTAATTAAATAATCACTATCGCGTTTGCGGAAATAATATTAATCTCAAAAGGAATCTAGTTGTAGTCTTGCAATATGAGACCCCCTGTCATTTCAAAATCTCACTCTGTGACTGAAAACTAATGACTAGTTGTCTTCAGGTGTGAGTTGATTGTCTTTAGATGTAAGAGGGTTTCAGTCTTCAGTCTTTTCAAAGTCTTTTAAAAGTCCTCTAGTGCAGTGGTTCTCAATTATTTTCTGTCATGCAATTTTTTTCGCGCCCCCCCCTAAATTGAAATACTATTGAGAACCTGCTAATATTTATTTATTTATCTGTACAAAACCACTGTATGAGTTTCTGGTACGAGCATTCTGCATACAATCACCTTATTATTATTGTGATTATTATTAGGGCGGCAGTGGCGAAGTGGGTAGGGAGATCGCCTCTGGAGTGCAGGGTCGGAGATTCGATCCCCCGTCTCCCCGCCACATGTCGAAGTGTCCCTGAGCAAGACACTGAACCCCAAATTGCTCCCGATGGTTCAGAGAGCGCCTTGCATGGCAGCTACTGCCATCGGTGTATGAGTGTGTGTGTGAATGTGGTAAGATATGTAAAGCGCTTTGGGGCTGAGAAAATCGGCTAGAAGGCGCTATATAAGTCAAGTCCATTTACCATTTATTATCAAATTAGATAACAAAAATTAGCTGAGATAACTTCTGCAGCAAAAAAATTCAAAGTGCAGTTTATTAGCTCAATTTGTAACATTTAAACAAGACTGCCCAGTCTGTGTGAATCTCAGGACAGAGAAACAAGAGCAAATGATTCACTGAGGTTTGCATTTCATTCAAAACATTTTTAAACTGTAAACATTGTTAAGGTGGTGTTTTTTTTATTATTATAGGCCAATAGGCCTTCTGTGATGAGATAACCAATAATTAATTAATGTTATTATTAGTCTACTTGCTTGATTTCTTTTTAAATCCTACAGAGACACTTGGAGACACATGTGGACATTTATTTACTGCAAATTGCAGCCTTTCACGCGGATATGACCATACACAAGCGCACATCCCACTTGCTAGCACTTTTTTTGGTCAGTTGGAAATCAAGGCAGCCCGCGCCCCACCATTTGAGAAGCACTGCTCTAGTGTAAGCCCAGCATAACGTGACTGGGAGGGAATCTGGAAAAACCCTCGTAGTTCTGAGGAGATCAATCAAAGTGCTGTCATCCCTCTCTAATTTTTAATTTAAAGGGAATAATGTATGCTCATTAGGGGAGAACGGGGTAATTTGTCACACGGGTTGGTCGTCACAATCGTTGTATCTCGGAACCAGAAGGCGCTGTCTGTGAAATTTTGATATGTAAATATCCAGAATTGGGATCAGAGGTCACCTACATAGCCTTCCTTGGAGTTAGACTGCTGAATTTGAGGTGAGAGGACTGTTTGTGTTTTTCATGTCAAATTGAAAATATTTAGCTCCTCAGTATTTTTCTTCTAGGCTTTTACACAATGGGTTTATAACAAAACACTTGTTACCCATAAAAAGTGTGTAGGGTAAACTATAGTTTAGATTGTGGTTAGCAAGCTAATTAGTTGTCAGATGGTTGTAGAAATTCAAGTTGGGGTTGGTCGTTGGGGTTGGTCGTCAAATTTTTTGGGGGGTTGGTTGTCACATGTTATCTCAAGGCTGCAGCCAGAAAAGGAGCCCAATAACGAAATAAATTGTCAAGCTGTATCCTCACTGACACCCCAGAGAAGGAAAGAATAGAGCAGGAAAAGGCAGCTAGCATGCAAAAGAAAAAAGGGCAACAAAATCAAAACAACCCAGTGCATCCCAAACTAGACCAGCTGCCAAGGCTAAATTAAGTTATGTAGGCCTATTTGTCAACTTGACAATGCAATTAAACTTTCAAATTTAGTCCTACTTTCTTGCCTTCTTTTTAAGATTATTCCCATTAAGATTACATTGTGACAAACAACCCCATAGTGTTTGACAACCGACCCCTTGATGGGGTTGGTTGTCACAATGTGTAAAGGTATCTTTGATGATTAATTTCTTCTTTATTACAATAAGATAGAAAAAGTGAGGGGTACACATTTCAAGCCAACACCTTAAGCTTCAATTTAATATAGGAATGACTATTGAAAGATGTTTAGGTGATAAGCAATTCTCACTAGAGTAAAAAGTGTGCCTACTTACCCCGTTCTCCCCTAAATAACAGTCGCACAAGCTATGTGAAAAATCCATGAAATTACCATAATATGAAACCTGCAAATGATTGAAATGCTGTTTCAATTAACGCCAATCACTCAAAAGTCACTCCACCAGGTGCAGGGATTTGACTTTCAGAAGTCACTTTCAGTCCGGCCTTCTGCTGTGGAACAATCCCATCCCCCGGTCTCCCAGCTACTGGCATTTTCAGCTCACTGATTGATGATGCAATGAGTGACTTTCAGCCACTAAAAGCTAAAACGCCCAGTACTCAAGCAACAACATGACAGTGACAAAGCAGCATTCTATTACAGTATTTATCACAGTATTTTGCATGGTGACATATTACTTCTTAACCTTACATTTGTATTTAATCTCAGCTGCAGTTAGACAATGACAACTTTATTTCTGTACTATCTAGAGTATACAGCTTCTATCAGCATGGCCTCGGGTCTTCATTTTTGCCAGTAGAAGTCAATGGAGGTAAGGCTCCTTCATGCAGCTTTAGAGCCTAATATATACAGTGGTTTCATAAGTTTTGGAAGGAAAAAAAACAGAAACACCAAAGATGGCAACCCTGTACTGTCTGCTCCCTGTCTGTATGAATAACACATGATGCTAGAGTTGGCTGTTGGCTGCGCTGTTTCCCACGCAAAGCCCTAGCTCTGCCGCCGGCTTTTCCTCAAGGCTCAGCTGCTCATTAGAAGTGTGGTTGCTAATTGATCAAAGCAATGGGCCTGGCTGACTGACCACCAACCCCCAAATCGTGGCCATGTCGGAGAGATTTTCTTTCCCTTTTTTATGTCTTCCCTTGGAGAAAAACTGGCAGAAGCTTCAGCGTAATCCAAGCAGCGTGAAGTCTCACAACTGCAAGCCATAGAAGACGACAAACAGGAATAGCTGGAGGCGTCTTACATGCACGCACATTCACACTCACTTGCAGTGCTCCTCTCCAAAGATGCTAATGCACACAAAGACAACCACACACACACACACACACATATTTTTTTGGGGGCTTTGCTGCTTGCCACCTCCTTGCCTGTCCGGGCCATCAGTCAACCTTCCCCACTGCGCTGCCGATGTGACAGAGGAGCTGTCAGAGGCTCTGAGGCTGAGCCGCAGAGACAGAGCGTCAGTGTGGAAACGCGCCAAGCAAACAGCCCGTAATATTGCCCTGTCCTTTCACTTCCAGCTCTCTGTCAAACCAGTGTGCTGACAGAGTGGGAAAGAGTACAGACACCCCTAGCATGTACTCTCCCACACATACAGCATAAATAAAGCACCTACACACAAACACACACACACACACACACACACACACAGCTGTTTGCATTATATTTGGATCGTTTCACACAAGCGTTCTTGCTGATGTGCATATTGAGTGACTTCCAGTGACTTTTTTTTAATCATGAATGCCAAAACTGTATTCCTACCATTGTGTATGTGACTTTGCTATGGTTACGCCCTCCACCTCTAAGCCGTCTTATTAACGCAGCTTCTCAGCTTCAGGTGAGGATTATGTCCGTGGGCCCTGATAGTTTCTCATGCATGGCTGGCATTAATGTGTCTGGGAAGCTAAACAGGCTGGGCGATGCATGGCGATGCACAACCTCTTACCTCAATCAGGGCCCAGGATGATCCGGGATTACTGGCGATCGCATCCGTTCATACCCTATCTCCAAGGTGTCCGCATAGAACTACATGCTAATCACTGCTGAGACAATGCATCTGCAAGGGACTGCACCAGGAGCTTGTGGGGATGCTTATAAATGCAGACTATTCGCATATACTGTGTGAAAGAATATATATGTTCAGATCAGGTGTTGCCAGTGTTGAATTCTGTTTGTGCTGTAGAACAGGGGTGGCCAACCAGTCAGAGACAAAGAGCCACATTTTTTACTGTGTTACTGCAAAGAGCCACATCGTACACACGGGTACACACAGTGGCGATTCCAGAAAATTTTGACTGGGGGTGGCCAAGGTGGGCCACAGAGTTAGAGTGGAGTGGCCATCGCACCCCTGAATGAATAGCATGTGATATGCTGTACAACCAATTCAAAGATGATTTATAATCCCAAATGCCCAAATCATGTTAGTATCCATTGTAATGTTTGTCAGAAAACTAAACCCCTGACTGGGGGCATCCCCCCCCCCAGAAGATTTTTTTGTGTTTTTAACATGTAATCTAAGCATTCTGGTGCATTCTCGCGAAGATAATAAAGGAAAAAGTCAATATTTATTTCAGCTCAGATGAATAGTAAAATTAGCAAAACAACATAACTTGCTAGCAGCCAGATGCCTAACAACTGGACAGAGGGACGGGTGACCACTAGCTTTTGACCAAATATCTTGCTAAAAAAATAAACCTTTATTTATGAAAGTCTGCCCTTGCTAAGAACATGTTACACTCGCTAACTACAAACTTTAATTTTTTTATTCAGATTTCAAAAATCTGTTGGGACACGTGCCTATACACATGCATGGGTGGCACGCATGTCACAAGCACACTTATGCTGTTTTCAAGACCTTTGCTGACCAGAGACCAGTTCTAGTGGCCACAGTCCTACCATTAATTTAGTAATTGAAAATTGCAAACTGATCTCATATCAGTGGATTGGAGTGTTTGTGTGATGAACTTGGCAACTACCTATCAAAAAAAGTTAAGAAAAAAAAATACATATCTCTGAACTAGGATACATATCAGGAAAAAAATGTAATTAAAAAAATAAAATTAAAATAAAAAATAACATTTGAACTGGGGGGGGTGGGCACTGGGGTGGCCAGTAAGATTTCAGGGGGGGGGGGGGGGGCGTTTATATTTTTGCGGGGAGCTTGCACATGCATGCACAAGCATTATTTATTAAAAAAAATAAAAATAAATAGGGGGCCCCACACTAGGACTTGAAACGGGCCCCCAGATCGTTAAGGCCGCCCCTGTGATAATGACAGGACTGGACGAAAGACGACAGGGCAGTCATTTTCAACAATGAACATTGTGTGCACTGCCTCACACACAAACTCTCAGTTCAACCAAGTCCACAAACGAAAATATAACAATTTAAAATAGCGTGTTTCTCTTACTATGCATGTTGCTTTTTGGGACTTACTTTTAGCATGGAGAGAGCTGAAGTGGCGCTGAAGATTTGAAGCCTTGAAATGCGCAAATGACACCTGGCATATAAGGCAGAATGGCTTGGCATAACGTTCAACAAAAAATATGAACTCCCCCACTCTGTTTCGGAGCGAACTTGACACAAATAGTTTACTCACGGAAAACCTCCCTCCAATCTGAGCGGGCAGTTTTATGTTGCGTCCGCACCAAACGTTTGCGAACGTTATGTTGCGTCCTCAATTAAACATTTGCGAACAGGCATACATATAGGGCCTACACATTAATAAAATAAAAAATTAAATAATAGACAACATGTAAAACGAACGTAAGAGCCGCATGAAACGTTTGCGAACATGCACACACATAGGCCCACACAAAAAAAAAAGTATAAAAAAAAAAAAAATTATAATCACATAATTTGATATGAACCGAAGAGCCGCACGAAGCTGGGCAAAGAGCCGCATGCGGCTCGCGAGCCGCGGGTTGGCCACCCCTGCTGTAGAAGGATTCAAAAGCATTTGCCATGTTCTATAGATTCTAGATCTAAGAATCAATGACAGATACCCTATTTGCCTACTCAGGGATTATTAACACCTAGTAAGTAAGTAAGTAAAATGTATTTATAAAAGCACATTTATAACAGTTTGCACTGACCAAAGTGCTGTACATAGTGCATTCAGTAGGCCAACATGAAGGCAAAACAACAACAACAACAACAACAACAATAGAAAAAAAAGAAAAAAAAACAGTTTTTAGTTAGATTGAATCTGCTACGGTTTGTTGATGTAGAACTGATACTAATACCATCAATATTAGTGGTAGTACCATTAATATTAGTGGTAATACCATTAATATTAGTGGTACCATTCCCTACTGGCCCCTTACACCCCTGCTCGGGCTCTGAGGTCTGTGGAGCAGAAACTGCTAATGGTGCCACATACTCGTTTGCGGACCAGAGGTGACCGATCCTTCCAGGCTGTTGCTCCCAAGCTCTGGAACGATCTTCCCATCTCTCTGCGTTCAATAGAGTCTGTTGACGCATTCAAACGTCAACTAAAAACCTATTTATTTGTGCAGGCTTTTGCCTAATTTGTTCTTGGGGCTGCTATGTTTTATCACTGTATTGTAATTGGCCTTTTAAATGTATGTATATTTTTAATCTGTTGTTGCTTCCCATTGTGAAGCGCTTTGTGACCCTGGTTTGCGAGTGGCGCTATATAAATAAAGTTTACTTACTTACTACTTACTTACTTACTATTACCACTCATATTAATGGTACTACCACTAATATGAATGGTAGTACCATTCATATTAGTGGTAATACCATTAATATTAGTGGTAATACCATCAATATTAGTGGTAGTACCATTCCCTACTGGCCCCTACCGTTTTACCACTGACATGCCACTCATATCCTGTGGTATTTACCAGTTCATACTGGCAAATACCACTCGATCCAGCTGCAGAATCATTTTGATACCAACAAATATATGATTGGCAATACATGATGGAAGCATACATTAACAATGTCAAAAGTGTGAAAACTAAAATTCAAGTAAAATAAGTCAGAAACAATTGAATGAAGATGGAGGTTTTTAATGATTTTATGACAATCTTATGCTTTGTAAGGTACTATTAAATGGCAGGTGACAGTGGCACACAAATAATACAAAAAGGTTTATGACACTGAATCAGTGTTAAACGATAGGAACCTGTAGGCCTACTTTGATAAAATATAGTGAAAAAATTCTAAATGCCTAGTCGAAAAATTAAAAGAAACAGTCTGGGCGGGACGCGAACTCCGGTCTACTGTTTAAAAAATGATCTACCTACCGGCTGAGCTAAGCGAGCACTTGACAAAAGTGTCACCCCCTGCTATATATAGCAACCTGCCTCTGTAGTCAGGGCTAATTCTCTGTTATCGACCTGCTCAGGAGGCTAGGCTAACTACCGTGACCGGAGCAAGTCCGACTGTTTTATAAAGCATCTGTCATTTCAAAAGCAACAACAAACAGATCGCACATATCCTTACAACGGAAAGGACCAGAGACATGAATAAATCCATTTATTTACGGCGTTATCTTGTTATATAGTGTGAATAAAGACCAACTATATTTAGCTTTACCTGCCTCTGCCGTAAAGGCAATACCTGTCGTGAAATTATATGGTGGAGGCGGGGCGTGCCGGTCGCAGAATACCACTTTTGGACTGGCATTACCGTTTACTGAACGGCTCAAGCCATGGTATTGCAGTGGTCGCCGTGGTACTGCCAAATGCCGGAAAACGATCTCGGCGCACCTGATTATTTCTCCGGCCCAGATAGATTTAGCCAATAAGTGAAAAGAACGTTCTCACATGGCTTACGTCGCTGCAATTTGGTTCACATCGGACCAAAGAACGCTATAGGTGTGAAAGAGAACCGAACCTGGCTAAAAAACAAACATATGTAACATAGTCTGGTGCGAACCAGAACCCAGGAAGCAAACTAGAAGCGGACTATCAGGTGTGAGAGCGCTCTTCCATTCTAACTTTATGTTTTCTTAGCATACACTGCAGGAACTGGGATCATTTGTTTCCTGTGTGCTTCCGCTGTGTGCCAGCTTTGACAGTTGCAAATGTTTCTGTTCTTTAGGGTAATAATAATATAATAATTAAACCTTGGAGGGCCATTATTGAATTTAATGTGGCAAATCTGAAACTGTCATTGTTTCCTGGCTGAGTTCAGCTGAACAGTGACAAAAGAGATTAGGAGGCCCCTCATTCTCCTCAGAATCCACTCCAGCCCTACCAGAGAATCTAGCCCGAGGCTTGGAGAGAGCTTTATATCCTATCGCCAGACTGAGCTCCTCTTAGCTTTATGTGTCCCCGGTCTCACTCCCATTCTGTAATGACAGGTGCATCTGATAGTGTTCACCTGGGGCAAATGACTGAGATTACTTCCCAGACGGCAAATCGAAAGAACTTCTGACCTCCAGACGGACTAAGCGGCTTCTCAAACGTCTGATTGCCTATGAAAGATACCGTTTCCATACTAATGTGGGCTGGTACTGCATAATTCAATAGACTGCCCTCCTTTTTGTTAGTTGACCTTTTGACCTGGATACCCAAGCAGATCAAGCCCCTTAGCGGTTGCGGCAACATATTCATGGACTAAGCACTGACTAAGCCCTCTCCATCTCCCAACTCATCTTTTAAGGCATGTGTTTCTGTAAGTTGCACGTACTGTCAGCCTTGATAAGACTCTAGCACAAGCAAAGATACTGTATGTCAAGCAGCACAGCTGTGGGCTACTGAATCTCTGCTGGCTGCCCTGAGATGTGGCTGCTGTCAAAGGTGACACCAATGTTAGTTGAGTCTGCAATTAATTATTCTTTCCTTAATCAGGACAGAAAATAAGTTGTGTATCTATAAATGGGCTGCAGGGCCTGTGTCACCGGCATCAGGGAGTGTCATAAATCACCTCTCAGGCTTAGTTGTGAGTATGAATTATATCTGGGGGCTTGCACAGTGCACATATCCATGGATTGGATTCCCTTACTTTATTTGTGGATTGTGGCCAGATGGAGTAGTTAATAGGTAGTAAATGTTCCCTTTGGCTATGATAAACCCCCCACTGAAGGTGAAGCAAATATTGGGCAGCCTGTACTTAACTTCATCTCCCTTATCCCACAAACTATGGATTTGAAGATTGTTACCAGAGTAATCCAATTTAGCGCACTGTATGTATTTGTTTCATCTCTGTGAGAGTGAGTGATTCATTTTGTTGTGTTGGGGCTGTCTGCCTGAATAAAGCATTAGCTGGCAGGTTAGCCTAATGCAATGCTCCCTTCTGGAACCTCACTCTGTGATAGCCTAAGGGTGCAAACATAAGTGGATTAGAAAACACACACAGAGAGAACGCACTGTTTTAACACAACGTCTGTTTTATAAAACCTGCACGACACCGCTTCTCTAGCTCACCCCTCCTTTAACACACGCCAAAGAACTTGCAAACAAGCTGGCATAAGCATTAAAGGACATGTTTGGATATTATTCCATGACGATGCATTGTAGTTGGCCTTTGCGCCAGACATCTCAACCTCTTGTTCAAATCTAGCTGTGACGCTAACACAAGGTGAAGTGTCATCCAGCAGGACACGGGGAGGATAGCCGTCTGCAGCGCGGCCAAGCACCAACTGTGTGACCGCGCTCAGTGAAAGCAACCGCCAGCAAGGCAGCGGGAGAGAGCGAGACCCAGAGATAATGATGCATTACGTGTCACTTCAGTTTTTTTTTTGCCATTGTTACGCAGACCGCCTCGTGGCCTTCTCCACATGCAGACCATTAGAGGGATGTGATGGTGTCCCAAGCTGTCTGCTTTTCACAAGCATGACTTAATTCCTTCGCATGTTTGAAGAAAGAACATGATCTTGTGCCCGGCACTGGGTACATCATTACAGACAATGCCCTCTTTCTCCTTCACAGAGTTCCAGGCAAGGTCTCCTGGGGTTCTTTCATTCAAACATATACAGTATGCCTTCCACACACACACAAAGAAAAAACATGATGTCGCTATCAGCACTGTGCAATGTAAGGCACGTATGTGTATTATCATGTGTTGGGTGGGGGACGCTTGTTTTTGTTCAGGCATGGCCTGAGCTGAAAGTCTTCAGACAGCATTAGCCAATGTTGGCCTGACAGGGGGGGGGGGGGGGCTTCACTTAATTCATTGACCTCATTCCTTGATCTTGTTTATCTGTGGTCGTGCTCTTGTGCTCTGCTAATGACAGCGGGCAGCTAGTGCCGTATTGTGGCTAAAGCTAACACCACTCAGAGTGTGTACGAAATCTGCTCTGTAAACAATTAAATAAAGATTTGAACAGTTTTTTAAAGAGATGCAAATGGACTCATCATTAATTAGATATTGCCAAATTTGAAGTAAGTAAAAGTTAGTAAGTTAAAAACTAGAAATGTTCATGATGATATCTACAAGTATCTACTAATTGTACCCTCTCACCTGCGGTGTCTCTCCTTAAGTTATTTCAAACATTATTTCAGCTCTAATACAAACCAACTATGTGGCTGATTTAATGCCTGTACTTCCAGAACACTGAATCAATACTTTGCTCCACATTCATCCTCAGCACAGCAGCTCTTATAGGATATCCATAAATTGAGCGAAGAATGGCGGCCAAGTCAAAGCCACCCACTCCCATTAAACCCCATCATGAAGAGGGACAGGTACAGGTCACATTGTCCACGGGCTGACAGAGATTAATTGAGGCCTTGTGACTTTGTGCACCGGCAGAGCCTCGGGGGCGTCTTTGTCCCTACCCTTAAATAACCTTGCGGCGCCCGGCCACCTTGCCGACAGTTACAGTTGAATATTTTATGAACCGCAGGTATTTGAGAGAAAGCGTTAACGATTTTTGGTAGGTGGCAGCTAATAGCCTCAGATGTGAGATAGTAGAAGGATTGGGGTTTACTTTCGCTCACCTCCTATTTGAAGATTAGGCAATGTATTCCACAGACACAGGCTGTGTGTTGATTGCTTGCTTGGGCAAACTAAAAGTGTCATGTCCTGGCACTTGAAAAGCCCAAGTAATGAGACTGCAACTACAGTAAACACCATCTCTTAAAGTGTCGACTTTAAGAGAGGCACAGATGGCTGTGCTAGAAGTGCATTTAGAATGATCAGTCACCAGCTCATTTCTGAATAGCTATTTTTCTCCCTACACAAACACAGTGTAGACAGACTTCAAGTGGACACCTTTAAAAGTAGTAATGCTTCTCTTTTCTTTTTACCTATTGTCTCCTTTATGGTTTTTTTGGCTTTTATTTCTAAGAGACCACTCGTCAATAAAATATGAATATGTTAATCTCTGCATCGTCCATCTTGATGTTTCTGTGGGTGGAACTTTAAATGCAAATTATTATTATTGCAACAATTCATTTTGTTGGAGATCTTTTCCTGTGCAATGTAGGATTATTACCAACATTTGCAGTGTGCTCACTTTTGGTTTTTACATCCAAAGTAAGTGGTCTGGATAGAGGTGTCACAATCTCAATTTTAAGTAGAAAATTGATCAAGTCGACGTCACAATCTCGACCAGTAAGGTGGAATCGTTGGTTTACCCCACCCCTCAAAGTCACGTTCAGCAGGCGAGAAAAAACCTGAAGCCAGCCGCTGCCAGTCCCCTCCTACATACCTATTGCTGCCGCCAAAATACTTTTTTAAGCTCAATTCATTATTCTAGTACTGAATATTCTATATCCTAGTGTGGCAGTATTCATTATAATGCTATAATTTTTTAACTTTGACCTAGTTTGCCGTTGCCCTTTCAAAGTGCAACCTGTGAGATAGCAGCTGTAGGCTATGTGACATTGGGATGTACTCCCTGAGTACATTGGGATGTAAAATGGTATTCGGGACAGCCCTAGAATCTAACTGTAAATTTAGGCCCAGTCAGAGCAGACTGGGTGAAAGAGACAGATGCAAAAAAGAAGAGATTCAGTAATGGCACTTTGAGAAATATAAAGGCTTATTTGGCACTGACCATCAAAACATTCTACCCACATTACAATTTTGAGCTAGCCTGGAAATCCAAACCCTGATATCTTGAACGATAGAGGGTCTGGCCACGATCAATAGTAATTTCCAACTGAAGGGGCAGCTCCTACTCGTGCATTTCAAATGCCACTGCACGCAGTTGGATAGCACTACAACCAATCAGAGCGATGCACAAGGTGACGTAAGCCCTGTTCGTTTAGCGAACAGCTGTTAAACTGTTAAATTAAACGTTTGCGTGGTTGGTCGGCAAAACAGAACATTCCACTTACTTGCTAAATGAAAGATTTGAGTGCCGTCTTCCAAATCGTTAATGGTCGAGGCCAAAGCAGTCTCAAACTCACACAACATATCCGCAGCCATCTTTGATGTTTACTATCACGGCTTCGACGTCGCATGCACGTCACTGTCGTCATCCGGTTACCTTCGCCCCAGAGTACCATACAAAGGCCGCTGGTGCGCCCATATTAGATAGAGCCAATTGAAACGTGAGCCCGGATTTCTGGTCTTTTTGAAAAAGCTTCAACGGAGAGTGTCCAGACCAACAGGAGCAGCAAATTTAATTTGCCAGCGCCTAGTGGCAGGTCTGGGAATGCCAGGCTAATTTTGAGCCTGAAAATGAACACAATGTGACCTTTAATTGTTGTGTGCTTTATCATGGTCCAGTAGAATTATACAGTTTCATTTCAAACTATCGGACTAAAAACCAAATACTGCACCACTTCCTCTCCAACAGAAGATTTTTTGTTAGAAAAGGCAGCCAGATGGCGTACGTTTAGAGAGAAGCATTGTTACCTTAATGAACCTCCAGGCGTGTGTGTGTGAGCTCCTGTGTTGGTGAGGATTTGTGCATATGTGCCACCACACTGTATGTGTTGTCACATTTTTGCACGTGTCTCCACACTTGATTTGTTTGAGCGTGTGTGTGTGTGTGTGTGCGATTCCATCTGTTCTGTTTTTGATTAAATGCACGCTTCCGCAAAATTGCTCCCCATAAATGTCAGAGCAGAGTACATCAAAAGGCCCTTTGCTCCCCCCGCCCCTGCCATTTCACCTACCTGGTGAAATTGCGTACCCCCCCAAATCTGTGCGCCTGCTGCTCCATTCAGACTAAATTACCTTTTGTACACAAAGATGTGACACGTCGTTGCATGGAAAACATCTCCGGTTACATCACTCTTTCCGACATCTCCAACGCACATTCCTCGCTCCTTTCTTTTCCTGTATTCACAACTCTTCTCTTCGTTGTGATGTCTTCAGGGGGGACGGAAGCCGCGGGGAGGAGTTGTGGATTTGATGTGTGTGCTGAGTGGGAATGTAATTTACTGCATGTACTTAAAGGGGGCCCAGCCAAGTAGCAGGGTGGAGCTTAGGGGCCACTCACACTAGGGCCGCGGCCCCGTGCCAAAGCTTATTAGCATACTAAAGTCTAGAACGTTTGGCCTAGTGTGACCACGCCAACCGTATTCCAGCACGGAACAGCCCCTTGGCCACGGCCACCTGGGAGAGGTGTGCCGTGGCCAAAGTGCAGATGCTAATGAGATGACACGCGCACAAGCAAGCGCACAGGCGGCGTTCCTGACGTGAATTTATTAAGGATGCATTGTCCATTAACGTCCGCTGCCTTACTAGTCGGCACCAGAATTGCCCAACACTTGGACTTGTAGCTATAATGTGTGAGAATTAACGTGTGTGTAAGCCTAGGTGTGGGCTAATAAAAGAGGGAGAGAGCTAATTAGGTCGGCTCAGAAAGCACAGCAAAAAGGTTTTCGTGTTTACTCACGTTCGTCAGATGATTTTTTTTCTTTTTCCTCCCGTCAGCTGTCATAACTGCATTTACGCATGGCGGTGGAGACGCACCCAAAACAACACACCGCGGCCCGGTGATAAGGAAACAGTAGCCTACACTAAGGTTTAACAAGAAACTTTATAAAGACACTTAAAAAAATGATCTCTGCCCATACAAAAAGTTCTGACTTGGATTTGATGGAGCGATCGATGTGTACAAAACCATCCGGATACATATGGTCTGATGACGGGCCGTTATATTAATAATAAACAGCGTGCTGCACAAATATGAGACTGTCCACCGCGACCTATTACGTCAAGGCTACATTTAAAAAAAACAATAGCTTAAGGATTCTCGTTGCTCTAATGTGGAAGTGGAATATTTGATGCAAATTTGGCCGGATGAAAATATTTACAAACAGTCGTATAGCCTACAAGTAGACTAAGCTCCAAATCCTAAACGCGCACGGTGACGTAGGCAAGGTGCAAGTGTGCCCAGGCCACGAGCAGTGTGAGCACGGGCCTGCGGGGGGAGTGGGGAGGGGGGGAATCGTGCTGAATCGTGCTGAGCACGGAACAGGCAAACGGCACTAGTGTGAGTGCGCCCTTAGACCCCATTCTTCAGTTTACAAAACAATACCAACAAATGCAAATGTAAAATACAGCCAGAGAGAGGAGGACTGTGCAGATAAACACACACTACATATTATAGTGGGGCAGAAAGGATCATTGAGAAGGAATATTTCTGTTTGACTATGATTAATTTACTTAGGTAACGTTTTCAATGCTGTACTTTTAAAATCAGATACTTTTCTACTTTTACTCCAGTGGTATAGTAAGAGGTATCTTGCTTCTAATGGGGTGATTATTATAGTAAGGCAGGGGTTCTCAATCTCAACCTGTGGATTGCCTGGAATTTAAGTGGGGTCGCCTGAAATTTCGAGTAAGAATTATTGAAAAAAAAATAAAAAATTACTGGCTCAATATATGCCCCTTTGAAGAACCCGAAAAATATTATTTAAAAATAAATTATTGACTGGCGGCCCCTGATCTTCGTAGGAGGGGGCCGTACAGAGATCAGGGGCCTATCATGTGGCAGTACATTTTAGTTATTTTTTAAATAACATTGTTCCGGGCCACAAAGATCAGGGGCCTATATTGATTGATTAAAAAAAAAATTAAAAAAAATCCAGGGGAACATTCCCCCAGACCCCCCGAGAAGGTCCAGGGTCCCCACCACAATCTCCTAAATTCAAACTCAAAAGGCACTTTCAGACAAAACACAAAGGGCATGTCAGCATTGCAAACCAAGACCTTATTACAAAAAGAAATTTGCCGAGCTGAATAAGCAGAAAGTGTACTTCAAAAAGGCTGTGACTGAAACGGTCTTTGGAGGTGAGCTATCTCATTGCTAGGGTCATGAAGCCGCATAGCATTGCTAAGACATTAATATTGCCAGCTGCTATCGAAATGGTAAAAACGATGTGCGGGGATGTCAATTTGTGCACTAATCCTGGCTACTCAGTATAACAAACATGTTCAAAAAACTAATTATAGAAAAAAAATTCTAAATTTTTTTATGTCAAAATGGGGTCACAGCGCAAAAACAGTGGAGAACCCCTGTAGTAAGGTATCTCTACTCTGACTCCAGTATGGTTTCCAGGTTGTCTTTGCACCACAGTGTTTGTGTGTGGCATGTAAACACAGCGAATTAGGGCTGAGATGGGAGAGGGAGGAGTTGGGATCATTCTTGCACCGCTGGGGGGTTACATGGAAGGGGTGAGGTGCTGTGTTTGTAGTGGGTGGTGGGGGGTAAATGGAAATAATTAGCAACAATTCTGAGGCATAGAGAGGGGGGGGGGGGGTCCGCTCCTCCTCCTCCTCCTCTGCCCAACCCTTAACTGACAGCACAGTTATAATGAGATTGGGGGGCTGTGGAGAAATGCAGTTTAAATGACAGCAACGCATATGCAAATAAGCAAATACCTGCATCCTCATGTGGCAGGCTGTTGTTTTTTTCCCCCCTTCCACTCTACGTATGACTAATTGCCACTTTGTGTCTGAGAAGAATTCTGCAGTGATGATAAGGAGCCGGCAAGGACAATCTCTCCCACTAGGGGCAGTGTGCACTCCTGGGAGAAATACTGAGTTGTTAAGGCGAGACACAGAAAACATATTGTATTCAAGCATAGGTACATTTAGAGGTTTTTATCTATTTTGCTTCCTTGACATGTCTTCTTTCATACTAGTGTACATACAAAGTCCAACATGTACATAGATGTGTGTGTTTTACTAAACATTGTCTGTTTGCGTCTGTATATTTTGTTTTCTCAACATTCATTTTTTTCAATACTCTGAACCAGAAATCTGAACTTCTAAAGCACTTACATCAACTACACTGTTGAATATCATTCTTAGCAACCACATTTGCATATTTATTCAAACATTTGAAAAAATTGTAATGCAAAGAAATTATTGTTTTTTTGTAAGTAATCACCTGGCAAAGTTCTTTTAAGATATTCACAAGTTCAAATGTGTATCCTCTTCTCACCTGCAGTGTCTTGCCCTCTTACTTGGAAACACTTTATTTATTTCAGCTTCCAGGTTCCATGTCTTCCAAATTGCTCTTAAATGCTGCTCAACTTTGTGGTTGGTGTAGTCGAGTGTCTGGAGAGATATATTTCAAATACATTTCTCATTAAAACAAACAGCAAACTCCACGAGGCGAGGCCAGAGATTTGTAGCATGTTTTCTCGACTACTTCAAGTTTCCGTTTTGCTCGTACGCACACAAATCTGACAGATCCCAAGACGAGGCAATTAAGGTGTCTTTTTTTATTATTCTCTTAATTCTTGGATCCCTTACAAAAGTCTATAGCCAAAATAAATTTGTGGAAATCAGGGTTTTTCCTGCATAGAGAAAGTTTTGGCGTGCGCCAAAGCGGATTTATCCAGCGCCAAAGGAAAATCAGGAGCGCCAAAATGATAAAGATTGAGAATAAATATAGCTATTTAAAACCTCTCCTAGTTCAGCCCAATTTAAGTCATCCTTCTTAAATATATATTACTGTTTTGTAAATGATTAGTTCATCATTATCTAATGACTTATATATGACTTATGGAGGACTTATTAATGACTTATAAATGAACATTATTATAGTGTTACCCAATCATCTTACACTATACCTAAAGGTTTTTGGTGACAACATGTCGTATCCACTCAGTATTTGGTTCACTAAAATAAGCCACAAATCTGCTTTTTCAGTCCTTGGGAATCTTGATGCGCCCGCAAGAATCACTTTTCTGACAGATGTTTTTAAGTTCCTTTTGAAAGAGGCATTTCTATGCACATAAGCAACGTGGCAGGTTGTACGTGACAGAGCTGCCATATAAAAGCTGTGCCTGTTCTCAGACATGTCACTTCAGGATGTTATATGGAGTAACTGTTAAACAAGGGTGAAAAAGCCCAGACTACACTGCACACATCACTTCTTCTTCTGTGGCTTCAGAGCATGGCAGGCATTGCCTTAAACACTTCTGTGCTCTTGTTGTTTTGGTAACAATCAGGTCTTTCCGACAGATACTCCCACCTGACTTTAATGCAGCTTAAACCATGGTTCTTTTCTTTCTCCTTCAATTGGCCTCTTCTCCCCGTGTCTTGTTTCTCACTTTAGACATTCTAGCTCTCTTAAGCTCACTTGAGTCTTTTCTGTCGCAGCTCTCTCGAGAACATTCACACTCTCAGCTCTTCCTGTGTGTGTGTGTGTGTGTGTGTGTGTGTGTGTGTGTGTGTGTGTGTGTGTGTGTCTTTTCTTGTGGTTCCTCTGGGGTGTTTGTCAGCATGTGAGGATATGTGATGTAAAATGTTCATATTGTCTCCTTCCTGTACATGAGCGTCCTCCATCTGCATTACTTTGTATCAAATGAAAACCCAGTACACCTCATTAGCTAATCTGCATTGTCTAGACATCGAATCCCCCATAGACTAAAGTGTATTTCTGTGAAGGTCCACCTGCACTTTACAGCGAATGGTGTTTTAGTGGATCAGCTTTCCTTTGTTTAAAGGTTTTTATTCATCTCCTGCTATTGGAATGACATGCAGTGCTGTCTGTCAACCACATTACCAATGTATCTTATTTTTATTTTATTTTAATTTTACATATCCAGACATGCTCACAGGTTTTGAGACATAATCTCCAGATTCAGGTTAAGTTATGGGTATGAAGGAGAAACACTGCATACTATGCATACTACGTATAATTAGTTTAATTGCCAAATTTACATATGTATAAAAACATTTCTGAAGAAAATTGTAAGACCATTTTTTTGTTAATGTATGTAATCAACCGGCAAAGTAACATGATGATATTTATAAGTAGGGATGGGAATCGAGACTCGGTTCCTCTTCAGAACTGGTGCCGAGGCAACCAATTCCTTGGAATCGTTAACATGCCTGCTTAAAGGTGCGCCCACACCAAACGCATTGGGTGCGGTGGTCATTTTGTGTCAAAAAATGGTTCAACGCGCCCAACGCTACGCAGCTAGTCTCCCCCCCGATATATTTATTCCCCTAATCAACCATGGCTGCGATCAGACCCGACCCGACACAACAGCGTTCATGTCCGCACAAAAACAACAACAACACGGTCAACAATTGTGCCAAAAGACAAATAAACAGCAACTGAACGGAACAAATAGCCTTAAAACAGCATTGCAGATTCACGCCACTCGGAAATGAACACAAACAGCAAGGCAGCACCATACCAAACACATTTACAGCAGCATTGTGTGCACGGTAGGGCTGGGCGATATGGACCAAATCTTATATCACGATATAGGTAATTTTATATCACGATATGGATATATATCACAATATAGTATTTTTCCTTTAAATTAAATGGATTACAATAACCATACTGAACTTTAATCACATTAGATTATTTTCATCTTTTGCTTGGAACTTAAATTTCCATACAAAAGAGAAACTGGTGCAAAATACCACATCAGTCTGGCTTTAGTCAGTCAGTGCAAAATAAAAATGACAGCATCAACCAAATAGCCTACATTTTCCAATCGATAGTAGCCTATATCAAAATAATGAAAGACTTGAATTTTCCTGCAGTATTTGCTCATCTTCATTTAAAAAAGCTGTCAAAATTAACTAATGAGCAAATGTCTGGTAATACTTTCACTCCAGCTTCAATAATATTTTCAATTTTGACATGTTTTAAAGTTACATAAAACCAGCCTTGCTGGCTGTCTCCAACAATAACAGCACGGGGGTGAAGCCCCGAGTAGGCTAAAGATGTCATTATTAGCCAGCTAGCTCACAAGAGCTAACCCATGTAGTTTGCGGCTTAAAACAAGCCAACTCTGCATCACGGCAACAGCACACTGAAGCGCCGCACACAGCAGCAAGTTTCCTTTTCCCGATGACATTTTTGACCATTAATACCAGCTGCTCTGCCACCGTGACACGGAGTTGGTTTGTTAACTGTATGGCGCACCGGAGCTAAAAAGCTAGAGCAACAGATGAGGCTTCTTCTGTTGCGGGTAGAGAAGCTGTATTGCAGCCCAGAACTCTGCTGCAGAGCCCCCGTGTGGCGCGGTGTAACTGCAGTGTAACTGTAGGGACTCGGAGGGACAGCTGCCTCCCGCTCTATCTAAGCTCCCGCCACTTGAACTTTTTTTCTCCGCGGAATAAACGGTATGGCCAAATCTCTCCTGGTAGACACTTTCACATCGTCCACGATATGATATCGTCATATTGCCCAGCCCTAGAGCACGGCAGTACAAAATAAAGGCAAGTAGCCTACATTACCCTACCTGGCTGTGACGGGACCGTGGCTGGCGTAGATATAGGCATAAACACTGGTGCTTCGCTGTACTCGTTGTGAAAGTTCCCCGGACATAGCCGTTATGTTTGGGTTCATTATATGGAGGTGGTGGCCGCACACAACCAGGTGAGTTAACTAACGCTATCCGACCGGTGCTAACTTGGTTTATCGGCTAAAGCACAGCCGCACATATTCACTGAATTAACCAGGAAGCCCATTCTCCTGGCTCACTTTCCCCACGTCTTCTAACCCAACCCCGAGCGGCTTTATATCACCAGCCAGCCGCAAATACATTTCCTACTCGGTGTTTCTCAGCCTCTGTGCTGTCCTCCCATCATGCCGATGTCCGTGACGTCGGGTCAAGCTCACCGCTGATTGGCCAACGCGGCTAAACGTCACGCGTTGGAGCGTTAAAAGTTCAATTTTTTGAACTTGCGCGATGGTGCGGTGACGCTTTGGTAACGCGGCTACCGCGCCCAAAGCGCTGCTTTACCGCGGCCAACGCATCATCGCGCCTCAACCAATGGTTCCCTATGCAAAAATAGGATTTTTCAACGCCGCCACCGCACCCAACGCGTTTGGTGTGTTCGCACCTTAACGATTCCGCTTATCGGTTCCGCTCGTTGCAAATGCTCATGACTTGACACTCACGCTGTGTTGTTTTGGTTCAGAACGCAGCAAACATGGCTGTGAGACAGAACCTCTCTAAATGTTGGTTGTTTTTCACTTGAAAAGACGACAATACCGCCACTTGCAACAATTGTAAAGTTTCCATTTCGTCAAATGACACGCGCACGTCACGAGCGCAAGCAGACGGCAACCGTGACGGTTAAACGTTTAAATGTCCGCTGCCTGTCTAGTCGACACCAGAATTGCCCATTGGACTTGTAAATACATTGTGTGAGAATTAACGTGTGTGTAGGCATATGTGTGGGCTAATAAAAGTGGGGAAGGGGGATAAAAAGGTGAGAGCAGCACAAAGCAAAGCAAAAAGGTTTTCTTGACCACTGCCTTAAGCCCCGCAGTGTTTACTCACGTTCGTCAGCTGGTTTGTTTCTTTTTCCTTCCGTCAGCTGTTCTGCTGCCTTTACGCACGGCGGGTCGAGACGAACCCAAAACAACAAACAGCGGAACTCGGCGGTGATAAGGAAACAATAGTCTACACTTAAGTTTAACAATAAACTTCATAAAGACACACTTAAAATAACGATCTCCGGCATGTGTCTGATGACGGGCCGTTATATTAATAATAAACAGCGGGCCGGCTTATAAAAAAGGAAGACATGAAAAGGCGAGAGCCTTTTTCTTTTTCCTCCCGTCAGCTGTTCTAATGCACCCTTTACGCACGGTGGTTGAGACGAACCCTACACTAAAGTTAAACATGAAACTTTGTAACTACACACTTAAAATAAAGACTTGGATTACTTGAGGAGCGACCGATGTGTAAATGTGTCTGATGACGGGCCGTTATATTAATAATAAACAGCGCGCTGCACATTTGAACAGCATGTACATAAAATATCTCGTATCCTTCCTGCGAGGGCATACATTTTTTCTGCAAACAAATGGTTAATTTTCCAAAGTTGATAGTTGGTCTTATCTTTACAGAAGACTTCTTTGTATTTTTTATGTCAGTTGAATTTTGTTTCAAGTTGACTGCAAATGAGCACAGTTAATATTACAAAAGGCACAAGCTCTTCCTTGACTGTTTTCAGTCTGTGTTTTTAGTTTTTAAGGAACATAATGGCATTTGGGCTTAAAAAGGCAAACCTTTTTTTTTGTCCGGACCAATTAATGTGAACATTGACAATTTCCTAATCCTAAAGTACTCTTGATAATCTTTGCACACACTAGACACACTTCTGATCAGATATTTAAGCAGGGCAATACAAATAAACAAACTTGTACTTATTTTCTCACACAATGAGGATCGATAAGAGAATCGATAAGGAATCGGAATCAGAATCGTTAAATTCTTATCAATTCTCATCCCTATTTATAAGTGAAACGTTTTATTCACCTGCAGTCTTGCCTTTAGTGCACAGTTGAGAACATGTTTGTGTGTTTTACATGTAGACATTGGGATGGCTTTCTGCATTGTGAGTATGAGCCGTATTATTATCATCCCTGCTTGACATTCCTTTTTTTTCATTCTATTTTATTCTCACTCTTTTTGTTTTTCTTTCTTTCTTTTATTATTTTGTTTCGGCAACAATTCATGTTCCTCGGGGCAATCATGAATGAATCATTTTATCTCATCACACGCTGCTCTCTCCCTCTCTCTTTCTTCCTCTATTTTTTCCCCATCAAACTATCTGCTGCATTCTTTGAGTCTCCAAAGACCTGAGCGCAGGGCCATCACCCGCTGTGCCCTCATATCAGAGCATGATGCTGGCTTTCTGCCTGACAAAGCAAAGGGTTGGAGGAGGACTCCATGGTCCTCGGGGGGGAAAATATCAGTAGCAGCACAGCCTATTTGTCATAAAAAATTAAAGGGTCACTCCGCTGAGTTTACAGCGCAGAGATCAGCTTACTTGTCATGTTAAATGCTACTCAGCCAGTGACAACGGTTGTATAGTAATGTGTCGGGGGACTAAGGGTCTGGGGGAGACATGTCATAGCTGAAAATTAGTGCTGTCAGTTTAACGCGTTATTAACGGCGTTAACGCAAACCCATTTTAACGGAGTCAATTTTTTTATCGCGCGATTAACGCTCGTCATGGTCTACCAAACGTTGTGGTTTTTTCTCATGCTGTTGTATCAACTAGTAATGTTAGAACAACTGAAACACCACAAACTATACATATGGCTCGCATTTAAGGAACATGTCCTACAGCGTAATTTCACATTAAAATCATTTAACTGGCAAAACGGCTAAACGTCAAGTCAATTCTGACTTTTATTTTGAAGCAGAAACCGGAACCTAGTACTTCCTAGCTCAGCTGTGTGACCTTCACTAGTAGCGTCTTCCGTGTGTGACTCGGAGACTACGCGGTAAAGAACATAAAAGAAAGCCTGTCATTTGCAAAAGTCCTACTTATAACCCTGCGCGCACACCAAAAACCTCCATGAATGTTGGTGGCAGCTGCCAGTCATTCATTTTCACTTTAATTTTCGCTACGAAGCCTCGGCTGCAGCAGCACCATGGCAACCACCTGCACGCAGGCATAGTGTGTCCACTCCACACACAGTCTGAAATAAGCCGTGGATGAAAGACTCCCAAAACATTTAGGCCTACAACAACCAGTTTAATTTAGCCTTAATACTCATTTGTTTTATATACCCTATGTTGTTTTATGGTTTTGTCTATATTGTTATTTGCACTGAATTGCAAATTATGATATTTTAGAAGAAATACACTGAATTACAATGGTGTAGACACCATTGTAATTCAGTGTATTTCTTCTTAAATATCATAATTAGAATGGGTGTGATAAGAGCATTAAAATGAGAAAAAATAATGGGACAAAAAGAAATCAAGGGACAATCAGGCTAGAATAAATGAAAATGCGATTAATCGCGAGTTAACTATGACATTAATGCGATTAATCGCGATTAAATATTTTAATCGTTTGACAGCACTACTGAAAATATAACCCCCGATGATGTCATGGTGATGTCATCATGGTGACCTCGACTTGAGCTTGACACTGCCAATTCATCACAACTGGAGCCTGTGTCATAAGGTTTTTGATAGTTTGAGAGACTGGGCGTTAACCAGTAATATGGTTTAATGAGACAAACAGTCGGGTTGCATTATGGGAATTGCAGTACCCATTGTTTTGGAGTGTGACACATACTAAGGGCTCAGAATCAGAATATCTCTGCTTCTAGTGCACCGGTTTCTATGAATCTGTCTCTTACGAGTCCTCTGACTATGAAGGCAAGGCAAGGCAAGGCAAGTTTATTTATAAAGCACATTTCGGACACAAGGCCATTCAAGGTGCTTTACAGATGCAAAAACAAAAACACATCAAGAATAGAGCACACATTAAAAAAAAATACATAAAAAAAGCGAATGAGAAACATTAATATAAATAAAACATAAAATAATTTTAAAATTTTAAAAGAATAAAAATAAATAAAAAATTAAAATTACAGGTTAAAACGGAAACAGTAAAGTCTTCAGACCTGATTTAAAAGAGCCGAGTGTTGAAGCGGACCTCAAGTCCCGTGGAAGTTTATTCCAGAGCTTGGGTGCATTAAAACTGAAGGCTGACTCTCC
Organism: Ammodytes marinus; assembly: GCF_949987685.1. NCBI lineage: Eukaryota > Metazoa > Chordata > Actinopteri > Uranoscopiformes > Ammodytidae > Ammodytes > Ammodytes marinus. The sequence continues at coordinate 27,099,509 of NC_137221.1, forward strand.
CTGTCTAGTCCTTACTCTGGGGACTGTCAGTAGCCCAGTGTCAGACGATCTGAGAGCTCTGACTGGTTTGTATGGGATCAGCAGGTCAGCGATGTATTTGGGGCCTAAACCATTTAGGGCTTTATAGACCAACATCAATATTTTAAAATCAATTCTTAGAGTGACAGGAAGCCAGTGTAAAGACCTAAGAACTGGGGTAATGTGATCTACTTTTTTGGTCCTAGTGAGGACTCGAGCAGCAGCGTTTTGAATTAGCTGAAGCTGTCTGATTTACTTTTTAGGAAGGCCTGCAAAGACACTATTACAGTAGTCAAGTCTACTAAAAATAAATGCATGGACAAGTTTTTTTTTGTCCTGCTGAGACAGTAGCCCTTTAATTCTTGATATATTTTTAAGGTGGTAGTAGGCTGACTTAGTAATTGATTTAATGTGTTTTTTTAAATTCAAGTCTGAATCTATGGCTACTCCAAGATTTCTAGCTTGGTGTGTGCTTTCTAACATAACAGATTTAAGCTGTGCGCTGACTTTTAATTGTTCATCCCTGTTACCAAAGACAATTACTTCAGTTTTGTCTTTGTTTAATTGAAGAAAGTTTTGGCACATCCAGTCATCCAGTGATTTGTTCAATGCACTTACTTAGTGCTTTGAAAGAAATCAATCAATGGTGAACCACTTTCATAATACACAAAGCTTATATTAGCCTGACGGTTTATTGTAGCAATGAGCAGAAAAAGCGGTGAGACAACCATAAAGTAAAATACAAGATATCAAAAGCGTTCTTTTACATGCTTCATGTGTCCTCTATAGTCACACTCCTTTTTGGAGGCAGATGCCAATATCAATATACAAATATGATACTACAGCACACAGAGAGAAAAAAAATGTTGTTCAGATAAAACATAAATTATAGTGCTATTTGGTGGGCAACCTGTGGACTAGTGGAGTTTCTAAACGATCTTTAACAAACAGTATCTTTGCCATTTCTGTTTGGCTATTCTTTGTATAGGCAGGCATACAGTATACACCAATAAATACATATCAGCTGATACATTGGCCTGACCAAAACATGGGCCTAGCTCTTGACCACAGGGGGCCGATGGGCTCTATATCAATGGCATTCCACTTCATTTAGCCTTGAATGCCTGCTTCTACAAAAAACACTTCTGTGATGAATAAAGATAAAGCCATATTTAAAATCATAATACATAGCATTTCTGACTGATATGGGACCACATGAACACTTATAGCTATCTCAAAGTAATGCGCTTTTTTCTCAATAATTTCTGGAACGGCATGGATGTTTTTCAGCCTCAAATGCACGCTTTTGTATTTTTTTTTGCAGGAGCAGGAAGGACTGCTTGACTTCTGGCCCTATGTTGCTGTCATTAAATAAGCATTTCATGTAATTTAATTAGAGCCCAGGGAGAAGAAAACTGAGTGATTGTTCCTGAAAACATTGTTTTTACCAAAGCCAGATCCTCCTGATATGAGAGAATATTTAAAGCCAATATGTAAAAATGAAAAGAAAGAAGAAGAAGAAAAGCCTAGAGGCTCATGTTTATCTTGCTCGGTGCATTGTGTGGCAGTTTGTTCTCCAGCAAACAGAAGTACAAAGAATTTTCCACTTGCCTGAGTCAGATGTGAGAGGTGTGAAGAAAAGCCTGATAACGGGAACACTTCCTTGCTTATTTGTACAGACTCCAGCTCTACAAGCCTACAGCTTCTTTTCCCTCTACCTCTGAATGAAAAGCCAAAGAACTGGTCAGTGGCCTCAGGAGAACGTTGTGCTGATGCTCTTTTTCATTAATGTCCAAGACGATCAAAAGCCACTTGCTTGTTTCTTCTTCTCTGCCTCGTCGCGTGTTCACTTACAAACACAAATGGAGCCCTCTCCTCGTAGGTTAGAGACACACACATACCTACACACACACACACACACACACACACACACACACACACACACACACACACACACACACACCACGTGTCTTGACTTTGCTTTGTCGGCTGGCTCTCATTCAGAGATGAGAGGGAGGCCAAGGCGGTTGGAAGAGCGAGGCTGATATGGATGATTAAAAGCCACAGAGGAAACAAGGGAATACAATGCTCTTGAAGATCAGTAATGTTCCTACGGTGGTGATTAAGAGGAGCCTTTTCAAACAGGCTAAACACAGTTTAAACCTGCTAACATTCCACTTTTGTCTGCAGTGTGAAAGCGCCGTGCAACATAGGGCTTTGTTAAAATATCGAAACAACAATACATCGTGACATCTCTTTTTGTGATATCTATATTATATCGTCAGCTCCAGAAATATATACTTATGAAAAAAGAAGTTCAGGGTTTGAAAGGGTTGTGAATGTAAATGTCGCAGCACGGTTAGTTGCCTCAGATTGCCAGATTTTATACTTGAATTAATTTTGTCCGCTGAATTATCAATTTAATTCAATGTGCTGTATTAAGACCACCCAGATCATACACAGCAACTTGTAGCTGTTTTTACATTTTCATTGAACCATGTGGAATGTATCGCAATATGCATCGTATCACAATGTATTGTGATATTGTGACCCGTGTGCCGTGATACGTATCATATGGCAAAGTCCTTGCCGATACCCAGCCGTAATGCAATAGGCATCCACTCCCGTGTCAAATCTCTCTGCAGAAGCCACAGGTATTCATCAGCCCCACCTGTGATCAGCATCAATTTGAACATCTCACCTGGATAATAATAATGAATAATAATAATTAATAATAATAATAATAATAATAATAATAATAATAATAATAATAATAATAATAATAATAATAATAATAATAATAATAATAATTCATTTTATTTGAGGATGCCATTCAAAGCACCCAAGGTCACGTTACAGGGCATAGTTAAAAGAACAAAACAACAATAATAAAAAACCAGAAGAAGACACATTTAAACAATTTACATAGGTGGGGTGAAATAGGTGATAGACAATGATTAGATGGAATATGCCAGTTTAAAAAGATGAGTTTTGAGATGGGACTTGAAAGTGGAAAGGGTGTCAGAATTATGGATGTCAGGTGGGAGGGCGTTCCAGAGGTGGGGTATAGACACCGCATTATCTGCTGGCGATCTGACTGGTCTCTGCCTGCACTGTTTAAAGAGTGTTTTAAAAAAAATCTGCGTCCACACGATCATTTTGGTGTGAAAAGGGTTTACTGAAACATGGCTCAAGGGGCATGCCGCATATCAGGCATACATTGAGCATTTTGTGGATCTGATCATTTCATTGAACAAGCCTTCATCTTGTGTCATCAGGATTGGGACGAAACAGAGACAGCGGGCTCCGGGAGTGGACAGGATTCAGGAGTAACGGTATTGTTCATCTGCCATGTGTTGCTACTTGGCCATTCATTATTTCAAAATACATGTGAAATGTCAGCAGAAATACATTTTTGCGTTAACTAATCATGTGCTTCTGCCACACTACAATATAGGCAAATTGTATTCCCTTTCTGTTGTTCAAAGAATGAACAGGAACCTAAACAAGTTTTATAGCAACATGTCCTGAGTAATCATGGCATCCAAAGACCTCTGTGTTGACACTTGTTGTTGGGAGCATTTAGATAAAGTAGTTGCATAAACTGTTAATATTGCACACATAAAAGGTCCAGGTCCATTTTTTATTTCCTGAACCCCATGAACAGCTAATCCAACCCTTTAGCATTACAAGCACAACATCCAAACACTAAAACACGTCTCTTCACTCCACAATGTAATTATCGGGCTAATGTTTTTACCACCACTGTTGCTTGATGTAATGTTAAGACTGCATGAGGCGTGGAAGCCAATCTGATCCCCCATTAAGAGGCTAAATGTTTAATGGGAGGTCACTCTCCGTGGTCTGCCCTCTGACACAGATGACCTGGGCAATGGAAGACTCATGGACGATCTGGTGCAGCATGATCTTTTATCACAGCTACCAACAAAAGGCTAGGTGTTAGCAAGATGCCCACCGACTCACCTTGATAAAAGGCACGGTGTCTCCAAAATACACACAAATACAGATCAGGGTTATCTCTGACAGAGCAGTGTGGGACTATTTAAACACTGTTCTTGGTCAGTCTTTCTGGTTTAATGTAGTTATTTAACGTTGAATTGGAAAAATAAATAAGTAAATAAACAAGGCGTCACTGCCAGTTGTTAACTGATGTTCAGTAGGGAGTGCAACTTTCCATGATGGTCCAATTTTATTTAAGCCACAGTGATACAACTATCATTTTGAGCACAACATTGTTCAATGAAAAAAAAGCCTGGGCCCTATATATATATATATATATATATATATATATATATATATATATATAGGCTATATATAAAGCACACTCATTGACAAACACATTATTGCTCCCAGTCAACCTGGGAACCGACGGTTATGTGGTTTGACTCCTTGAACTGCTGATTGGACATCACTTTGAGGTTACGTTTAATTTCCTTCTGTTTGGAGTTGTCGCCCCCTCCATCCTCCCTCCTCTTTATACGGCTGGATCCTGTGTTAAAGAGGCCAGATGTCAAGTGGTGTTAAACGAAGAACAAACTGATGCGTTGGCTCTGCCTGGATGCTGCTCCTTGTAAAATATTGGCAGCTGCTTGAGAGTGTGTGAATATTTAATGAGGATGGGATCTGGGGCTGTCAGGGGAAGGGGTGGTGGGGGCATCCCCAGTGGTCCAGCCCAAGTGATGGATGGAGAGCTTTAAAATATTATCTGAACAGCAGCTTAAGTATCATAATGGATATTACCACGTCGTTAACTTTCATTCCTTTGCTTTAATGCTCTATAGACCGACAAGTAGGCTTCTGCGCATGCCTGCACATATGCTACTGTGGTCGCCCCGTATATACACACATGCTCGCACAGGCTCTAGTTAACCTCTACACACTCCCAATTGCTCTCTTAACTCAGCCCAGATGGCATTGTGGGCTGTGGCGGGCACTGGCCTCTATATTGGCTACAATTAATATGCTGCACAAATTCCCAACCCCTTGTAATTCTTTACCCTGGCTCTACGGGCTTTTTCAACTCGTACGACCACAGCTAAGCACCTCATTATCAGCTTATCCTGGCCCTTGAAGGAGGCTATCATCTGTCGCGGTGTGTCCCGGAGGTAGTGGGGTGGTTAAAGTTGACATTGGCATTGCTGCTGCGGTTTCTGAGGGCCCCTGGGAAGGTTGAAGCCGGCCCACTGACCAGACGAGCGTTCCCCTGGCTGTGGTAAAGTTGGTAGAAACACTTGCCTCACCTCTTTGCTTACGGTTACGGGCACCTCAACCCCCCGTGCTGGGGTTGGGATGGCCCATGTGTGCTGACTTACACAAGCTATTGGGGTTAATATTAGCCACTCAAATGCCCCTCTGATGGGACCTCATGGGCAAAAACCATGTGTGAAAGTGTCCCATGTGGGTGACCCTTCAGATGAAAACAGTAAGGGCCTTGTCTGCTACCAGGGTGCCCCTATGTTCTTGATGTTGGCTCTAAGGTCAAACCAGAGGGGCACCTGAGCCGCTCAAATTCCCCATGTATGACCAACAAGTTAAATAAACTGGTTTAAATAAAGATTGTAATTTTACTACCTCGGGGGGTAGTAAGATTCCCGACACAATCAGTTCCGCCTCTCTGTATAAATGCGGCCAGCCTGTTGTTGCGGAACAGGGGGGCGTTTGACGTTCCATAGCCTACGTTCTAAACATGCGACCATGTTAGCAGTTGAAGGACGTGTATTTAACATTAACCACGGCGGCCTGATGTCCCGTAAAAATCACCAAATAAAAGGAACGGCGTATAATCTAGCTGGTCATAAGGTCCGCTGCTCAATCCAAACCCCCACGCTTCATTTTGCAGAGTGTATGAGTCTATTTCTGCCCAGGGGAAGTTGTACAATGGGAAAGCTAGGCTAAGCTAGGCTAGGCTAAGCTAGGCTGCGACCGGATCGCCGCCGCTATTATTATCCTAAGTCTGAGCGTATATCCACACTTTATTTCTGTCTACAATAACGTGACTTCACACACTGTGTGTATGTCTATGTGTATGTGTATGTCTGATTGGCAGATCACTGCCCTTACAAAGAGACTAGCTCACAGCCAACCTGTCACACAAACACACACACACAGACACAGACACAGACACAGAGGTGAAGCAGTGAGCTGCGGAGTGATTTTTGTCAGTTTGGTTAACAGTCCCAGAGATGTTGGACTCAGCGCGTAGCGAGATCAACTGGCACATCGTGGGGACAGTAACATACGGCCCTCTTACTGCAAGCTCCAGCACTTCTGCTCTCAATTCACCGGCCAGTGTTGTTGTTGTAAAGCAGCTGACCGGCGCGGCGCTAAATGTTTACGTCACACCTGACGCTGTTTACAAGCACCTCTTTCATTCCGGAGCGCTGTGTAAAAGGGGCTACTGATGCGCCAGCAGGCCGGCGTTGCCTGGTTCTGTGTAAATAACACAGAAGCAAGCAGCGCCAGCAGGCCGGCGTTGCCTGGTTCTGTGTAAATAACACAGAAGCAGGCAAGGACGGCAAATTGGTGTGATGTTGTTCCGTCAATATGCCGCAATCTCTGTGTAAAAGGGGCTACTGTAACATCTGATGAGTATCTGTCCATGCAGGGCTCCACTGGCACATCCGGGGCGGCAGTGTCGGGTGGGTAGGGAGATCGCCTCTGGAGTGCATGGTCGGTTCCAACCCCCGCCTACCCGCCTCATGTCGAAGTGTCCCTGGGCAAGACACTGAACCCCACATTGCTCCCGATGGTTCAGAAGGCGCCTTGCATGGCAGCTACTGCCATCGGTGTATGAGTGTGTGTATGAATGGGTGAATGTGGTAAGAAATGTAAAGCGCTTTGGGGCTGAGAAAATCGTCTAAAAAGTGCTGTATAAGTCAAGTCCATATACCATTTACATATGTGTGCTGCTGTTGTCTGGTGGAGTGCTGTAATCTTTGGAGCCACATAAAGTGCTTGTAATGGCGTCCGGAAAGGAACACGAGAGTCGAGGATATATTGAGAAATTGTGTCTTTTGGATTAATTTGTCCCACTAATTACACATGTGACTTAATAAGAGATTTTTACGCTTTGCAACACCGAATATTGTCAAGTTTTATGTGACTCTTGATGCCTTCAAAACCCAGAGATGATCCATCAGGAGGTTACTAAAGTACACTCATGTAAACCAACATAATGGGATGTGTTGCTTTTTATAAAAATTATAAGATACCAGAGGGAGCAGAAAGCTTTAAGCTTTATGTTTTTCTATTTCTCTTCGTGACACAAATAATAATTTTTCTATTTGTCTTTGGCTGCAACTGTGGAGAATTGGTTGGTACTGCATGGGTCTGAAAGGGAGGACATTAGTGTTGGGAAAGTTCACTTTCTACGTGAACTAGTTCAAAGTTCAGCTCACACAATTTAAAATGAACTAGTTCAGTTCATAGTTCATAATTCAAAATGTTGAACTAAGTTCACAGTCCAAAAATGAACTATTACATCGTTTTTTTTTTCAATATGTTGCTGCAAGATATTTTTTTCAAAATGATTGCCACAGCCCATATAGAACCACAGACAGCAATTATTGTATCAGCTTTAACACTGAAATTATGAGTCAGATTTAATCTTCGATTTTGAATCCTTATCCAAGCAGGGTTTACATTAGCATTGAGGGGACAGCCCTCAGAATACTGGCATTTACCCATTATTGCTTTAACGCTTTGTTGCTGCCCATTCAGTCCACACTAGAAGCCAGCTGCAGCTTTCACCCCAGTATACTGTATTCTCAAAAATATGAGGAAAAACTTGAATGTTTGAATGGTCTTTTTGATGAGGAATTGTTCAAACAAAAACAGGACAGTAGTCCTTAAGGTGCAAACGCTTTTCTATTTTAATAATTTTTCAAACCTGGAAACAATTCACATCAAATTCCATTTCAGTCCATACTAAAAAGGAGCCTAAAGAAAGCATTACTGGAAAAATATGCCTTCATTTTTGTGCCTCCATGCTTTGCATTTTGATGGGTGTTTTGTCCCCCCAACGGAACCTTGAAGGCAGCGCTGCCCCCCGCGGTTAGGGTTAGGGTTAGGGTTAGGGATAGGGCATGGGCATAGGGCCTTCCAGGCAGATTAGCCTTGCAGGCTATGTTGGGGGCACAAAAAAACCATCAAGCATTTTGATGACGCGTGCGACTCTGTGGTGGCTGGTGTGGCCAGATTGGGTGTTTTTCTGCTACATATTAAGGCCTGTTTACTCTGTGTTTTAGCGCGGTTTTCTATGGAAATCTGGCACTCTCTTGAACAATGAACTGAGCGCCATCCACAAACGCCAGAATGAACACGTTCACAATAACGTTCATCAGGCAGAAAACAGTCCGTTCAGTTCACGCGTGCCCTAAATATGAACAAGTTCATGAACGATCGTTCATTGAACACATTCAGACACAACACTGGAGGACATCCCGTGCACACCGCCGCCACGCGCTTTTCTTTCTGGTTCCAGCATCCATTGCTAACAATATTTTTCCTGAATTAGAAACCCTTTCCTTTTTTCTTTTCTTTTTAACTTTAGAAGCCTATATACTGTAACACAGCAGCACACCCTTAGCAGAGGCCTGAGCCCATTCCAAATAAATATTGTTTTTCCTCTTCTATCAGCTACTTCAATCCTCTTCTATTTTCCAGTCTTAAGAAATTGCATTATCTCATTGGACCATCAGACCTGTGACAGTGAGGCGTTGTGGGTTTGATCCTGGCCGTGCCTGAGTTGATCCCTGTCCACTTGGATATCCAAGCCTGAAAACCTACGTTCTACTCTGACTGTTTATTTTATTTTACACAGACCTCCGTTTCTTACTCTATGGCCAATTCATAGTGGCTCTCAGTTGACGCTAGCTGACCAATGATGATTTCTCTACCCGACCTGACTGAGCATTATAGTCTTGGCCTTTGAACCTCTCCCGCTTTTCACCAGTTGTTTTCTGACTTGTGAAAAAAAGTGCACTCATCCTTTGCCTGTTGAACTCTAACTCATAAACTCTCCATCAATTCAAAGGCTTCTTGCTGTGTGTCTTCTGTTTGGCAACAGCACCATACTCACGATTTAAAGTAAACTTTAAGGACTGCATAAACTCACAAAGCAGCTAGCTGGAGTGACATTTGCTACTCATTGAGCCCAACAGCTATAGATATGATGGCTTTTATATTAGAAGTCTGAGGTAGGATATATGAATTTGAGTGTTCATTTGAAAAGGTAAATGTGCCCTGTATATTTGCACCTGCTTTGTGCAGCACCTTTTGAGTACATATTTGAATTCAGAGGCTATTTGTGGTGAAATTAAGAATTACTACCTTCACTCTCTTTCTCACAGAAATGGAGGTTGCTCTAAATAAGTGCAGACATTCCCTGCCTTCCAATCCCCATACTTCCCTACTATTTAGTATTCAAGAAAAAGATTTATAATGTCCCAATACATGCACGTCAATTGTAGACTAGTATGATAAAATATATAAATGCCCAACTAACTCCAATAGCATTTTGGAGTATTCGTCTTTATTTTTGACATTTCTCGACATAATGAAAAAAAAATCTTCCTTATATAATTATTTTTCTCTCCTTTGGCCCTAAAACTCTTCTGTACTTTAGTATGTAGTGAAGTTAAAAGAAAGAGTATGTGATTTGGAACACAGGGATTATTTCCCCAGTGAGCTGCTGGAATTAAGCAGCTCACAAATGTCTTCCAAATGATTGATTGGGCAATTATATCTGCATGGTGGACATTTGGCTAATATTTCTGTTGTCATCATAATAATGGACAGCACGCGCACACAGCTTAAGCCTCTTATTACGAGTGCTCATTTTAAATGTATATGGTTCTGAAGGTGTAGCGCTGGCTGCTGCTTCTATAATGTGATGTAAAGCCTCTTGTTACTGAAAAACCCACTCAGTGTTTACCCCTGTATTACGGTTCTTACATATGCGTTTGAATTTGAAAACCTTTATGCCGCTGCTAAGAAGGATGCTTGGCACACGTGGGGGCTGAAAAGAATAAGAAGGAATAAGAAGACAGAGCGGCTTAGAGAAAAGGGGAAGTAAACCATGGCACTGGAAGGAAGGGATCAAGTGTTCCACAGGGCATGTGAATCAAAGCCTTGTCTTCTCTCCTCCGCACAGAGAGAGAGACAGACAGAGAGAGAGACAGAGAGAGAGAGAGAGAGAGAGAGAGAGAGAGAGAGAGAGAGACACACAGAGATACAGAGAGAGAGAGACAAGGAGATAGGTGTGAGCTGTAATTAAGTCGAGTGGGCGAAGACATTGCAGATGTGAAAGTGTGAATGCTGATTTTTTTGTGCTAACTAACAGCTACTTTTTGGCTTGTTTATTTCGCGGCATTTTTTTCCCCCACAGTTGGCTTTCAGAGTGCATATGCGCTGTGCATTGAACTTAGCAACAGTGCCAGGTGCTCTTGCTGTGCCTGCAGTGAAGGGGAGAATTATCTGGGCTAAAATGCATTAAAAACATCACATAGAGTTCCTTTGACAACCTGTGTAAGACATATGACAACAGGGAAAGACTGATTACAGTTTTTTTCATTCGCTAACCCACAGTGGGCACAACTGGAGCTCAATGTGCAAAACTCTAACTACAGTCTGCGCTACCAGCTAACAGTCACTGGAGCTGAACAGTTCACTTCACCTGCAAAACAGGCTACACTATGAACAGTCCTCATTGACATAACACACACACTGTCACTCAGAACACACTCAGACATCAAACTTGGCATAACTTTTGAATAATTTGAGTTACTTCACACAAATTATGTAATATTTTCTTTGAGGAAAGAGTGAAATTCTTTCAAATGAAATAGAAATGAAATATTTTATAACATGCCCGTCTTTTCAGGTAAACAAAAATAAATGAAAATCAGAAGTTTGCTTCAATAGATACATCTTTTTATTTTATATTTTATTGATAACATTTCCAAATGCAGTATTTATCTGTGCAAATATTCTTTAATTGTAATACAGAAATCAATTTCTGTAATGTTGTCATTTACTGTAATTGTGTGTTTGCTGGAAAATTCGTATTACAGATGCAACTTTAGATCTTTGCACCCTCTACCCTGCCTCTCAATGAGAGACCTTTCAGTGTTGCCCTTACTGTATTTCATCAGAAATTACAGCTCTATATCTTAAAAGTATTGTTGAGCTTTCCCTATATACTGTTTATATGTTCACTAACAAGTCTAAAACAAGACACCTTCTTAGTGTTTCAGTTGAAATTGCAATCCGCAGTGTTTGAAATGCACTAAGCTGAAATCCCTTCTGTTTTGAATGTATGGTTTACAGTTGTGGCAGCAGTGTGTTAGCATTTGAACAAAGTGCTGGAAATGCACAGTGTTGTGCAGGTTGCGGTTAAGCCATGAGATAAGTGTGTAGAGTTTTAAAAATTGTGTTTTAGCAATGAGAAACGATCTAGAGTTTGGTCCACATGAACTGCTGCTGTGCATAGTGTAGTTAGAGTTTTGCACATGTCGCTCCAGTTGTGTCCACTGTGGTTTAGCGATCGAACAAAAAAAACTGTAATCATGGCATCGAGTACCTGAACAATACACTGGAACGATCGCATCTGTAGGAAGATAATGCTTTACATGAAGGCCAAATATATGATTCAGAACATAAACATTAGCACGTCCACTAGAAAGCCCTGATAAGATTACCTTTCAACTGTACTATGTTCAGCACATTACTGGATAAGTATATTGAAGGGATCCTTATCTTTCACTCATGAATGCCTCATGAATATTGACTGTTGAACCTTTTCTTTATCTATTAATTATCTTTGTCATTCTCAAAAAGGAAGCATCACAAGTTCACATTCCGTTGTGTAAAGTAAATGTGATTTTCGACACTCTTTTTACACTCTAAAGTTCTGTACATTCACACATTTCTGGTACTTCCACTTTGTTCAAGTTTATCTTTTTAATGCTACTTTAAGCTATTCAACAGTGTTCCAAATATACAGTTAGAGTTGGAACGATGCTGCTAGTCCATTCATCAGTTAGCCAAGTCAACCATCAAGCGAACCTGTCATAACCTGTCTTATTCTAATCAGCTGAATATCTTTGTTCTTTGGACTGTAACCTGGACAAATCAAGACACTTGAGCACATTCCCTTGGACTGCTTCTCTGGTGTTTTATAATATACATGACTCATTGTAGGAGAGGGTTGGCAGGTTAAGCGGTTGAGTTCGCTTCACCGGCTACAACAATGAAATCCTACTTACATATTGATATATCATCAGTCATAACAATGCATTAATACATAATAGCAAAACACCCACAAGGGCAATATGAGTCATTGAAAACATTATATTTTTACATTTCACTTGAAGTGATATTTTTATATTACAGTGCTGCCACTTTAACTTGAAGAACTGTCACTGGTGGCTGAAATCTAATCCTTATCAGATATTTGTAACAGTAAAATGCTGCATGCTGAAGTTTAACCCTCTTTGTGCCAGGTCTGCAGGAGCCCACTGTGAGCACAAGCAGGGAGGTGTGCTGCAGTGTAGGCACGGGGCAGCAGCAGAGGAGTTAGGGCCTATGGAGCTGTGTGGGAGACAGAGTAGGGGAAAAAGGGGACGGTTGTCATCTGAACCCCTGCATCGCATCGATTTGTATTCTACCCCATACAGTGTGAAAGAATACATGATAACAATGTACTGAGCGTTCTCTTCTTGCGGCTGACTAGTGCAGAGAACAGCAGGCTTAGTACATGACATAGTCTGCAGCCGATACCAAGCACAGGAAGAAAGTCACCGATACATAACCCTCACAGTCTGTTTCATTTGTGGCTTCGCATGACCGCGTTAAGTCCGCCCGGAGCAATTCAAAAGAGTTGGTTTTATTTTTAACATTTGATTGCATGGTAATCGACATGAAAGCCGTCGGGCGGCCGCGGGTGGCTGTCGTGACATCATGCAAATCAGGCGAGTTGTGTAAATCCATGCGCGTCCATTAACCGTCGCTGCAGTGGTCCAGCAGACGATTGCGGGCGACTCTTGTCATGCTCTGCGTTTGGGTTTCAAGTCAAGTCAAACCTTTTGAAAATCATCACATCTTTATAGAGGCCGTTGGTTAATTGCGTGACTTCTAATTTGGCAAAAGGAAAAGTGAATTTAAGCGTGGCGACGGCTGCAATCTCCAATATGAATACATCACCGCTAAACAGAGATATAAAGCTTTCAAGTCATGCATTTAGGTCAGTTCCAGGAAATGAATATTCCTCTGTTGCAGGGGGATAAAAAAGACTTGACATCCACTTAAAACGGCTTTCAACATGAAGGGGAGAAGTGTCTCCTCCAGCACTCTAGATTAAATTCTCCTATGTAACAGCAGTTGAGTGTATCCGTCACACGCACGCACACACGCACGCACACACGCACGCACACACGCACACACACACACACACACACACCCTCTCCCTTAATTTCAACTTCATCAGTGAACAGGCCCCAGTGCCCTCAATGTAGGTACCAATGAAAAATCCACCGTCTCCTTAATTAGCGTGATTGGAGCCTCATCGGACAAGGTCTGTTTTTATTCATCAGCCTCCATTCACACAGCCCTCCCCTCATGGCATCTCTAACAATAGCATTAACTGCCTAAGCAGTTCTGATAGGTTCCAGAGCGAAGCACAAGATTGCGAGAGACGGAGCCCTGTAATAGATGTCTCTGTGGAGGAGGGGTGTGTGCGTGTGTGCGCGCGTGTGTGTGTGCATGTATGTGTGTGTGTTTGTAAAGATTAAATGAGAAAGGTGAGAGACTGCGCTAATGAGAAGTATCTGCTCTGTTCACATTGTGAATCTCTTTTTTCCTCCAAAATAAACTAGCTGTCAGATCATTTATCCACCGTCTCCACACTGACAAAGGGTGAAGTATATCTCTTAGCGAAAGCCTTCTTCTGTCTATCTGTTTTTCTGTCTGTCTTGTTGGTAGATAATGCAGTCACCTCTTTGATCTGGTTGTACATGTACCAGCTCCTTTACTGCAGTGTTGCCTAGATACTGTACTTCAGGAACAAAAGTGTGGAGACACAGATTTTTTTTCTAAACAGCCAACTTGCTTTCATTCAAAGCACTTCAAGTAATCAATGACCTTCATCAACCTCTATCACCAACTGTTGCAAATTATTTTCCAATTCTATGGTGCCACTCATTTGGCATGGCGTGTGTCCTATTAGACCCCATCAACTTGCTTTGTGCAAATCCATTGAATACCCTCTTTAAAGATACTACAAGATGTCAAAGAGCCTTATTGGCTATATAGAAAGTAGACTGGCCTGGGCCGGGCCCAGAGTCACACTCAGGGACCGGAACAGGAAATGCCCTGCAGTGACATTCTTTTCATATGCTCCCGACCCAACCGTAGAACAACTGAGGTCAATCCAACTTGATTTGTCTGATGGCCTTATAACACAGTCAATACATCTAAAAGATACACGGTTTATGATTTCTTGTGTTTAGGTGAGCATTTATTTTGTACTGAAAAACTGGGATAACTAAAAATGGGTTTTCAAAAGTAGGCTATATCTGCATCTTGAATTAAAGGTGAAGTAAGCGATTTATTTATGTGAATATAATTGTTAAATCGCTCTTTATTCATACAGTGATCACTTATATAGTGTGCGTGTTTCATATAGCCGATCTCTCAGTCACCCGCTCTGCATGTAATTTTTTCGGGGATCCCACTACTGATAACCAATCAGAAGAGAGAACGCTACAAACCGGCACCCGTCTCACTGCCGGTGCACGTGCAGAGCGACAGATGGGTGAATGTGTATGTGCCTACAATGGCGGAGCAGGTAAAAATCCCTTCGTTTTGATGGTTTTTATCATGTTTTATCACACTTATGGATCTGAGATGATGCTAGATAACTTGCTGCTTGAAGACAGCAGTGCATTAATGCGGTGACGTGGGGATGAGGGAGGGGACTGCTAACTGCAGTCACTGACAGGAAGTTAGCTAAACTGACCATTCCGCTTACTGAACCTTTAAATGTATTTGTTGATATTTTAATTGCTAGAATTGGTAGAAAAAGATTTCTGAGAAATTGTAACTTTAAATTCAGTTTCTGTATGCTCAAAAATGTCAGATTTGATAGTAAAAATCATTTGTTTCTGAGGATTCTGTCAAATGTTCTGGTGACGGTGGAAGTTTTTTTGGTGCGAGTGGTCGCCATCTTGTAACATGGCGGCCAGCTTGGATTTTCAAATGGCTAATTTTTTCCCCCCACAAACCTTGGCATTCAAAGTTTGGTGCTTGTATTACAATTTGAAATATTGTTTCACCTATCCCCTGCACTATAAGATTAGTGCAGAATGCAGTTGGATTAGATAGATGGATAGATAGATAGATAGATAGATAGATAGATAGATAGATAGATAGATAGATAGATAGATAGATAGATAGATAGATAGATAGATAGATAGAAAGAAAGAAAGAAAGAAAGAAAGAAAGAAAGAAAGAAAGAAAGAAAGAAAGAAAGAAACATGGATGTCCTTAACACATTCCATCCTCATTTAGTGGAGGTTCGTTGTAAGGTTTGTCTCAGGTTAGACAGCCGTATAGCCATTTCCAGAAGCACTTACTGTCTTGTTAAGGTCACAAGAGGACAGCGGTTCAGTCCATCAGTCATAGCCTGTGTCTGATATCTCCAGTCAAATCCCCACATCCTGATAAATGATGATGAATGACTGCAGCTGTAGAATGGACAAATACATTTTGATTGATCTCTCACTCCTTGCAGGTTATCACGGTTGGCAGTCTCAATAAAAATCCACCGCAGCCCTGTGTGTGTTTTCATTTAGTCACTGTCTGGTCAGTGATGGAATTATACTGGGGCTGTAGAGTGATGCATCGCTCCTATGATGTACTAATCCAACAGCTGTGGTGCGTCAAACAGTTGCAGGTTCACAATTAAATGTTTGTATAACAGACAAAGAATGAAAAATCAGTAAGATACCCTTTTGGTCAGATTTATAAGAAACCTGTGTATTGATGGTTCTCTGTGGCCATATTGTTGCATAGTCCTCAGTGAGTAGAAAAGGATTGATTGCCAATGCTGCATTAGTTAGGTCTTCCCTTACGCACAACCAGGATTATAAAAGATGAATCTTAATATTTTTTACTTTTTTGTACTTTTTGTCAGAGAAATGTGTACAAGATAACATTACATTTTAGAATCATACAAAATGTTTTCGAACCACACATATTGGAATGGAATATGTTATTTTTAATTTTTCATTAAATGCAGTGGTCTTGGACACATTCAGATAAAGATCTCAGCCTCTGGCTTTTTGCTTTGAAATAAAAACTATTTAGTGTACAGCAATTGTATTTAAATCCTCTTTACAACCATCTTCACAGACAAAGATTTAAAAAATGAGTGGATAAAATAATGCATCCAGTACAAAGACAAAGAATTATTCACTATAATAATTGCTCACACCAAGGCCATTGATTAATTGTGAGATTATGTTCACTACAACTGCCATGCACAGTATGTATTATTGACTTGCAACGTAATTGGATAACAAACCTTTTTCTCAGGTGCGCCGAGATCGTTTTCCGGCATGTGGAAGTGCCACGGCGACCACTGCCATACCATGGCTTGAGCCGTTCAGTAACGGTAAATGCCAGTCCAAAAGTGGTATTCTGCGACCGGCACGCCCCGCCTCCCCCCTATAATTTCACGACAGGTATTGCCTTTACGGCAGAGGCAGGTAAAGCTAAATATAGTTGGTCTTTATTGACACTATATCACAATATAACGCCGTAAATAAATGGATTTATTCATGTCTCTGGTCCTTTCCGTTGTAAGGATATGTGCGATCTGTTTGTTGTTGCTTTTGAAATGACAGATGCTTTATAAAACAGTCGGACTTGCTCCGGTCATGGTAGTTAGCCTAGCCTCCTGAGCAGGTCGATAACAGAGAATTAGCCCTGACTACAGAGGCAGGTTGCTATATATAGCAGGGGGTGACACTTTCGTCAAGTGCTCGCTTAGCTCAGCGGGTAGGGAGTTCATTTATGAAACAGTAGACCCGAGTTTGCGTCCCGCCCGGGTTGTTTCTTTGCATCTCTTGACTAGACATTTAGATTTTTTTCACTATATTTTATCAAGGTAGGTCTACAGGTTCCTATCGTTTAACACTGATTCAGTGTCATAAACCTTTTTGTACTATTTGTGTGACACTGTCACCTGCCATTTATACTAATAATAATACATTTAATCAATAGGCGCCTTTCAAGACACCCAAGGTCACCTTACAAAGCATAAAATTGTCATAAAATCATTAAAAACACGACATTGTGGAAAAACAAAACAACAAAACAAAATGATATAAATATGATAACTTCTACATATTTGGTCCAAAAACTTCAGAATCAATCAAGGATGCACACCTTCGGGATGAAAGGCGTGATTGCTGAGGTCAGCCTTATCAAAGTGTTTGCTTAGATAATTTTTAATCAGTAAATTCAGACATAGTAATGTGTTGTTTCTAATCACCATAGAATTTCCGACTCATGAAAGAAGACCCAGCCTGCCCACCACATTCACCATCGCCCCCTCCACTCCCAACCATCCTCCATAAATAAAGTGTCCTAAACTCCAGCTATCGCCTGTGTCTGTGTTCCATTTCCTACTGTCACCTGCCATTTATACTGGCACATACCATTTTTCCACTGACATGCCACTTTTGTAAAATGGTACTACCATTTCAGAATGGCACCTCCACTGACATGCCACTAATATTAATGGTATGTACCATTCCATACTGGCACCTACAGTTTTTCCACTGACATGCCACTCATATCCTGTGGTATTTGCCAGTTCATACTGGCAAATACCACTCAATTCAGCTGCAGAATCATTTTGATAACAAAATATATATGATTGGCAATACATGATGGAAGCATAAATTAACAATGTCAAAAGTGTGAAAGCTAAAATTCAAGTAAAATAAGTCAGAAATAATTGAATGAAGATGTGTGTAAACCGATCTGTGTAAAATTGCAATCAAATATATGAATAGAAAAAGGTTAAATTTAACTTAAAAATTTCAAAATGTACCCAAATGCAGAACACAGACACAGGAGATAGCTGGAGTTTAGGACACTTTATTTATGGAGGATGGTTGGGAGTGGAGGGGGCGATGGTGAATATGGTGGGCAGGCTGGGTCTTCTTTCATGAGTCGGAAATTCTATGGTGATTAGAAACAACACATTACTATGTCTGAATTTACTGATTAAAAATTATCTAAGCAAACACTGACCTCAGCAAGGCTGACCTCAGCAATCACGCCTTTCATCCCGAAGGTGTGCATCCTTGATTGATTCTGAAGTTTTTGGACCAAATATGTAGAAGTTATCATATTTATATCATTTTGTTTTGTTGTTTTGTTTAAGTTAAGTTAAGTTAAGTTAAGTTAAGTTAAATTAAGTTAAGTTAAGTTAAGTTAAGTTACTTTATTAGTCAATGGTTGGTTACATTGAAAGTTGTCTTTTCGCATATCCCCTCTCAAGTTACCACACTTCGGAGGGGGTCAGAGCGCAGGGTCAGCCGCAGTACAGCGCCCCTGGAGCAGTTTGGGGTTAAGTGTCTTGCTCAAGGACACAATGGTAGAGATGGTGGGCACCGTAGACGTAATACCAGCCTCTGCTAGTTTTACAACTAACACCCTCCTGTCCGGTGCCGGGGATCGAACCAGCGACCTCACGGTTACTGGTCGGCCACCTTTCCTCTAGGCCATCTTACCACCCCCTTTTTTTTTTTTTTTTTTTTTTAAAGTTAAGTTTTCCACAATGTCGTGTTTTTAATGATTTTATGACAATTTTATGCTTTGTAAGGTGACCTTTGGTGTCTTGAAAGGCGCCTATTGATTAAATGTATTATTATTAGTATAAATGGCAGGTGACAGTGTCACACAAATAGTACAAAAAGGTTTATGACACTGAATCAGTGTTAAACGATAGGAACCTGTAGACCTACCTTGATAAAATATAGAGAAAAAAATCTAAATGTCTAGTCAAGAGATGCAAAGAAACAACCCGGGCGGGACGCAAACTCGGGTCTACTGTTTCATAAATGAACTCCCTACCCGCTGAGCTAAGCGAGCACTTGACGAAAGTGTCACCCCCTGCTATATATAGCAACCTGCCTCTGTAGTCAGGGCTAATTCTCTGTTATCGATCTGCTCAGGAGGCTAGGCTAACTACCGTGAACGGAGCAAGTCCGACTGTTTTATAAAGCATCTGTCATTTCAAAAGCAACAACAAACAGATCGCACATATCCTTACAACGGAAAGGACCAGAGACATGAATAAATCCATTTATTTACGGCGTTATGTTGTGATATAGTGTCAATAAAGACCAACTATATTTAGCTTTACCTGCCTCTGCCGTAAAGGCAATACCTGTCGTGAAATTATAGGGGGGAGGCGGGGCGTGCCGGTCGCAGAATACCACTTTTGGACTGGCATTACCGTTACTGAACGGCTCAAGCCATGGTATGGCAGTGGTCGCCGTGGCACTTCCACATGCCGGAAAACGATCTCGGTGTCTCTCCTTTTTTTAGTGTTGCATTGTATCTTTCACATTTATTCCCATTATGAAAAACTGTACTGGATCTGCATTAAAGGCCTACTTCACCGGTTGGAATATGAAGGTGTATTGAACTCGGAGATCCTATGAAGTATAAATGTGCAAAAAAAAATTAAATCGGATCATCCTAGCCTGAGAAAAGGCAGAAAGAGTGTTTTATGGTCTCACTGTCTAACCCTACATTTCTCTTTCTGTGATGTCACCGGTGAAGTAGGCCTTTTATTTTGCCTGCTGTATGTGTGAGGTGCACATACAGTATTCTCTGTATGAGGATGTAAGAAAAAACGGCTTTTACAAATAGTATGATGATGGAAATGCTGTCAAACTGGACTGTTAGAGCTCAAACATTTCAGTGAGAAATACCAAATGCAAACAGAACTCTTGTTTGTTTACTGGAAAACTCCACAAGGCAGCTTTAATATGGGGAAGACATGTTTGTTTGTGTGATTGCATTATGTTTACATCTAGCCTTTGGTGCCCGTCAATCACTTCTAGTTGGCATAATGATGCCCTCAATGCAATTTAAGATTGGAAAATAATACAATTTGCTATATGATATGTTTCTGCCATATAATGGTCAAGTTTATAGACATCCAAGTATTGGCTCCATCTGACCTTGGTCTGAATACTGCATATCGATTTTGATATTTTTGTCAATCCAAACCCTATTAGTGTTGTTTTGCTGCTATAACACAGACACATGCGTATCCTCCTTAGCCTTCCCATGTACTGTGTCCTGTCTCCTTAGTACGTCGTATGAGAATGCAGTGGCTGTTATTAATGGCCCATGGAGAAGTATAGTGTTGGGATGTTACCTCTGCTTGCTCACTATTGATGAGCTGTACAGCTGTGCCTCCCCCCCCCACCACCACCATACACACACACACACACCCCACCCCCCCATACAGACACCTCCTCCACCCCCCCATGTAAGTAAACGTGTCAGCTCTGATGCATTGCCTGCTCACACTCAAATGCAAATCACACAGCAGCAGCTTTATCTCAAACCAAACAAGAGAGGCGGCAGAACATGGCGGATTCTCGGTCCCAAGAGAGCTGCAGTATCTGAGGGGCTGTGATTAGAAGGAGTGCTGCTGCCTATGCAGTGTTAGGTGGTCTGTCTGTCTGTCTGCGGAATCTGCCCCAATGCAATGGGAAATAAGCTGAATGGATTCTGCCGCATTATCGACACAGGAAGAAATTTCCTTTTCTCTTGCTCAGGTT
This sequence comes from Ammodytes marinus, assembly GCF_949987685.1. Taxonomy (NCBI): domain Eukaryota; kingdom Metazoa; phylum Chordata; class Actinopteri; order Uranoscopiformes; family Ammodytidae; genus Ammodytes; species Ammodytes marinus. The sequence continues at coordinate 27,120,421 of NC_137221.1, forward strand.
TCACTCAGTCAAGTTAAAGGTTTAAAAAAAAAACGTAAGAGTAGATTAGCAGAAAGAATGGCACTCCGTGTCTGAAGGGAATAAATTAATCGTTATTAAAATAGTAATTTAGGAGAAGTAGTCCCAAACTTTAATTCAAACTTCCTAAGAGGAACTTTCAAATGTTTATGAAACATACATTTTTCCTCTAATTTTCCTATGTTACAGCAAACGAGACCATCAGTGAACATTTTTATTTATTCTTTTACATATTTATTATTATATGCATAAGACCAAACGATTTACGGCAGGCAGACCAGAACGTCTTGTGTTGATGAATGTTACTAATTCAAAGTGTACTTTGCGTCAACCTCGTCGTATTATCAAATTAATCTGACATGGTTTCTTGGAAAACAATAGCGCTTTTGTCCAAAGGGGCCGCCAAAATCAACCAAAACTAAGAGTTCCTCCTAGCCACTTTAAAGGTGCCAACACACTGCACTCCGCGGCGCGGCGAACGCAGGTTCCACGCCACGTGATCATATTGGGTCATATTGTGTCCGCCGCCCAACCAGAGTAGCCTTCTCTACTCTGGGGATATGCTGGCGCTGGTGGTAACCGGTGCTGAGAGCACCAGTCTGCTGTGCTGATTTACCCAAGCTAACCGGTGCTAACTTGGTTCATAAAGCAAAACTGATAACTGTACACAGCAGGCAACAGACACAGAGGCTATTCACAGAACTTATGGAGCAAACTGTGACTATTATGTTTTCATCCATCTTAATTTCCTCTGTCCGTCGTCCCGAAGTGAGTGACGTCGGGAGGAGCTCAACGCTGATTGGCTATCGCGGCGCGGCCGGCGGGAAAAAGTTCAATATTTTCAACTCCATTTGCGCGGCGGCACGCAAAATACATTGACTTTCTATGTAAACTCGCCACGCGGCGGTGTGCAGTGTGTTGGCACCTTAAGAAAGAAAACAGCATTTTCCCTTTGAAATATCAGGAAAGACAGAGGGCTATAGCAATCAACTTGATCATGAGAGAGGCAGTCCAAGCCAAGGGTATGTTTTTAATGGAGGTTTCAGTGTCATTTACACAGTACATGTTCTTCAAATGAGCAGTGGAAAGGGCAATCTCTCAGACTGGCAGCTGTCCATATAGTACACTGGCTGGAATTTATATTGGTTGCCTCTTACGCCCATGCACTATGTCAACACTGTTGTACCTGTGAGAGTAATTGCAAATGACTGTCCTTGTTAAATCTGTGTTTAGGTTTAAGCCCATCTGAGAACTGCAGTGGATCATGGGGAACAATAGACCCCTGTCCTCATCCCAGACGTCTTTGATTACCTCTTGCTTCTTTTTATACTGTAAAGCTTTTAGAGACAAAGGAAACAAAAAACTATTTTCCACCCATCACCAACATGCTATACACCCTCGGCATTGCTCTCTCTCTCTCTCTCTCTCTCTCTCTCTCTCTCTCTCTCTCTGCTTTGTCTTCTTTTGAAGGGCTCTTCACCCTGCCCACGGTTTCTGTCTCTCCCGCTCTAATTTATTTCTCCTTCTCCAGGATAAATGCTATGTAAGAGGCTTGTGTTTTCCTCTTCCTCTCCATCACAGTGTATTTATGATGCGCCTGCTGTGTGGGCGATTAGTCAGGGCCGTGGCGTTGGCTGTAGAAGCAGGGCCCGGGTTGGACAGTGGTACCTGCGGTTCCATCACAGGTCTGCTCTTCCTCCCATTACTCTCCCTCCAGGGCCTCTCTCCTCCAGGCTGCCCTCACAGCTACTTTGTTCAGCAGAGTTATGCTCTGGCCTGCTACCGCCTGACTTTGATGCTACACTAACATCGCTAATAGGATTCAAATCATTCCTGGTATTTTTTTTTAAAAAGGGATCTAAATCTATCAATCTAAACGGGTCGATTCACCCACATTACAAACTGCAAAAAAACATGTTTTCTCACATAACATTCATCTACCTTTTATTTGCCCATGTTGAGATCATTTCTTGGATGGTGTCACATTGCCCAAATGTTCTTTAAAAGTCACCTATGATGCAAAATGCAACTTTTCATCTTTATTTTTTAAACTTTAATATGGGTCCCCGGTGTGTCATAGGGACTCCCAAAGAATGACAAAAAAACAACCCTCTCTCTTTTTTCTTCACCTCCACCTTTCAGGAAACCTGTGTTTAAGAACCCCAGTCAGATGTCTCTCCCCTCATGACGTCATAAAGGAAGAAGCCACGCCCCCTACCAACGTAATTTGGCACTACCTTCACCTGTGAGCCTCACCACCAGACACCCCTGAATCTACCTGGCAGTTAGATTTAAACCAGCAGTTAGATTCAGAGCCAATCAGAGCAGACTGGGCATTGTGGAAGGCAGTGTTTAAAGAGACAGGCAATAAAACAGAGCGTGTTAGACAGAGATTGAAAAGAGGAGATTCAGCAATGGCACTGTGAGAAATATATAAGTTTTTTTTGGACATAACATCATGAAAACTGTTTCTATTAGAAAACCCAAATTACAATATTGAACCCTAACATTAGCAAAATGTGTTTGATTTAAATAAGAAAAGATATTCAGAAAATGATTAATATTGGGTTTTCCCCTCAGGATTCGGACATGTCATAGGGAAAGCCTCTGAAACCCTATCCAGACCATCACTAAAAGCCCTATTAACCAGGCTGACTTGTGTAGAGTCCCTCCACAACACACAGACAATTACCCTGATCAGCAGTCTCATTTGAAACTAGTCATAGGAAAAGAAAATGTTCTTTTTACGTGCTTGTGTGGAATCTGATGAAACACTGCAATGGACTGTGGATGGATGCTTTAAAGTGACTTGGATATGAGCCTGTGAAACCCAAAATAGATAGCACAAGTTCATGGCTGGGTTAACCTTATTTATAAGTCAGCAGGAAGTTAACATTCTCATTGGAACTTCTCACTTTGCCAGGTAGAATAAAAAGCTGAGAATGTGTTTGAGTTGAGACAGGGAGCCAAGCCAAACATAGATAGCACATTTCAGGCATGATATCGAAAAACAAGCCTGGGTGTGTTGTTTGGCCAAATGACCTCTTCTCCTACCCACTTTGCTCTCTTCCTGAAAGGCTTGTCAGCGGTGACAGCGTATTACTAAAGTTATCTGGGGCCCTGCTGTCCAGGTGTTATTGCTGCTCTGCATGGCGCCGCATTACTGGCAGACTGTGCCGAACACAGCACAGCGCTATCTCTGTCTCTGATAAGCAATTAGCATTCTCAAAGCGGCTTTTCTCTCACAATCAAGTTATTGTCGTGCGGAAATTGGAGCAATCTTAGTCCCCGAGTTGGGCCGGATTCCCCGTCGCTGCGATGAACACAAATAATTCATTCCCACGGGCGTTACAGCTTTAGCCTGTGGGACACTGACAGATTCAAAATCATTTCTATTAGTTTTTTTTTCAAGTGAACATCAAAATTAGACAAGCCCCAGCTTCTTGCACACACACAGATCAATAGGAATTCTGCATGATGCACATGGCTTATTCTAATGACATGGGCCTGCCCTCCTGCTGCCAAAAGAAGCTGATCTGGGCACTGGGGGAACGTGTGTAGGAAGGATGAGTCTTAATGAGGGGAATCATTGGAACGTGTCTGATGGTGACATTTCTTCCTGGAACTGGAGGGCTGTGGTTGAAAGGCAGGCCTTCACCGCGGGGCCTGCCCCCACAACCCAGCCCCCTTCTCATCCTCTGATAACCGGGCACAACGCAGCACAACAAGCAGCCCCTCACACAGGAAGCAATTAAAAAAACTCTGATCTGCTTACACACCCGGAAACACACTGTTGGCTGCAGGCTGCGGGGGGACGGTGGTGATATTTGTTTGTCAGCAGGAATGGCAAAAGACTTAGCACTGAAAGTAGTTTATTGCAACACACACTCTCAAAACTTATACATTAATAAAGAAAACAGATGGAGCTGCTGTTGCTGCTAAAAACAAGCAGCGTTGAGGGAGCAGGCCAAACGGGATGCTATTAAAGAGAAACTGGCACTGAGTCAGAGGAGCTCCTTCACACCAGCAGCACCGCTGCCAAGCTTTAACACGATCTGTTAGTCAGTGGGGTCATGGGACCGCACTGGGCTCAGGGCATTGGGAGTTAGGAGTGACATGTACTGTCAGAATCTGAACAAACTATTAAAAGGAAAACTAGGATTTGATCTGTTTTGCTCCATGAAGATGGCATTGTATTCTTAAAAGTAGGTTTTGAGATCTGGGAATGTGTTGAAAATACATTAAAGGTCACATTATATGCAAATGTTTAGGTGCAATATAGTAGACGGGTTTCGACTAGAAACTGTTTCATGGTGTAGTGTCCAAAAAAACCTTTACATTTTTCTCAGTTGCTATCCATTGTGGGATCTCCAATTTTCAGCCTCTGTCTGAATCGCATCGTTTTAGAGCCTGTCTCTTTAAACCCCACATTCCAACGAGCCCAATCTGCTCTGATTATCATCTAACTGCTGGTTATCTGGGGTTGTGCTTATCACGTTTGGGTGTAAGACTAAGTTAGGTTGGTAATGGCTTGCGTGGCTTCTCTAACTGGGGCTTTGGAACAGGCTTTCAGAAAGGTGGAGGTGGTGAAAAAGAGAGAGAGGGTTTTGGGAGTCTCTAGTCACACCGGAGACCCATAATAATGTTGAGAATAAAAATTTAACAAAATCCATTTAAATATGTCCAACTGCAAGAAATAAGCTAACAGAACAATACAACAATTTAGCCCAACTAGCTACCACTCTATTTGGAGGTAAAACTAAAAGCAATCACATGTGAAATATGGCTTGAAACCCAAACTTAGGCATAGGGAAAATATAAGTGCACACTTTTCTGGATACATTTTGCTAACCTGAATCTTAATACACAGCATCAGAGCTTTAGCACTCCAGTACTAATCAGATTGACAGAGCTTTTATATAAGCAGACTTTTTGACTTTTGTTAGCAGGGAAACTACAGGTGGAATCAAACGCATGAATGGTGTCCAGCAGTGATTGCTATGGAGCAATTATTGATTTTATGACTTACAGTTGTGTTTGACATGTCAAAATGTCCGTTGTTACAAAAGGTCTAATGAACTTTTAGTTTCATTCCGCAGTTCTCTCCCCTGCCATTAGTCAAAACCATCAAATGATTGATCAACAAAGGAAATAATCATTAACTTCAGTTTTATAAGGCCTAGTGTGTCTAAACAACGCGGGTGAATAGAAACCATCACTTTGCGAAAGAAGCCAAGTAGCTCACCTGGCACACATCTATACAAGAAAATAAATTGGTCCTCCCACGCCCAGACTACTAATTTTTAGATTTGACAAAGTGCACCCTGTTTTTTTTTGACCAATTTAACAAGAACACGCCATTTTTCACCGCCTCTACTTTGACAACCGAGCTGGTGACTTTAAAAGTCTGTGGTTTGTGTGATGATGGCAGAACAGTGACTGTAACCATTAGAGTTCCAGACAGGGTTGGGTCACCTTCAGCAGCTAAGAGCTGGGCTGTTGTTGTCCTCCATCATGTGAAGGACTCTCTCCCCCCTCACCGCTCTGGCACCGCTAGTCAAATTCTCCTCTGGCTATCTGGGCGACCTGTGGCTGCTGCTGTGTCGTTTTCACAGCACAGGGCTAATTGCACCAAATGGTGGTAGATTGTGTGGGAAAAGATGAGTTGGGCATCCAGTGCTTGTACCTCCCGGTGCCAACCATTAGCTGTAATTTACTTCATAGCTGCAAAGATTCCACATTTTACAGTGAGCCTGTGGCGATGTAACCGTAGAATAATTGCTCTGCTGTCCACGATACATTCCTTCAACAGTTGCCTAGTAGCATGTGGTAAATTAAGTGTACTAATAGTGCTAAGTTTCATGTTGTGTTCCATTTTGCCTCTTTGAAACCTGTTTTCCTCTTTCCTCGCCGTAGCTGGCTGCACCTTTGACGAGGACTCAGACCCTGGTCTGTGTGAATACAGACAGGGCCAAGAGGACGACTTTGACTGGCAGCTGATCAGGACCTACAACTGGCCACATCCCACCCCAGATCTACTACGAGGTAAAATTCAAAGCATGTTAAAGTTAAGGCTTTTATCTGCGCTATACCACACCACCATGGTGGTCAAAAATCTAATCTCTATAACAATCTATTGCTGCATATTTCATTTTCAGGCCACATTAGAACTTAAAAAGATGAATTGTCCTTGAAATTATGAGTTGAGTGAATGTCCTGCCGAACGTGCACTCAACTCCTTAAATTGGACTGCATTTATAAAGCGTGTTCATTCAAAGGGCTATATAACCATTTTTTCTTTGCCTCACATTCACAATTCCACGCACACACTCACACAATGTGCACCATGATGAAGGTTAGTATTGAATCTAGTCTCTTCCCCCATAAACAGGCTTTATCTTAAAAGGTTGCTAACTCTGGTAAGCAAATCCGACTCTAACATGTCAGTGTGACTGAACTGTTGTTGTTCATATTATATATATTAAGAACATTAAACTTGTTTCTTTTCTCACGTTCAGTAAACATTAGTTGTCATTATATTTTCACAACTTATGTGACATTTTGGAAATATTCAGTATAAAATATAATATGACATGAAGTGTGTTACTGCACCCATTGTGATATTTGTATAGAGATATTAACCGATTAAATAAGGCAACAAATTATATCAGTAAATACAGTTATCATGAAACTGAATGAATACATCACATTTAATAATAATGAGCAATAATAGTTTACATATTTTACTTTAATTACTACAAACATTTGTTTGATTTATATGTTTTACTAATCCATCCATATGATTATTAATATCTGTCCTCTTATCGATCTAATGTTAAACGTTTTAGGATTCCAGATATGGATCTGCCATTTTAAAGCACACCAGCTGTGGACTGAGTTCACATTAGACAGCTTGCATGCAATGACCAGCAACAGGTGGAAACAATTTTTGTAGCAAACATTTAGGGTGCTAATTTAAACGTGAGCAGTGGGAAGCTGCTCCATGTTTGTGGTTATGTACAATATGGGTTTCTATAATCAGCCATTATCATCACCTGTGTTACTGACTACTTGAGTCAAGGCAGGTTTGTTTTCACTGCTTTGTTTTCTCAACAATTCAAATCACTTTAAATGAGGCATAACAGGCATTAAGATAGGATATAAATAAAAAAACACAAGATAATTAAAAACATACATTCAAATAAGCTCTTTATGTAAACCAAATTTGCGCCATTCACAGTCTCGCACTTTTCCAATGTTGGAATAGCTCCAATATATTCCCATGTCACACTCCTCCATGTAACAGCTGGCCTTTGCTGGGCCTTTCAACTGTGGCCAACTGTGGCAGCTGTTAACACTATTGCCTTTAAACATAATTGGAAGACACGTCGTACAAATGCACTTGTGCACCTATCACATGACCGCACGCGCATATAAGCCTCGTTTGAGATGTCGCCGTCTTGCTAAAACCTGCGCAATTATAATGCTTGGCTTGCTGAGCGCTCAGCAAGACGCGCGTCATAGTTGCGCCGGTCTGAGCAAGACGGCTCCAAGTCGAACGAGGCTATAGAGTCCTTATGTGTGTGAGTCATGATATTATGAGCAATATGGAAGTGTACATGTTGCCAAGGGAATAGGTGTTAGTAGAGAAAGAGAACGTTTTCTTGCATTTAATGAGCCAGTCGGATTGCCAGACACTCATCTTATGTTTGCAGTCAAGTTCTGGCAGGAGGCATTAGGGGATTCATATTTTGTAAAAACAAATATGAACCAGAGACGCTCCAAGTGTGTGAAGATAGTCACTGTCTTGGATGGACTGATAAACAATGAGGTTTTTGAGGCGGTTCATTATGGGAGCTCTGTGAATGTTCCACAAAAAATAATGGCACATTTAATGAAAAAATATATAGTGCAAAGCAGTCTGAAAAATCCAGTCCAAAAACAATTCCGAGCAATCAATTTGGTTTTCGAATGGGGAGTGTCCACTGCCAGAGCTTTAAAAGCTACTTTCAAAGCTTGTTTAAAAAGCCTGATAAGATTGACTTGAAACTCTTCAATATGGCAACTTTAGAACTTACATTGGTCAGAAACACAAGTCAACATAGTGTTGGTCTGTGTCATGTGTATATACGTACATAACCGTCTGCTAACATGTAAGCCATTGCAGATTTATAATGTGTCATGCTGCTCCCAAAAGGCCAAACTAAACAACAAAGAACAGAAACCTACGGCCTTAGATCACATTTTTTATTGTTTTAATCCGCTTGTTGTCTTGTCAAAATGTACCGATGTATACCTTTTCTCTCTGAATCCAAGGCCGGGATGATTTCATTTGATTGCCCTCTGGTCTCATGACATAGTTCACAGAGGGTGTCTGAACAAACAAAATACATTTAGATTATGTTCATAAAACTTTAAAGGTGAAGTAAGCTATTTATTTATGTTAATATAAGTGTTAAATCGCTCTTTATTTATACAGTTTCTTATATAGTGTGCACGTTTCATAAAGCCGATCTCTCAGTCACTCGCTCTGCATGTTATCGGCAAATAAACTTTTCTGGGATGCCAGTACTAATAACCAATCAGAAGAGAGAACGCTACAAACCGGTGCACGGGCAGAGCGACAGATGAGTGAATGTGTATGCGCCTACAATGGCAGAGCAGGTAAAAATCCTTCCCAATGAGAGTGCTTGGCGGCCTTATCAGTGCAGGAGTCACAAGGGCTGACTCCTGTTGATGCATTTTTATTATTGTATTGTTGTTGCATATTTGAAATAAATATGCTATATTAATCAAGACTTCCTTTTGAATTGTTTGAATTCAGACTTATTTTTCTGTCTTCTTGGTTTAATCTACCTTTTACTTCATTTCACAACTCAAATAAGCACCTAGGGATTTACTTTTATTTTTTTTCCATTAATGTACTACTCATTGTCTTTAGGTAAATGATTACTGAACAATTGCAATTATAAAACATCACAAAATAGTTCTATCCGGCCATCGGTCCTAAGATATTCAGTGTTGTAGCATAAAGACAAGTAGCAGATGCTCAGATTGAAAAAGCTGGAATCAGGGAATGTTTAGCACTTTTTGTCTGCAACAATCATAAAAGTCACTGATTCATTTTCTGCCCAATTACTTATTTGTCTTGTTCAGCTTCATTATTACGGCCATCTGAGCTTGTATCTCCTGGAAAAGAAACTCTCCAGCTTCCCTTCCAACATACTGCCTCTAGGAACGGCATGTTAAGTTTAGAAGATGATGCAACTTATACTTCACCCTGGTAAAAATAAAGAAGGAGCTGACCAATGCTGATTGCACATGCACATTGCTCTCTGGGCGCTGAGATGTTTGGATACCCACGGGTGATCACAGCCGTCTCTCACTCGTGTCTTTATTTCCACTCGGTTGAATGTTAATGGGTGTTGAAATGTGCTTATGGCCGTTACGCCTTTGTACTCACCAGATTTCCTCAGTGATGTATGCCAAACAATCTCACTACCCTGGACCCACTTCCAATCATCAACCTAGTGACAGCTTGTTTTTTAGCACATTCGGTCCCTTGCTGCTTTTTCTATTTAAGTGTGTCATGCTTCTACACAGGTGGCCAGCTTCCAATCTGCGCTAATATTTTACATATATGTTTATTTAAAGCGGTCTGGTTTTTCTTAGGAAATTCTCTCCAAACCACCAAGGTAAATTGTGGCGCTTGGAATGAGCCGACACGTCCAAAAGATTTTTTTTGTATAATTAATTTGCAGTCATCAAGTGCTTGTTCCGCTGTTCCAGGCACAGCTCCCTGGAGGCAGGCTGGGTATGCTAAGGAACTCGGTGGGGATTGGTGGAGGCTATCATGGGTCATTGCTGATTACACTTCCCCGATGTTCCTTGGGGGGGCCGGCAGCGCCACAAAAGGAGGCTTTTCATCTTCTTTTCATCCATTAGAGAAGGTCAATTTCTGGTGGGATGAGCACATGCTTGGATGGCTTGGAAGTTTCTCCCTGATACTGCCGGATAAAGAGATATATTATATACAGTAGCTGTGTGAGATCTCATCAGAGGAGCCTGTGGTGAACCCTCTTATGGGGGGGTTGGGAGGGTCATACATAAACCATAGGTTTTAGTGACTCATAGCAAGTCACATTGAGGTTATCTACTCCTGCTAAGGTCTCGGGCATCGCCAGCCATAGTTATGTTATGAATTCCAATAATATGATCTTTTTCAAATTTTCTTCTGGAAATAAATCATATGAATCTCTGCTCAGATAGCACATCTTCCCCAGCATATGATGACTTTTAGGTGAAATACATTTGAAAGCATTAGGACTGGGATATAAGACGGACATGACCACTGATTGATGATTCCAGTTGAAACAAGCGAATGAAATGACAACCCTTTAAGAACTTACAGCCTACTCTCTAAAACAGGCAACGTGCACTGGGAGATACATACTCTTTAACATCCTGTAGGGGGCTTGCTGGAAGGTTTTCACTAATCTAGTTAGCATTTATCAAAAGACTTGTCTGTTATTAGCATCTAGGTGACATGATTTGGTTCAAGTTATCTTTCATTGTTTAGTCAGCCTGATCAGAAATCAACATGGACGCCAGTGGTGAAGCGCCAGCTTCCCAGGGTGTAAGTAATCATATATTAGACATACTTATTTTTGTTAAAATAACAATCTAAATTCATATATTGAATTAGGACATTTGTCTTAACATGCTGATGAAGAAAAAAAAAATCCATCTGTGTTTGTGGGTTTTTTAGCAGAATTTGAAATGTATGTATCCCCAGAGATACGTTGCCTGCTTAGGGGGTAGAAATTTGGTCAATGTTCATTATTCTGAATTTTATTTAAAACTTGAAAGCATGTTGATAATGACTGCAGAACCATATATTATCATGAACAGTTGTGCCCATTACAACATTATTACTGTATTTCACTTTTAAAATGATCTTTCTATATTTATGTATACTTAGGGCAGTGCTGCCTGGAAGGCCCTATCCCTAACCATTGGGGGCGGGGAGTGCCTTCCAGGCACAAAACACAAACTTAACTGCCCAGGGATGGCCAAAGCCACTGGCAGGGAAAGTAAGCTGCTGTTAATTAAATATATAATTTCCAGCTGGTGGCTGCTGGTCGTTGTAGGCGCACAGTGTAGCATCATGCCTGCATCGGCTTCAGAGGAGCCTCTGACGCACCTGTGGCAGCTGTTTGAAAGGATCAGGGTGCAGTGACTAATAGTCAATCCTGCTACAGTTTGGCCTGTCATCCATTGCTTTCCTTGGGCACTGCTTTCCACAAAGGGAGCCATTAAACTGGTACACAAGTAGGACACCGTGCCAGGTTCATGCACACGGCACCATAAAGTCCCTACATTCCTGTTGGACGGCCTCCATTTCACTGCCTTCGTGGACCACAAGCCGTATACTAAGCTGGTGGGTGTTACATTTGTCTGGCCCCGCCTCAGGAGTGATGTAAAGACCTGGGCTAGCTTCAGTTTGGCCTGTCAGCGTGTTCAAGGTACACATGATACCAAAGCCCCCTTGGCGCCGATTCTGGTCCCCGAGAGGCATTTCGACCAGGTCAAAAAGGACCTGGTGGGCCCCCTGCCTTCCTCCCGTAGGTTCACTGACCTCCTCACCTTGGTGGACAGCACCACCAGGTAGCCGGAAGCCATTCCTCTGCATTCACTGAAGTGGACTGGGCGTTCCTCAGGTCATAGGTAGCCCGTTTTGGTATGCCGGCTGACCTCACCTTGTACAGAGGCCCACAGTTCACATCCGAGCTGCATGGCTAAAGGGTCGCAACTGGGTTGACTGCCTCCTGTGGTTGTTGGCTTGTTTGGCTCTCTGCCCCTAAGGAGGACCTGCAGTTTTCATCTGCTGAATTGGTTTACAGACAGCCACTGGTGGTCCCATGAAAGTTCCTTCAGGACGCTGCGGTTCTGTGGATGGGCGCGTCACATTGGACTTTTGCCCTGGGCAACTCCAGCCCCTTCACTCAGGTCCCCCTGAAGACTCCCCTATGATGGGCCCTTCTGTGTCCTGGAGGCGGGGACCAAGAACTTTGTGGTGGACATGGGGGATAAGCTAGAGCGGGTCACTATGGACCGTCTCAAGCCTGCCCATCTGGATGTGGCTGATCCAATTTGATGAAACTAGATTGGTAAAACTGAATAAAATTTACTTAAAAAGTAGTATTTGTAATTTAAATGGACAAGATAAACAACAATTTATCATTTCTGTTCATCAAATTAAAAATTTATATTTTTACCATTTCGGCTTTTTTTATACCTTAATAGGGCAACGTATCCTGGGAGATACAACTCGTAAAACCCAAAATATACAAAGTATAAAAAAAATGTATGTGGAAATATTTTTCTTTGGTCTTGAAAAGATGAGTGATAACATGAAAATATTTTTAGAAACTCATTTTCCACTGTTGCCTGTTTAAGGGTTAGGAGGCACAGCAAGGTTGGTTAATGTAGCTAAACCCTTTAAGAAGAAAATAGCACAGACTAATCCAAAATTTCATGTACTACCATTTTATGAATGACGATTTTATAGACTTCTGTTTGCTGCTCAGATCTCCCATACCACTAGGTTATAAGCTCGTCAGAGATAGTCCCATTTATTCATATTGTGATATGCACTAAAATCAGGTTGAACCTATTTTCCTTATTGGACAGCCACACTTTACAATACTGAAGTATGGGACTGTAACATTACTATGCACCAATAAAAAGAAGATGTCCAATATAGCTGCTTGTTAAGCACACACATACACGCACGCACACACACACAAACACACACACACACACACACACACACGTCTTTATCTATCAATGCAGTATGAAAGTAGACATATACTTTTACTTGTTCATCTAAAGTGTGAAGCCAGCTCAATGGGTTCTGTTTTCACATGGAAATGAAAACAGATCCGTCTTCTTCTATAGCCTCTGGTTTATCCAGGAAGGAAGAATATGCAAGGTCACAGTTTTCCAGGAGGACTGCTACTGAAGCAACCCAGCAAATATATACGTTTTACCTGCAGTTTTTCCAAAGGGTTTTAAATTATTTCAGAGACGCTAAAGAGACTGCAATTGAGACAACAGCTTAGTTTATTGGGCACCGGCAGCTCAATAGTATTGATTTGCGCCCACCAGCCTGAGGAATACCAATGACATGAAACATTGCAGCTAAAAAGGAACATGTTACGCCCTGCAGTTTTTGTAGCCCCCCCCCCACCCCCCTCCCATACACACACCAGTGAAACACGATTTCTTCTTATCTTCTTAACTTGCTTGTCAGCAGTGTAATGTAATGCAGTTTGTGAGATGCCAAGGCTTGGTGTGTGGAGCCATGCGTTAAGGCAGACACGTCATATTTAAGCACAGTCCTTCAAGCTCCAAATCTGCTCTGCTTGATCCAGCATTTTTGTCCCCCAACTGGCAACATCTCTGAAGCTTGGTCCACAGTATAATCTCCTGTGTTCTGCTGCAACCCATTTGCAATTGATGAAGTCTACGCATTATCTGGAAAGCATTTGCATTTTGTGTTCTAAATAAAGTAGAGGTTGTCAAGTTAATTTAATTACAGTTTAATCAAGCTCACTCAGTCAATAGCTAATCTCTGGGTAATACCACTTTGCTTAATTACCTCTTTTTGTTGGGAAAATCTTTTTTCATATTGACAAAATGCAGCCTCACCTGTTAATCAAAGTCAAACACCCCCTCATCCCCCCTCCTTTGCTCCACAAGAGAGGCCAATCTGCCAAATGAGTATTATCACTGCAGTGGAAGCATCTTTTAAAAGATGAATTGTTGTATTCGTATCACCATATGCAACTACTTCATAATGTAGGTGGAAACACATACACTTTTCACATCCCAAAAACACAACAGCATCACGCGCCCCACACACATCCTACCTCTACTGCGCGTCTACCTCGCGTCTGCGTCTGACTTTTGGTCACAGACTGTGAAATCAACGTAGAGCGAGCACACATCCAACCTCAGACGCACTGCTGAGGCGCGTCGGAGGCACGTCTGCAGCGACGCTCCCCTTCACCTCAGGAGGCTCGCCTATTTTTTTTCTGAGAGCAGCGCGTCTCTCTCGCGTCTCTGTGCTTTAACTGATAGAGAAATACTCTGTTGACAGTCATACCAGCAGCATTCACTCTATTTACACGTTTACCCGGTGTGTTTATTTCAAAATAAAACATCCCTCAGTCCTATACGCGAATAATCCCTTTATTTCACGATTTAATTGTGCAATCAAAATCCGAGGGATTTAAAACCTAATTTTCAATTAGTTCTGGCATTTCATTTTTGGATAAATGACACATATAGAGATCCAATATAGTGAAGAAATAAAAAAGATCATGATGAGCGCAACAGTTTTCCGTTGCTCTATCTGTGTCTACGGCCTTCTTCTTCCCCGACCACACCCCCCTCTCTCTCTCCCGTATAAATCAGTAAAGTGATTTTTGAAATACTCTGCTGAGAGTCGCATTGACTTCATACTGGCATCTTTCGCTGTAGTTTCACCATTTCCTGGTGTGTCCCCTTCAAAATAAAACTTCCAACAAGCAGCAGCAGCTGCTGAGACGTTGCATGTGTGTCCGAGAAAAGTCCGAGAGAGGCAGCAGTAAGGTAACGCGACGCGCTCCAGAGGTAGACGCAGGATGTGTGTGGGGCGCGTCACTCTCAGATGCAAATAGATGATGTCTGCTTCAGATTTTTTCAAACACTCGACCCTGGTATTGCAAACCGAGACAGAATGCAAATATCACAAGGCTCATGGGGAAAAAAGTCATCATTAATGGCGGCTTTGGGTGAGCATAAATCGCCTCTTAGCCATACGTACTGCAGCACTGGTCCAACGTTCACTGAGCTCTGCAAAGATCAGTAAAGCTAAGCAGACTTCAGAGAATCTACCCTTTTCAAACCTTCCCTTTAGGGCTTTGAACATAACGCTAATTTGCTGAACAGAACTTCAAACCGTTTATGGTTTCTCGCCTCCTACCCTCGGCCCTCTCGCCTGTCCCTGCTCTGCAATTTTTTTTATCTATTTGCTGAACACTGCTGGCTTTGATGATCCAGGACCCAGAGTAAAAATGAAAAACTAGAAAAAGGCAGAATGACTCTTTGCATTTAAATGGCACATTAACACAGAGCGGTTTCTCTACATCACATGGCTTTTTGTTTGTAAATGTTCAGCCTTGGAATGTATGCTGTTGTGGTGGTGCAGTAAGGTCTATTTTCCGATGAAGGGCACATTTCTAAACACTGATACCAATCAGACAAGTAGGTATACACTTTTTCATTCTATAAATGAAGACATCTGTTTGTGTGTGTGTGTGTGTGTGTGTGTGTGTGTGTGTGTGTGTGTGTGTGTGTGTGTGTGTGTGTGTGTGTGTGTGTGTGTGTGTGTGTCTGTGTGTGTCTGTGTGTGTCTGTGTCTGACTGCCTTTCAAAAAACTCGCCAACTGTTCATCCAATCAACTTCACACTTGGCTACTGTATTGATGAGGACCCAAGGGAGTGCAATGCCCAGTGTAAAGTTGTTTGGATCAGTAGTTCTGTTATATTAAAATAATGTCTTTTTTTGGTATCGACTGGAATTTCACTACAACTTCTCGGTTTCTTGACTTTGGAAACTTCTTAGATGGCAGTTGTTTATTGGCTTGGGGTTTTTGAACTGGCTGCAGGCATTCTACCCACACACAGCGGTGACTGCAGTAAGATTCATTGTCTGATACCTTATTAATCGGATCAGTTCAAATCTGTTGCTTCCTTAAAAAGAAACATTTCATCTTGTTCGGAACAGTAAATTGTGCTTTTATGAACTAGGTGGTTGCATCAAATTCTGACTACGAGCATCATTCATAGACAGGATATTGAAATGGTAGTTTATATAATACTGGAAATCTGGACCTTTTCTTATCTTCCTGAAAAAGTGTAACTTTGGTGGTTCTTCTGAGGTTCTAAATTCAAGGCAAGGCAAGGCAAGGCAATTTTATTTATAAAGCACATTTCAGGCACAGGGCCACTCAAGGTGCTTCACAGGGTTAAAATCAAATAAAGAATACAAATACAAAAAAAGGAACAAATTTAAAACATGGATAAAAATAGTAACATTTAAATAAAAGAATTAAAACATTTTACCAAAATTACAGGTTAAAAGGGAAACAAGAACATTTTGAGACCCGATTTAAAAGAGCTGAGAGTCTCAGCGGACCTCAGACTCTCTGGCAGTCCGTTCCAGACATTGGGCCGCGGCGCATAAACGCTGAATGCCGCCTCTCCCTGTTTAGTCCTAGCTCTGGGGACTTTTAAAAGACCTGTCCCAGACGACCTAAGGGCTCTGGGCGGCTCATAACGTATCAGCAGATCAGTAATGTATTTTGGCCCTAAACCATTTAAGGATTTGTAGACCATCATCAATATTTTAAAATCAATTCTTTGAGTGACAGGAAGCCAGTGTAAAGACCTAAGAACTGGGGTAATGTGATCTACTTTTTTGGTCCTAGTGAGGACTCGAGCAGCAGCGTTCTGAATTAGCTGAAGCTGTCTGATTGATTTTTTAGGAAGGCCTGCAAAGACACTATTACAGTAGTCAAGTCTACTAAAATTAAATTCACAGTATTTTGTCAAGAAAAGTTGAGAGGAGGACAGGTACCATGTCTGTGTGTATCTTGTGTGAGACTGGCTGACCCCACTAAATGAATACTGCTGGAAAGTACCATAGACAGACTGGGAGAAATGAAAACGGGTTGAGGAAATATGTACCGAAGGAGATAAGGCAATATATTGAGGGGAGATTTAGGATTGAAGTCAAGTGATAGAGCTTTTTTAGCCAGACTTTTCCATGTGGAACTTTTACCTTTCTGTTGCTTTCTTATCCTGTTGTGGCCTGTTGAATGATAAAGGGTCAGGACAAACGGTTAAATTGCACTTTGCAGTACAAGGGAACTGATGATAACACGGTCATCTAAAAACTCCTGTTCCCTTGGCAAGGCTGAAACCTGAGCACCACACATTGGGCCTCATTGATCAAATGTGCGTACACCAGAATAGTGTGTGTACGCACATTTCCACACAAACCTCAACATTTATCAATTTGGACGCTCAAATCTTTTTAGTTTCTCTTTTAACCATTAACCGACACATTTGGGCCAAGACATCTGCAGTAAGGATGGGTGGAGCAGGACGGTGGGCGCTCTCAGCTGGTTGTTACCTGGCCCTGTGGAGGTTAGTGCATCTGATCTGACGGCTATACACTTGTGCCAAGCGCATCTGTCATAGAGTAAAAAACGCAAAATTTGTAAATTTTCAGTTTTTAAAAACCCCTTTGAGTAGTTCCATCGGAACGGGCCATTAAATTCTACACATTCATTTCTCTGCAGACGTGTATTCCGCTCATGGAAAAAAAATAAAGCGTGCTTGATATGAACTGTTATCGGATAGTTGGTGCGTCTGTTTCTCCTCAACCACTTATGACCAATTTGTAGTAATGAACGAGTAGCCTGGCATTCCCAGACCTGCCACTAGGCGCTGACAAATTAAATTTGCGCCTGTTGGTCTGGAAACTCTCCGTTGAAGCTTTTTCAAAAAGACCAGAAATCTGGGCTCACGTTTCAATTGGTTCTATCTAATATGGGCGCGCCAGAGCCCTTTGTATGGTGCTCTGGGGCGGACGTAACCGGATGACAACAGTGACGTGCATGCGACGTCGAAGCCGTGATAGTAAACATCAAAGATGGCTGCGGATATGTTGTGTGAGTTTGAGACAGCTTTGGCCTCGACCCTTTACGATTTGGAAGACGGCACTCAAATATTTAATTAGCAAGTAAGTGGAATGTTCTGTTTTGCCGACCGACCACGGCAAACGTTTAATTTAACAGTTTAACAGCTGTTCGCTAAACGAACGTGGCTTACGTCACCTTGTGCATCGCTCTGATTGGTTGTAGTGCTATCCAACTGCGTGCAGTGGCATTTGAAATGCCGCCCCTTCAGTTGGAAATTACTATTGATCGTGGCCAGACCCTCTATCGTTCAAGATATCAGGGTCTGGATTTCCAGGATAATGAACGAGGCCTCTAAACTCAGAATATAAAGGGACGTGATATTCAAATTACGATTGTTTTCAGCTGCCGCATTTATCAACGCTGATCTCTGGCGTACGCTTTGATGAATCCCACATGAAACCTGGCATAGTGTGATTTCTGCGCCAGGATCTGCACCAGTTTCAACGCAAGTTTGATAAATGAGGCCCACTGTGTGTGTGAATCAACTGCCATTGAGGATTAAACACATGCTTTTGTCCTGGTGAATCAGCCAGACGAGAACGATGCCATAAAAATTATGTTGACAGCACATGTTGATTGTCTTATTATGCTGCTAGGCGGTGATGTGATCAGGCAAGCTCCATCTGATTCACTATTGTCTATGGAGAACTGTTGCGGATCACTGTAATCAGTTCATGCTAGATTTTGGAATGATCTTAATACAATTACATTCTTGAAAAAGCATAATATGCGAGTGTGGAAAGTGATGATTTGTAAGCTTTGACAAGGGAATTATTAGCAGTTGAATCTTCCAGGCATGCCATCTCTTTGAATGTGTAGGCCACCACCTCATCGCTGCAATGTCAGAAGAACAGAACAACAATCATTTCGGAATCATAAGTAGATGTACCACATATGTACACGTTTGACAGTTCTGCCTTGACTTTGGCAACTGATAACTGTGGGCCCCCAGTGTATACAACACCCTGCCATTTTCAATCACAGGCATGACTTGGCATTTCAAATGAAGGTGCCCATTTTGTCCTCCCATCTACAGGGATTTACTCTATCACAGCAGCAGGTATGATAATGATGTGACTGTCTCTCTGTAATTACCATCCTTTAATGACAGGCCTGTAAATAGAGCGCGGTGTGAAGTGTCGTTAGAGCCAGAGGCAACAGTCTTTTGTCAGTGTCAGGACTCCCTCCATTGACAATAGGATGGCAGCACTGATCCATGTGACTCACCCTGTTCAGATGGACATGTTGACACCGGGGGTTGTTGTATAAAAGTACTTTGATATGTGAAGTATTTGGTTGCTAGTTAGCCACATTCATGTTTTTCAAAAAATTCAGTTTTCCTTAGTCTTCCAACATTAATATATTTCCCTGTGTGTCTAGAGACTCCCAACATATTAAAAAAAACTAAATCATAATGGACTTTTCTGAAAACCTGTGTTCAAAAACCCCAATCAGATTTCTCTCCCATTATGACGTCATTAGGGGAGAAGCCAAACCGCCTCATCACCAACTTAACTTAGCACTACCTCCACCTGTGATAAGCCACACCCCAATATACCCACAAATCTAACTGGCAGTTACAGTAGATTCAAACCAGCAGTTAGATTCAGGGGCCAATCAGAGCAGACTGGGCTTTTTGGAAGGCGGGGCTTACACAGATATACACTGGCTTAGTGCTGATGTCCACTTTAAAAGTCTTGTGGTAAAAAAGGCCCACGATGAGCGTAATGCCGAATGAACAAATACTGTGCTGACTTCATGCTGGCTCGGGCATGACACTGCAGGGTGCCGTGATGTGGGAACAGGGGTGAACAAGGTGTGGAACATTACTCCACATCATTGTAGATGAGGGTCACCCCTGAGTGGATCTTACGAGGATAAATAAAGGAAATGAATGAATGGTGACCATGAGGTAAGGACCTCCAGAAGGGCGGCCAGGGTGTACTTTCATTTTGCTGATAACCCACACACTAAAAAATACTACATATTTGCCTCAGTTTTTGTTCTTGCAAAAGTGACCCTTGAGTCCTATGCTAACAATGGGGTCGATCGCAGCGCTCTCTCTAAGCTCTCTCCACTTTATGAAAGGCATTAAGAGTGGATTTGCATTATTTATTAGCGTTGCCTTTGCCCTTCAATGTTTGCTTGAGCTTTTAATACCTGGTATTAACAGCATGTTGCACAGCAAGGGACTCTTCCTATAAACAGGTCCAAACCGCCTCTGCTCCACTGCTAACACTTAGTATTATTAGGATGCTCTCCCTGCCTTGTTTTCTACTTTCTCTTTGCTCTCACACATATCTCACACATCAGTTATAGTTTTAGAGCAGCAGTGCAGGCTAGGAACAGTTTAAAATAGATGCGTATGTGACAAACAAAATATGTTTTGTACACTGTTGATCTAGGCTAAATATACATGTCCTGAACAGGAGTGTACGAGCAGAGCTCCATTGTAATTTGCAGACATGATTTTCACATTTTGCATCACTCCAGGTGTATTTATGATAACACTATTCTGGAGTATAGTATAGGCTACAATATAAGTATTGAGCTATGCTGACATTTTGTGCAAGGACTTTTAATTATGTGAACTTCACAGCAGTTTTGTAGTTAATAGCTCATATTCTTATCAAGGTCCGCTAACCTGCATGCATTTTCATTTCATTAGTTAAAAATACTTCAATAGTGCTTGGGGTAATTAAAAGGGCAGTTAAAAAACATATGGTGTCTAAGTATTTGAGCTCTTATAGGTTTATAAAAAATGTGATTAGGGCAACGTTTGGTAAGAATTTGCATATTTTGAGCTGTCTGGATATTTTCTCTTTTTCGGACCATTCTCTGTAAATCCTAGAGATGGTTTAACTTTAGAGTGAAAACCCCAGTAGATCAGCAGTTTCTGAAAAACTCATACCAGCCCTCCTGGCACCCTCAACACAAAGTCACTTAAAACGCCTTTCTTCCCCATTCTGAAGAATGGTCTACATGCCTAAATGCATTGAGTTGCTGACATGTGATTGGCTGATTAGTTATATGTGTTAACAAGAAAATGAACCGCTGTACCTAATAAAGTGGCCGGTGAGTGTACATTGTGAAGCAACACTTGTTTGCACTGCATGTGAAATTATGATATTTTAAAACAATAAGCAGAATTACAAGGCTGTAGTGAACAGTGCGTTTTTGCAGACTTACAACTAACTTGTTGTAAAATACATTATTTTAATATTGGCTAGTCGTTGTGAACTAAAGTGCCGGTCTGAGGCATGAAACTCCAGGGCTTAAAATGAGTCCCAGTCTAGTCCTGTGGTCTGTTGCTGTTTTTATTCCCCTTTGTTTTGCACTACACAGGAGACACCCCACTCCTGCTGTTAAAAAAGCAACTATATAACTTCTATACATTTTATATGAGCTACTTTTTACTTTTACTTGAGAAGATTTTTAGACTGGTAATTTTACTTTTACTTAAGTCGATTTTCATCAAACTAACTGTACTTTTACTTGAGTTGAATATGTTGGTACTCTTTCCATCTCTGCATGATATGTTAGTCCTGCCCATCCATCTATCTCTATCATTTTTCCCCACTCTTGAGCATGATGAATAGATTTTGAATATGTAAATATAATACTTAAAGGTCTCCAATAATGATCTACTATTAAAATGTTTCATTGTCCATGTGAAAGCATTTCTCTGATGAATCGCACTAGAGAAACAAATGGTCATGACTGAGCTTTAAAATTAAGGCTCATTATAGTTTTGATTTCTTTTGGATTTAATGGCCCTCTTATTTCTCCCCCAATTATCCCAACTCTCCCTCTTTCTCTTCCTCCATTGTTTCTCATATCTCTTTTCTTATCCTTTCTTCCTGCCATGTTCCCTTTTCCTCCTCTACCCACCCAGGTGCTGACAGTCTATCTTTAGGAAACATTTCCATATTCCTGCACCGTTTCAATGTCAATGTAATTGATCTATTTTATATTATAGGTTCCAGAGTTGGGATGAGTCATGAGCATAAAATGGGCAGATAACTGATGTACTAATGAAAGCCCAGAGCCTTGGGAGAATAAGGCTCGCTCCACTAATGACGCTTTAAATAATGCACGATAAGTGATATTTTCCAGCCGGATCAAAACCTCTGGAGCACTGTAGGAAGGACACACAGGGGAAAGTACAGTTTGACTGAACCCCCAGAACAAAGTCAAAATCCTTCAAAGCCCTTCAGTGGACTCTTTAACTCCTTTATTTAGCACCTGCTGAGATCTCTGATCCCCGACTCCTGTGAGAGCCAACACAAAATTTTTTAAAAACCTGCCAAAGCTCAGAGCGTTACTCTTCCTGCCCAGAGGTCTCAGGGAAGCGTTCAGTCACTAATGGGACTGTACCAACCCTCTGAACCTAAAGATGACTGAAGCTGCTGCACCAGTGAGCCAACAAACCCCTTCAGTGCATTAGCGGCGGTATTTTTGGCCCCCATCAGATATCACAGATGTGCTACTTGAAAACTATGGTTGTACACGCTGCCGGTTTATATTTTAATTACAAACAACAATGAGCCAGGAAATCTTTTCAGATTTTGAAGTGAATTAGTTTGCCATAACAGTGGCGCCTAATGCTCAGGTGCCTACTGTTCATATGTGACTGAAATTTAATTAGACAAAACAATTCTGGAGAGCACTTTCACACTGCACTGAGTGCTTGGAGGTGCTGTGCTATTTAATGCACTGCAAGACATGGAACATGAATGAATGGTGAATCAGAAATGGAGTGTGTGTGATGTTAAAGGTCACCTATTTTGCAAAAGTACATTTTATTATGGTTTTCCAACATTAATATCTTTCCCCGGTGTGTCTATGGACTCCCAAAGTCTGAGATAAAACAACCCTCTTTATCTACACCTTCACCTTTCTAAAAATCTACAGCTCTGGAAAAAATTAACTTAGACCAGTCTAGATTTTTCTCAAATCTTCATCTCTACATTACTTAATGGAAATGCTCTTTAAGACAATATTTTTTTGGGGGGATTGGTAGAAATGTTGTCAGTAGTTTATAGAATAAAACCAAAATGTTAATTTTTTTGGACACTACACCATGAAAACAGTTTCTAAGAGAAACCCAAATTACTATTGTGAACCTACAAAATTAGC
The DNA here is from genome assembly GCF_949987685.1 of Ammodytes marinus. Classification (NCBI taxonomy): domain Eukaryota; kingdom Metazoa; phylum Chordata; class Actinopteri; order Uranoscopiformes; family Ammodytidae; genus Ammodytes; species Ammodytes marinus. The sequence continues at coordinate 27,143,394 of NC_137221.1, forward strand.
ATAATATGTTATCTTCAATGTTCATACTCTTGTAATTAGACAGATGTAGTTATTTCACTAAATAACAACTTTCCCTAACCTTTACCAAGTGGAGTGAGCTGCTGCTCCCACACAGTGGCCCTCGTGTATCAACCGTGCGTAGACCAGAAAAGTGGGTGTACGCACATGTCCACGCAAACCTCGGCATTTATCAATTTGGACGTGAGCGTAGGGTACGCTCAAATCCCACGCCAGCTCTCAGCTCGTGTACTCAAGTTTGTGAACAGCATGGACTCGCAGTGCAGGCTGTGCCGGGTAGCCGATGACTTTGTTGGACAATTATTAGAAGATAATACAAATGCAGTGTTTGCTCAGACCGAAATAAAGATATTAATCACTTAAAAATGTGCAGCTTATGGTGTGCAACTGAGTAGGAGAGCTGATTCAATAGTGCACACCAGCCTCTTAGGAGTGGTGCATAGGACTGCGTAAGGGCAGTTATCTCCGACTTGGAGCAGCTGGGGGGACACTGAGGCACGGGGGCTGCATTCATTCAAAATGTTAGCCTATAGTAATACATATGTAGGCTATGCAAGTAGTAGCCTAGGCCTACGCTGCTCTTTATGATAAAAAATACACGGCACAACATTCAGCTTAACATTTTATTTATTTGATGCACTTTTTAGATGTTAGTTCCTCTTTTAATGTGTCATTGATCGCTTAAGCGAGCGATTTTTTTCCACCATTAACCGGCACGTTTCGACTTGTTTTTCCGATCTGCTGGTGGAGCAGGACGGTGGGTGCTCTCACAGCTGATCGTTGCCGGGTCGGCTTGTGCCAAGCGCATGCTGTCATACAGTAAAACGCAAAATGTGTTATTTTTAGTTTTTAAAACCCTTTTGAGTAGTGCCATCTAAAAGGGCCAATACATTCTAATCATTCAAATCTCTGCAGACGTGTATTTCTTTCATGGGGACCATTATCGGACAGTTGGTGCGTCTTTTTCTGCTCTACCACTTAGCCTATATTATGCCCACATCTCCTGGTGTTGCATTTCAGAGCAGCAACACACTTTTTTAGTGGCGATTTTTGAGTCAGACCACTTTTTTTTCCTTCATCTATGTAAAGAAATGGCGACATATAATTGTATAGGTATGCTGTTTTATAGCATTTGAGAAATAGTACTGATGCAAACCTAAAATGCAAAATCCTCAGCTGGAGATCGTTTGTTGTCAACACCAACGCTGTTGACCTTCTGTCGTTCTTTGATGCCGCTTGTAATGCTCCTAAATGAAACTCTTTTTTTTCTACTTTCGCTGTTATTCTGTCGATTTCTACATCAGAGAAGTAACATTGCCGTAATGTGCATATCCATGTCGTAAAACCTCTGGGTGAGGCCTCTAAACTGAGAAAATATAGAGTGTGATATTCAAATAACGATTGTTTTCAGCCGCCGCATTTATCAATAATGGCCTGGCATACGCCGAGATTGGCGAGATACGACTGTTTGATAAATACCACGCAATACCTGGCGTAGGGAGGTATTTGCGCCAGAATCTGCACCAGTTTCCACGCAAGTTTGATAAATGAGGGCCATTGTGAAGCAGCCTGGCCCTGGCCTGCCGGCTGTGCAGCATGGCTTCAATTCACCTAAGCACCACATCCCTCTCACATCACTCATAGGCCTTTCACACCAAAATGAACCAAGAGTCAGTTCCAGGCTGGTGTTGGGGTCAGTTCAAAACTGGTTACAGCCTTATCCCAGTTATGAACCGGTTGGTTTCACATCGACCGGAGACAGCCATGGAGCCGGCAAGAGAGCAACGTCATGACATCACTGTAAACGTGTGTGTACGTCACCCGACACCGCTGCTCTTGTGGCTAACGCTAAAGCTACCGCTAGCTTTAAGCAATCAATCAATATCCTTTATTTAACCAGGTAAAATTCATTGAGATTAAAATCTCTTTTTCAAGAATGACCTGGCCAAGAAGGCAGCACCATGATAAAATAAGCACAATCAACCACAATTCTCATACACCACATTCAACGTCAGGTAAAGTACAATACAAGATCAGAGACAAGACTATATGAAGATTGAAAGGAATACAGTTAAAAATTAAATAAATAAACTGGTGACAGATGAATGAATAAACCTGGCCGTTATCAGAAAATAGCTTTACAAACAATTGCATTGACCAAGAGAACTATCTTCTCTGTCCTTCAGGATTCCTTTGGATTCTCCCAAGGTGACCAGCTCCGGCAGCTTCAGCTGCTTTTGCACAGTGTTCCAGGCAGAAGGCGCAGCATATTTAAAGGCCTTTTTCCCTAACTCAGTTCTAGCTCTGGGTACCAACATCTGTAACACATCCCTAGAACGCAAACCATAGCTACATTTGTTTGTGGACATGTAAACACATAGATATGAAGGGACCAGCCCAATAAGACACTTGTAAACAAAAAACAACCAATGTGAGAGTCTGCGTACAGATAGCGATGGACATTTTGCAGTGGCATACAGGGTACAATGGTGGACACGATTTCCACAGCCAGTTAAAAATCGCAGAGCACAGTGGTAGACGGTATCCAATTTCTTGAGGTACTGGTCAGGGGCGTTTATGAACAGCAGGTCACCGTAATCTAACAACGGTAAAAAGGTCGCAGTGAACAGACGTTTCCTGGCCTGCCATGAGAAGCATGATTTATTTCTAAAAAAGAAACCTAATTTAATTTTTAATTTGGAGACCAGTTTGTCAATATGAAGTTTAAAAGACAATTTTTCATCAATAATGAAACCCAGGTATTTGTACGAATTGACCCTTTCAATTTCGGTCCCATGACTAGTTAAAAGCTTTGGCAAAACTTTTGGTAAAGCTTTTCCATTTGAAAAAAGCATTAATTTAGTTTTATCTGTATTTAAAAGCACAACAACAGCGGCGAATACGTCTTATTTTTACACGTGTTGGCTCTCGCTTTGGTTTCTTAACCAAACAGGACCCATACAGCGTATTCTCGCCGGTCAATTTGATCGCTACGTTCGGTAATTATGTTATGTTTACGTCTCGTAGTAGCGGTGTTTTTAAATATGGCGGGCATGAGGTTTGAGTTGCTCTGGTTGGTCAGGATAATCCCTCCCCCGGCCGCTGGCGCAAGCAGTTCTTCCCAAACCCTGCTCAATCCTGGGGTATGAGTTCCCCCGGTTTTTACGGCCCGGAGCAGGCTTTCTGGCGGTGTGAAACCAAAACACTGGCTCTAACTCCGAACAAGCCCAGAACTAGCGCCGATTTTGCGGCGGTGTGAAAGGCCTATCAGGGGTCTACTATACAATCATATGAAAAAGTTTGGGAACCCCTCTCAGCCGGCATTATAATTGACTCTGCTTTCACAAAAAAAATATAAAAGTGGTATGTCTTTAATTTACCAGGAACAGCTAAGTACTGGGATGTTTTCCAAACAAAGATTTTTTGAAAAGCAGTATTTGGTTGTATGAAATAAAATAAAATGTGAAAAACTGGCTGTGCAAAAATATGGGTACCCTTGTGGTTTTGTTGATTTTAATGCCTGTAACAGCATGTAAAACTGATGAATTTAAACACAAAGTTGGTTGGATTATGTTGTTAAGCCTTGAACCTCATAGAAATGTCTGTTTAATCATGAGAAAATGTATTTTAGGTGCCTAAATGCAAGTTGCACTTCTCTTTGACTCTCTGCTGAAGTGAGACAGAATGGGATCATCACAACTGCTCCCAAAAGATCTTAAAAACAAAGATTATTCATTATCATGGTTTAGGGGAAGGCTACAAGAAGCTTTCCCAAAGGTTTCAATTGTCAATCTCTACTGTAAGGAACGTTGTCAGGGAATGGAAGGACACAGGCACAGTTGCAGTTAAACCCAGGTCTAGCAGACCAAGAAAAGTACAAGAGCGGCATATGCGGCGGATTGTGAGAATGGTTGCACACAACCCACAGATCACCTCCAAAGACCTGCAAGAACATCTGGCTACAGATTGTGTATCTGTACATGGTTCAACAATTCAGTGCAATTTGCACCAAAACATCTGTATGGCCGGGTGATGAGAAGGAAGCCCTTTCTGCGCCCACGCCACAGATACAGTTGCATGGAGTATGCAAAAGCTCATTTAGACAAGCCAGATTCATATTGGAAGAAAATGCTTTGGACTGATGAGACAAAAAATAAGTTATTTGGTCTTTATAAAAAGCAGATGTTTTGGTGCAAATTGCGCTGAATTGTTGAACGATGTACAGATACACAATCTGCAGCCAGATGTTCTTGCAGGTCTTTGGAGGTGATCTGTGGGTTGTTTGCAACCATTCTCACAATCCTCCACCTATGCCGCTCCTGTTTTTTTCTTGGTCTGCCATGCCTGGGTTTAACTGCCACTGTGCCTGTGTCCTTCCATTTCCTGACAACGTTCCCTACAGTCGAAATTGAAACCTTTGGGAAAGCTTCTTGTAGCCTTCCCCTAAACCATGACAATAAACAATCTTTGTTTTTCAGATCTTTTGGGAGCTGTTTTGATGATCCCATTCTGTCTCACTTCAGCAGAGAGTCAAAGAGAAGTGCAACTTGCATTTAGGCACCTAAAATACATTTTCTCATGATTAAACAGACATTTCTATGAGGTTCAAGGCTTAACAACATAATCCAACCAACTTTGTGTTTAAAGTCATCAGTTTTACATGCTGTTACAGGCATTAAAATCAACAAAACCACAAGGGTACCCATATTTTTGCACAGCCAGTTTTTCACATTTTATTTTATTTCATACAACCAAATACTGCTTTTCAAAAAATCTTTGTTTGGAAAACATCCCAGTACTTAGCTGTTCCTGGTAAATTAAAGACATACCACTTTTATATTTTTTTTGTGAAAGCAGAGTCAATTATAATGCCGTCTGAGAGGGGTTCCCAAACTTTTTCATATGACTGTATGTTGGGTTTCATATCAGTGAGCTATCCATCTGAGTCCTTGAGTGACTCAATGTCCCAAATTCAATTGATTGTACTGTATTCATCTGATTGTACGGTGTCCTTGAGAGTCGTGAAAGGCGTCTTTAAATAAAATGTATTATTTTCATTATTATATCCCCGCTGCGGGAGGTTTTACCTCTCTATCTCCCTGCCCTGTGAGACTGGGGAGTTCCCTACCCTATTCTCACATGTTGCTGCTCTGATGTGGACATTCCTTCCCATTCATTCAATCTCCAAAGAAACGCTCAACTATCCAGTAAACCTTTGTTTTGCCCTGTTCAGGCCTTTTCTATTATGAGCTCCCAGTGGGCTGCTCCAGATAATCCCCTGGTTCATGCTGCCTAGGTGATTGCGACGGTTGAAAAGTCCCTTTCATGGCCTGTCTGTGTGTGTGTGTGTGTGTGTGTGTGTGTGTGTGTGTGTGTGTGTGTGTGTGTGTGTGTGTGTGTGTGAGCGCTCCAAACATTACTTTTGAAAAGGCTCATGTCATGAAGCATTGAATTCAGTTAAAACAGCTTTAAATGTTCAATCAGAAGGCACATTATCAATAGTTATATATATTTGTGTGTGTGTGTGTGTGTGTGTGTGTGTGTGTGTGTGTGTGTGTATGATTGCAGGTTGTTTACATTTCTGTCAGCACCATCAGACCTGTGGCAAACACCATTACTTACCATACTACTGCTAGCTACAGTATCAGGCACATCTCATTATACAGTACATACATAAGGAACTAAGGGTTGATTTAGGTAAAGACTGGAATAATTTTTTCACTTTTGTTTTTTGGTTAGTCCATCCATCCATCTTGTTCTCACCTATCCAGGTCCGGGCTTTGTGAATGAAATGTATTATATCATTAGAAATCTTTGTTACCATCATCATTACATTTGGGGTGACTGTGGCTCAGGTGGTTAAGCGGGTTGGCCAACGATCCAAGGGTTGGCGGTTCGATCCCCACCCGGCCACCTGTGTCATGGTTGTTGTGTCCTTGGGCAAGGCACTTCACCCACCTTGCCTTATGTGAATGTGTATGATTGCTGTATGTTTGAGGTGGTGGTCGGAGGGGCCGTTGGCGCTGAATGGCAGCCACGCCCCAGGGCAGCTGTGGCTACTCTCGTAGTTTACCACCACCAGTATGACTGTGTGTGAACGAATTGAACCAGGAACCCTGTAAAGTGTCTTTGAGTGCCTAGGAAATAAAGCGCTATATAAAATCTATCAATTATTATTATTATTACATTCAATAATTTATGGTATTGAAAACGGTTTTGAAAAGCATCAGATTGACTTTGAGAACCCTGTTGCAGAAACCAACCAGCAATGCTTACAGAAGGAATCTATTGCTCTATTGACGATTTAAACTACAGACACTATTGCAAACACTGCAACTGTATTAATACATGTTGTGTGTATATATGTTTAGACTAAACCATACCAAAGTGTATATATGTTTAGACTAAACCATACCAAAGTGTATACAGCGGGTGAAATAAGTATTGAACACGTCATCATTTTCCTCAGTACATATATTTCCCAAGGTGCTATTGACTTGAAATGTTCACCAGGTGTTGCTAACAACCCAAGTAATCCATACAAAGAAACCAAAACAAATACGTTCAGAAATTAAGTTATGTGTAATAATGTGAAATGACACAGGGAAAAAGTATTGAAAACATTAAGAAAGGGAGGTGCAAAAAGGCATGGAAAGCCAAGACAACAATTGAAGTCTATCAGTAATTAAAAAGCAATCCAGCCCCTTGTCAGTGCAAATAATATCAGCTGGTTCAGTCCCAACTGATGGCCTACAAAAAGGTATCATTTCCAAGGTGTCACACAAGTCACATCTCATGATGGGTCAAAGCAAAGTGTTGTCTCAAGACCTTCGCAACGTCATTGTTGCAAAACATAAAGATGGCATTAGTTACAGGCGCATTTCTAAGCGTCTGAATGTTCCAGTGAGCACTGCTGGGGCCATAATACGGAAGTGGAAAGACTATCATTTCACCATAAATGTGCCTCTATCAGGTGCTCCTCGCAAGATTTCTGACAGAGGAGTGAAAAGAATGATCAGAAAAGTTGTCCAAGAGCCGAGGACCACTTGTGGAGAGCTTCAAAAAGACCTGGAATTAGCAGGTACTGTTGTCTCAAAGAAAACAGTAAGTAATGCACTCCACCGCCGTGGCCTGTATGCACGCTCACCACGCAAAACTCCATTGCTGAAAAAAAAGCATGTTGAAGTTTGTTTAAAGTTTGCTGCACAACATTTTGAAAAGCCAGTGAAATACTGGGAGAATATAGTGTGGTCAGATGAGAGCAAAACTTAAGAGTTTGGATGCCATAATACACACCATGTTTGGAGGAGAAATAGCACTGCACATCACTCTAAAAACACTATACCAACGGTGATGTTTGGAGGTGGGAACATCATGGTGTGGAGCTGCTTTTCAGCAAATGGTACAGGCAATCTAATGGAGTCATTCTTGACCAAAATCTGCTGCCATCTACCAGGGTGATGGAGATGAAACGAGTGTGGTCATTTCAGCAAGACAATGATCCCAAACACACAGCAAAGGAAACTCTCAATTGGTTTCAAAAAAAGAAAATAAAGCTGCTAGAACGGCCCAGCCAATCACCTGACTTAAATCCCACTGAAAATCTATGGAAAGAATGGGCGGAAGAATGGGCCAAAATCACACCAGAGCAATGCATGTGACTAGTCTCTCCATGCAGGAGGCGTCTTGAAGCTGTCATTACCAAAAAGGCTTTTGTACAAAGTATTTAATAAATATCAGTGAGTGTTCAATACTTTTTCCCTGTGTCATTTCACATTATTACACATAACTTAATTTCTGAACTTGTTTGTTTTGGTTTATTTTTATGTCTGGATTACTTGGGTTGTTACCAACATCTGGTGAAAATATCATGTCAATAGCACCTTGGGAAATATATGAACTGAGGAAAATGGTGATGTGTTCAATACTTATTTCACCCGCTGTATATGTTTAGACTAAACCATACCAAAGTGCAGTTTTGGCGAATATCATTGGCAACATGGTCTTGAAACTTGCGTGATAAACAATAGATTATTAGCACAATGCAACACGGTGCATTGGATCTTCTTTGTGTGCATTATTTTGTGTATTTGATTGGTCTATGCAGTGCTTGAGTGAATGATGTTATGCTGTGCAGGGCCAGACTCTTTTTGTTGCCTTATTTCTCTGAAGCAGCAGACAGTGATAAAAACTGTAATTACTTTGTACACATTGTCCAAAAACACATCAGGAGCAGACATGATGTATTGTGTTATTTCACTGTTAACCAATGGCTGTGCAGTTTTTTTAGCTGGGTTTGACAGGGAGTTTCTGAAGCTTGTGATTTCACCTTCTGTTATCGTAAGGCGAGACAATCGTTTTATGAAGCAATGGTCAATTTAGAAATGTTGGGCTATTTAGCTTCCATAACATGTCTTCTTTCAAACTAGTTTACATAACATGTTTATCTCAACATTAGTTTTTTCCCCCCAATACTCTGAACCATAAGTCTCAACTTCTAAAGCCCTTACATCACTGTTTTGAAGGTTATTACAGAAGGATTTGTTCATAGGTTCTTTATTGTCTGTTTCATAGAGATTTTCTTTTTAAAAAACATGCAGAAAATGCATTTTCTAAGACCTGTATAGTAGTTTTTGGTTTATAAAATTAAAAAAAGGCTGTATCAAAAATCTCTTCTGTAAAACTTTGGACACTACCATGTTGTATTAATACCTACAGATTATAACTCGCCTTCATCCAACATCTAGATATTTGGTTTTCAAAGACATGCAAAGGCACACATTATTAGTGTGTTATTACTACTTTGCATATTTCTTCAAATGTTTCTGAAACAAATTCTAATACGAAAATGAATATAATAAACTGGCCCAGCTTCATGATGATATCTACTAGTAACACCCTATCCACCTGCCGTGTTTGCTTAAATGTTATCAGTTCAGACCTTCAAAGGTTTACACAGTGGTGCATGCAGCATACATACTGTGGGCCTGTATGTCATTTTGGAAATAAACGATATGACCAAGAAAGAAAAAGAATAACAGTAATGACAGATGCATAAGCCAAACCTCTCCCTCCCTCCTTCCCCATTCTGATAGCATACTGTGAGTGATGTATCCCTCCATGTGTGACTTAGTATTTCTACTACTCCATTTCCTTTCAGCTCATGTGTTGTGTATCAGTTGCCCCTGCGGTTGCCTGACTCTGTTAATTCTCATCTCCGTCTGTGGCTGGCGGCTCTCCCTGGCTGCAGGTTGTTGTTGTTGTTGTTGCCTATGCGGCGGCTGTCTTTTCCCCTCCGAACGGCAGATAAAAAATCCTGCTCTACACAGAAGGGATGACACGGGAGGGTTATCGGACTGGGAACAGGCAGCACCACTTCCCCACGGTCGGCTTCCCCACATGGGTAATTGGCTCCTTGGTCTACTCGCCGGCTGCCCACTGACTGGGTGGCCCGTCGCTGTATATCTCTTTTTTCTTTCATGGGCACTAGCCTCTTTCCTGCTCATCTCAACCGCAGCAAAATTGAAAGTTTGTGGGATTAAAAATTTGAAATGGTGCCGCTAAACATCCCCCTGCACTCTACTGCTTGTTCTTGCTGTTTGAAAAAAAAAATAGCTGAAGCAACATGGAGGAATGAGGCTGCCTGTGAAGATGATGATGTCCAAAGGAAGTATTTTCACTCTGAGCCGCTCGCATCCCAAATGTGAAAGCTCTGTCCGGGGATGGAAAGACATCATTTTGCTTCCTCTTACAGCAAAGTGTTATCTCTACTCTGCCTGGCTGGTGGCCTTTTGCCTTTCTGTATTGAATATATAGTTAAGTCTCAAATATTGCCCAGAATTGGATTTACCTCAAGTGCCTTGCTGTTTTTTCTCCTGTTTTTTTATAAATAAAATAATACACAAAGATACATGTCCTCAGATGAAGGGTTGGCAGGTGGATAAATTCAACATAAAATGTTGCTTCCATTTAGTAGTTTCAGGATTGGGATTTGTTTGAATTAACGAAGATAATTAACAGTTCGAAGAAAGCGACTGGATGAATTGTTAAAATAGAATTCTGTTTTGAACTGAAACTCAGATTCAGCAGCAGATTGGCGAGTGGGGATCATAAATGACAGGCCAATCTTTTAATATTGGCCTTAATAAGATAAATATGTGGCTTAGTGTATCTAAAATCCCTTAAATATGATTTCTAAAATCTTTTGAAATGGTTCACATACATTGGACATCCCCTTTCCCACTGCACTCCACAGACGAACCTTGACCAGTCTTTTTCTCGTAAATGCAGAACTTGCATGCAGTCAGGTGACAAGTTGGAAATTACTTCTGATTCCTGTCATGCTTGTTTGTCTTTGAATTACCACATGATTGTTAAAGGCACGCAACCGAGAGGCTGCCGTGTACTTGGTGGAGGAGTGCTGGGAGGAACACCCATGGGGACCTCATGGTTCCTATGCTGGGCTTCAACCCTGGATAGCTGGGGATGTCTTGGCTTTCCCCCTGGCACGTCTTTATGTTGAGATGAACTGACATGCTCTCCTAGAGCAGCTGTTGGAGAGAAAGAGAAAACGAGCGAACCTCCACTTGGCAGGGCTAATCCAGACTTCAGGATGTTCTGTTCCACGCTGCTATCTTTAACCTGGGGCTGCAACTCCCACAGAGAAGAATGCAAGGCTTTGATTGGGTCGCCCACACTTGTGCAATGTTTTGGCCAGACCTGGAGGCTTTTCTTGAGTGAAACAACGAGAAGAGGGTTGCAACCTTGAGAATTGCCGCCGGATTGGAGCAGCATCGACTTTTTTGCTTTGCTGCACTCTGACTGCTCCACCAGGAGATCCAAATCTCACACAGAAAAACAGTGCACTGGGTCACTACTTCACTATAATATTGTTGAGAGGGTCAAGAAAAACGCTCTAAAATCCATCACAAAAGCAATTCAATCTGTGTTTAGATTCATTCATAATAGCTTAACAAGGAATCGGAGATGGGCAATTTATTCTGAAAATATTTAATTGGATGTGGGACAATCTCTCCTGATTAGCCCGAGTTAGACTCCGGTGGGGGGGGGGGGGGTGGTGGGGTTGGATTTGAAGCTCTTCTACCATCAGAAAGGGTGAAGAGTGTAGCGATGGCACAGGGAGATAAGGGAAGCTTATTTCCCCAAACAGGCAGATAATTAATTGGACGAGGGAGGGCTGTGTAATCCTGTTTTCCACGGTCCGTAACCACCCTCGTCCTGGGACTGCAGACCCAGGCACTTCAAAGCCTGGAGGAAAAAGACATGTAAAAGACTGAGCAAAGTCCACATCATCCACCCCCTTCTCTTCCTCTATTTGGCTGCTCCGCACTAGAATACTATAAAGATAGAGCAAATGAGAACGATAAAGTAATTAAAAGTCAGGAAAGTTTCTCTCTCCGCTGCACATCAAATTAGTGTTTTGCCTTAAAGTGGTCTTTGAATGCTGCAGTGGCCGAATCTCTAAAGGAGCTGTAATGAATTCATATTATCTGCACAGGTTCTGAGTTTCTTTTGTTGTGCTTTTTCTCTGAATGGGCCCTAAAACATCACAAAACTGTCTGAGGGAAGGTAAAACCATCCACCTGAGCAAATGGACTCAATGGATAATCACAAAATATAATGTGCGATCCCATCACCTGCAGCTGCTTCTCCACAGCTGTGGTTACACTGTTTTTGTTTCTCCCGCATGTCAGCTAGAAGCACAGATGTCACAAAAAAAGAAGCAAAATAAAAGAGGGCAAAAAACCACTGCATATGTTCAACTAAAATAAATAAATCTATACACCAAGTACACACAGTAGACTTCTTAATGTAGGAAAATAACTTTTAGAATTGATGGAGCTACTCTTTTGATGTAGCACTATTGACTAGATGTTCATGTTATTGACCTACCCATCAGGGACAACTGCTTCAACATTAATCAAAATAGATTACGACACACCATTGAATAGTTTTTTTGATATGCAAGTTTATTGAAGAACATGCACTATGCCCACCTAACATAAACAGCATATCAAATGTAGTAGTGCTAGTAGTTTTGGGAGGCTGTTCTTAGACATTGAATGTAATGTTAATTTTGTAAAAATATTTTCTCAGTGGACCATCAAAGTCATTAAGATTCATTATATTGGCACAATGAATATTTATATCAAAGATCTATTGAACATCTTGTTGAGAGCATTTTGCATAATATGTGCCCTCTCATACATTTATTGTTTATAGTGTGCTTTTGTTGTGCATATTACCAAACAAATGTGCATTTCCCCAAAGCAGTTACCTCATAGTAAGCATGGGGCCTTTGGGGCTCTTGAGGGGCTGTGTTCCCACTGGCAGTTGTCCACTTTTCCAGGTTGGTACTGTCTTGGTTTTGGTCAAAGAGGACAGAAGCATCCTATTATGCATGTACCACGTTTCACAGTTACCCTTCAAGATACAAGTAAACTTACCTTTTAACTTCATTCAACAAGCTTAGAATATAACAGCTGTTGTGCATGAGTCTCACAGCTGCTGTGTTGTGTTACAAGTCTTCAAGTGCTCCTGTGCTTGTTCTCCTGTTGAGGAGTTGCTTGTTTTTAGACCTTGTCGGAGGTCAACAGGACTGGAGTGGGATGTCATGAGAGAGTGTCTTCTCACCAACAGGATTTCATTATGTTCAAGGTGCCCTCGTTCCTCAGTAAAGGAGCAGCACGTTTTCCTCTCTGCTGGGGACAAAGGGGGAAATGCCACAGCAGAGCTGAACCATGGTGCCAGCAAAGCCGCATCCTTTTTTTTTATACGGTTGAGTTGAAGCTGTACTAGGGACTGCTTTTAGATGAAAAAAATACCCATCTCTATTTGGATTGCTGTTGGTGCTGTATTATAAAATAGTGTCTTCACCTCAAATGGAAAGGCTGTAAAGGTTGCTGTTATACTGCCCAAAAAAATTTAACATTTTCTAGTTAGAAAAGTTTGAAAACTGCAAAAAAGTAAAGAAGAAGTTGAACTTTAAGCTTAGAAACACTTCTCTTTTTGAGTTCCATCTGGAGGGAACTGACTGACAGTAGATGTGATACAGTGGAGAACAATGAGAGTCAGAAAGGAGGAAAAGGTGGAACAAAGTGACATGACATCATGCTACTGTTTTATTATGCAGATGAGGGCAGTCAGCGACTCCTAAACTGTCTGAGTGTTTCCTAATTCATCACTGTCGCTTTCATTGTGTGCTTGTGCGTGTGTGTGCGTGCTTGTGTGTGTGTGTGTGTGTGTGTGTGTGTGTGTGTGTGTGTGTGTGTGTGTGTGTGTGTGTGTGTGTTAGCTACGGTACAGCAGGGCCTCTGATGGATCACCCCTCTGCAGACTATGGCGCACACATCAGGGTCCATGCTGCGTCAGAGTCTTGATTAAAGCAGAGACCAACCCAGAAATGAACGTCACTAGAGGCTTCACCCTCTCTCATTTCTATCTATCTCGCTCTCTTTCTTATCTTCAGATGAATCTATTTGCCCCCATTTGAGCTATCTGCTTCTTTCTTTCTTTCTTTCTTTCTTTCTTTCTTTCTTTCTTTCTTTCTTTCTTTCTTTCTTTCTTTCTTTCTTTCTTTCTTTCTTTCTTTCTTTCTTTCTTTCTTTCTTTCTTTCTTTCTTTCATCTCTCACTCTCTTGTCCGACACTTGGCATCTCTTATAAATAAACCTCCCTCTTTTAATCACCTCCTACTTTCTTTTTTGTCCAAATCTCATATGTATACGCAATTGAAAATATAATTCCTTTTTTCCCCCTTTTGCTTTATAGTATATCCAATCAGGTATTTTTCTGATCTACATTTCCTTAAAGGTATTATTCGTTGCTTCAAGCGGCTCTTTGGCAGTACGATTGCCAACCGTCCCTTAAAATACGGAATGGTCCCGTATTTGAATACTAAAAGACCCATTCCTTACTGAACTGATAAGGGACGCACTTTGTTCCGTATTTTTTGAAAATCAATGTTGTAGCGAGTTATATCAACCATAATGTAACTGTAACTACTGCTTCTGTCTCTCTTCTGTTGGCAATTTGTCTTAGAGCACTGGCCTGTATATAGGCCTATGGTATGGGACTTCTTACAACAGAGTATATTATATTTAGACAGTAGTGTTATAATAATGCATGCAGGTGTAAAAACATGTGATAGGCATAACTTTAAGTGACAGGCTTCACCATCTTTTAAGGATTTTGTCAGTGAAGAGATGACAACATTTTAACTAAAATTATTCATTTTCGTGTGGAGACAAAAAAAACTTATCTTCAGTGCGCAGTGCTAAACATTTTTTTTTTTACTTTAACTGTTATTTGTCAGGTTCAATCTTTCTCTATGCTCCAGTTTGTTTTAGGTTTAGCAAGGCAGGGGTGTTATGCAGGAACCAAGCAATAGCTTAGCTCCTTTATAACTCTCCACTGTTTTTTCCTAAATGGACCATTGTAGACGAACTCTCTAGCACTATGTCATGAATAGATAGATAGATAGATAGATAGATAGATAGATAGATGGATAGATAGATAGATAGATAGATAGATAGATAGATAGATAGATAGATAGATAGATAGATAGATAGATAGATAGATAGATAGATAGATAGATAGATAGATAGATAGATAGATAGATAGATAGATAGATAGATAGATAGATAGATAGATAGATAGATATTGAAAAAAATCAGTCACACTCAGTCCAGCTTTTCATTTAAATCAATTCAACCCATGGCTATTTCTCTCAAAACAGGGAAACATTTTTTTACAATGTTTAAATAGCATATTTTGAATTTAAATGGTAAAAATGTGGGCTACTGACAAAAACTGAACAAAAGCCATTCAGAAACAGCACATGGTATATTTGGCAAATCTTTCCTGCTTGGATTGCTGGGCTTCTCCGACACAGACTAACCAATCTCATACTCATTAAGTACACTAACCCTAACCCTTCACACATTTTTTTGCATTTTTTTAATCTGAAGCTAATTTAAATGTCATACTTATAACAAAAAGAAAAAAACAAATCGTTAGCCTCATAGCATAATTACCTAAATCATATTTACTCTACTCTACTTTTATTCTACATCTACTCTATTCTACATCTACTCTCCTCTACATCTACTTTTCGTTAGCCTAATAGCATAATTGCTTAAGTCATATTTTAAGGGTTTTAGAGTAGGGTAAAGTAGATGTAGAGTAGAGTAAACATGATTTAGGCAATTATGCTATGAGGTTAACAAAATGCTATTTTTTTCTTGAGTTGCCATGTCTAACAGAGAGTGTGTGATCATCAGTCAGTGAGAGCTACATCACTGTAAGTGAACTGATAGAGCAGGGAGTGGCGGCTGACACATTTCTCTGTGACAGCTGACAAAATAATTGCACCGCGGGGTCGCCAGAGTCATCATGTTTCAAATGGGACCGGTCAAAGGT
This sequence comes from Ammodytes marinus, assembly GCF_949987685.1. Lineage (NCBI taxonomy): Eukaryota > Metazoa > Chordata > Actinopteri > Uranoscopiformes > Ammodytidae > Ammodytes > Ammodytes marinus. Next base: position 27,158,852 of record NC_137221.1, read on the forward strand.
TTAAAGGGTCAATCTGTAGTGAATGAAAAGCTTCAGATATTTTGACCACTGCAGCTGATAGGAAAACACCTGATGCTACAACACTTATGGAGGACTGAGCAGATCTACAGTAGGACTCACTCTTTAAGACGAGACACTGCAGGTGAATAGTGTGTCGTTTGAACTTATTCACCTCGTCATGAAACTGTGGCAGTTGATTAACTTACATTAAAACAATATTTTTACAGAAATTATTAAATAAATATGCAAATGTGGCAATATCAGTGTCCGAAGTTTGGATAGAATTTTTTTTCATTTTATGAATCAAAATGTACAAATGTATCATATCAGACATTCAACAACATATCAACGAATCCTGTATTGTCAGAATAGTGCTTAGAATGATTATGGAAAGTTTAGTTGATGTAACTGCTTTAGAAGATCAGATTTTTGGTTCAGGGAATGAGATAATGGCTGTTAGGCAGACTATGCAACATGTTAATGAAAAAAGGGGGGACTGTGCAGGTAGACACACCACCACACATTGTAGTGAGGCAGAAGTGATCATTGAGTCAGAGTACTTTGGTGTGACTTAATGAAAATGTCAAACCTTTAAAGATGGTTGTATAGGAACAAATATACAGATGCAAACAGACGAGGGAGCCTATGGCCAAATAAAGACCTAAATGCATATTTTGTACCATTTTATATAAACAAGAGTGAAAGAAGACATGTTATGGAATCAAAATAGACAAAAATCTCAAAATGGACCAGTGCTGCCTGCAGTGTTATGGCCTTTAAGGGCAAACAGAGCAATGAAGTTCATCTTGGTGTGTACAGTAGCTTTTTCATTTCCATGTGTGGTGGGCGGATGACCGTGGGAGCAGTGGCTGATGGCTGTGAATGTGTGCTTACCATTACAATGTGAGTGTCACTGTGGGACTGGAATCATGCGCCCGCTACAGCATCCCTTAGGCATGACATGATTTATAATCCCAGTTGAAAGCTATCACCCGTAGTGATAGGATAGGCAGACCCCGCTGTGATTTTCAGAGCCCCAGGGGACCTAAACATGCACTATTCCCCCTGTTTCGCACAGTGGTAGTGGCCTCCAAATCCCACCCCCCCCCCCCCCCCCCGCCCCCACCATGGGAGGTGGGATTTGTTCAAAGCTGTGAAAGGATTAGAAAAAAACGTTAGAAAGTTTGACCGAGGTAAGAAAAATAGCTATACCTATTTCTGTTGGATCTGCTCGTCACTGCCAGAGCAATCATACAATGGAACATTAAGGTGAGACATTGCAGGTGAACAGGGCAACATGTTTAACTTACATTACTGACTTAATACAAAACAAGATACAAAAACTAATGATGTGTAGCCTACATTGGCATATCTTTAAAAAGCTAAAATTTAGATATTGGATAAAAGAGTTAACATCTTTATTTCATAAACAAACATATAAGAGTCCAAAGTCTTCTGTATCCAATTTGATACAGAATTTTTCATTTTAAAAGTAAAAAAATAAATGTACAGGTCTTCAAATGCATTTTTTCGGCATGTCTTAAAGAACATATGTACCAACCATTCTGTAATAACCTTAACACACACACACACACACACACACACACACACACACACACACACACACACACACACACACACACACACACACACACACACACACACACACACACACACACACAGTTCAAGGGGCAGCTGTGTATTGTTTCCCCATCTATTGTGTTTTTCTCTCTCTCTGAGTGTCCAAACCCCTCTCTCCTGTCATGGATTAATTGGATTTTTGACCCGGTTCCAATTTATTCCCCTCCATCTCATCGTGGTCCCGCTTTGGATGCTGTCATGAGAAGATTGTGTAAAAAATGCTTGTGTGTGTGTGTGTGTATATGTGTGTGTATATGTATGTGTGTGTTGACCAACTCGTGTGTAGTAGAGGATTTATTTTGTTTCTGGCTACCTCGTCTCCAGTCTGCTGGGACCCTTTGTCTCCCTGCCGCCCCCTTCACCACTCCTCCCATAGGAGAGCAACAGCCGGCACACAAAGCATGACTCCTTCTTTGAACCTCTCAACACACACACACACACACACACACACATACACACACACACACACACACACACACGTATTCTCCCTCTCAATTCCAGCCACTTGCTTCCTTGTCACAACTCTCAACGGCCACTGCCACCACCGCTGCTATTGTTCTCCATGGCAGTTTGTGAGCGTGCTGGGGGGGGGTCGTTGCCGTTAAGTTCACCCTGTAGTGCACCACAGAGAGAGCCAGTAAAGGAGGAGAGACAAGGAATCACGCTGACTTCCATGCCCTGAAAATCATTTCTTTCTCTCTTTTTATTTGTCGTTGTACCTCTGTGGCCCCTAAATCAAACCCCTGGCTGTCTGTAATAAAAGTGAAGAGCAGGCCGCCTTGGGATGCCTGCTGCTGCATCTGTACCTGAGCTGTGGTGTAAAGAGAACCCATACTTGAGTCAGAGTAGAGATACCTTACTAGAAGAATGTTACAAATTACAATCACCTATTACTATACCACTGGAGTAAAAGTAGAAAAGTATCTGATTTTAAAGTATTTAATTATCAGAGTATTTAGCTCATGTGGAATGACCAATGTTTCATCATTATCGTTCGCCTACACACTGTTTGGTAGTAGACGATATTTTATAACATATTCATATGTTTTGTGTGCCAAAATAACTGGTGACTGAAGTGATCATATACAGTACATGTAATGGTATAAAAATTATGTTTCCCTCTGGATTGTAGTGGCGTCAAAGTATAAAGTAGTAGCATGGAGAGAAAATACTCAAGTAAATTACAAGTGCCTCACGCTGGAGTAAATGTACTTAGTTACATTCCACCTCCTCACCTGATTGTGTGTTATTGTTGGAAGCTTGTCTTTCTCAGCCATTATAGTCATTCACAATAGAGAACAGCACCTTGTGCCGTACTCTCCGCTCTGTCCTTTTGAAGTGGGGAAAATAATGAACTTAATTGCTGCAACTTTGTGTAGAATTTTTCCCCGGTGGGCTTTCATCACAGTGTCTCATCTCCTTGTGTGTTATTGTTATTACAGACCTAGGGACGCTGCTGATCTGGGGTCAGCCCGCCAAGCCCCTTTATTGGACATTTGTGTGCTCTCCTCTCGCCGTGTATTTTAGTCAGTCGGACGGCTCTGCTCCCACTGTTAAAGTGGATCCGGGGATTAAGACTGGCCCGTAAATGTGCAATGATAGATTTGAGGAACAGAGTGCATTTTCCCCTTTGCAACATCAGCCTGAGATGCTGCTTAATTTTTCTATTGATTATTTTCCAAGGCTTTTATTCGGCTGGAAGCTGTGCCAATAAAAACTTTCAATTGTGTCGGGCGGAGCGACATGGTGTGTTTGTGTGTGTGTGTGTGTGTGTGTGTGTGTGTGTGTGTGTGTGTGTGTGTGGGTGGGTGGGTGTGTGCGTGCTTGTTTGAATTTGAATGTAAATTAACTCAAATTGAGGTCTTCTCTCTTTGGCCTGTTTGAATCCCGCAGCCAGGCTTCATTGGCTGATTTTGCATCTCCTCGTTGCCAATGGGAATGAAGCGTGGGGGATTTTGAACAAAGGTAACTACAGACACAGCATTGTGTGTGGTACGTTAAGCCGTTGGTTGCTTTTCTACCCCCCCACCTGTCAGCTAACGGTCCGCCTTTCTATGACACACCACCAACCGTTATTTAAATGCAACAGAGTGCCATGCGTTTTGGCTGACGATTAGGGACATGCACGCGTCCATTGTCTTTTGAAGGGGCCTCAGAGAATGTCCCAGGCCAGCATTCGTGTGCCCCCTACTGCCAGACTGAAGCCCTCAAAGATATCTACTCACAGACTAACTGAATTTGTATTAACATTCCAATTTAACAAATGCACCTTGTCATATTAATCTTTAGTCATTCAATGATTTGGAATTGATATACTCTTAAGACAGCTTAAGGGAATATGAGGTTCATTTTGGTCAGCCAGTAAAGATCTTCTACCTCTGATTGGATGGAAACACTATAACAAATCTTATATTTTGGACTTATTGTATAACTAAGTCTTACTTGTTTGTTTTACTGCGTTTTTATCAGTGCAGTGTGTAAAAGGAATTGTCATTTTTTACAGAACAGACGTGGTATAAATGGAATATTATAATATAGTATTTTTAAATTGGTGTATAATCGCTTGAAAATAAAAGTTTTTTTTATTATTACCTTAGAATGAGCCTTTTATATCTACATAGGAGCAGGGCGCTGAGGACGCCATGTTGCACCGCCATGTTTCTACAGTAGCACAGAACGGACAAACTTAACGGCCTTACACTTGTTTATGTATAGTGGGCGTCCTGGGGAAATGCACCTGTTGGAAGACAGAGAAGAAGTACTGTAGAATAAATAACTAAATACATTTTCACCTCATCACTTGATATTGTGGAAAGACTTGAGGCAGTGGTGGATGATGCCATCTTTAGTAGCTAGCATCTGGTCCTTGAAGGCCACCGTAGCTTCTGTAAAAAGGGAGGGGTTAGCAAGAGAGCGTTGATGTCTATTATCTCACCAAAAGATGATGCCAAAATACACCTATATTACACAATGTACCTTTAATTAAAACTAAACTTGTTTTTTTATGATTTAAACGTGAACTAGTGAAATAACCATATCATTTTTCAAACCTCTTATCATTTGTTGTTGTTGCCAATGAGCAAAAAATCCAATAACATATCTGGCTCAGTCCTGTTTGTTGCATTTTGAAATAAATGAGTGATATTGTGACATAAAAATACCTGAAGATGATCTCAGCCTGAGCTTATTGGAATAACTGTGGATATTTATTTGACATACGTAGTTCTTGATACAGTAAGTCTATGTAGCCTACTTCATGATGTCTCATTTACTTATCTAAGTCTGAACTCTCTGGTTGTCTATATCTATGTCAGTCTAGAGTCTTTTCAAGCGAGTGAAATTCATGTGGAAATTTTTTGTGAAAGTGAAGTAAAAGGATTTTGGTATTTGGCACAAACTCCCAGCTGTCAGCACATTCAATCAGAAAAACACATACAGTTTCTGCCCTTGACTTCAAAGGCCCCTCCATCGGACAAATACTAAACTGCTCCTGTCCAATCCAGACTGAAACATTTCTGCTGTTGTTGTTTCAAACATTCCACTTCCAGCATTTCAGCAATTTTTCTTTCTCCTGACCCCGATGGCTGACAATATGTTCCCAGGGTCACGGCTTATAGTCGCCTGGCTAAGAAAAGGGACATGTGGAGGGGGTAGGTGAAAATAAGAAGTGCTGCTCTCTGCAGCTTGAAGGTGAATGTGGACCAGATGGTAGCCTCTCTCTCTCCTCCAGATGCACTCTAGCCCTTTCCATTTCCGCCTCTGGCACACAGTTGGGCTGTAAGAGATAGGGCCTTATCGCTGCCATGCTGTTTGTATAGGGGGAAGTGGAACCTGCTGTGGGACTTGATCCAGCCTGGCAGATCCAAGCCCCTCCCCCCCAAATCATCTTCCACACAGATGCTGCAGCCCTGCACTGCACCAACTAATGGAAATATGATCTTACACTAGATCAGGGGTCACCAACCTTTTTGAACCTGAGGGCTACTTCATGGGTACTGTCATACGAAGGGCACCCAGTTTGATACACTTTTCTGAAATAACAAATTTGCTCAGTTTTCCTTTAGTTATATATTATTATTATTGATTAATGATACTCATCTATTTGTAGACACTGATCCAGGTAATGATTTCTCACAATAATGATCAACAATGACTTAAAAAAGGTGGGAAACAGATTATTATGCTATTTTTAGAACAGGCCTGTGGGCGCCTCATATGGTCCTTGCGGGCTACCTGGTGCCCGCGGGCACTGTGTTGGTGACCCCTGCACTAGATAAATAAGTTTGGTAACACTTTATATTAATCATCATGATTCATGTCTGAATGAATGACCTTGAGATACTAGGTCACCTCTTTATTTGAGAGGCCACATACATGATGAAGTCATGATAAATGAATGCTTAGTTCTTCATGATTTCAACACTTGGTATTTAACAAAACATGTGTTCCTTTACTTAGTTTTTTGGCCTGTCACTTAAATTGCAGACATACCCATGAAGAAGACATGATCATCAGTAATAACTCAAATATCATGATGATTGACGCCCCTTAGCTGATGCACTAACTAATGTATTGTTCCTGTGTTAAACCATGCATGATATACCATACATCCTGGTGAATTACTGATAGTTCATGAGTATTACGTGAAGGAATACATGCATTCATTCAGTTATGAATTCATGATGATTTACTCATCATTACTATAACGTGTTACCATAACTTAAAAAAAAACAACAGGCAACACAAGGTGTATTTCACTTTTAATATTAATAATAATAAAAAATAATCTGCCAATGGAACAAGTGAAAATGCATGTGGTAAGATTTCTTGAAATAGGATATGGGCAACATTTAACCCTTTTCGAGATTTTGAAATCAGCTGGAAAAACTCACTTTGAGCTATAGCCTACTTTACTAGTATTGGGAAGTGTTATGTATCATAATAAGCCTGTAATGCTCAAAAGCAGTGTTCTTCCCCCGACAGTGTCATTTGACTAAATAAGGCTATTTTAGTTTGAAGATAATCACCTACTTGAGATAGAACTATTAAGTGATATTTTTGCATTTTAAGATGAGATCTATCTTGACGTTTGTTAGAAATACTCATATTGAGAATTTGTTACTAGTAATAGGAAGAGCCTTTGTGTCGTAGTTTAATCCCAGCGTATTGAATTTAAAGTCCTTATATCTCACCAAAATGATGCTCGTTAGGTGATTGTGTCTTATATTTAGTGAGATATTTTGACTAGAAATAAGACCGATACACTTGGTAAAATTTAGAATTTTAGCAGTATAGGCTATTGGCCTAAAGGCCAGGACACACCAGTCCGACTACCCGAAAATGGAGACTGCCGATTCAGGGAGCTCTAGTCTTCCCGTCGCGGCCAAAAAAGTGCAAAGAACACACCAAACCGACTGCTGACTTTCCGTACGCTCTGCGCTTGCGCGGGACGTAATGTCTCCATAACAGCAGGCGGCGCTAATCTGTATTGTGGCACGAAAAAATACGGAAGCCGGAAATGATGGGACGGCTCTCTAGACCATAAACATAGATAGAAATACGTATTTATATTTATGGACCATAAAGAGCACCATTTTTAGCAGAGAGTGTCGAGCATGGTGTCGAGCAGTCAACAAGGGTTGATGCATGTGAGTACTCGCTGAACGAAACAAAGAAACACATTAAAACGATGGCTAACTGTTGTTAGCTGTTTGTGCTACCCGCCTCACTTCCGGGCTTCACTGATTCGCTAGCCCTCCACAAATCAAATTGCTCCAACTGAAAGACTGTCCGCCGCCGATTGAACAATCGGCTCAAAAGAAGCCCGACGACATCTACGACGACCGAATTCACGGCACACACCAAACAGATTTGTGTCCTGGCCTTAAAACTTGCCACCCACTTCTTCTCACAGACCCTATCAGTGAAAGGTGTACACTGCCAAGAAAACCATCTTATCTTGAGAGGAGATGGCTTTGGGGGGAATGGGAGACCTGTTTGTCTTTGCCAAGCAGCACAAGGGACTAACACACTCACACTAGGCAAGTTTGCCTGTTCCGTGCTGCAGGAAGATTCAGCACGATTCCCCCCCTCCCCACTCCCCCCGCTGGCCCGTGGTCACACTGCTTGTGGCCTGGGCACGATTGCACCTTGCCTACGTCACCGTGCGTTTAGGATTTGGAGCGTAGTCTACTTGTAGGCTATACGACTGTTTGTGAATATTTTCATCCGGCCAGATTTGCATCATATATTCCACTTCCACATTAGAGCAACGAGAATCCTTAAGCTATTGTTTTTTTTTTTTTAAATGTAGCTTTGACGTGGACAGTCTCATATTTGTGCAGCACGCTGTTTATTATTAATATAACGGCCCGTCATCAGACCATACGTACCGGATGGTTTTATACACATCGATCGCTCCATCAAGTAATCCAAGTCAGAACTTTTTGTATGGGCAGAGATCGTTTTTTTTAAGTTTCTTTATAAAGTTTATTGTTAAACCTTAGTGTAGGCTACTGTTTCCTTATCACCGGGCCGCGGAGTCCCGCTGTGTGTTTTGGGTTCGTCTCCACCGCCATGCGTAAAGGCATTATTATGACAGCTGACGGGAGGAAAAAGAAAAAAATCATCTGACGAACGTGAGTAAACACGAAAACCTTTTTGCTTTGCTTTCTGCGCTCACCTATTTAGTCTCTCCCTCTTTTATTAGCCCACACCTAGGCCTACTCACATGTTAATTCTCACACATTTTATGTAGCTACAAATCCAAGTGGTGGGCAATTCTGGTGCCGACTAGTAAGGCAGCGGACGTTAACGGACTATGCATCCTTAATAAATTCACGTCAGGAACGCCGCCTGTGCGCTTGCTTGTGCGCGTGTCATCTCATTAGCATCTGTACTTTGGCCACGGCACACCTCTCCCAAGTGTGCCGTGGCCAAGGGGCTGTTCCGTGCTGGAATACGGATGGCTTGGTCACACTAGCCAAACGTTCTAGACTTTAGTATGCAAATGAGCTCGGGCACGGGGCCGCCGGCCCTAGTGTGAGTGGCCCCTAAGGATCTGCTTCTTATGGATTGGGCCTCTTCCTCCTCGTATTTGGGGTTTCTCTAGCTGAGCCAATGCTTCTCGTATTGCATTGTGTAATGTGCTTAGCGCCTACAGCATGTCCTAAGTCTCATCTTTCTCCATACCACACCTCTTTGCACAGTTTAATTTCTGAGATTTCCGTGTCCCTACTGTGATGATGATGGGAGCATTGTACAACATTGGGGCCACTCGAGCTGTTTCCATTTTCAACAGGCAGACACACCTATTAGGAGTTTTCAAGCTAAATAATCTGTCTGTCTGGAGGGGACGTGCTCACTTTCTTTTAATAATGTTTTTCTCTCACCCGGAGTGAGCACACTCAGTCACATCCATTATTAGTTGCTATCAAGAAAGCCATCGTGTGGCATTTCAAGGCAGACACAGAAATGAATATAAATCACATAAATCCTCAGGTCATTTATTTTTATTTCTATTTTTCACTTTTAGCTTTGTTTTAGTTTTTTGTCATGTTTGGTGACAGTGTGTTAACCGTTACTATTCTATGAGTCCAACAAGATAGGTGAATCTTGAGCAAAACATCCAACAAAACACTGTACAATCAATGTAGAAAAAATAGAAAAAAATATTAAAATACATAAATTGCATTTTCATATTTTCCTAAAAGTTCATTCAAAATTTGCATACAACACTAATAATGGAAGGTATAACAATTATGGGCCGTAAACCCAATACTAGGATGCGAAAGATGCCAAAAAGCTAGAAGTGAGGTGAAGTGCAGAATTAGGTTATAGGGGGCTCATCATCATCATTCATCATCACTTTACAGTGAAACATTTGATCCATTGTTCATATGAAGATGGTAATTGGTGCTGCTTAAAACACATTTACTTGATTAAACATATTCCTCTTTAGGGTAGAACATCTATTATAATGGAACATGTTTTAATTGTCACCATTTAAGTGCAAATTAAACAGCGTTTGTACTTTCCATTCAGGCTCTACACAATTTTTTTTTATCACTAGTTGTTTTGTCACATGTGTATAACCTGTGAGTAGACAGAGTTTGTGTGTTCCCAGGTGTGAGACTCTCAATTGTTATACAAGAGAAAAGCAGAGATATTATATATAAAATGGCCCCTTGGTTCCCTGGGAGAAATGGATAAGATCATGTTTTCATAAACCTTCCATAAACAATGTTGTGTAAATGCTGGTAAAAGGTGTCTGTAATATTAACTTTTGACTATTTAAAAATGTCTGTAACATTGCACATTGCATATAGTCTGAAACAAGCCTAAGGGCGTATAAACATCTGCCGTGTTTAGTACCGGTTGAAACAAACTCAGATGCACTTCAGCCTTCGGTGCGGTTGTTTCAGGCAGGTGTGAATACAGCAATCGCATTTGGGGGCGGACCAAACAAGCGCTCCGAGACCCAGCTGAAGAGGTGGTCTCAGTGCACTTCTAAACAAAAGTCAAAGTTAAAGTCAGCTTTATTGTCAATTCAAAATACTAGTGCAGTACCCCTAGGAAGCAGTAGCCTAGCTTATGCATGCTTAAATGTAACGTATATGAAAGTGGGACACAAACAGATGTAGCCTACACATAGGCAGTGTCATACAGTCATTGAAATGGCTGTCACATCGCTCGTCAATGTGACTTATGTTCTTTCTTTTATATTTGTTGCGACATATAATCCTCTATTCTTTATAGGAAAAGCAGGTGAACATTTTCTTTATTGCCTAATTGCAGCTTGAAGGCAAAATGAAGGGCATTTTTGCATCTTACATAGTCTTTAGCTTGTTTAGGTGTTAGTTTCTAATGATTTTAAAACATTCTGTGTAAGCCAGGGGTGTCAAACTCTGGCCCGCGGGCCAAATCTGGCCCGTTTCAATATTTAATCTGGCCCGCGAACCAATTCGGCAATTCCATTAAATTTGGCCCGAGAAAAAAAAAAAAAAATTATCATGATTTTTTTTTTTTTTTTTTTTCTCATGTGGAGCCTGTGCCATGTTGGCACGTCGCACACGCTCCCAACCGTTAGGACACTCGCATAGCTTACCACTAGGAATGTCTGCTGAAAGTTCCACAGCTCAGGATTTTAAGCCATGAATTGATGAACTTGCATTGAAGAAAAGATGTCAATCTATGGGGCTAAATAGCATGCTAATAAGATGATTGATTGTGTCAACTGTCTAAGGATGAATGCTAACATTATCTGGTTTCTAACTTTTGCCTGAAGTTACAATATAGCTCACTAACTAACGTTAGATACCCGCTGATAGCCCACACCTTTTGTTTCCAATGGTGGCTTTGCATTTCATTACCAATGTAAAGTGTCATAAATAGTTAACACTGGTGCTGGGTCATGATTCCTATAAAAAATAAAATAAAAAAACGTGATGTGTTTTGAATGTGCAGAAAGTTTTGAAAAATCCAAGAGAAAACATATTGTGGCTCAATCCAGGATGCCTGAGAGCCTTACTGCATTATAGTCCTTTATAATTGTTTCACCAGGAACCTGAATGTTGTCTTTTCCTTTACAAAAATAAAGACATTTCCACAATAAATTGACGCAGAAAAGGCACAGAAAACCAAAACAGAAAAGTCCACCAGAATACAGGAAATTAAGTGTTTGACGCACACAAATTTCTGGGGGAGCACCCCCATACACCCCACATATAATTTGTCCCCCAAAATATGTAAACAAAATCTAGCCTATGCCTCGTATGTACGCAGGTTATATACCTAGATATGTTGTTTGAGTTTTGGATTAAAAAGAAGGCATGTCAGTAAGTGACATGTCTGGCCCTTCGTGTGATTATCATGTCGTAATTCGGCCCTTTGTGAAAATGAGTTTGACACCCCTGGTGTAAGCGATCATGTTTACATTCATCGTAGTAGAGCTATATTTTTAAAACCTGTAACCAACGTCTCCATCTACTGCGCAAACTCAACTCATTCAGAGTGAGCAAGCACATTATGGAAACAGTTTATAAGAACCTTATTGAGGGCATTTTAACTTTTAATATGGCAATGTGGTATGGTAACCTAAACGTAAAAGGAAGAAGCAAGCTACAGAGAATAATAAACATTGCCTCAAAAATCATAGGGACAAAACAGAAACAATTAAGTTGTATGTACGAGGAAGTGCTGAGGAAAAAAGCTGTTAAAATAGCAAACGATCCGTCCCATCCACTCCATAGGGAGTTTGAACTTCTTCCCTCGGGTAGACGTTACAGAGTGCCAAGGGCAAATCGTAACATTTTTAAAAATTCCTTCACTCCTAAAGCGATTGGGGTACTGAACACCATGTCCCGCTGATGTGTATACTGCCACTGCTGCCCTGCTTCTTGCCCTGAAGATGTCTGTGTGTAAATGTTGTTGTTGTTGCTTTTGTTGTTGTTGTTGTTGTTGTTGTTGTTGTTGTGTTGTCCTGCTTGTTGTTTTTTATATGAGACCAAAGACAAATCTCCACACCGTGGACAATTAAGAATTAACTAACTAACTAACTAACTATCCGAGACCGTGCTAGTTTAAATGGAAACCGCTATTGACATGCTAACTGAAATTAGCGTCACTGCCGAGGCAGTGTTTAACTATACATTAACTCTATAACAGTGAAAATAGCGTAACATGCGATCGTTAACACTAAAGCGGACAGGTTTGAGGAGTTGGTGATGTCTGTGGAAAGGTATAAGAACGGTTTGTTTGGAAAGTTGGGTGCATTGAATGAGGAAGTAACACCAGGCTGTGTCGGTCGGCTGTGTGTGTCCCGTTCGTAAATTCATGCTTTGGTCGCAGCGGCCAATCAAATCAGAGGGAGGCGGGGTTTATCCGGAGACTACTTCATGCCCTTCGTTACTGTAGCCTTCAGTGCGCACATGTTTTCGCCGCAAGCATGATACGTTAATATGATAACTTCTGCATATTTGGTCCAAAAAACCTCACAATCAATCAAGGATGCACACCTTGGTGCTGCGTGCAAGCCATATCCGTAAGCTCAGGCCGATCTGACTAACAGTCCGAGAGATATGCGAGCCACAGGAACACAGACACACAGACGTTTCTTGCTTTATAGATAGATGTGCCAGACATACATCCAAAATGCGTTTATCTCAGACCCACGGTGCAATAAGAACAAAAGGATAAAATTAGGCATAATAAGATAAGTAATATTTACAACAAATGCATTCTAAATAGTGCAAAGGGTAAGGCAAAACAAAATGGTATAAATATACTGTATATATAATATAAAAGTAAATCAATTGAAATGTGCAATATGTGGAACATTATTTACAATATGTGCAATATGCAGTAGACTGAATACATTGAAAGTGTGCTGCAGAAGCCCTGATTTTCTACAACAAGCCGGAGCAAAGTAAAGTTGAGGGGCCCGGGTAAATGACTGCTCTCTTTGCCAAATGACCAGCCAAACCTCAATGAAGAAATAGGGCAGAGAGGGAGAGAGAAATACTTTGGCAGAAAAGAGCAGAGAGTCTCCCCAAAAGGGCCGGCGGCCTGGTGAGATGAAACAAACAGTAGATCACAGGAGTGAGATGAAGAGGCTGAGGGTGGAGGCTTTATATCAAGATGCAGTAAAGAGAGCTGCTAGAGCGCTATGAGGGAGGATAGTCAAGCCCACACTCTGTCGCTGGGCAGCTGCCGCTAATGCACTATTGATTTCTGCCACCAAAAAGATTCCCTTGCATCCTGTGTGTGTGTACTGCCATCCACTCATGTCTGTCAGCTGGCCTGGAGTCTGACTTAGGGACCGTGCGTGTAGGGTTAAGGTTAGCTCCAGGATTATACAGTAATGTATTTTTGGGTAACCCTAAATCCATTTTAATGCAGTTTGTATTACTGAGCAACACTTTGAGGTAGAGTGTGCTGATGTGAGGGAGGTCAACAAGCTTGTAAGTGAGAAAAGTTGTTCACAACTGAACTTTTATCCTCAGGCAGTGAATCAGATTGATTTGATACCATTTTCTTGTTGTACAAACTATAATTAGGTAGCCTGGTCCTACCAGACCATCGTACTTTATTTCATTTGTACAGAGGGTCTGGAATTGCTCAATTGACAAACGTTAACTCACTTGAAGGCGGGTGTCTGTTGAAGTTTGACATACGTCACGACCAATCGCATAACGTTTGGTCGTGACGTATGTCATGCGCCGGCTTCTGACTAAAACTGAAACTGGCGCAGGACCTCAACGTCATTGTTCTCAGCCACTCCCTCTGTTCGCTGATTGGACCGCCAAAAATCTGGCGTAGAAAACCCACGAATATACCACAGGCCAGGACTTACTACTGAAGGGAAATTAAAATTGAGCGGAAGTACGTAGGCGGGCGGTGCCAGGATAATAATTAGGCCTCACAAATAAAGAATTAACAAAAATCGTTGACCATAGCCAGTAATATGTGGTCTTCTCTGTATACATTTTACACGTGGCTGTATAGTTGCCTCAAACAATGCCAGACCACCCTGCTGATTTTTTAAAATCGGTTTACCTACTGTATGTCTATGAAACACCTGCAACATTATGATTACCAATGACATTGACAATATATTCTCAACTAGTAGCGAGGCCATGCAGTGGTCTACTCACCCGATTCATACTGATGATATGAAGAATAGTTTCCCACTGTGACATCACACCCTGGGGCAGGTTTGCATGGAATTCATTGCATCAGAAACACTGGTGAAACCACGTGTAATATCCATATTTTAACAGCTCAGAAATAATACAATTTAGATTTCACACCGCAGACCTAAAGACTTCACTTGTGTTTTCTATTTTCAGACTGTATCTGAAGCTCCTTGAAGGCAACTACAGTTTATTAGATTTGGTTTCATTCTTCTCGCCATGGATTCTTTCTGTGTTAATAACATCGCATCAACTTTTCTTAAAATGGGTCTAATATGGCAATAAAGGCCACAGTCAGGCGGACCAAATGTCTTGTTTACCAGAATACTGTAAAGGAAAATTCTGATTTTCGCCAAGTTTTGCCCTTCATGGCTATTGGTGTTGGTAACATTAGATTTCAGAATTGTGGACTCTTAGTATTTGCTTTGGGCAAGAGGCATGAACCTCTTCCGGGGTGGTAGACTGTGGACTATGGCGAGGGCAGTTACGGTCAGATTGACGGTCACTAACCCAATGAAGGGATGTTGGGTTCCAATGAATCTGGCACAATACTCCAGTAAATACAGTATTTTTAGGTGATATATATGACTCAAGTAGCCCTTTGTAATAAGGGTTTTGTAGTAAGGGGATGAATGGGTTCCTCTGTGGTACAACAATATTGTATGTGTGTTATCCTGCAGCAAACACTCAACAGTTACCCAGGTACTGTGGCTACATGTGATGCAGCATTTGCTTTGACAATGAAAGTGTGGATTTGTTGGCACCGTTGACTCAGTGTGCGGTGCCAATGGCTCTGCATCTTGGAAGCGTCTGTGTGGAGACACAGTGACGACTGTGTTGTTGTCAGCGGTCCTCCAGGTTGTGTGCCGGGCTCTGGCGTCTGACCTGGGGGAATTCATTAGCTGGAGTTGTCAGCTGCTCTCAGGCTGCTATTGTTTTGCGGGGCGTTCAGGCTCTGTCAGTGTCGCATTCAAGACCAGCTGCCGTTTGCTTTGCAGATTTCCCATTTGCACGGTGTAAAGCACCTTCACGTAATTGTTTTTAAATGGCAAAATCTGCATTGGCTTTTTGCTCCGGTAAACAAAGCAGTGTTCTCCTGCCAGCCGAGCAAACACACACAACATGCTAGAGATACAAAGAGAAGCAAAACACTGAGACCAATCTGTGCAACTGAATCCTCTGCGCTCGCTGCACTTCACTTCTCTTCCATGTGCAATATCATCTGAGGTCACCACGGCTCTATGTAGCAAGAAGAAGAAGAAGAAAAGACCAAAAGAAAATGAAGGTCTGAAAGACCAAATTCAGAAAACCAAATTGAAAAGCTTGGATGACCTTCTCCAGATGCCCCGGAGGAGGAGGAGGAGGAGGAAAACAGTCCAGCCCGTTCTCAGCCATCACACAATCTCAAAGCACATCAACTAAAAACAAGACTATTAACTGTTATTCACTGTAAATGGATGTGGAGGCGGTGTGAGATAAAGATTTGATTAAAATGCATCAGGTTTTTCTAGGCCTTTTTTCGGAGGGAATGATGGTGTTATGTTTGTATAGAATTGGGCCGATTGAGTTATACAAAGCGTTAGTGATAACAGCAGAGCCGAGCAAACGAAAAAATGACACACATAAAGATAAAGGCTTACTATCTGTTCCTTTCCACTCTGGGGTTTTTCCTCAGTGTAAGTGTGATAAAAGTGGACAGACCTATGACTCAGGTTCCCACCTCACATTCTGATATAGATTCAGGGAGCCGAGCCCCCCTCAATCTCTTAATGCATGTTCCATCGCCCTTGGCAGGGTCACAGGAGAAATAGATGGAGCCTTATCAGCTTTCATGGATTTATGGAGAATTTCTCTGCATTAGTTGTATTTTATTTGCCTCTTTTTTTTAACGCCTGTGTGTGTGTGCGTGTGTGCGTGCGTGTGTGTGTGCGCGTGTGTTTTTGTATGTATGTGTGGGCATATATACATGATTTGTCTCTGTGCATGTGTGCTTTCAAGGATGTTGGGTAAGGTTATCAAAGCCTGTAATATCTTTAATATCATTTTTTTTCAAATAATTTTATCAAGTTTCTAATTACTGCATCAATCATGTTGGCTGAATCCATCCAGCTGAAATATAACAGCGTAGACGGCGGGCCGGTGTTTGTGCCAGTATATTAACCTTCAGCGGCTTATCTCTTCACTGAGTACTTTGTCAAACTACAACAGGTTATGCTACTCTATGCCAGAAAGCTGCAAAAAAACAATAATGGTCTCATGACAAATGAAAACATTTTTAATGAAAAATATCAGATGAAAAATGATTGCCCAACTCCGTAGCCTTCGTAACTCCACTCAGTTGTCACATACATACTTGGCTATGAAGGGTAATTAGACAACATAAGGAACCAGTTATACAGATAAAACTTTGCAAATGTGTTTATCATAATTAATTCAATTTTCAAATGATGTCTCACTCTTAACGTATTAATAGAACTAAATGATCTTCAGCTAAATTAAATTAAATCTGTACTATTCACTATTTAGTTGTTAATGTGATCAAATGACAATCTGTAAAGTGTCAAACAAACAAAGTTCCCCAAAGCTTAGCTTATATTTATATGCGCTTATTACAGCATAAACCTTTCTCATACATGTTATTAAATTGAATATTTTGAGGATTTGGACTGCTTTCATCTTTTACAATGTTATATGTTTTATAGACCTTGGGCCGTATTCACAAAACATTTTATCTTAGCGCTAAGAGTGCTCCTAAGGAGCACTAAAAGTTCTTAGTTAAGAGTGATATCTTAAAACCTGTTCACAAAGCTGATAAGAACAACTTTTACTAAGGAATGGGAGGGACTCCTAAGCTAAGATAAGAGGGCAAAGTTGACCCTGTTGCTATGCATGATGTCATGTTCATACCTTCTTTGCCCACAGTGATTGGCTGAGAGGGAATGAGTCTCTAAGAGTGATTTTATAAACACTGTGGGAGATATCCATATTGTGTCTCTTTATTAAAGTAAAACGTTTTTAAATCAAAATTAATGATAACATGAAACCAAGAATATAGCCTACTGCAGGGTTTCCCACACATTGGTTCACTATAAGCCTACAATAGCGCCACATATTCATTTTACATTTTTCAATGATATGAGTCGGATAAAATATCCTGATTGAAGAGCTGCACACCATGCACTCTCACTGTATTTCATTGTAAACCGATAGCAACTGCAGGAAAAGGAGCTCCAACATTCTTTTTAATTTTCACCATTTTCTAAGGTCAGGCGTAAATATAGATTCATTATTTATAGCCTACATTTGTTTATTTAAAAACTATATTTTAATAAAATATATGGATGAGAGATTATTCTAAAAAAATATATTTATTACCACTCAATATATTGAGCCAAAGATGAACAGAAATTTGCTTAAAACACAAATTAATTTATACTTTCTAAATATAGCTTTAGTATGATCATTAAACCCTTACAGTTATTAATGCATACCTTTCAGAAAGTGTCCCATCATTACATCTCTCCAAAACACCATCAAAGGATTGTCTGTGATTGACTCTTAGTCACATAGGGGTCCTCTCGAGGACTCCTAGCTTTTCATAGATTAAGGAGCTAGTATTAGCGCTAAAATGCTTTGTGAATTACACTTATCTGAAAAAGCCTCTACACCCATCTGAGGTCATTGACCATTGAGAAGGCAATGGCATCATGCTTAGAGGTAGGTATCTGATGGAAAGCTGTTGCTGTGTACCTGACTCTAAAAACTGAAGCTTCTTGAGTTTCACAAGTTATTCCTGATGTCAGTGTGACATCACAGCAAGTAGAGATTGAGTTGGAGAGAAATCTAATTGTGTATTGTGCTGTGATTCTGAGCAGGCCAGACTCTTCTCAAACAAGCTTTAGTTGTGTCTGGTATTACGTCTATGGTGCCCATTGTCTCTACTATTGTGTTCTTGAGCAAGACACTGAACCCCAAACTGCTCTAGGAGCGCTACACTATGGCTGACCCTGCGCTCTGACTTGAGAACTATGCAAAATGACACATTTCAATGTGCCTTGAGTAAATTGACTATTAACTTAACTTAAAGCAGTGGTGCTGGTTTGTTATCCACTCTCACATCTACTAGGGTGGCTTCAGGTGAAACAAAAGATTACCGTAGCTTACAGTAGCAAAGTAAAGGTTATGTATTTGGCTTACCAAATAGCATGTGTTGCTAAAAGACATTTGAATATAAAGAAGAAACATTATAAGCCGCGGCGATGCCTTATTCACTGTCCCCCCCTCACTCTTCCCGATGCAGTCCTCCTGTCAAGGGGACAGTTGGAGACTTGCCCTCCAACAATGAGTGTGTCTAGCACTCATAGCTTGAGAAAAAGCAATTTATCCAGACACTCCCCCCCACCCCCACCCCAGCCCCCAGAGAACTCTAACATCAAAGCAGCAGTGGTGGCCAGCTTGGCCTGTGAGCAGGTGATAGAGAGGGACATATCAGCGTGGTCCAAGAACACAGGGAAAACTCAAAGGACAACAGCTGCTTGTTATCACTAGATATTCCTGGCCGGTCTGACGTCTCATCTGTTGTTCTGGGGCAGGGAGGATGGAGCCCAGGGAGTGTCTGGACATCGGTCAGAGAAGCTTTGTAATATATATATTTTTTTAGATTTCTTTATTTTGAAAGGGACAGCGCACATTAAGAAACATGAGCACCAGAGTTCAACATGTTAATGTGCCAGATTTAGCCATGCTGGCTCATTTTCATCTGTAGTAACCATGACAGGTTGATAGCTTAAAAGAAAACATTAAAAAAATAATACAGAAATACTTCACATAAGCACACAGCAAAATGACACAACCATTCCAGCCCATAACAGGTTGGTGGTGTGTGAAAAACTTAAAACAAGAAGCATACAGACACAGATAAAAGTGCATGAATATAGCACATTAAAAACACAAGCATTTAAACACTTACAAAATCACATAAGCATAGACAAGGAGCATACACATAGACAAGGAGCATAAACGCAGACAAAAACACAACTAGTAAACACACAGACAAACACACAGATTACGGCAGCATATTTGATCAATAACAAATGTTTTATAGATTTTGAGACGGATTTGAGTGATGTAATGTTCCTTAGTTCTGTGGGTATAGTATTCCAAGTATGTGCTGCTCGATAGGAAAAGGCTGTCTGCCCAAAATAACTTTTTCTATATGGTATTTTACAAGCCCCTCTATGCATTTTAAACCTCGTAATGTACAGGTTGTCTGAGGATCTGGCCTGGCTTTTGACCTGTTTGTTTTTTGATTCCCTTTAAAGGTGCAGTGTGTTAAAGGAATTGGCGTTTTTCATAACAGACTTGGTAAAAATGGAATATTATTTCCATAAGTTTGTTTTGATTAGACAGTAGGGGAGAGTGGCCTAAGTTGTGCATTTTGGAAGTTGTGCCACCCCTTGTTTCTAGAAAACCGTGGAAGAAATTGGAAATGTGACCACATATTTAAGAAGAGCCATTTGACTCATCCTGTAAAGAAGGGAGACACAAGGAATAAGATATAAGCCCATTTAAGCTCAAAAAACTGTGTTTTGCCTTTCAAAGTAAAATTTCCATGATCAAGGTTTTTTGATTATTGTGTCTGAACAATTATAGACAAGTTTGAAAACATTTGACACATGTTTTAGTGCTTTGGTATGCTACATTTTGAGTCTATACAGTTAGCACGATGTCAGCCCTAAATTGCTGCATCATGCTTATTATCCAAATTTCTGGGATTGGGGTGATTTTTGCCAAAGGGCCTGGGTGAGTTATAAGTAAGTAAGTAAGTAAAATGTATTTATAAAATCACATTTATGACAGTTTGCACTGTCCAAAGTGCTGTACATAGTGCATTTAATAGGTAAACAATGAAGGTAAAATAACAATAACCAAAATAAAAGACGTAAAGCCCATACATCCACATAAACACAGATAGTAGTGCAGAGGTAAGATAGTTAATGGGGAGGAAACACCAGGGTGTACATATGGGTTTTGAGCCTTGATTTAAAGGCAGATATGTAGGGGAATCACATTTGTCAGGTAGCAGTTGGTTCCACAAGCACGGAGCAACTAGTGCAAAGTACATTTCTGAGAGTTGTGCCAGTGGCATGGCTGTATACGCTGGTCACCAAAAGAAAGTGATTGTCTACAGTAGCTCAGAAGAGAGTGACATCTCAATTCCACTTAACGACACCACTGATGAGAGTTCAGATGGCCAGAAAGATGATGATGGTGACTTTGTCATTGTGAGCTTTGCAGGTAAAACCATTAGATCTGCTAGGCTAATTGTCCTTCAATCTTTGTCAACTATTTACTTTATTTACTTTAAATACACCTTAAATAAGTGATTGTCTAATGGATTTGTCTTGCATTACAGTTTATGAGATATATATCAATGGCACAATTCACCTCATGGTATTCTCTCCAACCGCACAACTTACACCACAATTAAGTTGTGCATCAAGACAGCTTTTTTTCCGAAAGCTATATTAATTTCTTCAACAGTTTATTCCAGATCCAAAGTTTTTATTGCCAGGGATGCACAACACCCTGAAATATATGTACATATTTGAGTTGGAGACTTTACTGTCAATGCCTTACTTTAAAGTCACTTTGAGTGAAAAGTTGCACAACTTAGGCCACTCTCCCCTATATCATTTCTTAAATATAAATGTTTTTTTTTAAAGAATGAGCCTTTTACATTAACATAGGAGCAGCACGCAATGCCATATATAGTGGGCGTCCTGGGGAAATGCACCAAGAAGAAGTACTATAGAATAAATGACTAAATACATCTTCACCTCATCACTTGACATTGTGAAACGACTTGAGGCAGTGCTGGATGAAGCCATCTTTAGTGACTAGCTTTTTGTCCTTGAAGGCCACCGTAGCTTCTGTAAATTCCTCCAACGGAGGGGTTAGAGATGGAGCGTTGCAATACAGAACATTCACCACTTGATGACCAGAAAATGAACCTTTATTACACACTCTATAAACTCATGAACTGATAAAAGCATTCAAAAGTCTTTTCATTCTGACCAGCCCATGCATTCCTCCTGTCGACTTGCTTTCCAGTACAAAATTATGCAATGTTCTACCAGACCATCGTACTTCATTTCATTTGCACAGAAGGTCTGGAATCGCTCAATTGACAAACGTAAACTCACTTGAAGGCGGGTGTCTGTTGGAAGTTTAAAACTATTGGATCTGCCCAGTGGCACTCAGGATCTGCCAACCAATCGCATAGCGTTGTGCGTCATGCGCCGCCTTCGCAACTGAAACTGCCGCACGTCATTGTTCTCAGCCACTCCCTCTGTTCGCTGATTGGTCATGCAAAAATCTATCCTGAGAAAGCCCGCGAATATACCGCGGACCCAGACTGACTACTAAAGGGAAATGAAAATTGAGAGGAAGTAGGTAGGCGGGCGGTGCCAGGCTAGGAAATGACTCTATAACACAAACTTCATGCCCTTTCCTAAGTTAATGGCTGTGTTCAGAAGAAAATGCATTTTCTCAGTGCACAATAAAGAGCAAAGTCTGTCTGTAGATTATCAAGAAAATTCAGAGCTATTCAGGGGCCGTATTCACAAAACATTTTATCTTAGCACTAAGAGTACTCCTAAGGAGCACTAAAAGTTCTTAGTAAGGAGTTATTTCTTAAAACCTGTTCACAAAGCTGATAAGACCAACTTTTACTAAGGAATGGGAGGGACTCCTAAGCTAAGACTAGAGGGCGGGGTTGACCCTGTTGCTATGGATGATGTCATGTTCATACCTTCTATGCCTACAGTGATTGGCTGAGAGGGAATGAGAGCTAAGAGTGAATTTTTGATAGAAACACTGTGGGAGATATCCATATCGTGTCGCTGTATTAAAGTAAAGAATTTTTATATACAATTAATGACAAGTGACACTGATTTAACATGAAACCAAGATACTGCAGGGTTCCCCACACATTTGTTCACAATTAACCTACAATAGCGCCACATAGGCCTATTCATTTAAAATTTTATAATGATTTGAATCGGAAAAAATATCCTCATTGAACAGCTACACGCCATGCACTCTCACTGTATTTCTCTCAACGGCGGACTATGCAGCAATAGTCAGACAGCGACAAACCAGGAAATTCACAATTTAGAAACAACAGCCGGCGAAATCGTAAAGTGCCTGCGGAAGGAAAAAGGCGAGACGCGCAAGTATACAGTAGCGGATCTGTGGAACGGAGGAGATGCTGCGAAGCGCCACATATAGGTCTCTAGTAACAAATTAAACCCAAACGTGACACCAACAGTAACTTTCAGTGCATCGTAAACCCAAAGCAACTGCAGGAAAAGGAACTTAATAAATATTTTTTTTATATAAATGTAATAAATATAAATGTGTCTATACTTTCTAAACATAGCTTTACTAAGATCATTAACCCCTTACAGCTATTAATACAGGCTTACACTACACGACTTTTCACGCGATTTGACAGTCGCAGACAATCTTCCAATGTCGGACTGAAATCACAGAAGTCTTGCTGGAGTTGTGGCGCGTGCACGTAATCTCAGTCATCCGACCCGATTTCAGCCAGTCTTCTTCCCGTCTTGACGTTCCGACATTATCAAACATGTTTGATATTATCGTTAGTCTTAAGGAGTTGGCTCAAGCGAAATGACGTGAACACTGTCACACTCTCTCCTGCACCAAGCACGACGCGACCTGTGTCCGCCTGTGAGGCACTTCTTTCGGACACTTATACATAGCAGCCTCTGCTCGAGATGCAAACTGACCACTGCGCAACCTTAACGGCCTCTGCACACATCCTACCTCTACTGCGCATCTACCTCGCGTCTGCGTCTGACTTTTTGTCACTGACCGTGTAATCAACCTAGAGCGGACACACATCCAACCTCAGATGCACTGCTGATGCGTGTCGGAGGCACGTCTGCAGCGACGCTCCCAAAATGCCATCAAATGGTTGTCTGTGATTTACTCTTAGTGACTTAGGGGTCCTCTCGAGGACTCCTAGCTTTTCATAGATTTAGGAGCTAGTTTTAGCACTAAAATGCTTTGTGAATTACACTTATCTTAAAGAGTTAGGAGTCCTAAAATTAGGAGTGAAACGCCCCTTATTTTTGAGAGTTACTCCTAAATCAGCACATTATGACCTACTCTTAGCCTTAAAATGTTTTGTGAATACGGCCCCAGATCTAAAATAACAGCAG
The DNA here is from genome assembly GCF_949987685.1 of Ammodytes marinus. NCBI lineage: Eukaryota > Metazoa > Chordata > Actinopteri > Uranoscopiformes > Ammodytidae > Ammodytes > Ammodytes marinus. The sequence continues at coordinate 27,182,436 of NC_137221.1, forward strand.
CAATTGTTCTTATATCCTCCATTTTAGTACATTTTAGAATTAGTCCACAAATCACCTGTCATTTACAGTTTTTGCCTAATGCTTAAACACTAATAGTGGTTGCTATGCCCAAAGGATCACAACCTCTAACTTTTGTGACCATGCCCTAAACACAAGCACCAACCCCACAAACACAAGATAGGCTTTGCACTGTGTTTGAAATTCTGCAACACACTTCTTGCAAAACACTACACACTGTTTTTTACACAAGACACATTGTTCAAAAAGGAAATCTCCTGCAATCCTTGTGAAAACACATCTATTTAAAATTCAAAACACAACTAAAATTGGAAAAGCACACAGACTCACACACATTAAAAATAGAAAAATAAAGATAATTGAATACCAATCAGTATGAGCCTTAGCATTACAAATAGACTTCAGATGAGCTCAGCTTCTTTGTAAAACAGTAAGAGTCAGGGGAAGAGGACAAGAGAGAGCGGCAGGAGGACGATGACAAAGGAGACAACAGACGGAGACACAAACAACAGGGACACTATAGTGGACCATGTTATAGATCATGGCCTAACAATATAGGAGCCTGGGCAGAGAGTCCAGCCCAACTACACAGTAGCTCCATAATTAGGACATTTATACTGGATATCAGGAATATTTTCGCTCTTGGTTCTCAAAGGATGACATTGCATGTGATGTCGATGAGGCGATGTGGCCAGATGCAAACGGGAGGCCGTATCCAAAAGATTCATATTCCACCCGCCCCATTCCTTACAACACTGTTTTTATTTTATTTTACTGTAATTATTTCAGAGTTTATATTGACAAACTGAATTGCTTCTTGAACTGCAATACCTATTCATTTTTTTGTTGGCCAAAACAATGACATTGCAAAATACACTTTTTTTTCAGAAGCTTTTTTATTTTTATTTTCATATGTCTAGATGAACTGTAGTGAATCAATCTTTCACAAAAAAAATCTGTATGAAACTTGTAAAGTCAAAAACCATCCAAAGTACTGAATACAGCTGTGTTTTTGCAACATGTGTGTAAGCAATTGGCAAAAACTGTAAACAGCTTGACTGATATGTTTTCTTCAGATGCTTGGTTTTGCCTTAAAATCAGACAAACTAATGGCAAATCTCTTTTTTTGTAAATGATTTGCATCTTTCAAATTTGGACTAACCAAAGCTGGTGAAGGCAGAGGATTAGGAAAGAGAATAAGTGGAGGTGAAGAGTCTGCAGAGTAAATCAGGAAAACAAAGATGATAGAATGTATGGAATGATGGCAAAGTTATAAAGAAGAGGCATTTCTTACTCTTGGGGAGGTCAACAGGACTTGGATCTGAGTTTGGCTTTGGGCCTGTAGAATGTGTGTGTGTGTGTGTGTGTGTGTGTGTGTGTGTGTGTGTGTGTGTGTGTGTGTGTGTGTGTGTGTGTGTGCGTGTGCATGTGTGTGTGTGTGTGAGAGAGAGAGAGAGAGAGAGAGTGAGAGGAGGATGTGTGTGTGTGAGCTGATATGTGTCATGCCTGCATGTCAGTGTGAGGGTATTACAGCCATCTCTCTGGTTTAAGCATTCCCATGGCTGCCGTTATGGCCTAATAACAGTGTCAGTGTGATTAATGGCAGCGGGCAGGACTCTGATAGCACTCTTAACGTTACAGTACATCAGCAACTACACTACCCACAACCCCCTGCTTTCCGTGCTGGCCCCACCACGGCCTTCTTGATGTTATCGCAGTGTTATAACCGCTGCACTGGATGTGAAGGCTACTTGTGCAATTAGCATGCAAGACTCTCAGCCTCAAAGACTGGATCTGATTATAATGATTAGAAGATAAGAAGCTAGGGAGGAAAAGCCTTTTGATCCCCAAGGACAACCAGTCCTAGGTAATACACTTACCACCTGTCCTGTTGCCTCCAGGTGTTACCTTCAGCACTGTTTAACATTTTTTTTATATGATTTAGTGATTGTGAAGTGCTTTCAAATTTGCTACATGGATCCATCCTCTTATTAATACTTTTGGAAACCCAAAGGTAAAAGTGATCCCTTAATGCTTTGATGCAGATGTAACTTGTGTTTCCACCGTCGCCAGCACCCTTTCTATGTATGTGGGGTTAATGCCAAATGGCAATGGCTGCGACCACAGTATATAAAGTCTATGGATTAGAGCTGTTGAAAGGCGCTGGCCCAGGCAGCTAGGTAACTATGATGACATCATAGCAGCGGGACACAGTGTTGCCCGCTGATAAAATTCAAAGATGAAGAAAAGTGCCACAGAATAAGCAAAGAGCTACGCAGAGCCACCCTCTTGAGACCCTTTGGTATGGCTTTTGTTCCCCAACAAAACGGGGAAAAAACTGAATACGGTACGCTCATTTTGGTACCCTTTCCAACTTTTGACAGTGAAACACAAATAATGGTGCATTACCGTACCGTACCTAACATAACTGTACCACTGAGTGGATCTTCAGTGAACATCTAAAAATACATTTATGTTGTGGAGGCTTATCCCTATACATTAGTTATTTCATCCATGGGTTTTTCCAGGATGTAGAATATTTCTTATTTATTAAATAAAATTTCACAGGGACATAACATGTGCTGTTTTAAGTGTTAAATAAGCTTTAACAAGCATGTCAGTTTTTTTTCTAACTTTGGATTGAGTTTCCTGCTGATGTGAAGGCCACAGTCAAAGGCAAATCTTCCTCCTACACTTCCCCTCGCTCTACTGTGGCCAGTGTGTTTCTCTGCTGTGCTGTCGAGAAGCGAGAGCCAGCAGTGGTTCTGTGAACCTCATTTCAAAATAAAAGCCCAATCAAGCCTGACACCCAGTGCACCCACATATCTATCCTGGGCTGAGGTGTTGCTAAAAGAGTTGGATCTTGTTATTTTTTTTATACTTCAGGTCACTCAGTACCGTGCAGCTGGTGGAAATGCTATTTGTGAAGTTAAAGCGGCTATGAGTAACATTTAAATATCTTTTAAACAGCCTCATGTTTCCTCTGATAATCATAAATTACCTTTAACAGCAAACGAGACCATCAGTGCAAAGAAAGAAGTTTTTATATAGTTTTTATTACTGCTTTTGGTCTGGTCGCACACCCAGTCCGATTTTCGGTTTGCTCGTGCAGGCTCTATGGTCACATATCCGTATTGGTCGCAGATTTCAGTGTAGCGCTGCAACGCGATTTGAAAAGCCTATCTGTCCAGGTGAGGGAAGGGGAGTTTGAGACAGTTATTTGTCGTCATAATGACTGATAACGGGGCTGAACCATCAAAGAAAAAAAAGAGAATGCAATGAAGAAAAGCTAAAAGGGAGAGTTATATAGGCTACGGGCGGGACGAGGGCGTTGCCAAGCAACGTGTATACAATTTCACGAGAGCGAAACTAGACTGCAGTGCTGTTTACTCCTAAATGAATGAGCGGTTGGTACTAACACAAAGTTTGCTTTGCTTCACCATCATCAGATAACCATTATCTGAAATAGTCATTATTTACATCAACAACACAAACACATTACCTCATGGTGATCCATACTAACTGCCGTCTCTCGTTCATTCGCTTTCTGTGAGGACACGTAATCTTTCAGCTCCGTGAGAGAGAGTAGTTAGGTGACGCTGCTGCATCAACTCATTGCAATCAGGTGTGTGTAGCACTGACTGGCATTAGTTGATGCAGTGTCAAAACCACTCTCACGGAGCCGAAAAGAGTCCTCACACTTTCAACACACGGACATGCACTATATTGCGCCCATCTCAGTTCACACTCGCACGCCTGGCACGAGCTATAAAACAGCTTTGCGACAGCGGGCGTCGTAAAAATACTACTGCTTTTGTCCAAAGGGGACGCCAACGTGCCATGTTACTCGTAGTGGCTTTAATAATGATATTGAGCAACATCTGTTAGGAAGAAGAGGCTTTGCTGTTTTATTAGAACTCAACTTTCACCCTGCTCCTAGGCTGCATTCACATGAAATAAGGAAAACTGTAGACTGCAAACCGTATGTCATTGAAGTGGAAGAGAGCAGGACGGTAAAAAATGTTTTTAAGATTATTTTTGGGAATTTTCAAGCTTTATTAGACAGTACAGAGTTGAAATGGGGAGACAGGGAGGGAGGGGGATGACATGCAGTATATGTCCACGGGTCAGACTTGAACCCACGACTATGCAAGGAGGGCCTGATCCGATATGGTACACGCTCTATCCACTACGCCACCGGAGCGCCCGGACGGTTACATTTTATTTGGGCGGCAGATAATCCTAGCAACGGTCAACATTTTGCCAGTCTCCCTAAATTTGATTTAATAGCCTACATTTTATTTATTTCCTTGAAACAATACGATATCATCATAGCAACACATTGTCATGCGTGTTTCCTTGTCACCTACCGTATAATGTTTTACGGTCCGGCTCATTACATGTGAATGCAGCAAAAGTCTCAGTAAGCAGTCTCCAAAATTCTGCCAATACTAATTAAACTTTCAAATGGGCAATAGTTGATAGTTACATACTTCTTCCTGTGTGGACACATCAGTGCTTTTTACGTTCAATGTTTATACTCAGTCTGCACATTTTCTTGGTTTACTGTATATTGAACACATTGTAAATAATGTTCTTCATATTGCACATTTTCAATTCATTTACTTTTCTATACTGCTAGGATTTGCCCAACTTTTGCACTATCTAGAATGATTTATTGCATATTTTAATTATACTGTATATTTGTATTGTACTTGTGTACTCATTGTGGCATGTGTGCAAAAGAGAAACGTAATTACGATTCCTCTGTATGTCTTGCACATATTGCAGAAATTGACAATAAAGTTGACTTGACTTGACTTGACCCCCTCTCTCTCTGTCTCCCGGCCCTGCAGGCTCCTTCATGATGGTGAATTCCTCGCAGCACTTCGGGGGCCAGCGGGCTCAGCTGCTCCTGCTGCCGCTCAGCGAGAACGACACCCACTGCATCCAGTTCAGCTACTTCCTGTACAGCCGCGACGGCCACAGCCCCGGGGCCCTGCAGCTCTACATCCGGGTCAACGGGGGCCCCAAGGGCAGCGCCGTCTGGAACATCTCAGGCTCCCAGGGGCACCAGTGGCACCAGGTGGAGCTGGCTGTCAGCACCTTCTGGCCCAGCGAATACCAGGTGAGAGAAGTTTGTACACTGGATTTAGCAGAGACTTTCCACCAAATGTTCTAGAATAGTTTATTGCTTTGAGCGATGAATCCAAACACAGAAAAGCTCACTTCATGGTTTAAGTGAAGAGGATAACTAATGAGCAGACAGGTAGACAGGCAGATGGGTAGGCTGCACTGTAACAATTAAAAAGAAGATAAGAACAATTCTAATTTTCAAGGCTGTTTAAACTCTTTAAGTTTTAAGGAAAACTCCCCTTATTCAGCGATCTTTTGTTGAGATAACTTTAATATTTTTGAATAAAATCTATCATATTTAAAACTTAAAATGGTGAGTTATACATACTAAGAATTTCAAACAATAACAGTGGTGCCAAGTAATTATCTGTCATACAAATATCAAACAAAACCAAGTCTGTCAAAATGTTGAATATAACATTGAAAGTGTCTGGAAAAAGTTGGCACAACCTTTACTTTTTGTAAGTTTTATTATGTAGAACTTATGAGTTGAACTTACATTACGTACATTACAAAGTTGTCCTTACTTTTCATTTTTACTGCAGTTATGGGTTCATGTAGGAAGACAAACAGGTAGATACAGGTAGACAGGTGGCCTGAAAGCAGAGGCAGAACCAAACTATATTGTAAAAAAAAGAACTATGAACTAGTTCATTTTTGAACTGTGAAATTAGTTCACAATTTTGAATTATGACCTGAGCTATTTCATTTTAAAGTGTGTGAACTGAACTTTCAACTAGTTCCTGTAGAAAGTGAACTTTCCCAACACTGTTGCTGGATATATCAGGCAGACAGCCTGGGAAATGTACAGGGGTGGTGGAGGAGACCTCAGCCAGGTGGCCTCAGGGCAGGGCTGAGGTGTAGAAGGAGACCTTGGGCAGAAGGCCTGGGGGCTAGACAGCTGGCTCCAGAAGAGTTGGATGCAGTTTGAGGGAGGCTACTGGAGTGCAGGGCAGAGGGACAGTGATTCAGATAGCTGATTTGGGGTCAGGCAGACAGTTGGTATAGGCAGCCAAAATGCAAAAATGTGAACTTCCATGCATTAATCAGAATTCATTAACTTTTGTTATCAATTTATTTAATTGTTATGGCAGTTAGGTGACTTTTCGCTTATGTTGTCAGACCTCTGTCAATCAAGTGTGATCAACCTACCCACAGCTCTGATGAAACAGATTAGCTGTTTTTTTTTCAAATGAATATACAGTATAGGGGAGAATATGGTAATCTGAGCCACTTTTTACATTTGCTCCCCTCTAAGGAAGCTAAAATGATTTATCGCTCAAATTTACACATTTCCCATTAATTCAGGATGTTTCCTAGAAATGGGCATTAGCAGATTTTTTTCAAGACAAAGGGAAGTGAAAATATGATTGTTTTTAAAAAAAGTTGTCATGTGGCTCACTTTACCCCAGCTGTGGGGTAAACTGAGACGGACCAGAAAAAATCAAAGGGGTAAAGTGAACCAGCTGGGGGTAAACTGATCCACTTACTTTTTCCACTATGAAACTACCATAACAACACATATTGTAACAGTTAGAATCCTGAAAGCTAGCCACACATTCCAGAACTAATGTCGGACTAGTAAAATAATGATGGGGTTTGGTCAATTAAGCAAAGCACATTTTCTAAACACTTGAAAGTAACTCTGAACAAAATCAAATACAACATATTATAATTCAAAAGGTTTTAATAAGATTCAAATGAAAGATAGAACCAGTTAGATTAGAACACAGGACCCTTAGAGCCAGCTTGTGTCTGGGGGTCAAAGCATAGGAAAATCAGAACCAGCGAGAACAGCCTGGGACTCAGAACACAGGAGAAGACCCAACTGGATTATAACATCAGCCTGTCATACTCTACAACTAGGCCTACTCTACATTCCAGCCCTGAAGGTTACAGGGAAAGATGAGAAGGTGCTCTTTCCGTGTGGTTGCCCCAGGTCGTCTTCCTGGTGTATTTCCTTGGCATGATGGCTTTTCTACAATGTGTATGACATTAAAATAAAACATATGTTATGTAATATTACATTAAAATATGTTTAAGACTAAACTTAACTTGTGCCTCATGGTGGGGGAAAGTGAGACAGTGTCAATTTGAGAAAAAACTACCTCTCTTAGCATTTCAGGCTAATCTTTAGCTAATATCATCACATGGTTTTTATATGTTGGTAGTTCATCAACACGTATGATAGAAGTTTTTGTACGTGAATACATTTGCTTTGGCACAACAGTTGATTAAGTTGACAGCAAGAAAATTTACTTTTACATGCAAAATACCTATTTTGGTGAAAAAACATGCTTACCACAGCACCATGAGGTCCTCTCTTTCAGGGCCATGGGGAAATGAGAGGGGCTTGAAAACATATATCTCACATGACCAAAACATTTTCCGTTGCCTAGATACAGGGGGTGGCTCACATTACCCGATGCCTCAGATTCCCCCGTTCTCCCCTACTATATAATACTTACATTTATGTTTTCTGTTGTTTCACATGTTCATCTTGATTGGTGCTCATGCAGTCTACTTTATCAGTTGATTTAGCCAGTGATGTGCCAACACACTGTTCTCTTCCTCTCATTGCAGCTGTTGAGCTCATGCACCATTTAGTCAGAAATAATGGAACTGTTACCTGGTAGATAATTATAGATTTGTTCATTGGATCTAGACAAACAGAAAACCCCACCACAATTTTCCCAGAGTCCAAAAATTGTTAATTTGTGTTTCTCATACATCAGAGTCAATTGTCATCAGAGTTGTTGTGTGTTGGATTGAAAGATTGAACAGAAGCCTTAGTTTTAAACGTATGGTGTCATGTTTGAAAGATATACAGTATGTTCTGGGGTTGAATTGAGATGAATATAGGATCTGTGTTTTCTGAGCTTGACCACTAAGTGTAAATACTTTAGGACCAAGAGACTAAGCCACCATGTCTCTGATGGTTTCATTATGACTGTTCTCTTGTTAATCTGTCTCCTGTGCGTCCCCAACTTTATGGAAGAGCTCAATTATTACTAATGTGCCCCTTGAAAAAATACAATTATAAGTTAACTTTTAGTTAACTCTTAGATAAGTTACAAGTTGGTGACAGAAAATGTATTGTAATTCTAGAAGTAATTTAACATAAGGGTCACAGCTTCACAAATGGATACATGGAGTGCTTTAGCAAGGCCTTCTCAGCTTTATTTATTTACAATAACATGAATACACTTGATATACTGCTCATAATTAATAAGACATCAGTGTGGATTTTGGGAAATAGTGATGGACATTTTTCATTATGTGATATTTTACATGAGGAATGATTAATCAGTAATCAGAAAATAATGAATACATGAATAAATAATAAACATAATTGCTTGTTGAAACTTTTTCAGACAGCGTCTGCCTGTGATATGATGTTGGACTGATTCACTTCCCCCACTTTTCTGAAAACCTTTGTTCAAAAACCCAGTCAGATTTGTCTTCACTTATGATGTCATAAGGGGAGAAGCTATGCCCCTTCATTACCAACCCAGCTTAGCAATTCCTCCACCTGTGTTTTAGAGAGAGGCTGTAAAGAGGAGATTCAGCAATGCCATTGTGAGGGACATACGGTAAAAGTTGTTTTGGACACTACACCATGAAAACAGTTTGTATTAGAAACCCAACTTACAATTTGAACCTGAACATTTGCATAATATGTGACCTTAAAGGCCTATATTTTGTTTTGTCATAATAAACATAATTCTAAAAAACTTCAGGTTAGGGATGGGAATCGAGACCCGGTTCCTCTTCAGAACCGGTGCCGAGTCAACCAATTCCCGCTTATCGGTTCCGCTTGTTGCAAATATGTCATGACTTGACACTCGCGCTGCTTTGTTTTGGTTCAGAACGCAGCAAACATGGCGTTGAGACAGAATCTCTCTAAATGTTGGTTGTTTTTCACTTGAAAAGACGACAATATGGCCACTTGCAACAATTGTAAAGTTTCCATTTCGTCAAATGACACGCGCACAAGCGAGCAGACAGCGATCCTGACGGTTAAACGTTAAACGTTTAAATGTCCGCTGCCTGTCTAGTCGACACCAGAATTGCCCATTGGACTTGTACATACAATGTGTGAGAATTAACGTGTGTGTAGGCATATGTGTGGGCTAATAAAAGAGGGAGAGAGATAAAAAGGTGAGAGCAGCATAAAGCAAAGCAAAAAGGTTTTCTTGACCGCTGCCTTAAGCCCCGCAGTGTTTACTCACTTTCGTCAGCTGGTTTGTTCCTTTTTCCTTCCGTCAGCTGTTCTGCTGCCTTTACGCACGGCGGGTCGAGACGAACCCAAAACAACAAACAGCGGAACTCGGCGGTGATAAGGAAACAATAGTCTACACTTAAGTTTAACAATAAACGTCATAAAGACACACTTAAAATAACGATCTCTGCCCATACAAAAAGCACTGACTTGGACAACTTGATGGAGCGATCGATGTGCAAAAACCATCCGGCACATGTGTCTGATGACGGGCCGTTATAATAATAAACAGTGAGCGAGCTTATAAAAAAGGAAGAGAGATAAAAAAGCGAGAGCCTTTTTCTTTTTCCTCCCGTCAGCTGTTCTAATGCACCCTTTACGCACGGTGGTTGAGACGAACCCTACACTAAAGTTAAACATGACACTTTGTAACTACACACTTAAAATAGTGATCTCTGCCCATACAAAAAAAAGACTTGGATTACTTGAGGAGCGACCGATGTGCAAATGTGTCTGATGACGGGCCGTTATATTAATAATAAACAGCGCGCTGCACATTTGAACAGCATGTACATTAAATATCTCGTATCCTTCCTGAGAGGGCATACATGATATTTTTTCTGCAAACAAATGGTTAATTTGCCAAAGTTGATAGTTGGTCTTATCTTTACAGAAGACTTCTTTGTATTTTTTATGTCAGTTGAATTTTGTTTCAAGTTGAATGCAAATGAGCACAGTTAATATTCCAAAAGGCACAAGCTCTTCCTTGACTGTTTTCAGTCTGTGTTTTTAGTTTTTAGGGAACATAATGGCATTTGGGCTTAAAAAGGCAAACCTTTTTTTTCTGTCCGGAACAATTAATGTTAAAATTGACAATTTCCTAATCCTAAATTACTCTTGATAATTTTTGCACACACTAGACACACTTCTGATCAGATATGTAAGCAGGTTAATACAAATAAACGCATTTGTACTTATTTTCTCACACAATGAGAATCGATAAGAGAATCGATAAGGAATCGGATCGATAAGCAGAATCGGAATCAGAATCGTTAAATTCTTATCAATTCCCATCCCTACTTCAGGTGTAACTTAGCAAGGCACTAAACCACCAAGTGCTCCATTGAGCGGCTCAGTTGTCACAAAATACGAAACTGTGGCTACTACTGTCAGCCTCAAAAGCTTTTATCATCTTTCTACCTATCGTTCAAACCACATGCGAGAATTGGCTAATTGCGGCTGTGTCATATATCACAGTGGCTCGATATGTGTGTAATTACAGTGGGCGTGTGTTTTATTGTGTCCTTATTTATTGGTCAATTTACCTGCCTGCTGCAGTGTGATCAATAGCTCCGTTTGACGTTTGTATCTGCAACACCGCATTACTAGCGCTGTAGTGTAGCTTGTGAGGTTGTGATGAAGCCGTGCAGACCTGTCTCACCTAATAACATTATAAAAAAAACAGAACATTAATGAGAGGGCATTGTTTGGTGTAAGGGATTGTGGGGAGCGTGGGTCTGCCGAACAGTCAATTGACCTCGATTCCGTGTGACCCTCAGTGTGGGGGATTGCGAGCGGGGTGTTTTGGTTCCATAACCTTGGCGCACTCTGGGGCCCCCCAGCTCAATGAATCAAGAGCCAGTTAATGAGATTAGAGGACTGCACAGATCAATGAGGACAGCATCCTCGGCTCCTCCTGTCCCGGGCAATTCTCACAAACAGCCAAACTGATTTGAAGTAATGATTTTCTTCCCTTATGGATGGAAGAAGTTTGTCTGCCTAGCACCGTAGCATAGGAGGGGGGTGTAGGCAGGGGGGTGGCTGCTCTCAAAGGAGGCTGATGAGGTGTACAATCAGACGGGAAGTCCCAGGCTGGGAGTTTGCTCAGCACTGTAGTGTTTGCCGTTTGGACAGGCGTGCATAAGCAATGTTATCTGCTATTCTGGCGATGTACAGGGTATGTATGTCCAAGCTGCCTGTGCGATGAGAAGGCACCGTTCTCTAAAGTCCTCCCACCAGGCATGTAGACACATGACAGATTGTTTTATTTGCTCTGTAAACCTGGATGGATCGGCTGCATGCAATGACGCAAGTAAAGCTGTGCAGATGAGTTAGCAGGCTTTAAAATAAGCTTGAAGGAACAAAGTGGATCTACAGGCACTTTGCATTGACATGGTAATGGTTCGACTCTGCCCTACCCTACTGTACTCTACCCATCCTACCCTACCCTAGAAAAGTAGAAGATTAGATCTGATACCATGTAGTGGAAAAGTGCTATATTTGCACCTTTGTCTTTGCCCTGGGAACAGTCAAAGCACATCACAGACCCCACAGGGCTCAACTCATCCATCCAGTCCCATTGATAAAGATCTCTGTCCAGCAGTTCCAGCCAACAGATCAGGCCGCAGGGGAGCAGCTCTACGAGGGGAGAGAACTACCACTTCACAAGGGCTTGGACCAGAATGTGTGTGTGTAGCGGTGGTTGAGATTAAATAAGCAAGCATCAACACACCCTCAGGAAAGACAGCCGGGTCCAGAGATAAGTTGGATTGTGATCAAACTGTGTTGTTGGTCTTTCGTATTTAGCCTTTCCATTATATGAGATTTCAAAGTTCAGTGCAAATGAGTTTCAAATGTTCATGTATTCATTTAATATTTTGTCCTAAAATCAGATCTTTTCCCTGGCTCATCCAACATTTTAGTGACTTTAGCAAGGAAAGTTTTCAGTTTCAGTATCAAGCTTTATTTGCCAAATAACATAAATGTAGGAATACATTTTTAGGAAAGGAATACTTTGGGTTAAAAGTAGAGAGCAATTGAAACTAGAAAAAAATCCCGCAGAGATTTTAAAAGTACAGGCCCCCCGGCGCTGACCGCCAGCCCCGCATCCTCGCCGATCGAACAGACATTTTGGTCAATGGGGGAACCTTTTTTTGAGCTATCTTGCTAAAACTTTATACATGTGTGTATGTTGGTCCCCAAAGGCTGTGTATACAATTTGGTGATGATAGGTTGGAAATCCATAAAGTAGATGGCACTTGACTGTTAATTCCAGCATAACGCAGACCTACTTCGAGCAACACTTTTCAGAAGTGGCGAGGGATCTTCATTAACCTTTAGTTTTTAACGTGCTTTTGAGTTTTGGCAAAGAGATTGTCATTGGTCGATGTAAGTTCTCAGAGGGCTGGCTTCAGAACCATTAATTTATATAATAAGCATGGAACCATTTGTATTCGGATGTCAAATATAGACTGAATAATATACCGGGAATCCTGAATAGTTTAGTCTGGAAAAGTATGGAATTTTAAAAACTAAAATGTGTAGGAACCCTGAGTATTATTAATGGGCTAATATTTATACCACAATAGGCGATGTATAATGATCTTTTGGGAGAAAACAAGCAATTCCATGTTAAATCAGACATTCATCACCCCCCATATAGCCAGAATAGAATGATCCTTGTTTCAGAACCACATTGTGACTATTCGACTCTGAGATATCAAATTCTTACATTAAAAAATAGTATTTGGTATGTATTATATGAATGTGAAAACAATGTGGCAATGGGGAAGAGATTGTTGATAATCCATCCAAGTGTCTCATCTTCATTATCTATTGAACCTATATTCATCACCTGAACCGTTATGGAACTTCATAGTGGGTTTCAGCTCAATGACATTGACTCTGGTTAGCAGACTGGACTTTAGACAGTCATGGCTTTGAGGGACAGAAATGCACATTGGTTCTCTCTCCCTGTCAGTTTGGGAAGTACAGTGCTGTTTTCAAAAGTCCGGCATCTCTCCTTTGAGATTTTTATTCTTTTCTTTTTCTGGGTTATTTTTTACTCCGCAACGGATTTGTCCTCCTTATCCCACCATCTTTATTCACAGTGCATCTAACTATTTAGTCCCCTTCCCTCTTATCTTCTCTATTCATATCTCCTTTGCGTACCCATTTTATTTATTTCTATTTATTTATTTCTCCTACTAACTCACCACCTTATTTCACCCAGGCAGTAAAGTGGAGTGGCAGGGTTGGCTGAACCATTACCTTTTGAGTCCTCATAAAGCAGGGTCGTCCATATAGAGGTCAGGTCCTTGGGTGTTCCTGGAGATGGTGCTGACTTTAAAGTGATTAAAAGGAACTTTCATTGTTAGTTGATTCTAGCGATGAGTGAACTGATTGTTATGTTGTACAGTGATGGAATTTCCCTTTCAGTGCCACCGTCATGCGATACAAAATACACCTCAATGTTACTAGCTGATAAGTGGCTCAAATGAACTATGCTAGCATTTAGCATAATGTACTGTAGCACTTCGGGACACACTGTTTGATTGATGCTCAAAACTGCCAGGCATAGCATCAGATCAGTCAAACATAGCATCATTTTAAAAACAATGAGTTTCATTCAGTTTAAAACATTTACAAAAAAAACGCTCTGGTTCTCTATGTCCTAATGAGTTATTTAAAGTAGATTGAGCAAACATTGAGCTAACAATTTTACAAAAAAACTGCAAAAAGTGAAAGTTTCTTAATAATTTCTGATGACACTAACTCGTTATTGTTACGTTAATGAACAGCAATCAGCATATTCAATTAATACACTAATGTATGTTACGGTGGTGTCAGACAGGCAGGCAAGCAGGACCCAAATGCAAGACGTTTCAAGAAAATGTTCATTTATTAGCTGCAAAAATACAACAAAAAAGGCCAACAGGCAAAAAGGCAAAAGACCAGGAGTACAAGAAAAACACAAGTAAAGCAGGGAACACAAAGGACAAGGACTCACCGACACTGACGCGAAAAAGGAACAACGGAACACAAGGAGTATATATAATAGACACAAGACAGGGTAGACAACGAGGGACAGGTGCAACACATTAGGGGAGGGAGCAGCAATCACACAGGATGGAAACTTGACAGGACATGGGGAGGAGCAAGACAGACATACCAAAATAAAACAGGAAACACGGGTAACACCAAAACAAGACAAGACAAAGACAGACCATGACAATGTATGGCTTAAAGATCTCCTATTATACTACTTTTCTGGTCGTAATTTCTTGTTAAAAGCTGCTATAGAGCAACCTGACATGAATCACATCACAAAAAACCATGTAGATTTTCGGGACACTCTTCCTCTCACCCTAGTGCACACTGCAGTCTCTCTCAACACTCAGCTTTGTGCTTCTCCGCTCTCTCCCCCCCCCCCCCCTTCAAACCCCACTCCATTGTGATTGGTTACCTTCCTTCCAGAACACTTTCAGTGGCGTGAGGCAGACTTGAGCAGGAAGGTGGCAGCATTACCATACATGGAAACATCCGCTTGTGTGACGAAAAGAATGTCCGTGTGACGAAAAGAATGTCCGGAAATTCTGAACCGCTTTGAACACGTGACTTCTCGACCGGCTGCCCTAGTGTTTAGTGCTCTGCACAGACACCCCAGACGGTCAGCAGGGAATACGTCTTAATGCATGTACGTAATTATTTGATACGCTAGTATGGTTAAACATGACTATAAATCATTATAACAACGTTTACAGGTCATAAAAGTCAAAAAGTATAATAGGTCCACTTTAAGGTCAATGTTGTTGGTCTGGGATATGTGGATGTGCCACTAGCTCCTAAAAGTCCCAAAATGTGCACAAACCTGAGATAGTCTTTAAAGAGCACATTTAGTAAAAAAAAAAATAATAATAATAAATCTTATTATGGTGAATGGTAAATAGACTCCACTTATATAGCGCTTTTCCCTGTTTTTTCACAGACTCAAAGCGCTTAACATTGTTTTTTACACATTCACCCAATCACACACACATTCATACACCAATAGCAGCAGCTACCACGCAAACTAATTATCTTCTTCTGTATCATCGGTAACAAATAGAACACAAACACGACACTGAATGTGCACATTTCAGTGAACAGAATTACAAGCGGTGTGTGTGTCTGTGTGTGCATTCTAAATGACACAATTTCATTATTTTTAATTTCCTTTAAAATGGATTAAAGACTAAAAAAGTCCCGCACACTGTCTTGTTTCTCACACTGATAATAATGTATTGGTAATAAGGCAACATTTCAGTCCGCACACCTTTGTCAGGCATAATTCTGAACATTCTGAAAATGTATTGAAATCCTATGCTTGTGAAAACAGGTGAGTTTTTTAAAATTGGGGACTGAACATTTTATAAAGTTCTAGTAATAGTCTGGTGTATTTTTCAGTTTGTGTTAATTCTAGCGCTCCCTTTTGGACAAAGTGGTGTTTTTACCACGCCAGCTGTTGTTCCTGAGTGAGCGTACCCATGACAAAGGCATTCAGAAAAACTATATAAAGATAGCATCCTTTGCACAGATGGTCTCCTTTGCTGTAACATGGAATTTATGATCATCAGAGGAAAAATTAGACTGTTTCAGAAATATTTAAAACACCACGAGAGGCTATCTCTACAGCTACACTGTTCATAAATGTGTCATGGCACAGCAACTCCACTGTGATTTCTCTCTCACACACACACACACACACACACATGTGCGCGTGCGCGCGCAACCACACACACAAACACACACAAAGAGAGCATTCAGCATATGCTGTCTGCTCCTCCGGCGGCACACTGCAGTGGAATGACTGAATACACCTCAATTTATTTTTCCTCCGCCTGCAGAGAGAGAGGGTGGCGTGCGCAATTGCACATCATACATTACAATGTTTTACTGCCATGTTGCCAATACGGATCGATAGTGTTGCCCTCTCTCTAACTAAGATATCAATTAACAGAACATGGTTGCAATTTCGTTCACCACATTCCTCAAATGATTTGCGTGGTTAAATAAATCAAAGTGCTCGTGAAGGTTGTTGGCGTGCGTGGATCAATTGGGAGCTGGGTCATTAGTGTGGGCGCACATAAACAGGTTCTGCAGTGCTGGAAGGAAAAAGTCAACGTTCCAAATATTAATTACTGTGCAAATCTTGTTTTTTAATGCGACCCCCTTTACTGCCACTGCTGATTTTATGTGTTCATTGGGAAGCCTCCTGGGACACAGTATGGATTCTGTTACTCTACACTATCAATTCTCCGACGCTGCATTTTATGAGCCAAACACATTGGAGCAGGAGGTAAATATCAAACCGCTTGCATGCTTTTTCACATCAAATGTGACTGTCCAGCTGCTTTCGTCACCTTAACTGTCTACATACTCTGGACTTGCATTTCGTTCTGTCTCTTCTTCACAAGGACACAGTGGTCCATCCAGGAGATAGCATCCTTCAACATGCAGTAAAGCAACCTTTCATTCACACGTGCCCAGACCATGCCTATGTTGCAGGCCTCCCTTTTCGTGACACAACAGAAGCCTGAGATTTGAGGTTTGGAAAAAGGCGTGCCAATGAGACCGCTTTGAACTGGGTAATCTCCATTGGACTAATCCATCTCTTTAACTGCAGAAATAGATTGTTTGTGCTCTGTCTCCTATATTTTTTCCTATATAGTTGTGTACATATTGGAAAAGGGTTCAACTTTGCTATCAAATATTAAAGATGCTATCAGGCCCCCGTCATGACAAACCCTATCATTTTGGTTTAAGCTTCTACCCTCCACTTTCAATCCCCTTCCTATACCTATCTTTTTTATTGCGCCTCTATTCTCTCCAGCACATCTTTTTATATCTCCTACTAGCTACAGTGGCCCTCACAGCTCAAAACACTGTACCCTCAGAAAGTACGCAAACAAACCGAGCACAAGCTAATGAACAAAACATCTTCGCCTATTCCAAAACACATAGCTGGTGATTGCATATGTACGTCTATTGGATGCCAAGGTTATTCCCTTAGTGTCTGGCACCTTTTTCCCAAAGTGAGGGCGGATGGAGAGGAGCTTAATGATGGCTCAGAGCACCAATGCCTGGGTGAATCGATGGCAGTGGGCGCGTTGAGGCGTGATGAATTGAAGAGTTAATCGGTCAGACGTCTCTAATGGCTCGACATAGGAATGAAAAAATACAAATAAATTAGTGGAAAGAAAAGCCCTTAGTCTGTATCCATCTGCCAAGGCCTTTTGTGCTATTGATTTGCCCTGGGCACTTAAAGCCTGATGCATTGTCAACATCACAGCAATCTATTGGCCGTCTGAGTGCGCTGTCATCGGCTGACTTCCACTGGGCTTTCGGCATGTACTGTATAACCTGAGGTAGTATGAGGAGGTGAAATACTTAGGCTGACACATATGAGAACTCACACCCAGGCACCCATTGCACTCTGGGAGGCCTTCATACTAATGTGAGGCTCTGCATACGTCAGGCTAATTTTGATGAGTGATTGAATATTTAGGAAGTGTTCAAAGACAGTAGAGATGAGGGGTATTCAGACATGTTTTGTGCACCATACGGCTTGGTACAATCTTTAAGGAAAGATACTTGTTAGACATAGATTTACAATATAACCAAATGATTAGACTACCATTAGTAGTGTTAGTGTTTCAGGCTTATGATCAAGTCTTTCACATTCTCATATCTGATTGTTCTGATGTTGGCCTCCCCCCCTTGACATTATAAGGGGGGAATATCTCAAGTTTTTTTTGAACACAGGTTTTTAGAAATGTGGTTGTGGAGAAAAGAGAGAAGGTTGTTTTTTTCTCATACTGAAGGAGTCTCTAGTCACACCGGGGACCCAAATTAAATTCAAAACCCCCACCCACCCCACACAATCTGTGGAAAAAACATTAAAAGACAAAACAAACAAAAAATACATAATGAAAAAAAGTAAAATATAGATATACCAAATACAGACATTACTAACAAATGGGGAGAGACCCATATTCTTTTTGAAAAAAAACATGAAAAAGTGCATTTTGCATTATAACCGACCTATTATATCTATTGTATCTAAAAGACAAAAACAAACTGGACTAGCAATGCCAGAAACATTGCTGATTACGGTTATAATGGCAATAATACATTTACAATTAAGCTTTCCTTCAAATGTACAGTGGGATTAATGAAAAATATGCACATTTTTGTGTTGGACCCCACCCCCCAGAATTGTCTACTTGGTCAATCTACTTGCCACTGGAGATTTAATGATCTGTTACTGAATTTAATTTCTCCATTGTCTCCACAGGTGGTCTTTGAAGCCATCGTTTCCGAGGGGCGACAGGGCTATATCGCCTTGGACGACATTGTGCTGCTCAATTACCCCTGCTGTAAGTACCATGCTCTGCTCATAGTCTACCTGCTGGCCTCTTACTGTGCTGGAGAGTGGCAGTGAAACTGTGTGTGTGTGTGGGGGGGGGAGGAGGGGGGATACAAATCAGATAGAGGAATGGCACATCAATAAAAGCAATGCCAAAAGTGTTCCTGTTTAAAGGTGTAGCCGATCTCTCAGTCACCCGCTCTGCATGTAATCGTCAAATAAACTTTTCGGGGGATCCCACTACTGATAACCAATCAGAAGAGAGAACGCTACAAACCGGCACCCGTCTCACTGCCGGTGCATGTGCAGAGTGACAGATGGGTGAATGTGTATGCGCCTACAATGGCAAGCAGGCAAAAATCCTTCCCAATGTCTGTTTGATGGTTTTTATCACGTTTTATCACATTTATTGATCGGAGATGATGCTAGATAACTTGCTGCTTGAAGACCGCAGTGCATTAATGTGGTGATGTGGGGACAAGGGAGGGGACTGCTAACTGCAGTCACTGACAGAAAGTTAGCTAAACTGACCATTCCACTTACTGAACCTTTAAATGAAAGTACAATTGTGCCCTCTTTTTTTGCTTGAGCCCCTGCCTCCCAGAATGCCTGTCTGGCCCTGTACCTATCAGTCCCAGTGTCACCACTACAAAAACGCAGCAGGAGGCTTTTCTTTTGTCAAGGCAGAATCAGTGACCTTCTCCTCCGATTGCTCTGCTCCCAGCTGGGCGCTTTCCAGGCTAATGTGAAGTTACAGGCAGGGGAAAAGGAAAGCTAGTGGATCTACTCTGATCCTCTCTTTGAAGGTTAGGTTGGAGCTTTAATCAGTGCAGGTCATTTTACATTGTGTTCTGTTCTCCTGGTACACAGGCTCTGTGTAGACTTGGTACCCGTCATAACGGACCCTTTTTATTTGGATGCTGAAGTATAGTCGTTATTGTAAAAGCTGCACTGATTCAAGCTTCTGAGCTAGCAGATCAGAAATTAATATGATTCCACTTACAATTGTGGTCATTATTGGCTTTTAATTTAATACTAGGTGTATCCATTTGACTGACCACTTATGGCTTTCCAGCTGTGATCAAATGTGAGTGTTGGATTACATGATTACCTAATAGCGTAGGTGCTCACTTCTCACTGGTTGTTGATGGAATGCCATTAAAGCTGGTTTATGTGATTTCTGATTTGTCAAAGTTAGCATGAGCTGTACACTTTGACTAATCAGAGCGAGGCTCCGATTCTCTGTTCTTATTGGCTGTTGGGACTGTCCATTCACTTAGGCACGACTTTGTTGGTGTAGAGCGGGGGTCACTAACAGGCGGACCGCGGTCCGTGTCCGGACCCAGACGCCGTCCTATACGGACCCGGACCTGTAGTCAGTCAATTATTTAAGTATTTATAATTTTGACGGGGCGCTTCTATTTTGACCGGCGCAGCTAGACTTTACGGTACTGGTTTAGCGAATCAGGAAATGCATTCGAGTTAAAGCCATCCCGCCTCCTGCTACTCAGGCAGCCAATCGAATCTGTGCATTCCCGGCTCAGGCTGGCTCACAGACAAAGAGACAGTGAGCTATCATGCGAGAGATGACAGAGAGAAGTGCAAGAATTACGAGAATTTCAGCAAAATAAGTCAGATTAGAGTGAGAAAGACAGCGGGAGGAGAGTGAGAGACAGCTTTCTCTCTCGCTCGCCCGCTCGCTCACCGGCTCCGTGTGTCGCGAGCGAGTTAACAGCTGATTTTTTTCCTATTATTTACTATCTATGGTTTTTTCCCCTTTTGTAAGACTGGTGAAAACCGGTCAAGGTGCAATCATGTGGATTCTCTATTACCCTGATGTAGACCTATGTGTGAATGACACAGACATAAGATTGACATAATCACCAATCGCCAGCAGCACTGCATATACTGCCCACAACAGCAACAGGAAAAACATTATTTTTTTATTTTTTTTGTATGTAGTTTCAATTATCTACATTTTAAGTTTTACATATTCTTAGTAATGGCAGAATTTATAAATACAGGTTAATTTTTTAGCAAGATATTTGGCTAGTAGCCCCACTAACATTAGCGAAAGCTAGTGATCATCTGTCCCTCAGTCCAGTTGTTAAGCATCTGGCTGCTAGCAAGTTATGTTGTTTTGTTAATTTGTCTATTCATCTTAACTATATTAAATGTTGACCTTTTCTTTTCTTTTCCCCAGAATGCACCAGAATGCTCCGATTACATTCTAAAAACACAAAAAAAACTACTGGGGGGGAAACCCACAGACCCCCCTACAGGAGTTTAGTTTCTGACATGTCACTTTTTCAGAGCTTTTCAAAATTGCAAAATAAAAATCCAGTATTAGACAAAGTGGGAGATTACTATGTTAAACAAACATAGTAGGTATAGTGAAGTTTAGAAATTATACATTGAAATATTTCTCAAATTGCATAATTCATTTTTTTGCACCCCTTCTAATCTCAGATGCACCCAGAGTCATTATGTTCTGCAACACTGAAGTTGCTGCTATACTTTATTGAATTTTTCAAAAATGAATTATATATTTTATCTTTATTTTATATTTATTTTCACCATTTTATTTTTAAATGCAGCCCTTCTCTATGAAGAGATTAGTTTCAGTTGAGTCACTTAAATAATACATATATCTTCAGTATTATATATCTATAATTATTTAAAAGTGAGAATAAATAGTGTTGAAATGTTTTTGAATTGTTCTTCCTATATTGATCTGACAGTCAGTTGTTGATTACATGCAGACGTTGATACAACTACTGGCTACTTCACTATATATCACACTGAATCATAACGCAAGTTAGACATTATGATGTTCCGGACCTTTGCTTGAGGACATTTTCTCGAACTGGACCTATTTGAATTTTAGTTGAATACCCCTGGTGTAGAGCGTCAGGGAGGGAGCATAGGGGAGGGACCAAAGAGAACAAGTGGAGCGGTTGAGGTATTTGGATTCGAATCTCTATCCCAACTGCCATTTTCTCCCCAAATCCTCCACCCCAGCTTTAACCTAGATGGAGTACAATGCAAGGTTTTAGTTTGATTCATGCTGGCTCAAATTTCTATATTAACTGCACTTAGCAGTTTTATATCAACGTGACACAAGGCATGGCAAAAAAAATGCAATCACTGGTCAGTTTGCCATTGTTTTGCCTTTTTGCTTCCATAACATGTCTTCTTTTACAACCCCAATCACGAAAAAGATGGGATGTTATGTCAAATGTGAATAAAACAGAATGTGATCATTTCCTAAACCTTTTCGACTATAAATAAATAAATAACAGTACAAATTCATCATGTGAATTTGTTTAAACTGATAAACTTTATAGTTTTTTGTCAATATACACAAATATACAATTTAAAATTGCAGCACATTTCAAAAAAGTTGGGACAGGGGCTTTGAAAGATTGGGAAAGCTGCAGAATGTTAAAAAGATACCTGTTTGTTACATTACTCACATAAACATATTAACTGGTAACAGGTGATATTATCATGAATGGATATAAAGGGGTATCCCGTAAAGGTTCAGTCTTCACAAGCAATAATGGGGTGAGGCTCACCACTTTGTGTAGAACTAGAGAGGAAAACAGTCCAACCTTTCCTGCGAAGAATTTCACCATTTACAATCCATAATATAATTATAATATTTAGATAAATCGGATAAATCTCTGCACGTAAAGGGCAAGGTCCAAAATTAAAATGTAATGCCCATGACCTCAGGTGGCACTGCATTCAAAAATGAGATGACTTTATAAAGGATATCACTACATGGGCCATGGTGGAACACTCCAGAAAACCATTGTCAGTGAACACAGTTCATCACTACATCCACAAATGCAAGATAAGACTCTACCATGCAAAGTGAAAGCCATATATCAAAACATCCACAAATGCTGCAGACTTCTCTGGGCCTGGGCTCATCTGAGATGGACTGACACACAGTGTGCTGTGGTCTTTTTAACTCTCAACCAAAGATCTCCCCTTCTAAATCATTTACATCAACTAAACTTTCCATGATCATTCATAGCACTATTCTGAAGGTTATTGCAGAAGGATTTGTTCATATGTTGTTATTTGTCTGAGACAAATGTTTTTCTATTGGCCCTGTCTGCAACAGTTCAATGCCGATTTCAGCTACTGCGACATCTCCCCCAAACTCCCCACTTCAAAAATACAGAACTATCCCTTCAATGTTAGTACTCCACTGTCAAAGTTGGGTGATGACATCTATAAGTTAAAAATGTTTCACCCTATTCCCCGTAACTGCGTCATGCCTTAACTGCACTGATCAATAGTTATATTCATCGTGGATGAGATGGATTATATGAAAGATGTCACTCAAACTGGTGAAACTACCAAGAAATTCCCCCCTCCTCCCCCCCACACACACGTCAATCAACTGTCTGCAGCTTCAATCCGACAATACTGACTACAACACTATTGACATGGTTGGTGCTCAGACATAGTATTTCTGTCAACCCTTGCTTCGATGCTTAAATGCTCATTGTCCTTCTATGAGAGCACTAATATTGTGTTTTTTTTTGCCCCATTAATGTGGACATTTTTTAATGAATGATAATGTGGGGTATTTATGAGCTCATGAAATTCAGATATCCATTTCTGACTCAGAAAATCAGGCCGGCCGCACGTCATAAATCATTGAATCCTCAAGGAGAGGACAGACAGAGGAACTGAAATAAAAACTGAATCTAAAAACCTGGCCCAATCTATTGTATATTTATTTAGCTTTTCCCTTCCCAAGCTCACCGCAAATATTATTGTAACAGTGAAACTGCTGCCTGTCTTGACCAGGACTCTCTTGTAAGAGAGCCTTGTAATCTCAATGAGACTTCTCCTGGTCAAATAAAGGTAATTAAAAGGTTTGCCACTTGCCCTCAGTCACCATATCATCAACGGAGAAGTGCTTTTCCACAGTGATTTTGGATGGGGATTTTTGGGTAGGTAGCGTTGACAGGGCCACTTGGTATGTGACTGAGTTTGGCCCTTGTGCAGATGGTGGTGGTTGGAATCCTCTCCATGCCTATGAGCTCACATTAGGGGTCAGTGCCAATGCCAGGGGCTGCTTTATCTATGCCATAAATAGGCATGCCATAAATATGTGACTCAAAAGCACATGGTATGCATATTAAACTAGAATATACCAACTTTTCTACCTGTACACATAATTAGCCAGTACATGAAATGGTCCAATGGTCATGTATTATTTTGAAACAGCTGATGTATCTGCAAGAGCATGAATAAATATGCACATTTGGTAATATCTAACTATTTATGCGTACATTTGCATCTATTTAAAAAATAAACATTTTAATTGTTGGATAAAGCCAGAGTTTTATTCTTAATTTAAGTTTTACATTTGAGTGCCCAAAGTTATAACAGACTAGATTTAGCATACAACCTTTTTTCCTGTTATAAATCAAACAATACCATGTACAGCTCTTAAAAATGCATCTTCATGTGTTTTTTTTAAGAACAAAATTTGGGTTCAGAGTATTGAAAAGAGCTTATCGTGAGATAATAGTCGTTAAAGATAGTTGTATAGGACAAATACGCAGACCAAAACGGACCCGGTTTAGACAAATAAACATCTTAATCTGCATGTTGGACTTTTTATTCACATGAAAGAAGACATGTTATGGAAGCAAAAAAGCCTAAAATCTCAAGAATCGACCAGTGCTTGAAAAAACAATGTTTTTGCCTTCAGTGTTTTACCTAATAACACAAAGTCCCTCAATGTTTTAAGTAAATATTAGTAAACTGGCCTAAATGTCCCAACAGGCAGTAGCAACAGTAACGGTATGCCCTGGGTAGGCAAGATACAAGTGCAAGGCAACCCCTATTCAGTTTGTATTCCACCTCATTTGACATCCATTTTTTAAATTCTGAACACGTGTTGAAGTCAAGTGCAATCCCCCCTGCATCAAGAATGACGGGCACAGGACTCATTTAGAGAAGCGGCATCTTAGGGGGCTTTCTGACCTACCTTTAGTCTGGACTTTGGGACTTTTCCATTTGATCCAAACTTAAATTACAGGTGTGAAACCTCCCATGGACCAGACTGAACAGGTGGACCTTGGTCTGACCTAAAGAGGTTTGTCTCCATCCAGATTATACTGAACCATGGTTGGGTGGGTGTCCAGTGTGAGGGCAGGTTATTACAATTACCAATTACAGTTAGTCCTGACCGACTATCTCCAGTCACACAGAGAGAAATGAGCCACTGAGGGGGGAACTGCCCTACAAAGGAGAAAGGCAGTAACTCAATTTTTTTCAAAAATGAGTTATTATCATTTTTGTGCCATTGAAGACATCCTTTGTCATGTGGACAAATATCTTTTCTCAAATGTGTTCTGTTTTGGAGAAAATAGGGGGTCGTTATTACAGTAACTTCAAAAAGCCCGTCTGAAACCAAGGTAAAAGACAGTAACTCAAGAGTTACTGTCTTCTTCCTTTGTTTTTCGGTGCTGAAGCAAGAGTTACTGTACTTCACCTTTGTTTTGCCTCAATTAAAAAGGATATTACTGTTTTTCAACACTTTAACATTGATTTATTTCTGTATTTCTGACTACTATCCCTCTCAGTTCCTTACAGAAATCAAGTTTCTAAAATTGTTTATCTGATCAAGGCACTATCTCGCTTGCTAGCTAGCTAGCTTAGCTTAGCTAGCTAGCTAGCTAGCTAAGCCTCACTTAATGTTACCTTTGCTTGCGATTACACAGAGAGCACCGAGCTAATGTCAGACAACCTTTTACATAGTTTCATTTAGGACTTTAGAGGGGTTTACTAAACTTTTGTTTTCACTGTCAAGGTTGATAGATAAAAAAAATTAAAATATTCTCGAGTTATAAGGCAAAGCCTACCCTCTAAACACATTTTATTAAAAAAAATATTAGTAGGCCTAGTTGCAAAATGCTCAAAAACCTCCCAAAAGCCTTGATATAATTTGATTTGAAAAGTTACTTTGACACATAAAAAGTGTAAAATAATGCTATATTATAATAATAAATGGAGTAAATAAATAATATCGATAATAACAATAAAGTAAAGAATAACACTAAAATATAGCCTACAATTTCATTGTACAATATAGGCCTATCATTATCAAACTAAAGATTGAATCACATTGGTCATTAAACTGCTTTTTTAAGCTAAGGTTTCCATATAAAATGGAAGTTACTGCCTTTTGCTTTGGTATGACACAGTTTGTTTTTGTAAGCTATGCAAAGGAAGAATGCAGTAACTACCAAATAAGGGTTAATGGTCAAATAAAGTATAAAATAAGGTAAAAATTAATATGTAGAAAAAATTACTTAATATAAAGCTAAGGAATGGCCACATATTCAATGATCTGCCTGCAAATATTTTGGCTGGACAAGAGGAAAACTTTAAAGTCATTTTTCTCAGTTTGGAACTCTCGGGAGTTACTGCCTTCTTCCTTTGTAGGGCAGAGTAGGTGAGGGGGGTCGCTGACGGGAGACGGGCGATTTCTTTTATTTTTTATATACTATACTTTTATATACGAGTGTGGTCAAAGCGGGAGGTGTGCGTTGTCGGGGCGGCTGACTGAACTATACAGCGCTAAAGGAAATGAATCTGTTTACAATCTGTAATGTGAAACCAAACCTATACGCAGATCAAATCCATACAGTGGATTAAAGAGATGGTCCTTAGTTCGGACCTTGGTGCAGACTTTGAGGTGTGGAAGCCCCCTTAGACCGTGGGAATACATTTGAGAGACAAATGACCTTGCCTCTTTTTATGTTGAGCAGCAGTATGAATTAAGACCAGGTCACACATCCACACTACTGTAGGCTTTTTAGATTCTAAATTAATTTTTTCAGTGACTGGCACCGGTACGATAACAAACGTCTATGTCGTATGTTTTGACACCATTCTTTTGGTTGGTGGAGTCTGTAATACACAAAAGGTTCCTGGAGTTAGTAAGGTGATGTTAGAGATATGCTCCTTCTGGCATTATGAAACATAGAAATGACACAGACAGGAGAAAAATTAGGTAAAAGCTAAAAGTGTGAGCTGCAATTTTCGATCATCTCATCCTCAGCCCCGTTGTGGCTCTCTGTTACTGTGGAAACCAAGCACGGATGTGTGTGTTGTGCATCAGAATTTAATTTTAGCCATCACATCGGGGTCCACTAAGCAATTTAGACCAGAACACATCCTGTTTACACACACGGCTAGGATTTTTTTTCCAATTATTGTGATCCATCTCTTCCATAATGGAGGTTATTATTTACTCATTAGATTGTTATCATTTTCTTTCTTTTTCTGGAGAAATCCATCCCGTCTGATGTAGGAGGCTTTAACTCACCGTGTGAAACCACAACGTTGTTAGCTCGCTGAATAGTCAGTCATTAGTATTTGTTTATAGATTATTTCATTTATAGAGTGGCAACGTTCCCATTGTTTAAAAGCAGTTCAGGCGATGCTGGTTCAGTTATTAAGTCTAACCAGAGAACAAATGGATCTTATATTGAAACGATATTATTCACGTGTAGCAAATTCCATCATTCACTATCATATGAAGGTAATTACAGCATTCCCTTTGTCACATTAGAGAAGTTATTCTGTCCTCAATATGTGGTTAGTGCAGTCGAGGAGCTAATGCTTCACCAAACAACCTGCACATAACAATAGTCAACAAGTGTATATGACACAATAACAGTTCAATGTTGGATGAACTTGAAGATAATCATTTTATAAAATATTTTCTGTATTCATTATACCGCTAACCAAGACTGTTACAGCAACCTTCTTGGTTTGTAGCGACAATTAGTAGTGCTGACGTGGTTTAAATGTATATTATCAAATTTTCTTTGTTTCACATAACATAAATTATAAGCTTATGTGTAGCAAAACATCAGTTGCTGTGCAGGCTAACAGTTAGCCTTAGGATGACATGAGTGACTGAACAGTGTCTATTTAGAATTCAATCTTAATCTCTTACACTTAGCAAAAAGTGTTAGCCTTTTGTTTAGAAGGGTATTTGCAGTTTTGTTCATGTATGCTATTGTTATTATGATAATGATATTATAAATGAATGGGAGTCAAGAATAGTAAAGCGTTACAAGAGTTAAAAGAGTTAAGCAGATCTATGTTTGACTAGCTCCCATGAGTTCACTCTGAGCGTCAGTGAATATATTCGGAGGCTATAAAACTGAAACTGCAAATCCAGACCAACAGCCTTCAAAGTCTGTGATTATCTTGAAAATCTAAAGGTCATTAAAAGAGAGTTCTTGAAAAAATACATGCCAATCTGAAAATTAAACAGTTGAACTGTTAGTTAGCAGAAATAAAATCAAGCTTACTAAGTGATAGGCAAAAATGATTTTACACATCACATATGAAAGTGATCAAATTCAGATTTGTCTTATACACATCTTACAAACGACGCAATGTGCCAACAAAAGATAGGGAAGAAAAAGACATGGATGTAGTTTCATAATATTGTTTTCGCAAATGTAATATGAAAAAAGGAAATGCATTCAACCTGTTTGTTGGACCTCAGGGAGAAATACAATAAAATATTTTGCTGTGGACAACACCCAAATGTAAATTCAGAAGTGTTTGCTTACAAGGAAACTCCACTGGATACTTTAGAGAAATGACTGAGTGTATATGGTAGACTGTTTTAAAAGACGACTCATTACAAAAATGCGAGCTGCCGTGTGGTGTTGTTGCATGCATTATATTAGAGTAAACACATGTGTATATTAGCAGACTGGTGGGACTCATTTTAGGGTATGTTTTCAGATGATGCAAACAACCTGTTGTGTAGAACTTCTTTGAACCCTCAGCCATTTAGCCTTTTTGATTTAATTGGAAGGAATTATGGGTAAATAAAAAGCAATGTTTAGCTGCCAAAAAAAAACACATACTAGGGATTCATGTCAAATCAAATCAGTTTTATTTGTATAGCCCAAAATCACAAATACATTTGTCTCAGTGGGCTTTACATTTCATATAATATGATACAATATGACACCCTGCCCTTACACCCTTAGCTCGGCTGAGAAAAAACTCCCAGTAAAAAACACTTTACCGGGATAAAACATTTTGAAGAAATCTCAGGGAGAGTCGACAAAGTAAGGGATCCCTCTCCCAGGACGGACATACTGCAATAGATGTCATAAGTAGAGAAAATCACGCATCAGTTATGCAATTTGCGTTGGCAGGACAATTTTTCAGTGGGAGGACAACCGGTACTCAGGCCCAGACAAACCGAGACCGAGGCAGCTCCTCAGGCTGTTAATAATAACGCTATAACAATGTTAAACAATATGAACACAATTAACATTCATTTACATTGATTTACACTCTACCGTTCCCCACTGACACAAATGTATGTTCTTGTTGGCATTTGGAGTTAGTTTGTTGGCTTTAGAAGTATAAATTTACTTAGAATAGACTAAAAGAACGTCTCTGCAATTGTAGGCCGTGTGTCTTTGTCAAACTGATATGTGTGTGTGTGTGTGTGTGTGTGTGTGTGTGTGTGTGTGTGGCTGGGCAGGTGTAATCTCTCTAAAACATGTTTGCCTTCATTAGTGACTTAGTCTCATATACAACCTTATGCGTTGTCTTGTGTTAACAAAGATAGATGGTAGTGACAGCAAACAGCTAAGTATCAATTACTTAGTTTTTGATCAAATCCATTGAAGGATTTTTTTTGTATATCTATTTATATCTTCATGTGTTCATTTGCATGACTGTGCCACAGAATATGATTGCAATCTTGTTTGTGAGCTTGTGAGTGTGTACTTTTGTTTTGATTGTATGGCTTCTGAATAAATTACAAATCGTATCTGTGTGCCTAATATATTTAGACGGTGCTGCTCAGCTCCAGATGGGCTGCTTTCAACACTGTGTGTTTGCGTGTGCGTGTGCGTGTGTGTGCGTGTGTGTGTGTGTGTGTGTGTCTTATGTGTGTTCTCCGTCCACAGACAAGGTGCCTCACTTCTCTCGGCTGGGTGATGTGGAGGTGAATGCCGGGCAGAATGCCTCTTTCCAGTGTGTCGCCACGGGCAAAGTCTCTGAGACCGAGCCCTTCCTCCTGGAGGTGAGAAGAACAAGTTGTTTTGGTCTGTTTTATTTATTACCTTTGCTCGAGAAAATAAAGTCAGGCCAATATCTCAGCAGCTGGATAATAGAATTTGACTGGAGACTGGATGAAGACCAAGCAGCAGAGAGGAGAAAGAGAGAGGGAGGCATTACACATGTTTGGCATTTAGCCGACAGCCTTATCCAGGAGATCATACATTATTTACGTTTGCACACTCCACTGCTGGCCATACTCCTGTAAAAGTTTAATTTGGGTTGGCTGTTTACATGAGTCTTAACCAGTACACACTAAGAAATCAAGGTACAGGAATGGTCCTAAAAGGGTACAAATGCTTTGTCCCCCCAGTGGTACCTTAGCAGGGTACAACATTGTACCTTAAACATTGGTACATATTTGCACCTTCTTGTCTGTACCTCTAAGAACATACCTATACCCCTAGCGATAATACTGTACCCATTGGAAAGGTACATTGAAAATGTGAATTCTGCAAGTTTTCTGCATTTCATATGAAGTAAAAACAAAATATGTCCGTAATGCCTGGAATGCTCAAAAAGTAAATGCTTTCCTCATCTCTTTCAGAAAATGAGCTAGTTATCATATATTTTATATATTTTTGGTTGTAGACAGTGTAACCTTCAGAGATGATTTTTTTTTTAAATCCACAAGTCAATCTACCTTTATGTTCCCCCCCACCCCCCCAAAAGCAAAACACTTAACATGAATAAGATCATTTAAATTGCCCGCTGTGCTAGATTAACCTTTATAGAACTTGTAGTAGTTGTTAAATGCAATGGGAGCCATTATCTAACCGCCCGCATAGTAGCAGTAATAATATGGTAAAGTGATAATGTTAAATAATGCAGTAAGGCTGTGACTCTGTGAGTTAGTCTTTTAAAAGGTTGTGTTGTTGTTGTTGCGGCTGAAACGAGTCATCTGAGGGTTGGGGAGATGATTAAGTTGGAGCCTTTTGCTAGCTTTTTGATTGTGACTGTGGCATTTAGTTTACCAAAGCCCCTTGAGTCACTTCTGTCATGCTGCCGACTGAAAGTACTTTCCATTTTCTTAGTTTGAATACGAGCTAATATTAGTCTTCAGAAATCCATCCCTGAATGCCTCCATGTTTCCCCTGGCCTTGAGGCCTGCACATCGAAGTGCTTTTCAAACGGTGGCGGCGTAGTGAAGGCGCTTTTTTGCAAATGATATCTCGGTCTACGTGGTGATCCATCCCTTGTGTTCCGCCCCATTTTATTTCACCCCTCCCATCCCCGCCACTATATCTCTCTCTTCTTTAGATTGAAGCCTTTGAAGATCATTGGCATGTGGAAGAGCCATTTTCATCAGTTTCAGATTTTGCGACTTTGTTGACAGAGATACACACACACACACACACACACACACACACACACACACACACACACACACACACATACACATAGGAAGATGCAAACACACAATACAAGACTATTGTCTGATGGTAATTTGAGAGTACACTGCAGTGAACTTCCCTGGATCAAGTCAACAATGGCTTCAGCTCCTCTCCACTCTTCTCATTAAGGAAAACCATCTCAAACAGCAGAACATAGAGATAGAACACAAACCATTACTGCCCTCTGTTCCTGTATTTGCCTGTTTGATCATCAACACTGAGTGGCTAATGGCTGCCTTCTCTTTCATCTCCCTGGCTCTGAGGAGGTCCACTCCTTCTATTATGTAGCTACTAATTGTTAGTATGTTTCTTACTCAATTAGCATCATATTTTCTCCGCTTTCTCTCTGCCCCAAATTCCAAACGGCTGTCTCGGATGCATTGTACATCCAAGCCTGAATTTGTTCTAGCACCAACATTTAATAAAGTTATGACGCCAGACAGCAAAGGCAGCAGACTTGGCAAATGGAATGTTTATTTGCTTCAAGCACCCGCAGGTGGACTTAAAAAGTGGGGATGCCGTTTCTGTGTGACACTGTTCACACTGTACTCTAAAGAGTCATTCCAAACATGGTGTTGAGAACACAACAAAACAAATGTAAAGAAAGTCCTGAGAGTCTGTACAAAGGAAAAGACGGATTAGATTGTAACCAATGCTGACGTTTAGATGAGTTATAATGTGTGGCTTTAGGCAGTAATAGCACAGTCACAGTACATCCAATTTCATATTTTCAAATCAAATCTAATCAAATCATTCTTTATTTATACTGCCCAATATCAGCAACAGGCCTCAGTGGACTTTACAATCTGTACAGCAACACTGCGCACTCGGTTTTACAGAGGAACAACACTTAAGAACACACTAACACTTAACAGGGAAAAAGATGAGTAAAGCTCATTTGGAGCAACATAGGAGGGACACACATGCACTAGATGCCATGTGAGCAGAACAGACCAACAGCAAAATCACAAAGGAGTAAAATCAATGACAAAACGATATAATGCGGATAGTAAAACATATAAATACTATGGATGCAGTCAGGAGGAGTTCAGATGCTGCTAGAGTTATTTTCACAGAGCATCACATACACCCCCTGTCCACCTGCAGCAAACCAATTCAAACAAGCGAATGTCAAACCCACTCACTTGGAAAAAAAGAGTGAGTGGACAGTTTACATAATAGTGTGCTTATTGTGTGAGAGAGCTGCATATATATCAGAGTTCACACCTGTAGCCGTTCATTGCTAGCGTTGGCCTCTGAATGAATGAATAAAAAAAAGCAAAATGAGTGAACAGAAATAGATATAAAAGGGCACACATTTAAAATGAACAATTCAACAAAAAACAGAGTAAATACAGCGAATGCAGAATTAACATTTCAGCATAAAACACTTACCAGAATAAGTTTAGACATAGAAATAAACAAATCAGGAAAAGTATTCCAACTCCATAATAATAAGGGTGGACAGGGTGGCCTCTGTTTTGCTGTTTGGCTGGTGGAGCCTATATTGCCAGTGTGCCTGCAGCGCAGACACATTAGCATGGCGCCAGATGAGGAGATGGCAGCTGCTGAAAAAAACAACCCGGGAGGTCTGTGTCACCAGACTGTTGTTACTGCTGACATGTATCACCTATTTATTATCTTGCCCTTCCACATAGCTAATTCCCCTCCTCCCCATTTGTCTTCCTGTCACCAATTTTGAATCGCTTGAATAGCCTTCAAGGTAAACACATGCGGTTGAGTTGGTGTGGCTGATACTGTGTGTGTGTGTGTGTGTGTGTGTGTGTGTGTGTGTGTGTGTGTGTGTGTGTGTGTGTGTGTGTGTGTGTGTGTGTGTGTGTGTTTGTCTGGTCAGCGGAGAAACGGCATGGTGCTGGACACTCCTTTGCTCTCTCGCTTGAGCCACAAGCGTCTGCTGGCGTCGTTCCAGGTGGAGGCTCAGCGCGGGGAGCAGGACCTCTACCGCTGCATCACGCTGTCCCCCCGCGGGGCCGCCGTCTCCAACTTTGGAGAACTCATCGTCAGAGGTAAGCTAGGTTCTAGGGGACGTCTGATTTAAGTTCAAAATGAAAACTTGTCATTTCTGGCCTTGGATTTATCTCAACTATCTATGTTAAGATTCTATGTAAGGTGGATACCAAACAAACTGTTGGTATCCACCAGTGTTTCTGGTATGTGTGTTGTCACATTGATGATGATGTCACAACTGTTTGGCACAGTGTCACTATGACGACCAGCTACACAGGGGGGTTCTGTTGTGGGTACTAACTTGTTATGGAAAGCCACCTCCAGAAAAGAACCCAAAGGCGGGTAGAGTACAGTACAGTAAAGTAGAGTAGAGTAGGGTAGGGTAGGGTCGGGTCAGGTAGAGTAGGTAATATGTAATGGAAAAGCAGCTTCCTTTAACTAATCATTAAAAGTGAATTAAATGACACAATGAATAAGTAATTGTGTTACATTAACAGATACTCATCTGCAAAATAATTCAATGAGTTAGTTTCATAACTTGTTATATTACTTGTTTCCTGGCCTGGCAGCTCCCTCGTTGGTTACCTTTTAAAGCGGCTACGAGTAACATTTAAATGTCTTTTAAACAGCCTCATGTTTCCTCTGATAATCATCAAGGGAGAGTGATATAGGCTACGGGCGGGACGAGGGCTTTGCCAAGCAACATGTATACAGTTTCACGAGAGCGAAACTAGACTGCAGTGTTTACTCCTAAATGAATGAGCGGTTGGTACTAACACAAAGTTTGCTTTCACCATCATCAGACAACCATTATCTGAAATAGTCATTATTTACATCAACAACACAAACACATTACCTCATCGTGATCCATACTAACTGCCGTCTCTCGTTCATTCGCTTTCTGTGAGGACACGTAATCTTTCAGCTCCGTGAGAGAGAGTAGTTAGGTGACGCTGCTGCATCAACTCATTGCAATCAGGTGTGTGTAGCACTGACTGGCATTAGTTGATGCAGTGTCAAAACCACTCTCACAGAGCCGAAAAGAGTCCTCACACTTTCAACACACGGACATGCACTATATTGCGCCCTTCTCAGTTCACACTCGCACGCCTGGCACGAGCTATAAAACAGCTTTGCGACAGCGGGCGTCGTAAAAATACTGCCGCTTTTGTCCAAAGGGGACGCCAACGTGCCATCTTTCTCGTAGTGGCTTTAAACAACTGCAAAGCTTCCTGTCACATTTAATACATGTAGAAACCTTTTGTTTTTGAATGTGCAGCCAGCACACACTTTCAGAGTGTTGACTGAGCATTTCAGCAGCCAGTTTAGCCCCAGTTGCTGAACACAGCACTTTGGAAGTCGTCAGAGTCACACCACCGGCTCTATCTTTTCCAACACCTCAAAAGATCACTAATTAACATGTTGTAATTCATTTGCTTAACCAATGCATGTATAAAAAGACAATGTGTAGTTTTAAGGGGAGTTGCTAGCTTACTATGTGTTACAATTTAAATACACCAAACCAACAACCTTTCCCAATGTCTCTTTTTTCATATCTTAATAAATATTGTCTAGTGTAGTTTCAGTGTTTTGCATTAGTTAACAACCCTTCCTGGCTCCACACAAATACACACACACTTCCTCACACATAACATGGTGTGATGAATTCATTTGGTGTTCTCCGGGTTGGTAAGGGTCATATTATATTATATTCCATCAGGGCTTTTTCTTGTGCAGAGAGGACAGAATTAGTAATATAATTATTCATGCAAATAAGCTCTTATTCAGCATCATTAGAGTGAAAATGAAGAATTTACTGCATTGAAGAGTCTCTCTCACTCTGTCTCTCTCACTCTGTCTCTCTCTCACTAACAGTCCCGATGTGATTAAAAGCTTTTGATGACTCAATGCTCTAGTAGAGCAGAAATAATGTTAGTGAAACTGTAAAACAGAAAGAAAATAAATGAGAGGGAAATCCTTGACTTCTCCTTTGCTAGCTTGTTCCTGCTCGACATGTTTGAATGTCTGATCAGTGTTTTGAAGGACATGTTTTCATATGTATTTTGCTTTTTTTTCGAAGTACAGTAATATTACTCATTAACAATAGCAAATATTAAAATATGATTAAATAGTCAAACATACAGTATTATGACTAGGGCTGGCAAGGACTCAACTATACGATATGCCACGATACATGGGTCAAGATATGATATGATACATTGCAATATGATGCATATTGTGATACTAGTGCTGTCAATTAAACGCGTTATTAACGGCCCATGTTAACGGCGTCAACATTTTTAACACAAGATTAACATTCTTTGTGGCCTGGCAAACTTTGCAGTTTTTTCAAATGCTGGCGTTGCAACAACTAGTAATGTTAGAGAAACTACAACACCACAAACTGGATCTAGCTAGACTGTAAACAGAACAACAGGCTCGCCTCACACACTTGTTTGGGCTTGCGAGGCTGCCAAATGGTAGGCTAACGTTACATTACCCTTTCTCTTCCCCGCTACCGTTTATATGCTCCGCTCAGAACGGGAGACAACAGAAAGTGCGCGAGTGTGTTTGATACGGTTTGATAGTATCCAGCTCATAATGTTGCTGCACACACACAATGAGCAGCATTAACGGTGTGGGTCGACATCTTTTATAAAAGGTCGGCAGCTAATTGCACTATTTTGAAAGGACGCTGCACCCAAGACGATTGTGATTGGTTTAAATAACTGAAAACAGGCCAGCCCAAGTGTGAATGACTGCTCTAAAGAAGAATGTTAGTGTGAAATTGAACACTACAGTATATGTGCCAATGTTGTTTTCAATAAGAAAAACATTTGCACAAAGCAAGTTGACTTGTCCATGTTGATAATGAGAAAAAATAATGGGACAAAAAGAAATCAAGGGACATTTAGAATAGATACAAATTTGTGAATAATTGCGAGTTAATTATGACATTAATGCGATTAATCGCGATTAATAATTTTAATCGTTTGACAGCACAATTCGATACATTGCGATATTCCAGATAGTTTACCGAAAATGTAAAAACAGCTGAAACACAAGTTACTGTGTAGGATTTGGCTGCATCACGTTGCATTGTAATAATAATAATGAATGAACTTTGATTCAAATTCAAAACACGGCAATTTGAGGCAACTAGCCATACATACATACATACATACATACATACATACATACATACATACATACATACATACATACATACATACATACATAGCCATCGACAGGAGCGCAGACCTAATAAGGACAGCACATTCTTTATTGCAGTGCCCCCAACACCGATCGCTCCCCCCCAGCTCCTGAGGGCCGGCCCCACCTACCTGATCATCCAGCTCAACACCAACTCCATTGTGGGGGACGGGCCGGTCATCCGGAGGGAGATCCAGTACCGGGCTAGCCAGTCCATGTGGACGGAGACTCACGGCGTGGGCTCACTCACCTACAAGGTCTGGCACCTGGAGCCAGACACAGAGTACCGCATCAGTGTCCTGCT
The DNA here is from genome assembly GCF_949987685.1 of Ammodytes marinus. Lineage (NCBI taxonomy): Eukaryota > Metazoa > Chordata > Actinopteri > Uranoscopiformes > Ammodytidae > Ammodytes > Ammodytes marinus. The sequence goes on from NC_137221.1 coordinate 27,219,026, forward strand.
CACCAGGCCCGGGGAGGGGGGCACCGGGGCACCTGGACCCCCTCTCATCAGCAGGACTAAATGTGCCGGTGAGTCAGATCAAACATTTGAATCAACCTCCAAAATGATACAACAGTCATAAAGACGTAGGAGGTGATGCAGTGTCTGAGAGAGTGTCTTTGATTAGGCCAAATGAGATTCATTGTTCATGTGCACATTTTTTAAATTAAATAACAAGATTATTTTGGGGCATTTCTGACTTTATTAGACGGATTTGGAGAGACAGAGTTGTAATTGGGAAATGAGGGGAATGACATGCAGAGAACCGACCATGGGTCAGATTTAAACCCGAGTCTGCTGCGAGGCCTGAGCCTCTAGGACAGGGGTGTCCAAACTTTTTTCACTGAGGGCCACATACAGAAAAATCTACGAAGGGCCGGGCCACTTTGCAAAAATAACACATTTATCAGGACATGTAGCTGCTCTGATGTTTAGTTTCATAGTGTCTTCGTAAATTGTAATCCTTCTTCACGGCAACACTTTCCTTGCGCATTAAACAGATACATTCCCCCTCCTGTTAAATGCCAGTGTTTTCTGCTTTTGCGTCCAATGTCCAGCTGGGTGAAAATAGTAGCCAGCCGAGATCCCACCCCTCCAAGGGGGGTCCGGGGGTATGCCCCCCCTGGAGATTTTTTTAAGTTTTTAAAGTGAAATGCATGAATCTGGTGCACTTTGAGAGGGAAATTAAGAGGCTAAAGCTAAAGAATTTTGTAAAAAAAAAATGGAGACACTGTGTCAGATGAATTAGAAGCTATTGGAGAAGGACATGGATTTTCCATAATAATATTAATTTAAAATAAAATATTATACAGGGTCCTCTGGGATGGGATTGGTGCTCTTTTTCCTTTATGGGACATATTTCTCTGTAATATAATGAGTGCATTTAAATTATTTAAAAATTAAAAGGGCCATATTACATTATATTTTTTAAATGTGCCACGGGCCAATCAATCAGTTTTGACACCCCTGCACTAGTGGGTTAACTAAGAAATGCAAAAAAAAAAAAAAAACATATTATTTTTTTTTATTTTCAAAGGGCCATATTACATTATCTTATAAGATGAAGTGCCGATGCCATAAGCCGCACAATAAACAGAATGTTAACAGAGAAAAGGCAATTACTCAAAACTCCAAGGTGCACACTGAAAACCGGGAGCTGCTTATAAAATGTTTTGGTGCATCACTTGAAGACTTGTTGTTTGCCAGCAGACTCTGAGAACAAGAGCTGTGTGTTGTTTTCATTGCATCAATGAAGATAACTAATGCTTTTCGTCATTGCTGGGTTATAAGAACACATATTCATATGAAGTATGATTTTCTCTACATTCATTTACATCCAGAGCAAGTATTGTAGTGTACCTTGGATAATGTGTGTACCAGTCCTAGTTGAAGCGCCATACCCTTGGGTTGATGACAGGTCTCACCAGCGCTATGGTAGTCTTACGGTCCTTATTAAAGAGGACAGGGGCTCCTAGCTACGTCTGGTCTGTGCTTTAGCCACTAGTGCTGCTAGAGCTGCTAGTGGATCCCGGGGAAAACAGCAGCCCGCCACTCTGTCAAGAAGACGGGCGTGACATCCCCTGTCACCTGCCACACTCTTTGATCCACTCTCGTCAGTGTCTCCCTCTAGCTCACCGCCTGTCAACTCCCATTGCTCACATCATCCCCCCGGGGAGAAAGCATGCAGACAGCACAGCCCCGCAGACACTAAACTCTGGATGAATGTGTATTTGCTAACGTGTCGCAGAGAGCCTTTTCTTTCTTTTAGCACAGTGCCTCCTCCTTTTGGACAGTTGTCGACTGACATTTGGTACTTACTGGTGCAGAGGATTACAACCCCATGGGGGATATTGTGGAGGGCGGCCGGCCACACAGTCACCCGGATCACTGAACACATGCTAAACGGAGGTTGTGCATATTTGCTTTTTCACCAACACAGTGTTCATTCTTCCTACGGACAAATGACCTGGGCATGAATGCAGATGTAACATTTGTGACATGTCTCTTTATTAAAGCTACTATGTGCAGAACTTTAATGTTATTATACTGTATAGGCTATGTGAAATAGCATGTTCAAGATTATTCTGATGTTCCAATGTTGTGTGACAATCCTGGTGATAAATTGGTAGTATGTGAATTGCATTAACACATTCATCTGAAGCCTTCAGTATGCAGTATGCTTAAAAAGAACGTGTTAGATTGGCTGACAGCAATTCAAAGGTACAGTGTGTAGAATACATTGGCATTGGCATCAGACTTGGTAGAAATGGTTGCTGGTTTACATGCACATGGTAGATACATATCCAAACAGCTACAAGTTCAGCAAACTCCTTCAAAATATTCAAAAAGTCTAAACCCCATGCGGTAACTCCTTGGTAAGTAACAGGTCGTGCAGCGATAGTCCATCGTTATTCAAAGCGGGCTCGCGGCAGGAGGGACGGGCGTCAGTGGCAGCTCACTGAGGCGGCCATTAAATATGAGAAGGATGAGAGGCAAATGTGCAGACCCCACAGGGACTCATCCCTCTTTCTCGCTCTCTCTCCTCTCATGTGTGGCCTTCACTATCCCTCTTTCGCTCTATGTGCCCGCGGCTAATCCCTCTGATTAGGCTAATCAAGCTGAATGTCAATTTGGGCCGAGGACTGGTGGAGGACTGGTGGGTGGAGAGCACAGGACTGAGCCTTCTTTGGTGCTGCTGTAATGATGAATAATGGTTGTCTGGAGCAGAGCAGTGCACAGTCAGCCAGTGAGCCTCTGGTGGATGGTGACGTGGATATAGAAGGATTAGACTGCCATTGTTAATGAATCTGACATCAAGCATCTTTGACATGACGGGACACAATTTGTCAAAGTTTCATTTGTACTGCATGATTAATTGATACTATTCCATGGAAATGTTTGTGGCTTGGATCAGTAGCGGCTGTGAAGACACAAATCATCCAACCTCCCTTTGGAGAAAGAGCAAACATGTTTCTAAACAGCAAGGACTCTAAGGACTTTTCCCTGTCTATCCCCTCAGAGCCCATGTCTCCTTCCCAACATTGCTGGGTTCATTTGCACAGCAGCTTCTGATCTATGGTTAGTGAAGCAACAGCTATTGTCTCCCTGCAGCAGGCTGCGACTTTGCTCTGCCAATCCGTGCCATCCTGAAGGCATCATGTTGCTCTTGGTTCATTTGAAGTTTCAGCAGTACACTTGAAGCTCAAAGCCCTAGAAAAAAACCCTGTCTACTTGACACTGGACCGACTCACAAATGTCAGGGCCCCTGAAAAGGCCCTGTCAACAGGCCCTGCTTTACTTTTATCAATGCATGTTAATGTGTTCATTCCTATATCACTGCCTCATCGTCATCATCAACATTAGAAGAGGCACTGCTATTGTTTACCTCTCCCTCAAGCTCAGCCTGGCAGCTGGTAGCTTTAGACAAAACCACTTCACGTCAAAACATTGTTATTGGGCTAAAGCCAGCTCCCTCCTTTTGTTCTCCTTTCTTTCCTGCCACGCCGATTTATGTTCATGACCTGGCATCGCAGAAAAGTGATTTTCACGTTGGTGAGGTTAGCTTGCTCATAGAACGCTTGTTTGGTTGACCACCAAGGTTTAAGATTTTCAAGATAAAAAAGGAAATATTTTACTCTCAAGTTACAATAAATAAATTGGTTGTTTTGTCATTATCAGCTAAAGTGAATGTTTTGGTTAAAACTAAAGTTTAGCTTATGAGGTTTTTGGCCCCTCTGAAGACCATGCGTTCTCAGTCTGGATGCTGTATGCAGGCCTACAGGCGTGCTCTGGGTCTGCTCTCGTTCACAGAATAATACCTTGACCTAGGGGTGGTAGGATGGCCTAGTGGAAAGGCGGCCGACCAGTAACCATGAGCTCACTGGTTCGATCCCCGCGTGTTAGTTGTGAAAAACTAGCAGAGGCTAGTACGTTTATGGTGCCCACCATCTCTACCATTGTGTCCTTGAGCAAGACACTTAACCCGAAAGCCAGGGGCGCTGTACTGCGGCTGACCCTGCGCTCTGACCTCCTCCGAAGTGGGGTAACTTGAGAGGGGATGTGAAAAGACAAATTTTAATGTAACCGACCATTGACTAATAAAGTAACTTTACTTAACAAGGAAGCATTCAGGAGGCATTCTGATTAGAAGGCTGGAACACTTCAACAGACCTTACTCAAAGTGGATGAGTTGAGGTGAATTTAACGAGGCTACTACTTTTCATTGTGTCAGTGAATGCTTTTGGACAATTGTGGCTCCTGACCGTAGGAGAGGGATGCGGTATAAATTGATGGGCAGTGCAACCACTTACATAAATGCAGACACCTCATCAATCCGCCTATCGATCTCAAGCTCCATCTTAACAGAGACACCTGAACTCTGCAAATGTGGGTCAACAACTCAGTGTTGCTCAACGTCCTTGAGTTTGTTTTTGCATTTATCTGCTGGTAAGCCCATATGTGAAAGCAATGGAGAGCATGATAACAGGTTTAGTGTCAACTCTCAGTTCCCTTAGCATCTTTTCAAAGGTGCAGTGTGTAAAAGGAAGTGGCATTTTTTCAGGACAGACTTGATACAATTGTTAGAATGAATAACCATATGCATCTTCACCTCATCACTTGATATTGTGGAGAGACGTGAGGCAGTGGTGGATGATGCCATCTTTAGTAACTATAGCTTCTTGTCCTTGAATTTAGAGAAGCTACGGTGGTAGCTTCTCTAAATTCCCTGTATGGGAGGGGCTAGAAAGGAAGCGTCGCAATCTAGAACTCTCGATTAACCGCCTGGATTCACCAAATGGTTATTCTAGAAGCACTCAAACAGCACCTCCTCTGTTGTCTTGTACACAGAACCCCGTGCAGTGTCACCTATCTCTACCCCCACCCCCCCCCCCCCCTCACCTGATTGCCAATTGAAACACACAGTATTCTTCTTATGCTGAACTGACTTGTATAAAGGATGTGACTTGCCATCTGATCTGAGCCATTCTGTTCACAAAGCCACCGGGCTTTCTGGATTGAATGGACCTTCATGTTCTTAAGGATCCAAGAGCATGACGCCTCTATTGTTTGATTAAATACTCTTTGCTTGATTATTACAGCCTTATGATCTCCTTTTTCTCTCCACACCGGCATTCATTTATATGAAAGAATTACGCACCTTTAGCTTTACATTTGGATGACAACAATGCCTTTACTCTTCACAGTGTAAGATTTAGCCTTGGTTCTGAGTATTTGATGTCCCTTCCTGTCCCTGTTTCAGAGCCAATGCGTGCCTTGCGGGGTTTGACGGCCACAGAGATCCAGCCCCGGCAGCTTGCCCTGCAGTGGGAGCCGCTGGGCTACAACCTGACCCGCTGCCACACCTACTCCCTGTCTCTGTGCTACCGCTACTCCATGCCCACAGGGGGCAGCGCAGGGGGGAACAACGCCACCGTCAGAGAGTGCCTGTCTGTGGAGCGCAACACCTCACACTTCACCCTGAGAGACCTGCCGCCGTTCCGCTCCGTCCACGTGAGGCTGGCGCTGGCCAACCCCGAGGGCAAGAAGGAGAGCAGAGAGGTCACCTTCCAGACCGAGGAAGACAGTGAGTGGCCATGTTTATTTCATTTCGGTTCATTTAAGCTATTTATTTGTACTGCACCTTTCCACTGTTACAAATAGCTTAACAAGGAAAATGAAAACAGAACCTTTTTCCAGTAAGAAGACAGACATACATCAGTGATTCTTGAGAACCGGGACAAAAGGCTGGGACAAAATGGCACTGCTGTTATCTTTAAAAATTAAAATATTTAAAATTGTAGATGTTATTAGGGATTAAGAATAGAATGTCTGGAGCACAATTATCCCCTTAAATTTAATTTTATTATTATTTTGTCAAATTTATGACACTTGTTATCTTCTCATGACGTCAAAAACAGTGTGTCCACAGAGAAGGTTTCAATCTTTCATATGCAATAAAACCTATTAAAAATTTACTTTAATGATTAAAAAGAGCTTTTTTATTCAAAGGCAACACTAAATAATCTCTCATATCAATAGAAAATGTGTTTCTACAACACATTCATGTTTTATAAGGTTTCTAAGTGGGGAGACACTTTTTGTCACCACCGTCAGACGTTTCATTAAAATGTAATAAAATCAGGCAATATGAGGGGCAGCTGTCTCCGGTGAAGGACCTATTGTCACAAGCTATCTGTGCTGAGTACATTAGAGTCAGACAGGCTCTGATTAGTGTTGTAGTTTTAGAATATTTTACATTACAAATCTTGAAAGTCCTGCGTCACAACCATGATACGTCAACACCGACTTACAATTTCTGAAGAAGTAGTTCATACTAGCACCTATCATCAACAGAAAAACCAAACTACTACTAGAAAAACTCTATTTGTTCTGTTTAAGAAACGTTAAATATGTCATCACCGTCAGATATCAAAAACATTTATATTCATATACATTTTGAAAATATTTTTTATTTTACAGTTTTGGTGAATATTTGTGATCACTATACATCTCATGGGTCTAGCATAAAATGAGGGAACATTTATTTGTGTTTTTTGGTGTGACGGAGTTGACACAAAATAAGGAATGGCAAGCTAAAAAGCCCATGTTAAAAAGGAGAAGCAAGGTAAAAAGTCCCTTTTGATGAAAAGGACAAAAGCTGGGAGGTTGTGTCAAACCTTAGCTTAGTATATGTTGGATACATACATGTAATTCAATTTGCCTAAATATAGAGTTTGTATTTTTTCAACATTGCACCCTGTTTTGTCCCACTTCTCAAGGATCACTGACATATATGAAATAGGTATAAAAACAGAATAAATAAAAGCATAGACACACTGGATTTAAAATAAGATGAGAGATTACATAGGTAAATACAGAGTTAAAGGAGCTGTAAGCGGAATGGTTCCTTTAGCTAACTTCCTGTCAGTTACTGCAGTTAGCAGTCCCCTCGCTCGTCCCTACGTCACCACATTAATGCACTGCGGTCTTCGAGCAGCAAGCACTTATCTAGCATCATCTCAGATCCATAAGTGTGATAAAACCATGATAAAAACCATCAAAACAGACATTGGGAAGGATTTTTACCTGCTCCGCCATTGTAGGCGCATAAACATTCACCCATGTGTCACTCTGGCGTGCACACATTGACCTCTTCTAATCATTGAGTAGGACACATCCCCTGCATCTCCTATGCACCCAGGAACAGTGGACAGAGCAAAAAGTGCAAAGGGTTAGCTGAAATAAAGCATGAAATTCCTCTTTGCAGCTGCAACATCATTATGGGGGGTGGGGGGGAGCAGGAATGTTTGTTATTTATGCACATTGCACTGCAGCTCGTTATTGTCATAGTTACTCAGTTCTGCCTTATGAACTTCTTCACTTTTCTGTGCATGCTCCCTCATGCTCAGATAATTATTGTGCACTGCATACACAAATCCACGGCTCAAGACATCCCGTACCAGCGCAAAAAAAAACAAATATTGACTCGCAAAATAAGCTGGATCAGCGTAACTAAATGGAATATCAGCCTTTTAAATGGATACCAGTGGACATGAATCAGCTCTGGCATGGCCACTAGCAAAATAGTGAAATGATTTTTGCTTATCTTTGTATTAATATTTTCCTGTGCACATCAGCAGATATAGGCACATTCTAATGCAAATTCCCAGAGAGCAGAAGTACAGTAGGTCCAACACATATTGTTGTGTAGGATAAGCAAGTATTTTCAATGTAATTGCCACTCTTGATATTCTTGAACTGATGGAGAGATCGAGAGGGAATGATGGCTGCGATATGAAACATATTGAATAGCCTCTACAAAATGCTTTTTGGAAGCTGAAACACGTGATATTTTATTTACATTAAATTTAACGGCACTTTAAAACACCAAAAGCAGAGGAAGAGATACAGTGCTGTGAAAAAGTATTTGCCCCCTTATTGAATCATTCTGTTTTTGCTTGTTTGTCACACTTATTTGTCTCAGATCATCAAATAATTTATAGTTTAAGACAAAGACAACTCAATGGAAATCAGAATACAGACTTTGAATTTTCATTCTTTTTATTGGATGTAAAGAGTCATTCAGAACCTATTTCACCCATGTGAAAAAGTGTTTGCCCCCTAAACCTAATAACTGGTTGTGCCACCCTTGGCCGCAACAACTGCAACCAAACGTTCGCGATAACTGGCAATTAGTCTTTTACATCGCTCTGGTGAAATTTTGGCCCACTCTTTTTTGCAGAATTGTTTGAGGTCACGCCACAGCATCTCAATCGGATTTAAGTCCGGACTTTGATTAGGCCACTCCAAACATTTTATTTTGTTTTTTCTGAGCCATTCAGAGGTGGACTTGCTGGTATGTTTGGCATCATTGTCCTGCTGCATCACCCAAGTGCGCTTGAGCTTGAGGTGACGAACTGATGGCCGGACATTCTCCTTCAGGATGTTCTGATAGAGAGCAGAATTCATAGTTCCATCGATTATGGTAAGCTATCCAGGTCCTGAAGCAGCAAAGCAGCCCCAGACCATCACACCACTACCACCATGTTTGACTGTTGGTATGATGTTCTTATGGTGGAATGCTGTGTTAGCTTTACGCCAGATGTAACGGGAACCACAGCTTCCAAAAAGCTCCACTTTTGACTCGTCAGTCCATAGCATATTTTCCCAAAGGTCTTGGGGATCATCAAGATGTTTTTTGGCAAATGTGAGACGAGCCTTTGTGTTCTTTTTGGTCAGCAGAGGCTTTCTCCTTGGAACTCTCCCATGGATGCCATTTTTGCCAAGTGTCTTTCTTATGGTGGAAACAAGAACACTGATCTTAACTGAGGCAAGTGAGGCCTGCAGTTCTTTAGATGTTAGTCTGGGTTCTTTTGTGACCTCCTGGATGAGTCGTCGATGAGCTCTTGGAGTTATTTTGGTAGGCCGGTCACTCCTGGGAAGGTTCACCTCTGTTCCAAGTTTTCTCCATTTATTGATAATGGCTCTCACTGTTGTTCGCTGGAGTCCCAAAGCCTTAGAAATTGATTTGTAACCCTTTCTAGATAACAATGACTTTGTTTCTCATCTGTTCTTGAATTTATTTTGATCGTGGCATCATGTGCTGCTTTTTGAGATCTTTTAGTCAACTTAACTGTGTCAGCTCTATTTAAGTGCTTTCTAGATTATACAGGTCTGGCAGTAATCAGGCCTGGGTGTGGTCACTAAATTTAACTCACCTTTCCAAAATATGTGGTCAATCGATTGATTTATTAAAGGGGGGCAATTACTTTTTTACATAGGGCCAGGTAAGTTTGGATAGATGTTTACACTTAATAAATCAAATCATCATTTAAAAACTGCATTTTGTATTTACTCAGGTTATTTTTGATTCAAATTAAAATTTGTCTGATGATCTGAAACATTTAAGTGTGAAAAATATGAAAAAATATAAGAAATCGGGAAGGGGACAAATACTTTTTCACAGCACTGTATGTAAAAACAGACAGAGCTCTTAATGATCTACACCTACACACATCTGTCTTGCAGGCGGGAGGAATTGGATTTACATAAATGGAAGAACATACAGAATGTATGTGCAATGATCATTTTATTCATTAGATTACATTGGTGAGGGAAGTGACAAGTTAAAACATGCTTCGGAAAAACAAGCTGTGATTGGGTTCCGCCCCACACACTTTACTTTTATATTTTGAACACCAGCACCAACATAAAGTTTTGCTTTTGAGCCACTGAATGTTAGCCTGACAGTCTGACATGCCCAATCCCCCCTGTCACAAGGAGAGCCGCTATCAACCTCCACAACCACCGTAATTGAGCCGCAGCTGCTGACATTTGCTCCTGTCTGCTTCCCTTTGGGTTCAGCAATCAAACACTGGTGTAGCGCCTTGCATACACTGTGTCTATGCTGCTTGCAGAGAGCAGGTTTGGCTGTCAGGGATTCATGAATACAGCAGGATTTTCGTCTAGTGTGCCGAGCCTACCTCAGCTTCAGCTTCGGAGGCTAACAAACTTACTAACTACAACATATACTGTATTAATGTACAAGCACGAGGCAGATTGTTCTTTTAATGTATCTACAATAGATAGAGTTTCTGTTATAAGAATAAATCTGGTGTATAACAACTTGGGTCGTATTTATGGAGCGTAGCGTTAGTTCAGGCAGGGTACGGACGTCAAGCCGGCTGTCATCTCGGCACGTCAGCTGATAGCCTTAGTCTGCCCCTAGCACACCATTGGCCGTACACTCAAAGTGGCACCTTATTTTAGCTGCTCTAGCCTGCCTACTGGTGCTGCTTCCTCTGCAAGCTCTTGCAACCCACCTCCACCCCACCACCTCCTTGTTAACTGTATTGTCATCAATGTCATTTCTGTTGTCATTGACGCCTGTTCTGTTCTGAACCCTATAGGGGGTCCTTGCTGCAGATCTCCTCACCTCTCGGAAATCCATGTAGCTCATGGAGGTCAGAGGGATGGCTCTCTCTGCCTTAAAGCTTTCCACGTGTGTGTGTGGAGGGTGTGGGGATCATGGATCAGAACCATACCGCCAAATATAATTACTTAGTATTCTGCTAATTGAAATACACTTCTATTTTGACTAAAGTATTCCTGTCTGAACTGCAGTTCAGATCATAATCTATATTTGTAATGGTGCCCTTGTACTAAAAGTTAATTTCTTACATTTGGGCATGTGGCCACATTTAAAAAAAAATAAGTTGGATAGTTAAAAAAACAGACGAAGCAGTCAAGATAATCATACAGGTTGTAAGAAAACCTACACTGCCTAGAAAAAAAAGTCACCACCTGGATTTTACTAAGCAAATAGTTAAGAGCCCTCCATCAGTCAAAAACTGCAGTGATTAATATGTTCCACTTGGCAACATATTCAGTATCATCCAAAATGCATTATGAGAATACCCATTTTACAGAATTATGTCCAGGTTCAGTTCGTTTTGACTACAGACTGGTTTTTACATACCATGAGGACTAGTTTACCACCAAACTAAACTAAGGTGAAAAAAAAGAAAAGAAAAAAGATTACCAACAAGATTAAATGTTGAACTGCCTTTGGGCCCCAAACTGCCTAGAAGGGTTATGTTCATTTGTTCTTGTCAACTTGATGATTTTAAGCACCAGCTTTGAGAGGGAAGAAGAATACATGAAATAAGAAATGAAAAGCATTCTAAATCTGGTTCCGCTTACATCAATTTTGACCTTTTGTCAAATTGCTGCATAATTAGCAAAACATGTTTGCATCTCATGAGCTCTCCTCATCAGTTTTACCTCTAAATAGAGTGGATCAGATAATCCAGACATAAATAATCAGGGAAAACGATCATCTCATTTGTGTTAATGTTGCAAATATGATTTACTCACATATTTGATTGCCATAGGTGTAGCCAGGTTTAGTTGGGCATGCTCGCAGGTGATCAACAGTGTCTTAATCCACAGTCCCTCATGATCCTTCTGAATTCAGTTTCTGAGCGCTGGGACTTAAAAGCCTGTTAGAGGATCATTCTCTCACTCCCCCCTGCACCAAACTATCAGCCTTTCTAACATATTATTTCAGATTACGCTCTCAGCTGGAAGGCTATTATCACCGAGTGTTACCACAGAGCTGCAGAGCCAGCAACCCACCGTGGACGATTGTATATTCTCACAACTTAAAACTACAACACTACGGATGCATCTCATTAGGGCAAAAATATGCAGACGGTTGCTCAGGCAGTGCGTACAGGTTGGACTACTAGGCTGTTTTTCAGTGAGGTGCTAAAGAAGAAAAATTGAGTGTCATCCCCTACGACAAGGCGCTCTGTTATGAGACAGTAGAGGCCAGATTTTCAATGCATCCCGAGGGTCTGGGAGCAAGCCGTTTTTTTTTCCATCACCTCCCCTCTGCTCAGGCTCTCTCTGAATCCAATTTTTCCGTCCTTCCCCCACACCTCACTGGCCCTGTGCCTTTTTGCTCTTTCAAAGGTGTTTTTACCCCCCCGGTGTGCCCGCACAAGAATCCATTAACTTGAGACCCCGAGTGGAGTGTTTGTTTCAGAGAAAGGTTGTTTTTCTTTCTCTCCTAGTTCCTGGCGGCATCACTCCAGAGTCCCTGACCTTCACACCGCTCGATGACATGATCTTCCTCAAGTGGGAGGAGCCTGTGGAGCCCAACGGTCTCATCATGCAGTACGAGGTAGGATACTTACTTTGAAGGGCTGCATATTGGCAAGGAATTCACGATTTGATAGGCATCGCGACACATGGCCACAGTATGATATATCACGATATATTGCGATAGGATGCATATTGCAGTATATTGAGATATTCCACATAGGTTACAGAACATTTTATAAAAGAGCTGAAAAAAGTTCCTATATGAGCAGTTTTAATACATCACATTCCATTATATTGATAATTCAGCAGGCACGTTGCGTGAAAAGTATTTCATTCAAACTTTTATTTGAATTCAAAACCCAGCAATTTGAAGCAACTACTCATGCTGCCACATGTACAGTATATGGGCGGAGGTTGAAGTTTACAACTAGTTTAAAACTTTAAGATTTAAAATAAATCTCATAATATTCCAATAAATATATTGTGGAAATAAATATGATGATATATTGCCGTATCGTGTTCTCAGCACAGCCCTAATACTTTGTTTGCATGATAAACCCATCCGCAAACGACAGGGCTTCCTTCACATTACACACTAATCCTCTCCAGGGGCCTCATTTATAAAGCTTGCTGCGCACAAAAACCTTGCGTAGACGGCAGAAATGTGCGGTCAAACGTGCGGTGGCAAACCGGTGGTATTTATAAAGAAATAATTTGCGGAGAAGTGTGCGTATTCCCACGCCAACTTTCGACCGTGCGTAGAGCTCCCGCAAGGTTTTCCAGACTCGGGGAATCAGCGACACTCAACGGCAACACCGCGAAATAAAGCTGCAGTCATCGGAAAAACACAGACAAATGACTGTGAAATGCTTGGCACCCAATATATTTAGTCAATAAAATGTATAAGCTTACGTATAGTAGCGAATATAGGCTACTGTAGTCTATGGCATGCAGTTGTGATGTAGGTGGAATTACTTATCAAGTAGGTCTACATGTTTTGGTTATATTTTATAAATTTAATCGTATAGAGCTACTCTATAATAATTAATACGTCGGGAGTTGTGTCCGTGAGTGGCCAGCGCGAGAGCAAAGAGTCTATCTTTTAGGCGCTGTGTAAAAATTGTTTTTTACAAAGTTAAGGCCAACAAATATTAATTAAAACTGTATATTTTGTTAGATAAAATCATGTTGTGAATTTAGCTAATTATTAGCCTACATGCATCTCTTTCCCATAACAATTCTACCTGGAAGATTAAACTATAATCTGGCATTGTTGGAAATGTGTGGATCTCACGGAAGGGAAATAATGCTCTGGAATAGACTAGGGGAGAACGGGGTAATTTGTCACACGGGTTGGTTGTCACAATCATTATATCTCGGAACCAGAAGGCGCTGTCTGTTAAATTTTGGTATGTACATATCCAGAATTGAGATCAGAGGTCACCTACATAGTCTTCCTTGGAGTTAGACTGCTGAATTTGAGGTGAGAAGACTGTTTGTGTTTCTCATGTCAAATTGAAAATATTTAGCTCCTCAGTATTTTTCTTCTAGGCTTTTACATAATGGGTTTATAACAAAACACTTGTTACCCATAAAAAGTGTGAAGGGTAAATAGTATAGTTTAGATTGTGGTTAGCAAGCTAATTAGTTGTCAGATGGTTGTTGGCCTTGATGCTAGCAAGAAATTCAAGTTGGGGTTGGTCGTCACATTTTTTGGGGGGTTGGTTGTCACATGTTATCCAAAGGCTACAGCCAGAAAAGGAACCCAATAACGAAATAAATTGTCTGGCTGTATCCTCACTGACACCCCAGAAAAGGAAAGAATAGAGCAGGAAAAGGCAGCTAGCATGCAAAGGAAAAAAGGGCAACAAAATCAAAACAACCCAGTGCATTCCAAACTAGACAAGCTGCCAAGGCTACAGTAAGTCATGTAGGCCTATTTGTCAACTTGACAATGCAATTGCATTTTCAAATTTAGTTCTACTTTCTTTCCTTCTTTTCAAGATTATTCCCATTAAGATAACATTGTGACAAACAACCCCATAGTGTATGACAACCGACCCCTTGATGGGGTTGGTTGTCACAATGTGTAAGGGTGTCTTTGATGATTAATTTCTTCTTTATTACAATAAGATAGAAAAAGTGAGGGGTACACATTTCAAGCCAACACCTTAAGCTTTAATGTAATGTAAGCAGTGGTTGACACTAACGGTTGCCCGCTTTCCCGGGGCAACTGAATATAATGTTTGGGCAAGTTGAGATTGCTTCTTGGTTGCCCGGACGGGCAAGTGGATTTTAGAGGGTTTGTCTGTAGTCTAGGCTATGTATTCATGTGTTTTACAGTCTGCAAAACATTTTTTTTTCCCGCTAACTCACACAAAATAGATCGGCTATATTCGCAATTGAGCAGCTGCGCGCGGCAGCCAGCAGCATCACGGTCGCTCTTTCGCACTCGATCTCTCTATCTCTCTCTCTCTCTCACACACACACACACACACACACACACACTACACACACACACACACAGCCTGTGTGCGCGCAGTTTCGCTGTCTACGTTCCGAAAGCCGGCTCTATCCTACGGACCTGGTTCCGCTATATTCAAAACCCAGAAATCAATAACGTTTGAGCTTATCGATACTGCTATGGAGTCCAGTAGGCTAGGTCACATTATATAATTTTAAATATCGAGTCGGGTCATCTTCATGTAATTAGGCCTACTTCAGCAAATTATTCCATCACTGGACCGCATCATGGACTGTAAAAGTGTTCTACCTTCGACTGTCTTGAAGAAACTCCTTCCACCCGCTCCGTCTCCAAAAAAAAAAAAACTCTTGTCTGCTGAGCCGCTGCCGCTGCAGACGGGCTCCGCACCGTCTCATCATTCATTCAATGCAGCGGTGATCAACAAACGAGAGACTGTAGCAAGTGACAAGTCCCGCAGTTAAAAAATCGGATAGTTTTTAAATCCATATTAAAATCTGCAGGATAAGACCTAGTTAGCTAAAAAAAAATCGCAAACGGTTCAAATGTGATGTGTTCAGGTCGGCTCAGTAAAATGATTATTAGGCAAAGGTCAATAAAATGACATCATGATGTGTTCAAATGTAACATCAAGAAAATAAGAAATTTTAGGTTTTTCGCGGGAAGCTTGAATAATAGCCTACAGTTTGGGTAAAAAACTTGTTTTCCCAGCAATATAAACTAAATAGTAGGCCTAAATATGGAATTATGACCTGCTTAAAGTCCTATCCTGAGCTCTGCTCATCTTGTAAGCAATTAAAGCAATAATACCAGTTCTCTTTAAACAAAATAATAGAAAGGTATTGTGGTAGCAGATTTTGCATATGATATATCTCTGGACTCAAATGTTGGAATACTTAATAATGCAATAGTAAACATTTGCTATTATCTTGTATAGACCATAGTGCAATGATATATTGAATGTGTTTTAGTGTAAACTGAAATGTAGATTCCTCAAAATGTGAGTGATGCAACAGACCACTCGGACAGCCACGCCTATGTTTAACTTATGCACAATTACTCTGTCTGCTCTCCTATTGTCCTATGCCCAAACTCCTCCTATGGTTAAGTTATGTACATTAGAACTGTCTGCCTCTCTACCTGTCTCCCCTTCGAACCATTGTTAGACGCCTCCCCCCCTGGGGGGCAAATGTTCCTTAAATACATGACGTTTTAAGGAAGAATTTGTCACTCTTGCACATACAATCTCTGTGTCTGTATTAGTGACCTCTCCGCGGAGATCCTTGCTGTATGATTGAAATAAAACCTGATGCTACTATTAACGTATCACTGTTTGCTTAATTTTCCTATTACAGTATCGATAAAGATTTGGATTGTGGAGTCTTTATAATGGTATCAATATGAATAGAAATGAATGATCCCCCTCCTTACTTACAGTATAACTGGGAAATAGCTTTAACATGGTGGACTTTAATAATTTTATGGCACACGATCACTTTTTGGCACAATGTGACCGTTTAAATAAGTAACATTTTTCTGTGGAAGCTAACATTCAGCTTGACTCTGAGCTAGACTGAGTTTTCTGAGCCCCTGGGCAAGGTGCATGGCAAAAAGAGGCCCTTTCACGATGCTGCAGCAGGACCAAGCGCTTGGTGTTGTGTGATGTCATGATATCTAGGCTTATATGAATTGTTGTTTGTTTTATGTGGTCAGGATGAGACAAGTAAGCAGTGTTTGCATTTAAGAGATAAGAGATCGCTAAAATGTATAATTCAATTAGCCTATACTGTATATATCATTGTTTAACAGTTTTTTTGTTTTTTTTGGGCAAGTGAACACAACATTCGGGCAAGTAAAACATTACCTGCACTTGCCCTATGGGCAAGTGCATTTGAAACCTTAGTGTCAACCCCTGGTAGGAATGACTATCGAAAGATGTTTAGGTGATGAGCAATTCTCACTAGAGTAAAAAGTGTGCCTACTTACCCCGTTCTCCCCTATTGGCATTATTTCACTTGTGACAACATATTTTATATAGGCCTACATATAGTAGGCTACTACAGGCACGCAAATACGTAATATTTCATACAGTACAAAGTTGGGCGAAACTGCTTTACAAAGACTATAACGACTGTGCCAATCATGATATGTGATAAGCGCCAGGGTGTGTGTGTGTGTTTGTGTGTCACGGGCTTTCTTCCTTCCCAGTCGCTTTCTTTGCGGCCGGTTGCCTCCCTTTTTTCCTCTTGTCAGTCAAAATGTTGTGCTTATTAAGAGCGTCATCATATTCTGGAGCTATTTAGCATTCGCCATGTATGGTAGATTGTGGGATGAAACTGGGAGGTGTAGTGGGATGAGACCGGGCGGAGATCGCCTGCGCACAATTCACCGCAGGTGGGTAATTATAAAGGGAAGATTGCGTGCAACAGTGCGCCGCACAGTTTTATAAATCTCAACTTTTTTTTTGCGTAGCACATTCTTAGCTTTGTGCAAACGCAATGTTTTGGGAAGGTTTCTACGCACACCTTTATAAATGAGGCCCCAGGTGTGGGACGTTATGTTCTCTTTGCCAGTATTCTATTTAATTAATCCTCTATCAGTTTACTGACTACAATCAGGTAAAGTCTCCTCTGCTCACCGAAAAATTCTACTCTACTCCCCCTTTTCCATTTCCCCCAGGATTGTTTTCTCTGTCTATTGCCCAAACGCTGGTTGCACACCAGAGCCTCAGCCACTAAAGTGTGGAGGACCCACTTTTCACAGTTCATGGGATTTACTGTACATGTTCATGTGGTAATGAAGCTGAGGCACAGACTTCAGGCTGTAATTACATGGGGGACAACCACTCTAATTACTTGTTTGCCTAAGAGTTGCATCCACAAGGGGCAACTTTAAATGTTTCTAATTAATTATTGATGGCCCCGTATCAACCCATAGACCCTTTCAGTACGGGCTTTGGAGATTTTTTTCTGCAAATAAATGTGAAGACCCAAAATGTACTTAACACATGAATGCCGGATGGGGAGAGAAAAATTGTTTCCATTCACAAGCAGAAGCTTGGAAAGTGAGGAAATACGCAGAGAGTTGATTAGTGCATATTGGTGGTAAAGCAGCATTGCTCCGCAGACAGATGTAGGAGGACCTTTCAAACTCCTACAGCTCTTAATGCACAATACTGGATTTCTGAGGAGGTACTATTTTGAGTGTTTGAGAATGAAGACTCTGACCCCGGAATTCCACTGGCTGCGCGTGCAGTGTCCAACGGTTTTGCTCCGTGCGCCCACGTCCGTCAATACCCACCGGCTCCGTTTTCATAGCAGGCACGGCAAGCTCCAGAGTCGCGAGACCGAGGAGTTCCCGCGGTAATAAAAGTGACGGGCGATCGCTCTTGATAATATGATTCTCATATATGGTATTTACACAACAACGAACGCACGTTCCCATCCGAACGAGTAAAAGAACAGTGGACATGCTTGTATGTGTCTCTGTTTTGAGATTGTTACCTGCAGTGAACACCGAGTGTCTTATTTTGAAAATTAACCGGAGGTTTTATTGTTTTGTCGGCGCCTGTGTTCCTGTCTATCTCGATGTGTTCTGTGCTAAATTGATGCGGTGAGCTCCGGCATCCAGCAAAAATAGAAGCAGTGCGTATTTCACTGGACAGCTGGAGCAGCAGCGGAGCAGAGAGACGGTGCAGCGGACTTGGTGGAAACTCACCCACTGACTAAAGTAAAAAATTACAGCTCCGCTGCCGTGCTGGAACGGAGAAGGACCGGAGAGGCAGCCGGTGGAATTCGGCCTTGATAATATCATCCAATATCTGTTTGAAACCACATATTGGACAGCAAAAAGCAAAGCAAATTTGCCCCAAACAGCCAATGTACCCACTCATTGGAACTCCCCAGAAACTCAACTTCTTGTCATTTTGATCCATTCTCCCTCATTGTTCCTTTGGTACATCCATGATCCAGGTTCACAATGCCCTAGAACTGACCGAGTACCATTGTTAAAGTAATGGCACTGTGGGAAATATAAAGGGTTTTTTGGACACAACACCATGAAGACAGTTTCTTGTATAAACCCAAATTACAATTTTTGAATCTGAAAATGAGCAAAATATGCACCCTTTAAAATACAATGTGTCATCATCCTGTCCCTGATCTTTTTTCAATTTTCAGCCTACTCACATGTCATCTTGTTGCCACCAAAGGACCATCCATCAATGTGTTAATTTATTTTCATAAATACCTATTCTATTCAGGGTCATAGGGACCTGATGCCTACCTCAGCATCCATTGGGTACATGGGAGTATATTGCTAACACAAATAGAGAGACAACAACGGTCACTTTAATACACTTTATTCCAGTTCCAGCTCAACTATAGAACATTCAAACAAAGGAAATTCTAATGTTAAGGTCTCACTGCTAAGTGAACAGCCATGCCTCCCTGAAAGTAAAATTATAACATTAAAGTGGATGAAAAACTGCCTCCAGCATGTCGAATGGCCAGTTTTACAACCAGCCGGGCTGATTTCCTGTTTTATAAATCTTGGTTATACACACCTCAACACATTCATCAAAGTGCTACAAAAACGCAATAACACCATGTTGGTCTTCATTAATACTTGTCACTGTCAGTACTTAATATATATTTTTTCTAGCATAACTACATTAACTAATCTATAAAACACTGTAAAATCAGGCAAAATGTAGCTGTAGAACAAGGATATGACACCGGATCTTACGCAGTCTGATTATCAGTGGCTAAGTGCAGCACAAGATTCATTGGATCTGCTCTGTGAGACGACGTCTTCTTGCGCTAGTCCCAAGATTAATTGAGACAAGTTTCTGGTGAGAGGGCCTTTAAATAAAATGGCATCTCAATCACCATCGAGTGTGAAGAATGGGGTACAGGCTGTGTGACGCATATACAAGGCCTATACAGAAAGATTTCTTCTGACCTGAAAATAGTATGAATCAGGGAAGAATTACAGTGAATGAATAAATCTGTGTCCCATCAGAAACTGTGACTGCAGAGGCACCAACTTCGCAAAACTCTCTGCTTGTCATCGCGTGCACATTTTCTATGGGGAGACGTAGGGTTAGGGTTAGCCCCATGTTTGTGTTACAATACTGCAGTTGCACTCCTTATTGGCGCCAAAGAGTACCAAACCAAATAGCTAAATAGTGTTTTAAGTCCAGAATGAAATAACTGTTGGATACTTTGCACTGGAATCGCACACTATTGTTCCGCTACATTTTCAAAAAGCGCCATCAGGTCAGAGTTTAAATATGTCCAGTATTTTGCTGTATGATAAAATACAGCAAAATACAACTACAAAATACATGTGTAAAAGACATTCCCAACAGCCACAGCTGTACTTAGTGTTTGGTGCTACATTAATTAGAAAACTAAACTAAGACGGTGAACCTGGCTAACATTATAGCTACCTTGCATATGCATAATGTAAGCAATGGCAGGTTAGTTTGCTTTTAGTATGTATCGCTTGGTATCATTGTATCAAAGTAAAGCCTCACAGAGCTGCTAGTAAATGGTAAATGGTAAATGGACTTGACTTATATAGTGCTTTTTAGCCAATTTTTCTCAGTCCCAAGGTGCTTTACATTTCTTACCACATTCACCCATTCATACACACACTCATACACCAATGGCAGTGTTGGCTGTAAACTACTGTTCAAATGCAGTGGCATCTCATCACTTGTATTCCAGATCAGCTACCAGAGTATTGAGTCATCAGACCCAGGCATCAACGTGCCCGGTCCACGCCGTACCGTGTCCAAGCTGAGGAACGAGACCTACCACATGTTCTCTGGCCTGCATCCAGGAACCACCTACCTGGTGTCAGTGCGGGCCCGCACCGCCAAGGGCTTTGGCCAGACCGCGCTTACCGAGATCACCACCAACATCTCTGGTAAGGCAGCCTGTTGTGTGGTGGCCTCAGTTTTAGCAGTGTGTAGTTGTGAGTTTGAGTGTGTGTGCTTGCAAATGTGTGTTATTGGGTCAAAGTATAGTCTTGAATGGTGAACAAATTCAGTGACAATGGTCTTATAGAATGATGATGTATGCAGTATTCAGACAGATTTGTAGCAAAGTAATAAGTAATGACTTGTAATTCCCCTCTTTTGAAGAGCTGCAATTACATCCCCAATTCCCAAAAAAGTTGGAACGTTATGGAAAACGTGAATAAAACAGAATGTGATCATTTCCTTATCCTTTTCGACATGTATTAGATATAAAACATTACAAACACATATATATTTGTTTAAACTGATACACTTTTTTTTAAATGTGCCTGCAACATGTTTCAAAAAAGTTGAGACGGGCATGTTTACCACTCTTTCACATCACCTTTTCTTTTAAAAACTCTGAGTAAGCTTGGGAACTGAGGACATTAATTGATTACATTGTGAAAGCATTTTTTTTTTGCTTGAAATACAACTTCACATGCTCAACATTCCGGAGTCTCCATTGTGATATTTTGTGCTTCATAATGCACCACATTATTTCAATGGGAGACAGGCATGGACTGCAGACATGTAGTACCTGCACTCTGTTCCTATGAAGCCAAGCTGTTTAAGACGTGCAGAATGTGGCTCGGTATTGTCTTAAAAAAGAAGGGACGTACCTGAAGTAGACGTTGTCAGTATGGCAGCATGTTGCTCCAAAACCTGTTTGTACTTTTCAGCATTAATGGTGCCTTCATAGACGTGCAAGTTACCAGGGCCGGCGGTAGCCAGGGGCCAGGGTGGAATTTAATTTTTTTTAGGTGGAAGTCAAGACCCACTAACAGGGTGGGTCCCTCATGAGACAGGTCCCTCTGGTCTCATGAGGGACCTGTTCATTCGCTGTCCAAGAAAATGTCAAATAAAATTCAGACAATGAATTAATACTAAAGAATATACAATTCCCATGCATTGCTTCTAATTGTATTATTGGGTGGGCAGGACAACCTGCCTCCAAGTTACCCACCGTCACTGGTCAGCAGAGCTGGCCCGAGGCATTAGCGAAATGAGCGGTTGCTTAGGGTCCCGACTGCCAGGGGGGCCCCCAATTTTTTTTTTTTTTTTTTTAGTTAGTGTGTTTGATATCAACATCATATTATGTAAATGTCAATTATCATACAATAAAAGGAATACAATGTTTTGGTAGATAGTTAATATCTTAATAATTTAATCAGTTAATCTGGGAGGTAATCCGAGGTTAACTGATCACGTCACGTTCAAGTCCATGGCATGCACAGTGTGTATTGAGTTTATTTAAAAATATTTGAAAATGGGGCTGCCCTCAGTTGCCCATGCACTGTGTATCTATAGCCTATTTCAGCCTCGTCTGTGGAAAAAAAGATAACTGGACAACAGAGTTCTTCTGCTTCGTTCCTCTCACTGCATTTAAATGAATTCATTATATTACAGAAAAATATGTCCCGTAAAAGAAAAAGAGCACCAAGCCCAACCCAGAGGACCCTGCATAATATTTTATTTCAAATTTATATTTCTATGGAAAATCCATGTGTCTTTCTTCAATAGCTTCTAATTCATCCGACCCAGTGTCTCCAAATTATTTGTTCACACAAAATTCCTCAGATTTAGCCTCTTAATTTTCCTCTCAAAGTGCACCAGATTCATGCATTTCACTTTAAAAAGGTAAAAAAAAATCTCCCCTAGCAGGGTCGTGACCTCAACAGGCTACTATTTTCACCCAGCTGGACATCGGAGCCAATAGTGGAAAGACTATAGCCTATATCTATATAGTGTGTATAGTATATAGCTCTGGACTACCACCATCCAGGTTGCCCAGCCCCAAAGCTTTCTCTTCTATCAGCTCAGGCTGCCTACAGTTAATACTGCGATTAAAAAAAAATTATATGTTATTCATAAACATTTTGGAAAAAAAACATGCAAGAATCAAATCTCCCACACAGCAACACTCAAAGTTTATTTGCATATTGTGTTCTACACAATTCACAGTAAATGTGCCAAAAAGCAGACGCAGAGGTCTTACAAGGGCAAAAAAAATCTGCTCGCGCGCAATGTGCCCACCTAAAATTTCTACAGGCCCACCCTAATCTAACTGTCTAGAACCGGGCCTGCAAGTTACCCATGTCATCGGCACTAACCCACCCCCATACCATCACAAACGCTGGCTTTTCAACTTTGTATTGGTAACAATCTGGATGGTCCTTTTCCTCTGGAGCCCGGAGGACACAACTAGGGCTGTGCAATATCATACCGTCCGTGATAATACTGGTATACATTTTTACATGATAAAAAGTGTCATATCATGATATAGTGACGTAATGACGTATGACCCATACACGTTCCCTAACTCATGATGCTTTGTTACAGGAATGTTGTTTTACTTTCAAATTATACAAATGATCATAATTTTCCCTCAGCCAAAGAGCATTGCCTTATTTTGATGAAATAACAACAGACCTAAATAAAAGTGAAGCACCCATGTTGGATGTCAACAGCTTTGTTCATCCAAAGTCTGCAAACTCAGTCTGTGTTTGTCATTCAAAGGCAAACAGCAGCTGAGAAATAAAGGCAGCAGTGTTTTCTTAGTTTGTTCTTGTGTTGTTTTTGGTAGAAAGGATGCCAGTATGGATCTTGAGATTGCTCTTGAAAATGTGTCTGTGGGGAACGTGAAACCCTTTCATCCAAAAAAAATGGCTATCTGCGAGCTGTTCCTCTAATTGTGTTTGCCCAGACGAGACATCAAATGCTATTAGGTTTGTGTTATCGTAAGAAAGATAGCAGGGGATAGAAAAGAGTGTGTGGAGGATTTAGATTATCCTGAAATCCATACAGATAGAGTGAAAAGTAGAAACATCACTTCCTCCTTTTTCCTTCTCAGTTTTAAAGATGCATCAGAAAATCTCTTGCCTGCTGCCAAACTTGAAACACGATTCCAAACCTTTCGAGTTGTTGATGTTCATGTTCATCTTTTAAGAATCTCTAAGACATTTGAATTTGGACTGTTGTTTCTCCCAACAAACACATACTGTATATTCTCTCTGTGAGAAAGCTCCTAAAATGAATAGTGTGTGTGCACACTCATTATTCACTATTACAAGGAGCAGAACTTAAAGGAAACATACTATCGATATCTTAACATACACCTTTTATATATAGTGGGCGTCAGCAATAACAGTGGTTTATGCTTGGCTAAACTCATAAACTACATTATGGATCAAGATATTGCAATACATATGCCTTGGTTGATTTTTGATGGAAAATTAGGTTATTTATATATTTGGATGTAATCGCCATGACATTTTCCACAAAGAATAATCCTGAGTCCTTTATGTAAACAATGCTGAATCCCTCCTTATGATCCAGACCCGTTCCATCTGGTTTAGAGGGCGGGCCAATGTTGGCTCCCAGCTGTCGGCTGTACCATTCAACCTACAGTATCACATGCTATCATAAAGCCCAGTGGGAAGGCGTTTGGTATAGCGAGCATGGAAATGTAATGTTAATTTTTTTTTTAAATGCATGCTGGATTTACCCACCTAATATGCACTGGCTCAAACACTACTCAACACAGCTTTTCTATAATGCAGACCTCAGCTGTTGTGTGAAAGCTGGAGTGTTTGTGTTTGTGTTTGTGTGCGTGTGCGTGTGTGTGCGTGTGCGTGTGTGTGTGTGTGTGTGTGTGTGTGTGTGTGTGTGTGTGTGTTTCAGACGACAGGTTACACAAGCACATTTTTTTACAACAAGCGTTAATGCCCTGCCTATCAAGGCAGAAACATTTCCACTTCCCCATTCCAGGGCCTTTTTTGTTTCAGTTTATCTGTTTTAGGCTGCCCATTTGCCTCACTACATACTCCACTTGATTCACTCCCTGTAGACAACGGGAGATGGGAACACTCAACATCATTGTCTCTGGAGCTTTGCCGAGGTTGTGCAGCTTTGCAGATCTGTCCTAATTATATTATAAGGGCCTTTTGTTTTGCTCTGTATAGCTGGCTGCTGTTTCCAGTTATTATCAGTCAGTGGCACTGTGTGGGAGGCCTTCACACACCACGGTACACAGGGGACACCTTTAAAGATAGCACACTCTATTATTTTTAATATAAGGGTGGGGAAAAAAATTATGAAATACCGAAGCAGAAGTGCAGAAGGAAGTATGGCTGCGTTCGTTTTCTGATCTCAAAGAAAACATTTTCTTTCTCAGGAAAAGCAAAACTGAAATGCCCTTTCCTAACATTCTCCTTTGTTGTTTTCTCAGCTCCTGTGTTTGACTATGAAGACATCCCTTCTCCACTGAGCGAGTCAGAGAACACCATCACTGTTCTGCTGCGCCCGGCGCTGGCCAGAGGGGCTCCTGTCAGGTACAACTACTAACACTGTTCACTCCTGGGCCACCTCCATTCAGTGCCATGCGCCATGAACTGCAGTCACCACACCATACTTATCCAGGCCTCAGGAACAGCAGATATCGTTTATAGTACACTAGAAATGTGACCCAGAAGAGTTGACTTTACGACGACTTGATGGAAGGAGTCTGATTCTACTACCAATCTCACAGTCTACTGTATATATAGTGTATATACTGTATAATATATAATATACAGTATGTTTTTGCTTCCATTAATACAAAACATAACATGTTCACTTGGAAGGATGGGCACGCTTACACGTTTCTGTTTATTTGGCCAGCATTACTATCATTAATGATATAAACATTGTACTTAAAAAGCCTGACCAATTGTGTCTCTAGGGCCATCGGAGGATTTCACTGTGTTGTGAGCAATGTAATGCTTGAGTGCACTGTTGTATCAGACAGAAATAATGGCAGAATAGAGCAATACAAGGAACTTGCTAAATTAGTTTTTAAGGTTCAATGCTGACTCCTGAATAAGCAGTTGTCCTAACTGTAGGTCCACTCACCTGCCTTTAATATCCTTTACAAACTCTTCTTACTCTTCTTATTAGTGGTGGGAATGTTCATGTGGAGGACAACTGAGCAAACTCCCTCCTGTTTGTCCATTTGTCCATTTACCATATGCACAACAACAACAACAACAAAACATTGTGTGTACTTATAGAAGTGAATATGTACATTTTATGAACGGATGCACTGTAAAATGAAAAAGTTTGGAAAAGTCACATTTTTAAAGCAACTGTCATCACTACATTTGTGAGTTTTGTGAAAACTTACAGTGTATAAACATATCCTCTAACGAACACAATGTGATCGAAGATGTCTGTGCACTTTGAATTAAGATTGTTAAGTCAGACAATGATAGAATATTCTAATGACATTAGTTAGTATGCATACTAATCTCCACACTGTCCTGCTCCAGTGCCTACCAGGTAGTGGTGGTAGAAGAGGATGGCTCGCGTCGGGTGAGGAGGAGGGAGCTGGGCTCTGTGGACTGTTTCCCCACACCAAACTCCCACAGCGAGGCTCAGGCCAGAGGCTTTCCACATTACTACACAGCAGAGCTGGCTCCCAGCAGTCTGCCTGAGGCCACGCCCTTCACCGTGGGCGACAACCACACCTACAACGGCTACTGGAACAGCCCCCTGGACCCCACCAGGAACTATCTAGTCTACTTCCAGGCCACCAGCAACTTCAGAGGGGTAAGAACTATTAATGGTGGGGTGCACAATTCTGGAGAATGTTTGTAGACAAAATCACTTTTTGTCAAAATCAGTTAATATCTCCTCACAATTTGCTTCTTGTCCGTACTGTGTGTGAGCTGAAAAACAATCTGGTGTTAATACACAGCCTAGGCTCTGTAAATTATAATAATAATTGATTGGATTTATATAGCGCTTTTTAAGGTACTCAAAGCGCTTTACAGGGTTCCAGGTTCAATTCGTTCACACACAGTCATACCGGTGGTGGTAAACTACGATAGTAGCCACAGCTGCCCTGGGGCAGACTGACAGAAGCGAGGATGACTTTCCGCGCCATCGGCCCCTCCGACCACCACCTCAAACATGGGCCATGTTTACATGTTACGGTTGATTCCTTTAGTTTACATTTCCTTGGTTTACACCAGTTTACAGAGCCTAGGCTGATTTTGTTTCAGCACACCCACAGTACATAAAATAAGCACATTTTTTTCAGTCGGAGCAATCTGATTGGTGGAGGGCTAGCCCGTCTCTGGCCTGCCACGGCAGCGGAGCAGATATTAGTTTAACTTTCGTCAAACATGATTTAGAAAGCTATCGATAGAATATGAGAATGTTCGGATTTTCATGTAGGCTAAACACAATCAGCACACAATATTAGATTGTCGGTGCATGACGTGTTCACGTGTTTTCAGAAAAAGTCAAGGTAGTTTGGGCGGGGAGCGGCCGTGTGTGTGTGTGTGTGTGTGTGTATGTCTGCAGCATGCGTTCTCTCTGTTCTGACAGCCTACGTTATGATAACAGCTACTTAATGTCATCCCGCGCAAGCGCAGAACGGCACATCGGTAGTCGGCTCGGTGTGTTATTCGCACTTTTTTGACCGCGTCAGGGAGACTGGAGCAGACTGAATCGCCCGAACCCATTTTCTGGCGACGGTCGGTAGTTGGCCTGGTGTGGTCTTCGCCTTAACACATACACTCTGCTGCTTTTTATGCTTTGGCAACCTCCTCAGTCAACTTTGATTTGTGTCGAGCAAGTCAGAGAGCAGGAGAAGCATGCTAGAGGTGCTAAGAGAGAAAATAGGCCCTCTGCATAAAAAGGATGGATTTATTACCGAATAGTAGTGGAATAGTGTGATGTGTCTAATGCATTTTGAGGGTTACTTTGGGTTGGTTGTTTCCCCAACGGGGAGTTCTGGACTTGTTAATGTTACATAAGTTCTCAAAGAAAAAAGCCTTGGAAGACATGAGAAAAGCAAAGTGGTCCATGGATCTTAAGAGAACTTCAGAGGAATATGTGTACTGGTGCTTTTCTTGGTAATCGTCCAGTTGTCAGATTCCCTCAATATGCAAAGCTCTTTAATAATGTAATGAACGTCTTTCTGAGGGGAAAATCAAACACTGCCTCCCAGGCTTGGAAGGGTCTATAAAGGAGAACTCCTTAAGCAGTTAAAAAGAAGCATGAAAACGGAACACAAGAGCAGTGCAAGTAAATGCTGTCCAAATCATGAGGTCCATGTGGGGCTTATGTGTGCCTGCCTGCAGCTTCTCATTTAGCTATCAGACTCTGACTGAAATCTTAAAGCTTTATTCTGAAATCAGCAGTGCGCTTTTTTTCCATCACGGACATCATCTGTGGTGATTCTCCCTTAAAGCGGCTTTTTTTTGCTTCACCATCATCAGATAACCATTATCTGAAATAGTCATTATTTACAACAACATAAACACATTACCTCATCGTGATCCATACTAACTGCCGTCTCTCGTTCATTCGCTTTCTGTGAGGAGTCGGACAAATCTTTCAGCTCCGTGTGAGAGAGAGTAGTTAGGTGACGCTGCTGCATCAACTCATTGCAATCAGGTGTGTGTGGCAGTGACTGGCATTAGTTCATGCAGTGTCAAAACCACTCTCACGGAGCGGAAAAGAGTCCTCACACTTTCAACACACGGACATGCACTGTATTGCTCCCTTCTCAGTTCACACTCGCGCGCCTGCACGAGCTAGAAAACAGCTTTGCGACAGCGGGCGTCGTAAAAATACCACCGCTTTTGTCCAAAGGGGACGCCAACGTGCCATGTTACTCGTAGTGGCTTTAAGGTGAGACTGCAGGTGGATAGGGAAACATTTTAAACTAATGGATAGCATCATGAAACTTTGCCAGTCCATAATATAGATTTAATACAATAATACCTTTGTATAACATTTATTTTCAGAAATGTTTGAAATAAATATGCAAATTTGGAAATATCTAGCTTATAATGAGTAAATGTGCTTCTCCTTATAAACCAATAATCAATCTAGATGTTGGATTAGGCCAGAGTTAAAATCTTTCATTTATGTTTTACAATATATTAGTGTCCAAAACTTAACAGACATTATTTTTGGATACACCTTTTTTTTTTTTTTTTTTTTTTTTTTTTTAAAGATATTTTTGGGGCATTTTTATGCTTTTTATTGATAGTGCAGAGAGACAGAGGTGAAATGGGGCAGAGAGGGGAGTGACATGCAGAGAACGGCCGCGGGTGGGAATTGAACCCGGGTCTGCTGCTGGGCCCGGCCCGGGAGGGGGACGCCTTACCAACTGAGCTAAAGGCGCCCCCCTGGATACACCCTTTTTCAATAAAATACAGGTCTTAAAAATGCATTTTAGGCATGTTTTAAGAAGATGTCACTAAAACTGACAATTAACAACATATGATCTGATATGGAGAGTTCAGTTGATGTAAGTGCTTTAGAAGTTGAGATTTCTGGTTCAAAGTAGGGGAGAACGGGGTAATTTGTCACACGGGTTGGTTGTCACAATCGTTATATCTCGGAACCAGAAGGCGCTGTCTGTGAAATTTTGGTATGTAAATATCCAGAATTGGGATAAGAGGTCACCTACATAGTCTTCCTTGGAGTTAGACTGCTGAATTTGAGGTGAGAGGACTGTTTGTGTTTTTCATGTCAAATTGAAAATATTTAGCTCCTCAGTATTTTTCCTCTAGGCTTTTACACAATGGGTTTATAACAAAACACTTTTACCCATAAAAAGTGTGAAGGGTAAACTATAGTTTAGATTGTGGTTAGCAAGCTGTCAGATGGTTGTTGGCATTGATGCTAGCAAAAAATTCAAGTTGGGGTTGGTCGTCACATTTTTGGGGGGGTTGGTTGTCACAAGTTATCCAAAGGCTACAGCCAGAAAAGGAATCCAATAACAAAATAAATTGTCAAGCTGTATCCTCACTGACACCCCAGAGAAGGAAATAATAGAGCAGGAAAAGGCAGTTAGCATGCAAAGGAACAAAGGGCAACAAAATCAAAACAACCCAGTGCATCCCAAACTAGACAAGCAGCCTAGGCTACAGTAAGTTATATAGGCCTATTTGTCAACTTGACAATGCAATTGCATTTTCAAATTTAGTTCTACTTTCTTTCCTTCTTTTCAAGATTATTCCCATTAAGATAACATTGTGACAAACAACCCCATAGTGTATGACAACCGACCCCTTGATGGGGTTGATTGTCACAATGTGTTAGGGTGTCTTTGATGATTAATTTCTTCTTTATTACAATAAGATAGAAAAAGTGACGGGTACATATTTCAAGCCAACACTTTAAGCTTCAATGTAATATAGGAATGACTATTGAAAGATGTTTAGGTGATGAGCAATTCTCAGTAGAGTAAAAAGTGTGCCTACTTACCCTGTTCTCCCCATTGAAAAAAACTAATGTTAAGATAATAAACATTAAAGATGTCTGTATAGGAGAACTATACAGACACAAACAAACAAGGTCTGGTCAAATAAACACAAACATTTAAATGTTTGACCTTTTATTCATACGTGTGTCAATGAAGACATGTTATGGAAGCACACAGACCTCAAAATTAGCCACAAGAAATGGTCAAAAATGATGTTTTTCACCCAAGTGATCGCCTTAAAACCAAATTAAAAGCTCTGTTGGCACCACAGCCCTCACAAAAAAAATCAGCTAACACAAGAAACTGAATATTATAATAATTCATGTTAATTCATGTCGGAGCTTACTGTGGACCGTGAGCTGCTGTTGAATTGAAACGCTAATAATTGCTTTGGTAGATACACCTTCAGTTTGTCAGTGGGACTTGAAACATCAATGATTGATGTTCCCACTTGTCTTTTGAAACACACAAGCAGGAAACAAACACATTGTTCCAAGTATATTACCCATCTTTATTATATCTGTAGGAGTCAATATTTAGATTACTGCTATCTATACATTCAAAATGGAAATAGCAGCATGCTGTTATTTCATGTTCAACCCCTCTGTTGTGTTGATCAACACTCATCACTTTTCACTTCCTGGATATCGCTGTGTTTTGGTTCAGCTCCTGATTTGGCAAAAAAAGAGGTCCAGATGTGCTACACTAAAAACATCTATTATGAATCTTTCATCTGTTCATATTGTACATTTTCAAATTTCCCCTTTTTGGAAGGAAGACAACACTATCTTATCATAACCAACAAGTTAGGTTTCAGGTGGCGCTCTTTTTAGCCAGTGCTGATCACAACCTCCACTGTTAAAATGAATATAGCAGATTAATATTGTGAAGGTAAATCAGTCTGCCTCTCTAATCTGTTGCGTTACCTCCATCTCAGACATCAAACAGTTCTGACAAACTCAACCTTTGGCATTTTTTTCAAACTAGGTATTTCCCTCTTCTTACCAAGATTGGAGGCTCAGTCGCATTAAGTTGATACTTTGACAAGCTCCGGTGTGTCTGCTCAGCCTTAAGATGACACTACCTGCTGCTGCTTTAATAACCCCTGGCTGGGAGTAAATATGACTTATCTGTCACTGGTAGACATGAGAGGAGATGCGAATCCAATCCAAACACATTTCCAATTAAAAAGGTCATTTTGGCAACCATTTAAGGTGAAACGTTCTTGACTCCAATCTCACAAGCACAGATTAGCCCATAACAGCCCATTAAAGATGATTTAACTTCTTTAAAAACTTAATTTGGTAACATGTTCCTCTCTGTCTCTGGAATAGAGAGGTGGCTGTGATTTAGACTGAGCCAATCAGTGGACCAGTGTGAGTGACTTCACAAGGTGAAGGAGAGCAAAGGTCTCTCATATCACAAGGATATGTCATCCATCCAGAAATTTCAATTATATCCCCCAACATAGCTAGCCTGGTCCTACCAGACCATCGTACTTCATTTCATTTGTACATAAGTTTTGTAATCGCTCAATTGACAAACGTAAACTCGCTTGAAGGCGGGTGTCTGTTGAAGTTTAAAACTATTGGATCTGCCCAGTGCCACTCAGGATCTGCTAACCAATCGTATAACGTTTGGTTGTGATGTATGTCATGCGCCGGCTTCTGCAACTGAAACTGGCGCACGTCATTGTTCTCTGCCAGTCCCTCTGTTCCCTGATTGGACAGGTAAAAAATCTGCAGGAGAAAAACACGCAATTACACTTTGGACCCAAACTGACTACCGAAGAGAAATGAAAATTGATCGGAAGTAGGTAGGCGGGCGTTGCCAGGCTACTACATAGCAGAGGTCTGGGTGACTTTGACACACAAGGCTGCCTGTGTTGCAAGTTTGAGACCATGTTTTGGGTTTGGACTGACTGGCTCATAGTTAACTTGCACCTGTGCTCCTTTCCTCTCTGGCTAGTCATTGCGTCTTGGTGGTGCCGAGCCAAACAAGTGAACTCATCCTCTTTTCTTTTTACTTACAGGAGACCAGAATAAACTGCATCCGGATCGCTCGAAAAGGTAACACTTGCTTTATCATCCCACATTCCGGGTGTTTCAAGTAGTAATTGCACATTAATAAGTCATTATCACATTAGTTATGATTCAGTATAGCCAGTACTCGAGTTGTAAAAAAAAATCAGGGGGGATGGTGGATTGGATTTAACATTTAGGGACAGATCATTTGTGCTGATGACAGCGCATATGATGGGAGACCAACGGTGTACCCTTATGATTATTGTTTAAGCACAGATAGAGATAATTGTTCAGTGCTTGAAATGGGGGGGGGGGGAGTGCCAGTACCATAGATAGTAAATGGCCAGTACTCCCTTATTGACATATTAGCTTGCAAATCACTAAACCATTGTAATATTCTGAATCTTTAGTGAAGATGCAAAGATTCCATTGCCTCTCCATTCAGGTGTTGTGACAGTGACCCCGATGTTGCAGCAGCAGCATCGTTGGAGGCGGAAGCAGCACTAGGCTTGTTTACAGGCTTAAATAAGCGACACGCTAAACAAAAAGTTGTGTAAGTCGGTTTGGATGAAGTAGGAAGTGAATAAGCTTTTGCGCACAGCATTTACTATCCGAAAGAACAAGGTAACGTGTGATAAAAGTCGCCGAGTAGCCTACTAACTGCCTTTGCAAAGGGGAGACTGCGCTCTGTGGACGTGATTGACGGTTGACCACAGGAAAGCAGGTGGTGATGCGATGGGTGATTTTGGAGGCGGGCTTTCGCCGTGTCCATCCAATCAGAAGCTAGGAATGGTAATGGTATATTATATTCACATTTTTTAATTGGCTGAAAAAAATTAAATACATTTCCCCTGCCCTGGCAAGCGCCGGAATCGAGTGCAGAGTGGAGTACCGGCAGCGTATGCGCCGGTGTTGCTAAATGTTGAAATAGTGGTAATATTTCCACATTCATTGATAAAATAACAAGGGATGGGTAGGGGGGAAGGCCGTTTTAGAAGGGGGATGATTTTGCGATCTTTATGTCCAAGGGGGGATGCCATCCCCCCTCATCCCCCCTCAACTCAAGTACTGAATATAGCTCAAATGTGGTAACCACCAAGGCTATCTCCAAGCCTCTCTCTGAACCTTTTATTAATTGGGCTACCTAGTAGGGCTGGCCCGAATGCCATTTTTCAGACTTCGAGTATTCGTTGGTTTTTCCGAGCGAATATTCGGATTTTCGTTCCAGAAAAACACACCATTAAACCAACATTAATAATGCCAATGTACTCACTGAAACCGAGTGTCTGAGCCAAGACAGCAAGCTGCGTAGTTTGTTGATGCTTTAATAACTTTCGAACGGTAGTAAATTCGGAGTTCCTTACTTTTTCCCCGTGGAGGCAAACAGCTGTTTTTCCGTTCCAAATCAGCTGTCCTCTGCGCCATCGTAACCCATACATGAGTTTATCAATTAATCCAGGAACGTGCATCTTTTTGGCGATTTATAAATCCATACAAAGATCCAAAGTCTTTTTTGTCCATAATATATCCATTATTGACCGCGTATTCCCATGAAGCAAGCAAGTCACTGTTGATGATGGGCGATAGCAGCGCTGCATTAGGAACGTAAACAAACAGCTAAGGTAAGCTAACGTTAGCATTACGCCAAGCATTAGGCTACTTTTCCTTCCAAAATCGCGCTAATGTTGTGGTATAGAGTTAAGAGGAACACATACTCTATTCTTCCTCCATCTCTCTCTCCCCACTGCGCTTGGTGCCGCTTTTAGTTTGCCTCGCTCTGGTAACATCACGTAGCCTACAGCTGATATCACCGGTTGCGCTCTGAGAAGACCTAGCTGCCAACTAGGTCAAAGTTCAAATAATTTGATCATATATTAAATGAACGTCTAATGTGTATTTTACAATTGTTGTATAACTTGTGTATATAATTATTATTTTCTGACTAAATATGTTGCAGTTTGAGGTACTTTTGCAAAAAAAAAAAAAAAAAACGAATATCCCGAATACTGAATTGAGCTCCGAATACTAATTTAACAAACGAATACTTGGATATTCGAATAATTCCAGCTTTGTGGTTATTTCTTCTAAAGTTATAGATCAACCAGAGGGAAACCAGGACCTCATGTTTCTCTTCCAGAAGTAAGAACTACTCAATCAAATAGTGTTGTACAGTTAATGGAAGTTGCTCAGATAGCAATAGTATTCTAAAATCGATATACATTTTACTGTAGCTATGTTTTGTTTTTGTTTCTATTGGCATTTACCAAACACCATTTTCCACAAGCCGTTGAGTTTGAGCATGGCTACACAGACAGGACACAACAGTGTGGAGGGTGGAGGTGTTATGCAAGTCTACTGGGAAAGTTTGGCAAATATTAAAACCTACATAGTTTAAAATGGTTTATTCATGTAATCATAATTGCCCTTATTGCAGATGGAGTTGTTTTGTTTTATTGGCATGTCTTCTATAATGGTGATCTTATGAGGAAAGTTCCTTTTGGACTTGTGTATTTGTGGCTGTAGCACAAGTGGCCACTGATACACCTGCTCCAATTAAGGTTACACATTGTGATTATTTTCATGTTCAAAATTTGTAATTTGGGTTTCTACTTGAAACTGTTTTCATGCTGAAGTGTCCAAAAGAACCTTAATGTTTCTCACAGGGCCATTGCTGAGTCTCCTCTTTTCAGCATCTGCCTCTTAAAGGAATAGTTCAACATTTAACATGTTTAGCTTTTTGCCTCACTCTCCGGGACAGAAACCGGTCCTGGAACTGTGTGTGCATTTTTGATATAGAAATATAAACTTTTCATGAGGGGCTCGAAGCAGATCCAGGTTCAGGTTCTCTGCATGTCTTCCTTTCTTTGCCCCATTTCAACTCTGTCTCTCCAAATCTGTCTAATAAAGAAAGAAAATGCCCAAAAAAAGAATCTTTAAAAAAAATATAAACTTTTCAACATCACTAAACGCTCCTGTGTGCTTGTTCGGACCCTTTTATTTACCACGTTATGTTGCATATTTTTACACTTAATGTAATTATAGAATCATAAACACACTGGAAAGAATTGATCAAGTATGCGTGACGGTTGTGTATGTGTTTGGTTCTAAAATGACATAAAGTGTAAAAATATAGAGCGCAACATAAATAAACCGCGTCCCAACAAGTACACAGAAGTGTTTAGTGATGTTGTTAAGTTTATCATTTCCTGCTCCCCTTGACTACCAGTGTTTGAGCTAAGCTAACCCATTTAGCCCATTTCTATATTAAAAATGCACGCCCAGATACAGGAACAGTTTATGTCACCTTTTTCTTTATCCATAGAGAGAGGCAAAAAGCTAAAAATGTTGAACTATTCCTTTAAGCCCGCCTTCCTAAAAAAGCCCAGTCTGCTCTAATTGGCCCTGAATGTAACTGCCAGTTAGAGTCACTACCTCAAGCTGTGATAAGCAAACCACAGCTTGAGGTAGTGCTAGGTTATGTTGGTGATGAGGGGGCGTGGCTTCACCCCATATGACATCTTTAATAGAGATAAATCTGACTGGGGTTTTTGAACACAAGTTTTCAGAAGGTAGTAGTAAAAGATAGGGTTGTTTTTTTCTCATACTTTGGGAGTCTAGTCACACCGGGGACCCATATTACTGTTGAAAAACCATGAACAAGTGAATTTTGCATAAAAGAGGACCTTTCATACATCCATCCAATTGATACATTCTAAAGTGTCTACCCTTCTGCTTTCTGGCAGAGGCTGCTGAAGGCCTGTTTGCTGCCCCTAGTAGTTGATGCATCTGGGTTAAATACAAGGATTATATGTGTAAAGGGTGATGACTGTAAATTCAATAAGCAGCTTAAGAGTTGAGATATGGAATCCCTTGGTTTTTAGACAGCTTTACAACTGTGGTCCTGGGGCATATACATTAGCCTGTCGGGTAGCTTTAAACCTTTTATCTGATCCACTCATCCTGTGGCGAAAGTGTCTTTAAACTTTATCATCGTAACCCACCTGTTATATAGGAATTGAGTTATATTTGCACATGGCTACTGTATTGTATTTGATGTAGGTATGCACACGTGTAATTCTATGAATTGGAAGATAAGAATTGATTCATAAAGATAGTCATAACTAGTTGAGTATACTTGTTTAACCTCTGTCTGCTGTTGTGGTTGCCCCATGGACTGTGTCTTGCAGTGTCATATCCTATGTCCCATTCATTTCCTCAAAGAAAAAGTGAAGATTATTTATTGTAATAGGGTTAGAACATAACACATGAGTACTCTGATTGGTTACTATAACAGCAGTAGCACTGTGGTGAGACAGAGGCCACTGCTTGTATTTTCCTGGCTAACGTAATCACTGTAAAAAAGAAAGTCAAGGAGAACTTGGGGCGACTGTGGCTCAGGTCGTAGAGCGGGTTGGCAAATGATCCAAGGGTTGGCGGTTTGATTCCCGCCCTGCCACCTGTGTCATGGTTGTTGTGTCCTTGGGCAAGACACTTCACCCACCTTGCCTCGTGTGAATGTGTATGATTGCTGTATGTTTGAGGTGGTGGTCGGAGGGGCCGTTGGCAGCCACGCTTTCTGTCAGTCTGCCCAGGGAAGCTGTGGCTACTATGGTAGTTTACCACCACCGGTATGACTGTGTGTGAATGAATGGAACCTGGAACCCTGTAAAGCGCTTTGAGTCCCTAGGGAATAAGGCGCTATATAAATCCAATCCATTATTATTATAATAAAACTCAAAAATTCAAGGGAACTCTTTGCACTAGATTTTTTACTATTGATGACAACAAAATTTCTTCAAATTAATAGGAAAACTGCCCACATTTGAGCCAACAAATGATTTTTTGTTGAGATAACCTATCATTAATGTAACTTCAAGTTTGCAGTTATTCATACTAAGTTGTGCTAACTTTTTTTTTTTTGTAGACAGTTTTAAACACTGTTTATTGTATGAATCAACATTTTGGATTGACTTGATCTGGTTTGTTATCTGTATGACAGACAATTAGTTGGCACACGTTGTATTGTTTTCTTATTAGAACTCAAAATGTGAGCTTTCTATACATATAAAACACATATTTCATAACATATGAATGATAAGTTATGATAGATTTATTTAGGTAGATTTATTCAAACTTAAGAGTTTTGGTTTGCTGTAAAACTCTAAAATATAGTAAAGACAGTTGCCATGACATTTTGAGTTTTCTTAACCTTTAAAATTTCTACAGTGATGTTCAATAAGTGAAATTGTGATTATCTGGGTGTCATAACCAACGTGTTTTTTTTTCTGGCTCCACTGGTTTCAAGTAGGTGGTACATGCATGTCAGAAACATCCACAGTTGTTGTCCTGGATCAGGCTTCTGCTTAGGGTATTTTCAGCAGACTTCAGGGCTGTTTTGGCTGGTTCTGCAGGAAGGGAGCCCTTGTGCCAATCTTTCCTCAACAGGGACCGTGGTGAATGCAAACATGCATCCGTGTCCTCCTCTGTTTCTCTCCAATCACTGACGCTGACATTTTGGCAAAGGCCTCCCCGGGGCTCTGATGGCTCTCAACATCCAGAAATTTTTTTTTCTCCCTGAGAGCGACCAGCAGTGTTTGCTTGAGAGACACACAGATAGAACGCTCTCAGTTCAAACAATAGAGGAGAGCCAGAGAGACAGAGGGTGACATGGAGTTGTCCCCCTCCTTCCTCCCTGTTGAATTATGTCTGAAGTCTGTGGTGCTCTTGAGAATAGATGGCAGTTAAATTGGATTCCTCTCCCTGAGCTCCTTCTTATCAGAAGTGAAATGACATCAAAGAAGCCTGCCGTACTCCTGTCTGCCGGTGTGTCACCTAAGCTTGAGGAAGAGGCTGTCAGGCATATGCATAGTAGCCGTTTCTGACTGTAGTCTTGCATATAAGACTGTGGAGGGCAGACCCAGTCCCTTTGGAAGGTGGTAGAGGTCATGTTAGGACCATTGCTTGTTTGCTTTTCATTTCCCTGTTAGCAGCTTCCCACACACAGATGCAGCCAGCTGTGTTCAACAGAGCGCCCAGCACAGACAATGTTTTATTCTTTTTTCTCTTTTCTGCCCGAGTTATATTATATGGCCATCATTAGCTGACACTAAAGTGTGAACAGGGAAAGCACGTTCATTCGAAATCAAATGGTCTTAAAAGGTCACCATTTTCTTCATTACTTAAAGAGGAGGCTTTTACTCATGTCAGCTCAGCCGCTAGAAAAAGCATCAAATTGTCATTAAGCTTTGGCACTGTATGCGTTTCCCTTATAGTCTATGTGACAGCTGAATGGAATGGCATCATACCATACAACCGTTCTTTATTTATACTTCATTTTCTGATGGAAACCCAGACACTTATTTCATCCTTCTTTTTATAAAATAAGCCAGTTACAAATGCTAAAGTCTGTCCAAAAAAGTCTTGGCCATAGTAGCAAAATGTACATGGTTTTGCTGCAGGGCTACTCATTTGATTCACTAATTGATAGTAATAGCCTCTGGTTTACTACTAAAAAAAAAATCTGACTGCTTGTTATGTCCTCTATGAGTTTGCCTTTTTGAGACAAATAATTTTTTTTTAACTTTAATTGGTGGCAGTTTGTTCGACTTTTGTCATTCTGTGTTTAGCAGACCAATCCACAGTTTATCAAGTCAAATGTGGCAGTCTGCCTCACTGTTAAGGACATATTTCTATCCTTTCAGTCCCAATCAAAGGGGAATACCTCCCCCTCAAGATGCGTCATGGCTTTGTTAAAATACAAAGATCATGTCAGTTTAGCGGCTCAACCTGCCTGGATCAGCCTGAGACCCTTAAATAGCTCCATCTTGTGTTATTCCTCACCTGATTTAGTTTCTCATCAGCGAGGTTGCTTGGTATTGTGGGCACGATGCCAGAATTGTAATAAAACTCCTTCGGTTCATTCATTCTTAACAGGAAAATGTTAAGCTTTGGACAAAACATAAAGAGATTTTTTTCCAGAAAAAGCACCATGAATATGTTATATGGGTAGGAGGGAATTGGCTGCCTCAATAAAAGCATGCATCGCTTCAGTAAGATAACCAAAGCATCCTATTTCGTAAGCCAAACGTGTTTTGCTCCTCATTGTCGACACTCAACGCGCTGATATCAGTGCTCAAGCCCTCTCTGATACAATCTAGGGAGCTCTTTATTCTATTGCAGCTTCAAGCAGGCTATTTCAGCACAGCTTTTGCATGTTAATTCACCAGCATGGAGACTGCTTTAGCTGGAAACGCTTTGTGGTGAAAGATCCAACTGGATCTGTTGTGACCTGTAGCACACTTCACTCCCTGCACAGCTTGTCTGAATCCATCTGGTAAATAAAAGACCTATGATGATTGAGGGTCCTTATCCTGTCAATGCACTCTCAATAACCATTGCTCCATTACTGTAGGAGACAACACCAACTCTATTCATAACTGATTAGATTTAAAAGTGAGCTTCAGAACCCTGTGGGAGCAGGACCTAGGCTCTGCCTTCACAGATCACATGTGGGATTCAGTCCTGGATCGGATACACTCTACCTCCATGTGCGCCCGACATGCTCTTGTGCAATTTAAAGTAGTACATCGTATCCACATATCTAAAACTAAATTAGCTCGTATGTTCCCCGATGTAGACCCGACCTGTGATAGCTGTAAGAGCGCACCGGCATCACTCTTTCACATGTACTGGTTGTGTCCCACCTTGACTGAGTTCTGGACATCAGTTTTTCAAACAATTTCTGAAGTACTTCAGCATCAAATTGAGCCGAACCCTTTCACTGCAATTTTTGGCATTGCTCCAAATCCGGGCTTGCCTAAAGTGAAGCTGAAGGTACTGGCCTTTACTTCATTACTTGCTCGTAGGGCTATCTTACTCAAGTGGAAAGATCCTGCTCCTCCTTCCCACTCACATTGGATTAGAGACATTATGGCATGTATGAATTTAGAGAAAATACGTTACACTACCCAGGGATCCGAGAATAAATTTGACAGAATTTGGTGCCCCTTCCTAAATTTTTTAAAAAAACCAACAATAACAATGGCAGTAGTTTTGTTTGTTTGGGGTAATTACGCTAAAATTAATTGTGGCAGAGATTTACTAACATCAAAACCACTACATTTTGCATCCCATATTTGCAAGCAGGCCCGGATTAAGAGGAAAGAGTACACTAGGCATAGCGCATTTTTTCGGGCCCCCTCCAAACGGATACTACACGATTTGGTGAAAAACTACATACATATGAACTGCCACAAGAGTATTATGCTCATTCATTTGTTTAAGAGTTGCGCGTTTGTAAACGGGAGTAAAGAGAAACGTAACCGTGTATGCAAGTCTGTTTCGTGAGCTCAGTGCAGGAGCATTTCTGTAAGGTGCGTGCAGAGTCCAGTGTGGGAGCAATTTTTCAAACTGGATGAAAAACAGTGCATTGCAATGCTTTATTCAGCATAAAGTTAAAACACTCGTGCAAGCCTGATCTAACACAAAAGCCTTGCGCGAGCGAAGCAGCGATTCACCTGCTGGTGAAACCTGGCGTGGAACTCTGTGGTGGGTAACGGCGAAATTCACAGTGAGACATCGCCGGTGTGAGCCGCCGCACAGAAAAACTCTGGTATGACGACTAAAATAATAACCGGGGAGCAGAGCCGGCCCAAGCCTTCATAAGTCGAATTTGATTAGGGCCCCCCTCTCCAATGTTATTGTGGCCAAATGATTGACAATTGTTAAATGTCATTCACACACCCAGTTCATCGCTAGTGCCTCCAATGTCCAGCTTAGTGAAAATAGTAGCCAGCTGAGATCCTGACTCTCCTAGGGGGGTCCGGGAGATTTTTTTACCTTTTTAAAGTGAAATGCATGAATCTGGTGCACTTTGAGAGGGAAATTAAGAGGCTAAATCTGAGAAATTTTGTGTGAACAAATTATTTGGAGATACTGGGTCGGATGAAGTACAATTCAAAGCTATGAAGAAAGACATGTATTTTCCATAAAATATTAATATAGAAAAAATATAATTCAGTTCCATTTCCTCTGGGATGGGCTTTGTGCTTTTTTTCTTTTATGGGACATATTTCTCTGTAATATAATGAATGCATTTAAATGCAGTGAGAGGAACGAAGCAGAAGAACTCTGTTGTCCAGCTGTCTTTTTTTCCACAGATGAGGCTGAAATAGGCTATAGACTATACACAGTGCATGGGCAACTGAGGGCAGCCCAATTTCCAATTTTTTAAAATAAACTCAATACCGAGTGATAAATTAACCTTGGATGAACTGATTCAATTATTAGGCTTTTAACTATCCAGACCAAAAAATTGTATTCCTTTTTTTGTATGATAACTTTGCATAATATGATGTTAATATCAAACACAAAAAAAAAAAAAAAAAATGTTTTCTTCTCACTGGGCCCCCTAGTGGAAATGGGCCCTAGGCACGTGCCTAGAATGCCTATGCCTAGATCCGGCCCTGTTTGCAAGTTAGAATTGAATCACCATTTCTAGTGACTGTCTATTCATATGATTCCTGCTCTATTTCCTCCCCCTCTCCATTGTCAGCTGCCTGTAAGGACTCCAAGCGAGCTCTGGAAGTATCCCAGCATGCCGAGGACATGGGCCTGATCCTGGGGGCCTGCGCCGGGGGGCTGGTGGTCCTCATCCTGCTGCTGGGGGCCATCGTCATCATTGTGAAGAAGGGGTAAGTGTGTCTGTTGGCCCAGGCCATGTGAGATTGGTAAGACCTTTTCAGAGTCAAACATTTACAGACCCTTATTGTTCCAGCCTATTCAAAAGGAGAACATTTATCTCTATCCGCACTTGACAGCGAGGGTCTATTGAGGAAAGGCATTTGGCAGTAAGAGTGAATTACAAGCAGAGTTAGTGGAATGGTAGAGCATTAATCCTGAACTCTCCCCAACCGCCGCCTCAGCCAAGCTTTTGTGTTCCATCTCATCTTTTAATTTCAAGGTCTGTGTGTCGGCTGAGCACATTCAAATGCGGCCGCCCCGCTCGCTCACTGCAAACGCTGGCTGCTCTCCACCTGCAAATTACCTATCGCACCTGCAGTGTATTCTTCTCTCACTCGCCGGGGCAATGGTGGAACACTCATCTGAGTGTGAAATATTTCATCAAGGGGCATGTTATTCCATTGCCCACTCAATTACATGAGGAGAGCAGCTGTGAGGTGCCAGTGGATGGGCCTGTAATTGGTTAGGAAGGATGTTTTTGCCTCTTTTTGGGGGGGAAAGGGGGAGGGGAAGAACTTCTCTGCTGAGGAAGTGTTCTCAGGGAGAATATAGGGAGAATGAATGGGATGTCTGGGAGAAGGCAGTGGCATGATAAGATTCAGCGTGCCAGTTCCACACAGGCACAATAGGAAGCAGACAGCCGCATGGAGGCAACAGGAGGAGATGTGCTGTATTTATATTAAGCCACGAGATGTTGTCATTCTGCATGTAAAAAGGTTACAGTGTACGTATATGTAAATGTATTGGGGATGCCTTTAATTAAGAAGGCAAAACCTCCTATCTTTAGAATAACAATTAGAGAAACCATTCCAGGAGTGTGTGTGTCTGTTAATTTACAGTATATATACTGTATATAATTTATAGTATATATATATATATATATATTAACGGCCGCGGTTTGCGGATTGTCACTGCAGATTAACATGTCACCTCCTCAAATTAATAATGTGCTTTTGGCTATTGCTGTTTTCACGGTTATTGAATGGTGTATGCATGGTGTTCTGGCGTACACACCTGAGGTGAATGTAGTGATTATAGCAGATCAGCGCCGAAACAACACACTCACCTGTTTCCTCCACTATCGTCCCATTTTGCACCATTATGTTCCTACGCACGACTGAGGTGTGTGTGTGTGTGTGTGTGTGTGTGTGTGTGTGTGTGTGTGTGTGTGTGTGTGTGTGTGTGTGTGTGTGTGTGTGTGTGTGTGTGTGTGTGTGTGTGTGTGTGTGTGTGTGTGTGTGTGTGTGTGTGTGTGTGTGCGTGCGCGTGTGTGAGTGTGTGAACACGAGATTAACTATGGAGACAGAGTGTATTCTTATGTGTTTGATTGATGGTTGTGTAGCAAATATAAGGCAAATCCTGTTTGCTACAATATAAATAGTTAGTTTATTGTAAGGGAATTTGGTGTGATTGATTTGAGGCTCCATGTTATTTTCAGTCCTATTTAAAGCTGGTTTTGCCAGCATTTTTTTTTACCGTTTTTCTAATCTGTTTTAAAGTTTTTCTTTGTAAATAGGCTACCTACACACTTTGTATTGTAAAAGTCAAGAAGGTTAACTGACTAACTTGTTTTGCTCATTTTACTATTCATCTGATAAAGTTTTCTTTGTCCTTAATTCTTGCTTCTCTTAAATGTTCAAATCACAAAAAAAAATATTCTGGGGGGTTTCTACCGGGGTTTGTTTTCGGACTTCTGACCTTTTTCGTGGCTTATAAGTTTGCATGCCTGTAGATAGATAGATAGATGGATAGATAGATAAATAGATAGATAGATAGATAGATAGATAGATAGATAGATAGATAGATAGATAGATAGATAGATAGATAGATAGATAGATAGATAGATAGATAGATAGATAGATAGATAGATAGATAGATAGATAGATAGATAGATAGATAGATAGATAGATATTCACTATACATATAGTAGAATGTTGTCAATACATAAACCAAAGTTAACTATAGAGGGCACTTTTAAGTTATCCCTACATACAGCAGTATTTAATATATTCTATGCTCATAAAAGAACCTAGATTTATCGGTGGAGTCAGTGTTTCCAGAGAATGGTTGTTTTTTTGTCAAAGTCAGTGAAAATCTAATCACGATCCGCTACCAACATTCCAGTTTACAGAGCCTAGGCCATGTATTAAGACTGGATCACTTTTGCAGCACACACAGTCCAGACATGTAACAGATCATGAGGAGATATTCACTGATTTTGACCAAAAGTCATTTTTGGTAACAAGAGTTCTCCAAATCACTGACTTCACATTCAAGAAATGACAATAACATCCTAAATACAGCCATGTGAGCAGCCATTGGAAACCTCCGGAGAGAGAAGATGTGCGGGGCTTATTTTTGGCAGCAGCAGCAGCGGAGCACTTTATTCTTCTGTTTAATGCTCTGATCCTGCTCCATGATTGCTTTGCCAGGAACATTCCAAAGC
Source organism: Ammodytes marinus (assembly GCF_949987685.1). Classification (NCBI taxonomy): domain Eukaryota; kingdom Metazoa; phylum Chordata; class Actinopteri; order Uranoscopiformes; family Ammodytidae; genus Ammodytes; species Ammodytes marinus. Next base: position 27,263,159 of record NC_137221.1, read on the forward strand.
GCTGAGCATCTTCATTTATCTCTTCTGATGCCCATCAAGATAAACCATAGTCATCTCTACTTCTATTTTTTTTCTCCTCACTCACTCACTCTCTGTCTCTCTCCTTTCCTTCATGCTAATCAGAAGGGACTTCTATTCTTACCCTTACTACCCGTAAGTTACTCTTCCATGTTCCACCCTGACTGACGCCATCTTCCCCTCTGCTTGCCCTTTTGTAGCCCCAGGAGTAATAGAGTAGTAATAAGCGCTGCTATCAGTGTTGCCAGATCTTGCAAAAAAAAAGCAAGAAAGCAGGCATATAAAAACAAGCCCCCAAAGAAGCAACCTTGTGTGTGTGTGTGTGTGTGTGTGTGTGTGTGTGTGTGTGTGTGTGTGTGTGTGTGTGTGTGTGTGTGTGTGTGTGTGTGTGTGTGTGTGTGTGTGTGTGTGTGTGTGTGTACATGTGTGTGTGTGTGTGTACGTGTGTGTACATGTGTGTGTGTGTGTGTACGTGTGTGTCTGTGTGTATATATCCCAGTCAGACCATTTCTTCAACAATTGTAAATAGCCTATATCAAAGTCAAGTCAAAGTCAGCTTTATTTGTCAATTTAAAAATATGTGCCAGACATACAGAGGAATCGAAATTGCGTTTATCTCAGCCCTGTGGAGCAAAAAGAACAAAAGGATACAATTATGTGAAATAATATAGTACTATTTACAATACATACATTCTAATAATAGTGCAAAAGGTAAGGCAAAACAAAAAAACGGTATTATAAAGTAAATAAATTTAAATGTGCAATATGAGGAACATTATTTACAATATTTGCAATATGCAGTAAACTGAAGAAATTGAAAGTGTAAATTATAGGGGCATTTGGATGTGGATATACTATACATCCATGTTCTACACATCCTATAGCAGCCTATGATAAACCTAATCCTGTCCATCTCTACAATAAGGGATTTTTATTGCATTTCTTGACGAGATATTCACTGATTGTTCATCATTCTCTTGAATGGCTGACACCTTTAAACGTCATGTAAAGCATAGGCAGCAAACCCAAGGGACTGCACTTCAGAAACAAAAAAAGCAGACTTGGCAACACTGACTGCTATCTTCACCCCATCCTCCAGTGTAGAGCCCCCTTCACCCCATTCCTTTGTCCCCTCCACCTCCACAGCCACTCTCTTGCTATCACCAAATCGCACTTTCCTCCTTCTGCCGTTTCAATCTCGTAGCCCTTATATTCCCCCACTCCAATTTCCCATCTCCTCACCCGCCCTCTGCCTTTTCTCCTTTATCTCTTTGCCTGTCTTTCTCTCATTCTCTTAACCTTCTCTCTGGCTCTCTCTCTCGCTCTCTCTCTCTCTCTCTCTCTCTACAGTAGGAAGAAGGTGGCCATAAACAAAGCAGCCATGTCCTACCGGCAGGAGAAGAGTCGTAAGCTGAGCTCTCTGGACTGCAGCATGACAGAGCAGAGCACGCTGCAGCAGGATGTGAGCATGGCCCACTCCTTCATGGACGCCCACGGCTGCAACACCAGAAGTAAGAGCCAGTCAGGAACATATGTAAGACAGTGTCTAGAGGGGAGATGAAGCTCCTTCCTCCCTGACCTCCAGCCAACTTTACTTCCAAGCATGTATCCATTCAGTTCTGAGAGAGAGCAGAAGGTGTTTCTAGTCTCCACAGAGGGAATCTCCCTCAAGTCTCTTGTCTGTTCAAATATGTTGCTGTGCCAGTCAGACCTTGTGCTTCTATGTGTTTTCTTTAAGCTGCCCCGTAGACGTTTCACTCATGTTTACATTAAAGTAGCTACGAAGAAGATTTTTGTTGATTCTAGCGCCCCCTTTGGATAAAAGTGGTAGGGTTTTACGACACCAGCGCCTGCTCTCGTAAAGATATTTGCTAGCGCATGGCGGCGGCGCATACATTTGTTTAGGAAGCGAGTGAAAGAGAGGCGGCAGTATTCATGGCAATGAGGTAATGTACTGTATTTACACTCAACAAAAATATAAACGCAACACTTTTGTTTTTGCTCCCATTTTTCATGAGATGGACTTAAAGATCTAAAATTCATTCCAGATACACAATATTACCATTTCTCTCAAACATTGTTCACAAATCTGTCTAAATGTGTGATAGTGAGCACTTCTGCTTTGCTGAGATAATCCATCCCACCTCACAGGTGTGCCACATCAAGATGCTGATCTGACATCATGATTAGTGCACAGGTGTGCCTTAGACTGTCCACAATAAAAGGCCACCCTGAAATGTGCAGTTTTGTCTCACAGCAAAATGCCACAGATGCCACAAGCATTGAGGGAGCGTGCAATTGGCATGCTGACAGCAGGAATGTCAACCAGATCTGTTGCTCGTGCATTGAATGTTCATTTCTCCACCATAAGCCGTCTCCAAAGGCGTGTCAGAGAATATGGCAGTACATCCAACCGGCCTCGCAGACCACGTGTAACCACACCAGCCCAGGACCTCCACATCCAGCAGGTTCACCTCCAAGATCGTCTGAGACCAGCCACTGAGACAGCTGCTGAAACAATTGGTTTGCATAACCAAACAATTTCTGCACAAACTGTCAGAAACCGTCTCAGGGAAGCTCAACTGCATGCTCGTCGTCCTCATCGGGGTCTTGACCTGACTCCAGCTCGTCGCCGTAACAGACTTGAGTGGGCAAATGCTCACATTCGATGGCGTCTGGCACGTTGGAGAGGTGTTCTCTTCACGGATGAATCTCGGTTTACATTGTTCAGGGCAGATGGCAGACAGCGTGTGTGGCGTCGCGTGGGTGAGCGCTTTGCTGATGTCAATGTTGTGGATCGAGTGGCCCATGGTGGTGGTGGGGTTATGGTATGGGCAGGCATCTGTTATGGACGAAGAACACAGGTGCATTTTATTGATGGCATTTTGAATGCACAGAGATACCGTGATGAGATCCTGAGGCCCATTGTTGTGCCATACATCCATGAACATCACCTCACGTTTCAGCAACGGCCCCATGTTGCAAGGATCTGTACACAATTCTTGGAAGCTGAAAATGTCCCAGTTCTTGCATGGCCAGCATACTCACCGGACATGTCACCCATTGAGCATGTTTGGGATGTGCTTGACCGGCGTATACGACAGCGTGCACCACTTCCCACTAATATCCAGCAACTTCGCACAGCCATTGAAGAGGAGTGGACCAACATTCCACAGGCCACAATTGACAATCTGATAAACTCTATGCGAAGAAGATGTGTTGCACTGCATGAGGCAAATGGTGGTCACACCAGATACTGACTGGTTCTGAGTCCCCAGACCCCCAATAAAGCAAAAAAATGCACATTTCAGAGTGGCCTTTTATTGTGGACAGTCTAAGGCACACCTGTGCACTAATCATGATGTCAGATCAGCATCTTGATGTGGCACACCTGTGAGGTGGGATGGATTATCTCAGCAAAGCAGAAGTGCTCACTATCACACATTTAGACAGATTTGTGAACAATGTTTGAGAGAAATGGTAATATTGTGTATCTGGAAGGAATTTTAGATCTTTAAAGCTGCAGTTGAGAGTTTCAGCCGTTGGGATCCCAACGGCTGTTTTCCCAACGATCTACCTGCTGTAGTTCCTCCCTCCGAACGACAGCTATGCGCGTTCATGTGAATTCAGTTACATTGACAGGAGACAAACACCATGTCCGATTCCGAGGTGATTAAACATTAGTAATGATAACTACATACGTACATATTGAGCATCTTCATTTTAATCACAGACAGACCATGTATGTTAGCTTAAAATCATTGTAAGTGTGCTGGTAGGCCTAACAAAAGTAGCTGTAACAGCCAGGCAAGATAGCAAACTAATTGTAACAGAGCGGAGAGGTGTGTGTGTATCTCCTACTATCTATGACCGCAGCTGGGAGGGTCTGCTCGGGGCTGCTGCGCGAGGAGCGGGCTGCGTGTCAGTGCTCCCGCTGCTCGTTGAGAAGAGGTGATACTTGCTTTGGCGAAAAAAGTCACCAATAACACCAGAAAAAAAAGCTAGATTTGTCGCTTGTCGCTGTTTTGAAAAAAAAAGTCGCCAGGGGGGCTGAAAAGTCACTAAATATAGCGACAAAATCGCTTTGAGTTGGCAATAGCACAGGACGAGGGCTATATAGGGCCAGCGGACGTCCTGCTGCTAGCGGCAGGCAGCCGAGGGGCAGAGGAAGGGGACGAGGTCGCGGTCGGACAGGTCTTGATGTGATAGGGCAAGAAGACATGGCCGGTGTACTTTTTTTCGAGCTCTCTCCGTCTCCCTTTCAGCAGTTAACTTTTCAACATTCGTCTTTCCTCGTTTTTTTGCTGTCTTAGCAGTGTTAGTTGTTGGTATCCTGGGAATGGTAAATTGAGGGTTTGTTTGTGAAGACATTGCTACTCGCTGTCCGCCGTAGTAGCCTAGTACCAAACAGTAGGCTAGTGTCAGACTGCTAGGGTCGTGAACGCTCACGCAACTGATGCATCAACGTCGTTGCCAAGGTCCCACAGCCAATAAGAACGGAGAATCTGACTGACCTCGCTCTGATTGGTCAAAATTAACATGAGCGGTGGCAATTTTGGGGGGCAGCACACAGAGGCAGGGGGGAGCAAAGTGATAAAAACATATTTTCAGACCACTTCACCTACATATAGCTGAATGGCTATTATGACAGTTTTGCCAAATATTACAGTAAAAAAAACTCAACTGCAGCTTTAAGTCCATCTCATGAAAAATGGGAGCAAAAACAAAAGTGTTGCGTTTATATTTTTGTTGAGTGTAGATGTGACTGTCAGATTAAATGTGCAGTGAGAGATTCTGGAGAATGCTTTTTGTCAAAAAATCTGCTACCTGTTCGTACTGTGCGTGAGCAATGTTAATACACAGCCTAGGCTCTGTAAATGGGCATGTTGCTAGCAATGGTGGGCCCCCTTTGTTTACATACCACTTTACAGAGACTAGGCTGTGTATCAACACTGGATTTTGTTTTAGCGCACACAGTACGTACAGGTAGATCATGAGAAGGCATTCACTGGTTTTGACAACACGGTCTCTCCAGAATCACTGACTTCACCTTACGGTAATATGACAATGGTGAAACAATGTTAACTTTTTCTTTTCTTTTTTTAATATTTTTTGGGGCATTGTTATGCTTTATTGACAGTTCAGAGAGACAGAGGTGAAATGGGGCAGAGAGGGGAGTGACATGCAGAGAACGACCGCGGGCGGGAATCGAACCCGGGTCTGCTGCTGGGCCCGACCCGGGGGGGGGGGGGGGGGGGGGACGCCCTACCAACTGAGCTAAGGGCGCCCCCCAAAACAATGTAAACTTTGATCTATTACCATTCGGGAAACACATTATTTTCCGCTCTGCCTGCCGTAAACTGTTTTATAAGTTCCCACGAATATCAGAGCTGTGCGAAGGCATTAATAATAACTGTATAAAAACAGCATTATTTTGCGCTGATGGTCTTGTTTGCTGTTACAGATCATCAACATGCTGTTGTGATCATCAGAGGAGATATTTGACCAGTTCATAAACATTTCAAAGTTCCTCGTAGGAGGTTTGATATACAGTGCCTTGCAAAAGTATTCATACCGCTTGAAATTTTCGACATTTAGTCACGTTATAACCTGGACTGGACCATTCTAACACATGACTATGCTTTGATTTAAACCATTCCATAATATATCTGGCTGTATTGTTAGGCTAGTTGTCCATCTGGAAGGTGAACCTCCACCCCAGTCTCAAGTCTTTTGCAGACTCTAACAGGTTTTCTGTCCTGTATTTGGATCCATCCATCTTCCCATCAACTCTAACCCGCTTCCCTGTCCCTGCTGAAGAACAGGACCCCCAAAGCATGATGCTGCCACCACCATGTTTCACAGTGAGGATGGTGTGTATAGGGTGATGTGCAGTGTTAGTTTCCGCCACACATTGCATTTTGCATTCAGGCCAAAGTCTTCAAGTTTGGTCTCATCTGAATATGCTGTGTCCCCCGCATGGCTTGTGGCAACGGTTGGAGGAAGGTGCTCTGGTCAGATGAGACCAAAAAGGAAATGTTTGGCCTTAACGCAAAGTGCAACTAACACCCTATACACACCATCCCCACTGTGAAACATGGTGGTGGCAGCATCATGCGTTGGGGGTTCTTTTCTTCAGCAGGTACAGGGAAGCTGGTCAGAGTTGATGGGAAGATGGATGGAGTCAAATACAGGGCAGAAAAACCTGTTAGAGTCTGCAAAAGACTTGAGACTGGGTGGAGGTTCACCTTCCAGAAGGTTAAATACCCTAAACATACAACCAGATCTACTATGGAATGGTTCAAATCAAAGCATAGTCATGTGTTAGAATGGCCCAGTTAAAGTCCAGACCTCAATACAATTGAGAATATTTGGAAAGACTTGAAAATTGCTGTTGACAGACGCTCTCCATCCAATCTGATGCTGAATCTGAAGCTTGAGCTATTTTGCAAAGAAGAATGGGCAAAAATATCAGTCTCTAGATGGGCAAAGCTGGTAGAGACATACCCCAATAGACTTGCAGCTGTTATTGCAGTGATAGGTGGTTCTACAACGTATTGACTCAGGGGGGCTGAATACTTATGCACGCCACGCTTTTCAGTTTTTTATTTAAAAAAAAAATTAAAACCATGTTTCATGTTCATTCCACTTAACAATGATGCACCACCTTGTGTTGGTCTATCACATGAAATCCCAGTAAAATAAATGTATGTGTGTGGTTTTAATGTGACAAAATGTGGAAAATTCCAAGGGGTATGAATACCACTGTAAATCAAAACTGTCCGTGTTATAAAGTATAAAGTGCGTTACTTCAGAGGTGAGCCTTGAACAGTTGGTGTGTACCATGTTCTTCAGATGAGCAGCGCAGCTTGGTGAATGAGTCTAGCAGCTTACTGGGAGGCTCCCCACACCGCCACTGTCGCAGGAAGAGCTCTCCCTATCACACGGGTCAGCTCCACCCCGCTGTGAGGGTGGCCGACCTCCTGCAGCACATCAACCAGATGAAGACCGCCGAGGGCTATGGCTTCAAACAAGAGTATGAGGTAAGAACGGGTGAAAGAGAAAAAGATGTGCTTCAGGTATGACCACTGGACACTGGTCCTTCATGGTTTTGGCTACATAAACCAAGGCTACATTTGATTTGATTAGATGTTTTACATATCTCGAACAGTCAACAATATTTAAAAGACAAATCTGATTAAAAAAAAAAAAAGACTAAAAAAAAAACTAAACCAGACCACAGCTTTTGACACGTCTAAGTAGCATTACTTGGGTAGAGATGAACTAAACAAGGTTTCAGTGTGAAAAGTAATGACCTGCAATGAAAACAAAAGAGTGGAGGGTGTAATAGCAGCACTTTAGTTCTGAATGATTTGTTCAAAGATCACATATGAATAAAATGTCCATGCTTCCGCACCAGTTCTTATTTCATTGCAGGAACTTGCTTGAACAACTTTTACTCACGGGACTCACATATCGTGAAATTTTAAGAAAGTTTTTGAAGCTTCGGTACTAGGTTCTCTCGTGTGTTTTTACAGAACTTTCAAAAAAGCTTCCTATTAGAATTGTTATCATTGCGAGCACTGCAGGCAACCCTTAAGAGCGCATCGGTGCTACTTGTCTTCAGTACCTCAGCAGTGATGGAATTAAGTTCAAGGACCTTATCTGCCAGCGTTTAATATTCATGAGAGAGCCGTAGATTGTCGTTTGAATTAATCTGCATTACAGGGATAAGCTGAATTTTCTGCACTTCTGTCGACTTATTATGCTTTTCAAAGTCACTCCCTTTTTTCTGATTTTAATATGAAATCCTCCATATCAACCTGTCTTCTGCAAGAAGCAGAATATGCCCCTTTTCCCCAGTTTATTAAGATCCCTCTGGGGCCAACAAAATTAAGCCCACCTCCAAAATCAATATATGGGTCGCCTTTTTTCACTCCTCAAGTCTAGCTCACTATTGTCTGGAGAAATAAACAAGATGAAGGCATGTCCGTATAAATAATATTACTGTATCATCAAAAGCCTGCACAATGGGCGTGCCTAAAGTCCACTGTTATTCAGCACTTAGATAAATGATCTCCCATCTGCATGTGATGGAGTGGAGGCCTTGATGTATGCTGATGACACGGTCCTCCATACATATGGCAAGGACGCAGCTGATGTTGCTGCAAAACTGTCTTGTGCAATGGACAAAGTTTCCGCATGGCTACACGACTCATGCCTTACATTAAATGTGGATAAAATAGTGCAATGTTTTTCATACTGTCATACTGGATCCCAAACTGAGTTTCAAGAAGCATGTTAAAAAACTGAACCAAACGTTGAAATTTAACGTAGCTAATTTAAGGCACATCAGAGGGTCACTTACAACGGAGGCATCTATGATATTTTTAAATGCAATGTTTATGTCTCGTATCAGCTACTGTATTACCTGCTGGTCTCAGGCAAACAAGTCTACATTAAAATCTCCACAAACAAGTCCTTAAAATATTTGCTATATAATCCCAACAATATCACCACTGTCAAATACTCTCCCATTTCAACATGTGGTCCATATGGTCCATAAAATAATAAATAATGCTGCAGGAATATTTACAAATAAATACTTTGAAATGTCAAACCAAAAATATTTGTTATTTACAGTAAGTTTTGAGCTTGTTCAATAAAGCCGATAGAGAAATAATTAAATAAAGTAAAGCTCCGTGGAGGTTTTGTCTGAACAAATGTGGGTTTGTTATGCAGGATAAAGGAGGCATTACCTGTACAGGATCCAGTAGCAGTTCTAAACCCCTGATCAGCTATCTCTGTGCGGTCTCAGGTGGGCCCAATGTGCCCCTTTGCCGAGGGGGGGGATGGGTTGGCTGCAGATGACAGACAGCATGCCTCTGCACTAGAGCATGTGCCTACAGATATAGCAAGGGGATCAGGCTGGCACTTCAAATTCAACCGAACACGACACGGCTCATGTGACGTTTGTTTATTTTCTCATCCTCCTCCCGCTCTTCCTTCACTTCTAGTGTTGATTTATATTCACTGACTCATCTTGCTTGCTGCAGCAGATTTAGTGGATGGGTGTCATAAACAGCTGTCATTGAGGTATTATGGAACAATGGCTTCTTCAAGCGTGGAGCCTCACCCCACGTCTACAGTGAAATTGACTGCAGTGGGGCCGCCGCCTCCCTCCCAAGGCCGCAGATAAACCCACCACCACACATTCTAGTGAGGCAGGAGTGATCATTGAGTCGGATTACTGTTTTGTGACTATAATTTTATTTTTAAATAAAATGATGCATAGTTAAGGTGAGCACTGGTCAATTTTGAGATTCTGACATGTCTTCTTTCATACTAGTGTAAATAAAATGGTAAAAAATTTACATTTAGGTGTTTATTTGACTAAACCTTGTCTGTTTGAATCTGTATATTTCTCCTAGACAACCATCTTAAAAGGCCATTATCTTATCACAGAAGGATTTGTTATATATATATATTAGGGCTGTCAAGCGATTAAAAAAATTAATCAAATTAATTACAGGCTCTGTGATTAATTAATCTAAATTAATCGCATACTTATATGACACTTTTATACCTGTTTGTAAACAGTTGTATAGCCTGCTACAGTTTGTTTCTCTCTCTCTCTCTCTCGCGCGCGCTCGCTCTCCGTCTCTCGTAACTTCTGTCTCCTCCCCTCAGCCAGCTTTATACATGAACTAGCGCCGAATTTTCTCAAAAAAACAAGCAGACAAAATTACGACTTTCCATCTCCCACAACAGACAGCGCTGCACTGCCACCATTTCGTAGCCTACTCATAGGCAAAAATATTGAGACACACACACACACACACACACACACACGGGGCGGGTGCTAGACAGCTAGCAAACAAAATTGGAGGAAGATTGAGAGATATGGCCTACTCACTGTTTTGAACCTAGCCTACATTGTTGCACCCACTAAATAAATAATGCACGGACACTGCGGAGAATTAAGTAAGATGTCTTCCTACCTTCATGCATCCCATAAACCGTCCATAGAGACCTCGAGTCGGCCCCTTTCCCTTGCTTCTCTCTTTACCTTTCTCCCTTTAACCCACGCGCCCGGCCCGGCGAGCTACAGGTGCAGCTCCGCACCACTTTTGCACCGGGTCAAAAGGCATTATAGAAGTGCGATTCATCTGTGTTAATTTTTTTAATCGCGTTAATTTTTCTGTGATTAATTAATCGAAATTAACGCGTTAATTTGACAGCCCTAATATATATATATATATATATATATATATATATATATATATATATATACAGTATATACATACAGTGTAGTGTGAAAGTTTGTGAACCCCTTGAACCTTATTTTTATTAATACCAGTATTTTTTATGTGAAATAACAGATGTTTGTTTATCAATTCAAATGTTTCTTTTCCAGAAATCAATTGTTAAAAGACATAAAACAAATGATTTGCCAACTGTTGTATGTGCAAAAGTTTGTGAACCCTGAGCTGGATTGCTTAAATCGAGCAGGTTAACACAATCAGTTGGGCCAAATTGATTGATGAAATAAACCAAGGGAAGAAATTGGGTGGCACTAGATAAAACAGAGATAAAACCAGGTCAGTTTAGGCTCACCAAAGTGAACCCATACAGGTCAGACATGCTAAAAGGGAAAAAAATCACAGAGGATCTCAGGAATAGAGTTTTGATGTTGCACATTTGTCTGGGGACAGCTATAAATTCATATAAAAAATGTTGAGCTCCATCGGTCCACCGTGAGGCAAATCATCTACAAATGGAGAGCTTTAAGAGTGACTTAACATCTGCCTAGAAGTGGACTTCCTTCAAAAATATCTTCAAGCACCACAAGAAAAGGGATTTTTCAGGTAGAAACATTACATCTGGAGATTTGCAGACAATTTGACACCACCATTCTTCACTTGGGAGAAGGTTCTCTTGGTGGTAGGCAGAGTTGCGTTTTTGCCCAAACATGGCAGTTTTGGTTATGACCAAAAAGTAAAATTTTGGACTAATCTGTCCACAGAATAGTTCTTCAGGTATCTCCAGGTGCTCTCTGGCAAAGTTGTGACAAGCAGTTTTGTTCTTTTTTGAGAGCAGAGGCTTCTTTAACAACCCTCCCATGAAAGCCATTTTGACTGAGTTTTCTTGTGGAACCATGCACATCTGTCCCAGATGCTGCAAGAGAGGTCTGCAAATCACTAGATGTAATGTTTGGGGTGGCTTTTAACTGAAAAATCACTTTTCTTGTGGCGCTTGTGGATATTTTTGAAGGAAGTCTACTTCTAGGCAGATGTTCAGTCACTCTTAAAGTCCTCCATTTGTAGATGATTTGCCTCATGGTGGACCGATGGAGCTCAAACTTTTTTTAATAATAATTTATAGCTGTCCCCAGACAAATGTGCAGCATCACAACTCTATTCCTGAGATCCTCAGATATTTGTTTCCCTTTTAGCATGTCTGACCTGTATGGGTTCACTTTGGTGAGCCTAAACTGACCTGGTTTTATCTAGTGCCGCCCATTTTCTTCCCTAAAGATCTCTCACTACATTGGTCTATTTCATGACTCAATTTGGCCCATCTGATTGTGTTTACCTGCTTGATTTAAGCAATGCAGCTTAGGGTTCACAAACTTTTGCACATACAACAATTGTCAAATAATGTTGTTTATTGTCTGATTTGATACATTTAGTTTTTTGAAAACATGGCACAAATGTATTAAGACCAGGGGGTGCTCGTGTGCAGTGGTTAGACAGTCCCATCCATAGAGTCTCAGTCCTCTTCACAGCAGACCCGGTTTAGAATCCAGCCCGGGTCGTTCTCTGCATGTCATTCCCCTCTCTGCCCCATTTCATCTCTGCACTATAAATAAAGCATTGAAAATGCCAAAAAGAAATCTTTAAAAAAATTAAAACCTGTAGGGGAGAGAGGCCTAAGTTGTGCAACTTTTCACTCAAAGTGACTTTAAAGTAAGGCCTTGACAGTAAAGTCTCCAACTCAAATATGTACATATATTTCAGGGTGTTGTGCATCCCTGGCAATAAAAACTTTGGATCTGGAATAAACTGTTGAAGAAATATAGCTTTCGGAAAAAAAGTTGTCTTGATGCACAACTTGCCCCCGGTGTGGTGTAAGTTGTGCGGTTGGAGAGAATACCATGGGGTGAATTGTGCCATTAATATATATCTCATAAACTGTAATGTAAGACAAATCCATTAGACAATCACTTATTTAAGGTGTATTTAAAGTAAATAAAGTAAATAGTTGACAAAGATTGAAGGACAATTTTCTTAAACAAGGCCTAGCAGATCTAATGGTTTTACCTGCAAAGCTCACAATGACAAAGTCACCATCATCATCTTTCTGGCCATCTGAACTCTCATCAGTGGTGTCGTTAAGTGGAATTGAGATGTCACTCTCTTCTGAGCTGCTGTAGACAATCACTTTCTTTTTGTGACCAGCGTATACAGCCATGCCACTGGCACAACTCTCAGAAATGTACTTTGCACTAGTTGCTCCGTGCTTGTGGAACCAACTGCCACCTGACAAATGTGATTCCCCTACATTTCTGCCTTTAAATCAAGGCTCAAAACCCATATGTACACCCTGGTGTTTCCTCCCCATTAACTATCTTACCTCTGCACTACTATCTGTGTTTATGTGGATGTATGGGCTTTACGTCTTTTATTTTGGTTATTGTTATTTTACCTTCATTGTTTACCTACTGAATGCACTATGTACAGCACTTTGGACAGTGCAAACTGTCATAAATGTGCTTTTATAAATACATTTTACTTACTTACTTACTTATAACTGACCCAGGCCCTTTGGCACAAATCACCCCAATCCCAGAAATTTGGATAATAAGCATGATGCAGCAATTTAGGGCTGACATCGTGCTAACTGTATAGACTCAAAATGTAGCATACCAAAGCACTAAAATATGTGTCAAATGTTTTCAAACTTGTCTATAATTGTTCAGACACAATAATCAAAAAACCTTGATCATGGAAATTTTACTTTGAAAGGCATAACACAGTTTTTTGAGTTTAAATGTGCTTATATCTTATTCCTTGTGTCTCCCTTCTTTACAGGATGAGTCAAATGGATGGCTCTTCTTAAATATGTGGTCACATTTCCAATTTCTTCCACGGTTTTCTAGAAACAAGGGGTGGCACAACTTCCAAAATGCACAACTTAGGCCACTCTCCCCTACATAGTATTTTATTTTATTTAAATGCAAATGTACACATCATTTGTTAGATATTGCCATCTTTCTATATTTCAAAAATTCTGAACAAATTGTTATACAAAAAACAATTATTTTATTGTAATTCATCAACTGGCAAAGATCAAATGAAACCATATTCACCTGCAGTGTCTCACCTTAACTTGTCATCTGTTTCGTCCTTTTGCAGAGTTTTTTCGATGGCTGGGATGTGACCAAAAAGAAGGACAAGACCAAAGGAAGGCACGACAGCTTGCTAAGCCGTGAGTACTTTGTGGTTACAACAAGAAAGACATACTGATAACTGAGAACTTTGCTCTGTTGAGGTAGGCTTTTGTTGTACTTTAACACCTTAACATTAATGGCTTATCATACATGCACTGTAAAGTAGACAGTACTGTGTTTTTGAGCCACCCAATAACGATTTTTACTCCCAGTTAAATGGCTGTTCACTTATTATAATGTTATTACGGGTTGATTACGTAAAATTGATTGCTTAGCAGTGTGATTTTCAAAAGGACCCTTTGGAGAGTGTACATCCCATAGCGTTGACCAGGTGTTTCACTATGTATGGGTTAAAGAGCTTTTGTAAAACGATGACCTAAGCGGCTTTAGAGAAGGACAGGAGTTGTGTGGTTATTAGTAAAAAAGTTCATTTTAAATGCCTATATAGCTGAATACAAAGCATAGCTGCTGTCATTACGCTTTATTTATGTTGATTTCTTCAGATGATTATATCAGATTCAGGAATAATGGTTTTATCTGTCGCTCAGCAGATCTGTCGTTCATGCGTTCAATGAACATGACATACTTGTGTTGGAAGTAGCTGGAATTGATTGGTAATAGGTAAGAATGGGAATGAGCATATGATGCCTTGGCTGAACAGATTAGTGTTGTTTTTGGCGGCCTGTTTTCATTTTAATTTTAGTCTAGTCTTTGTGTCAAACTGTCATTTTAGTTATTATTAGTCTTAGTCATGTTTAAACTCCTTTTAGTCTAGTTTCAGTCAACTAAAAGTCGGAGCATTTCAGTCTTATTTTATTCAGAATTATCCATGACTATTTTCATCTAGTTTAATTGTATGTTAGTCTCTTTTTAGTAATGCAATCATAGTTAACCCGGCTACCTTCCTGTTATTTCAAAATAAAAGCCAACTCACGTTTGTCCAGTGAAATGCTAATGTGAAGCCAGTGAAATGCTTTTAATGTGAAGCCATAGCCATAACGCTCTGTTTTGCAGCCCCGAGACTCAGGAAACAGAAATATTGCAAACTAATAATAATAGTGAGACGAAATAACGTTGTAAAATTGTCTCGTCTTGTTTTGGTCAATGAAAATGAATAGATATTTTAGCAGAGTTTTTATTTTGTAAACCACATTTAGTCCCGTGTTTATTCTTCAACAATATTGCATTATATATTTGATTATAGTTTTCGTCACATGACCACCATTTACGTTGCGTCTCGTCTTGTCCGTCACGTGATAAAGGTTCGTTGACGACAATATTTAGTCATAATTTTCGTCGTCGAAAGCAACACTAGAACAGAGTAAATCAAAAAGTTATTGTCTTTCAGTGAGACACATTTTGTGTCGGCTCAAATCTTTGGCTTGATGTGTGTTATCTGAAGAAGACAGGATAACTCAATTTGTCACCTTAAAGTACCTCCGAGGAAGGGTTTCATACACATTTCAGACAGACATCAAGTACAGTATGTAAATGAGTTTATTCATTAAAAACTGAAAGACAGGGAACCACAGACAGCAGGAGAAGACACCATAGAGAAATGGTCGCTGTCTGCATAGCTGCTCAGTCACAAGCTTAATTTAGACGTAATTAAAATGTCAGTGTTCTTTCAACGTAATTGTTGAAAAGCCTTGCAATTAACATATAGACACAAAAACCCAGACAAATTCAACTTTCTGACCCTTTAAGGAGTATATGTTAGAAGTAGTCTTTACTATTGGTTTACATTGTACTCGCCAACGTATTTTCTGAGATCTGTGAACACGTTGACATCAATACACCCACACACAGCGGTGCAAGAACCACAAGCAGTCACATGATCAGAAAGGCTTTTCCTTAGCTGGTTTAGCCAGATTGTTGAAACCTCTATATTTAAAGTTGCAGCCTCAAGAGGAGCTCACCTGAAATGTTGATGACAAATACAGTCATGACACATTGGTAAAAGTTCCAATACTGACTTTGTACAGTGAAACTTCTGTCATCTTTTATGGTGTTCAGTTCAAATTAAACAGTTTCTTGTTCATTGTCAATGTATGGCAGTACTGATCCTCCGGACCGAGAAAAGGGGACTGCCACAAATGTACAATTAATGTATCACCTTACTACTACCACTAATACATTCCCCAATCAAGTGTAATCATGATATCTAATTTATAAGGATACAAATGATTGATCTGCAGTGTTCCACCTTAACTCTGTATATTGACTGATACAGTAGATAGGTCTTGTATTTTTGCTTATCATTGAACCCTAAATCATTTTTTTCAGACGATCGTCATCGAGTCAAGCTCCACTCTCTGCTGGCAGACCCCAGCTCTGACTATGTCAACGCCAACTACATCGACGTAAGTCTCCTTCAGTCTCACTCTCTCCCCTTCTCTCTAGCCTCCTATTCATCCGTCTGTCTTTGATGATCCCTCATCTCCACTCCAACGGCTCGTACTAGTTTGTCTTGTATTGTTGCTGTTGAGCCAAGTGTTTAACCAGGGGACATTTACAGCTATTTCTCACTGGAACTGTTGTCTCTGTCTGACCCAAGTGTAATTTAGCAACTACAGTACAACCACACCATAGCATTTGAGGCGCGACTTTAGTGCAGTGACTCTGAAGATCCTACAAGAGCCCATAAGCTCAGAGCACCGGGGGCCTCTTGACTCACCCAAATGCTTCTGGACTGCAGTCGGTTTCCCGATCCAACAGCGCTGATCCTTTTATCTGCTTTCAGATATTTCGATCTCACCTACAGTTCAGCTCCAGTGAGTATCTCAGGGAGCCTCTCCAGTACCAAGATCCTATCTCTGCAGCTTTTCAAACAGATGGACCAACCACTATCTGAAGGACAGTCATTTAGTGCAAGCCAGGGCCTGAGGTCTGCTGCTCCCTGCAAAGGTCAATGATGGAGACTGTGAAAAGCTCCTAACAGTCTTGTATACATGTTTTGGCCCCTACGCACTGAAGCCCTCATAGGTGGGTTTTAGGGTTGGGCGGTATCCAATTTTTGGGAATCCAAATGCTACCCAGTATTACCGTTGAGTTATACCCATTTCTACTTCAACTGTAGCCTATTATGTTTTCGTTTATGCAGTGGCGGATCTAGAAAAATATTAATGGGGTGGCAAGAGGGTGGCAGGAGATTTTAAGGGGTGGCAACCTGTGGCGGATGTATATACAGTATGCCGATTTAATTAAAGCCATATAAATAAATATGTACTTGGGAAAGCCCCCACATTTAGATATGTTGACTAAATAACATAATACTTAATGTATTGTAGCACGAATTACTGAATAATTACTACATTACCTGCCTCACAACAAACACCTGCACTAATACACCAGCATGGGGCTCAAAAGCTATGCAAATAGGGCTGCAATAAGTTCTTAGTTAACAGTGAGTCTTTGGTATTTGTCTGTGTTAATATGAGATACTCCCATCAGATGTCAATCATCAGTCTAACTTGAGTGCAAATATCAAGTTATTCAAATATTCTAGTAATTTACATACAATACAGATAAAATCATTCATATAAATATTGTGTGGCATGTTCCTATGTTTGGTCACAAACAGTGACCTGTTAAACACACTGTAAATGGGAAGAGGTTCAGTAATGTCCAACACAGAAATAGGTCTACTGGTTATTATGAGCAATTGATAAGCACAACCCAAGACTTTAATTTAAAATAGTGTGATAACAATTAGGAAGTATCCTTATACAAAGGCCTATAGATAAAATGAAACAAAATAATGAATGAATTTCAAGGGTATAGGTTATGATTAAACCTTGGTTTAGGATACTTTTTAAATGGGGGGTCTGGGGGTGCCCCCACAGAAATTTGAGCATTCATCACTTCATTTCCTGCATTCTGGTGAATTTGTTTGCATCAAGTTTATGTAAAGTAATTGACAACATTTAGGTTCCCAGTGACAACAATAGAATAGAATACAATGCAGTAATATCATGCATTCTGTTTTGCTTTCAAATATTTATTCTCCTCTATTGTTAAAAAAAATTGGTTTAGAATAAAAGAAGAAGTGATTATTCATGTCTATCATTGAGAATGTAGTGGCTGGTGGTATTTTACTTGCATGCAATCTTCAAATATTCAAAAATAATAAAGTGCAAAATGAGGTTTTAATCCTCGTGTACTTTTAAGCTACTAGAGACTAAGTGTGCAGTGGACAGAGGGAGGAAGAGATAGCTTTATTTTATAATTTAGCTTTTTGATTTGTGAGCGTGATCCTCGCTGACTTTTAGACTGACTCGCGCTGTCTGCTCCGTGAGGCTCGAGCCCTTCAGCTGAGCCAACAGCTGTCCGACACGGAGATGAAAAACGAAACTGAAACTTAACTATCCTGTCCTGCCTGGGCTGACTTAAGGTGGAGCAACCAAATATAAATGAATAAATATTGTACTAAACTGTAACACAAGTAATGAGTTGTGGAATTTGGATCAGTAGCCTACAGTAGTGCACAATCTTCGCTGATGTGAACGTTATTGTAGTTTTTCCGAAGCATTCACGAGTTCCTAACGTTATTATTAACCTCTAGTCATTGTCACCACAAAGCAGCATATTAACTGTATAGAAAAACTACAACTCCATTAGCCCTGCTCTTTTCTCATTATTGTCATTTCTTCATAGATAGACAGTTGATCAGTAATACCTGGAGAGTGTAGTCTCTCCTGTGCTGCTTGCTTCGTTAGTCTAGACTAGAGGTTTGGATCCGTCTCTCGCACGCCTTCCTTGTATTCAAAATCAGTGCCGTTAGGAGCGGTTAGGAGTCTCGGGAGTGGGTCGCGTGGGATCGGGGTGGGGCAATATTACCTGGCTACATTCACTTGCAGTCGGACATTTGAAACTCGCGCTCGTAAATGTCTCTTAACAGCCAAAAATAAACGTTTAATTTGGCGCTGCCAACTGGGGTGGCAGCTGGGGTGGCAAGGCTTTTTTTAGGGTGGCAGTTGCCACCCCATGCCACCCCGGTAGATCCGCCCCTGCGTTTATGGCATTACAATTTAAAAATATTAAAAATGAACTTATCACAATTAAGGTACTTTCACTAAATATATTTGTTTTACTTACAGTAACAGCGCTCATACACATCACAATATAACTCTATTCAACCTATGTTCCAAACGAAGGAAACCAACAAAATCACTGCATGTAATTTCCTTGTACAGTAATATAAGCTGCATTCTTCTATTGAAGATGCTATACACAATGAAGCAGCAGTCTAATTTTTGTGGGTACAAACTGGTTTGCGTCGGCCATCTTTTCTTTCTAATGATCAGAAGATTAGAAGAGGCCAGGTCACTTGACACATAGCGGGTATGAGCGCTTGCTCTAAATAGCTTGGTCCTTTTTTGACAGCTTCTTTGACAAATTAGGCCTCCCATCATTTACAGGAGTTCTGTCATCACTTTTATAACTTCTTCCAACAGAGACATTGTTGCTGCTGCCAGACATGGACTCACACACTGAAGGCATCATCATAAACGTGCACCAAGCATTTTTGCACAACGCTAATTAAAGGAATACCATTGCTTTTTGTAAATTGCCATATCATTGCCCAACCCTAGCGGGCTTAACATGACTTGTTAAGGTATTCTGAATGCTTTATTCCCTCCTTCGTTTCTGCTATTGTTTTGCCTTACAAAGGTGAAATGTAGAGTGGACAAAAGCGTTAAAGCGTGCCGTCAGAGCTCACGGTGCCATCTGTGGCCACTTTATCCGTTTTATTGCTCAGCGAGGGGCTCCATTAGGACCAAAGTTTCAAGGACCTTTTTTTTTTTTTTTTTTTCTAAGATATTTTTTGGGCATTTTTATGCTTTTTTGATAGTGTTAAGAGACAGAGGTGAAATGGGGCAGAGAGGGGAGTGACATGCAGAGAACGACCGCGGGCGGGAATCGAACCCGGGTCTGCTGCTGGGCCCGGCCCGGGGGGGGGGGGACGCCCTACCAACTGAGCTAAGGGCGCCCCCTGTTTCAAGGACCTTTGTCTCGTTTTCTGCATGTCATGCCAAGAACCCTGGCTCACAGCATGGCAGGCAAAGGATTCCAAAATGAATCACGGACGCTGCCACAATTAGAATAAATTGCATTTTTTTTTAAGGTGAAACTAAAAAAACCCTCTCCTCCTCTCCTTGTGCAGGTTGACAGTTTTTTTTATTTGCCATGGGTAGAGAGACATGACTTTGGTGTCATATCTTTGGATGTTCCTTTTTATGAAGTCTTTGGTTTATGCCCAAGTGGTTTATTCCCAACACTGCAATGGCATTCCCTTTACACCAAGCCTTCCAACATGGCTGATCTCACAGAAGGCAGACAAAGCATGTCAGATGA
The DNA here is from genome assembly GCF_949987685.1 of Ammodytes marinus. NCBI lineage: Eukaryota > Metazoa > Chordata > Actinopteri > Uranoscopiformes > Ammodytidae > Ammodytes > Ammodytes marinus. Next base: position 27,282,987 of record NC_137221.1, read on the forward strand.
TCAGACAATTTGTAAACAAGCCAAACATTTATCCATATTATCTAAGCCAATGGTAATGAATTCCCCTTCCACAGAAAGTTGCAACATGACCACATGTTCTCAAGCCTGTAAAGCCATACATGTAGCACAACAGACATAGGGATGTGTACGTTTCTCTGGTCCGTTCGGTAGTTGTGCGATTTGTTCGTGCGATATGTGCAAAGCTTTTGAAATTACGGTTAATTAATTTCTTATTTGCCAATCCTTGATGATTTAATAATAATTTTGAGTTAGCCTTGTCTAACATAGTTGCTAGCATGTTAGTCGTCAAACAACTGCTGTAGTTGGCAGCATAAACCACAAGGGGCAGCACATGTTGTAGCAAGCCACTTGTCGCTGTGGCATTAGCCACAGGTTGCTTGGGGACCTCTGCGTTATTGCAACTTTCTTGTGCATGGAGAATTTACAGTATTATCATCGGCTTAAATAATATGGATAAATGTTTGGCTTGCTTTGTCTGACTTTTTAACATATTTTATGGTACACATGCAATTATGTTGCTGGGTGCAATGTTATATATTGTGATTATTTGCATAGAAACATGGGAATTCAAGGCTTTTGAACATTATTCTCTCCACAGGTCCTCAATGCTCTCTGTCCATTTCATTACTCTTTCTTCCTGGTCTTTGATCATAATAACTAGCTCTTGTTTCCTCCCTTTCTTTCATTCCTTTTCTCTCTATTTTCCGTCCCCCTGTGTTCAACCTTTGGCGTCTCTCAGATTCGGATAAACAGGGAAGTAAGTACTTTGCTTCTCTTTTCTCCTCTACCTCCTCTTTCTGTCTACTCTGCCCCCTCTGGCTGGCCCCTGCAGCCCGTCCATGGCTTCGCTGTAGCAGCACACCCTTATAGTTCTCTGAGCTGCCCAGCCTGTCTGCCTGTAGCCATCCCCCCCCAGAGAGTTGTTCTGTCCTCTGGGGGGTCTCGCTGTCCTCTTCTATCCGCAGTCTGATGCTCTCCTGGAGTTCTTGCTTAACATCAGGCGGACCACAGAGGAGAGGAGGATAGGTCAAATCAAAGGCAGTTTTATTATTAGTATTATGTATGTAGGCCTATCAAACATTTCAGAAGAGAAGAGTAAATGCTCGGTCAAACCATAAAGTGGCACAGCAAAATTCACTGAATCGTTCTTTTAAAACTGTTGCTTGCAGTTCAGCGACTAATTGCAGGGCTGCTCGGCTGCTCGGCCAAAGCCCAGCCAAAACATCTTGCTTACATAGCACATAAGGAAGCTAACAAGCTAGTTAGCTAGCTCAGTCATTAACAAATGGTCAAGAGTTTGTTATCACTACTAATTCCTGTTTAATAAATGACTGCAAAGTGTTGGGCTATACTAAATTAGTAATTATGCAGACCTTTCTATTGATAGCAATAGTTTTTCCTAATCAAAAGTAAATGCTCTAAATGGATGTCTCCATGAATATTATTAGGTTTCCAATGAAAGGATCTTATCTGGGTCTTAAACGTCTGTCATAAATAAAGAACAGAAGTGGGTGCTAAGTTCAAAAGTAGAGCCAATTTGTTCTAATATGCCAGTTCATTTGAAATAAAAAAAGACTTCATCAAATATATCCAGTGGATAAAAACCTTTTGGGACAGATGTTTGGAAAGTACCGTAATTGGTGCACCCACATACATCCATAGAAACATAATTATTGCAGTTGTTGGCAACAAGGCAAAGCAGCTAGGAACATAATTTGTGTCCCTAGGAATCTTAAATACAATGATGGGTAGTTTTCAGACAAATCAACTTTCTTATGAGTATTTTGAAACTGTTGTCAGATGTGGGTTTGTGGTTAAGTGCCCTGTTGTTGTACAGCCGCAAAACCGAAAGTTGTTTTTGTCTTTCTTTTTGACACGATTGACAAGCTTCCACGTCTCAAATGACTCTGCATGTTTGTTTTATTTCTTTCCAACCCATAGTGAGTTCACATTGCTTGATGTGTTTTTTTCTTTCTGCTTGCCTACTTTCGGAAAGTGTGGTTGCCACGGTGACAGACAGAAAACTGGTCTGCCCCAAGGAAACTCAGCAACGGAGGGCTTATGGGAAGGAGGGGGCACTATTTCATAGCGATAGCCATCCATCTCAACCTCCCTCTGTGGCATGACAGTCATGGAATGTCATTTGTGTGCCTGCCTGACTGAATAGTGTGTACGTGTATATCATTGTGTGTGTGTCTGGGGGGGGGGGGGGTACTAATGTAAAATAATAGCTTAGCAGACCGTGAACACACTGTATCATAACTGCACTAATGCCGAGCTGAGCAGAATGTGGAGGGCCAGACAACTAGATATATCATATTGTGACCCATGTGTCGTGATGCGTATGGTATGGTGACGTCCTTGCCATTACCCAGCCCTAATTTGAATTCAAGTGCAAACAAGCCTACACAGGGCAAATAATTCAGCCGGTCAAAAAGCTAACGTGGTTCCGGGTGGAGCATCATCCGTCTGTAAACTGATTAGTTTTTTACGATTGCAAAATGTGTTCAGTGGAGAGCAGAGTAGAAATGTAGCAGAGCAGAGTGCTGACATCAACCCCCCAGCACTGAGATGAATGAGAGATGACTCAAAGCTGAAAATGGAGAGACAATGGATGGGAGGGGTGAAATGAGTGGTCCCAGAGGCTCACTTCATCATGTGCTATTGTAATTATTAACTATCTCCCATCTCCCTTTTTCTTTCTTCTCTCCACTACCCTCCTCGTTCTCTCTCTCCGTCACACAGGGCTATCAGCGATCAAACCATTTCATCGCTACTCAAGGTGAGTGTAAAATAACCCAACGGCTGTGTTTGACCGCGACTATTTTGTGTTTGTTTGTGGCGTTCTTTGCACAGCAGAGCAGCTGACTATTCAAATGATTTTACTGAATTATTTAATGTGTACACAACAAGGAGCTTGTGTTGCCTCATGCTCACATCTGGATTTCCACCACAAAGCATCTCTTTCCTCCATGTGTGAGGAACACATCCCACCACAATGGACTGTTAACTGTCTGTCAATCTGCACTGTAACACTACTGACTGTCGCTCTCTGTGAAGTGCATCTTTTGTGTCTCTCCTCCCCTCCATCTGCATGTGCGGCGAACCATCTCTCTGATGTTAGTTTGATACACTGTATAGGCTGCGTTCCCCAAGAGGCACAAACACACGCACGCACGCACACACACACACACACACACACACACACACACACAAACACACACACACACACACACACACACACACACACACACACACACACACACACACACACACACACACACAGAAATAGAATGAGAGAAAGAGATCAAGACATTTTCTTTATTCTCTCCCGACTGATCCTATTTATTCAGTGAATATCTTTTTCATTTCGTATTCCCCCTCTGGTTTCCTCCCATCTTTCACTTTGGTCTCAGTTCTGCCGCTTCAAAAAAGTAACTGAAAGTCTCTCTCTCTCTCTTTCATGTTAACCCACGATGGGGTTTTTCTACTACGATCCTAAATAAAGAGTGCTAAACTGCGTGAGCATTCTAAACATTGCACTTTTGGTGTGTGGGTGTTCTGTGTGTGATAAACTAAGATTAAATGTCCAAATTACAGGTGCAAACATGTTAGAGGAAGCAGATCTAAATGAGGGTTTAGCGTGTGTTACTGGTTTCTGTGTTTGGACAGAGAGCAGAGTGACAGCAAGCACTAAGAGAAATGTAATGCCATGGAATAAGAGGTGTTATAGGAAGAGGAAAACACACGAACTGTTGACCTACAGACAATTGATATTAATATTACTCAAAGAAAGGCGATATGGGAGAGTATCTGTGAGAAAATAAATGCTGTGGGTAAGACAACAAGGACTGATGAAATGAAGAGAATATGGCAGGACATTAGAAGAAAAACAAAAGAACACATATCTTAATAAAAAGCCTCTGCAAATAAAACTGGTTTTACATGAGTACAGTCGCTCCTGTTAGAAACAGCAACCGCGTCAAAGCCCTGTTTGGATTCATTCTGTGCGTCAAGAGTGAGCACCTGTCCATCCTGCCTGACATAACATTAAGGACTCTGGACAGTAGACAAACTGCTGTGGGAGACGCCAAACATAACACAAGCAGAAATAAAACCTTTGCACATGCACAACACTGTGGATTTACAGCCCTTTGTTCAAATGCTAAGACACTGCTGTCACAACTGTAAACCATACATTCAAAACAGAATGGATTTCAGCTTGGTGCATTTCAAACACTGCTGGTTGCAATTTCAGCTGAAACACTAAGCAGGTGACTCGCTTTAGACTTGTTAACATACTGTATATACAGTATATAGGGGAAGCTAGGAAGTACTTTTTGGGGGATATGGACCAAGGAAAACCGGTTTGTGGAGGGAGAAGTGAAGCAGGGAGGGTGTGGTTGCTTGGAGGAAGACCTAGAAGACCAAGAGCTGTAATGTCTGATGAAATACATTAAGGACTACACTGATAGACCCTGTTGTGAATCATGGTCTCTCATTGAAAGAGGCAGGGTGCAATCCAATCTGCCATGATCTACTGTTGCATCTTTTATGCTTATTTTTCACCAAACAAACAAGTGAGAATTGTATTTACTGTAAAAGATAGCATTACAGGAATTGATTTCTGTATTACAATTATAGAATATTTGCACAGATAAATACTAACAGTTTTTACTGTTAATTATACTGTATATTTACAATAGAAACCAAAGGCTTCCCCCAACAGGAGGAAGAGGAAGGATATTTTCAGATGTGCAAGAAAATGCTATTGATGACAATAATAATGGATAGGATTTTGATTGATTGATTGATTGATTTTATTCGACCATTTCATATATAAAAACAAGAACAGCACTATGCTACATTAAAATACTAGTGCTGTCAGTTTAACACGTTATTAACGGCGTTAACGCAAACCCATTTTAACGGCGTCAATTTTACGGCCTAGGAAATGTTGTGGTTTTTTCACATGCTGTTGTATCAACTAGTAATGTTAGAACAACTGAAACACCACAAACTATACATATGGCTCGCATTTAAGTTACTGTCAATTCAAACGGAACATGTCCTACAGCGTAAAACATTTAACTGACAAAACGTCAAGTCAATTCTGACTTTTATTTTGAAGCAGAAACCGGAACCTAGCACTTCCTAGCTCAGCTGCGCGACCTTCACTAATCTTCCGTGTGTGACTGGGACTTTGTGGAAAAGAACAGAAAAGAAAGCTTGTCATTTGCAAAAGTCCTACTCATAACCCTGCGCGCACACCAAAACCCCCATGAATGTTAGTGGCAGCCGCCAGTCATTAATTTTCACTTTAATTTTCGCTACGAAGGGCGACTGAAGCCTCGGCTGCAGCAGCGCCATGGCAACCACCTGTGTCCACTCCACACACAGTCTGAAATAAGCCGTGAATGAAAGACTCCCAAAACATTTAGGCCTACAACAACCAGTTTAATGTAGCCTAAATACTAATTTGTTTTATATACCCTATGTTGTTTTATGGTTTGGTTTTTAAATAAAAAAAATAAGTTCCAATTATGTTTGTGAACGCTGTTCTATGGGGTGGGGTACATTGTTATTTGCACTGAATTGCAAATTATGATATTTTAGAAGAAATACACTGAATTACAATGGTGTAGACTCTACTTGTAATTCAGTGTATTTCTTCTAAATATCATAATTAGAATAGGTGTGATAAGAGCATTTAAATGAGAAAAAATAATGGGACAAAAAGAAATCAAGGGACATTTAGGCTAGAATAGATAAAAATGCGAATAAGACACAGCCACACATTTCTGGCATTTGAGATAATTCGCTAAACTTCAATATAATTAAGGTAGTGCTGTCAAACAATTAAAATATTTAATCGCGATTAATCGCATTAATGTCATAGTTAACTCGCGATTAATCGCATTTTTATCTATTCTAGCCTAAATGTCCCTTGATTTATTTTTGTCCCATTATTTTTTCTAATTTTAATGCTCTTATCACACCCATGTAATTCAGTGTATTTCTTAAAATATCATAATTTGCAATTCAGTGCAAATAGCCCACAATGTAGATCTCCCCCCCCCCCCTCCCTCCACCCCTAACAGCATACACAAACATAATTGGAACTTATTTTTTTATTTAAAAACCAAACCATAAAACAACATAGGCTATATAAAACAAATTAGTATTTAGGCTAAATTAAACTGGTTGTTGTAGGCCTAAATGTTTAGGGAGTTCTTCATCCACGGCTTATTTCAGACTGTGTGGAGTGGACATAGTAGTTTGTGTATGTGGGGTGGTTGCTATGGCGCTGCTGCAGCCTTCAGTCGCCCTTCGTAGCGAAAATTATAGTGAAAATGAATGACTGGCGGCTGCCACTAACATTCATGGAGGTTTTGGTGTGACTTCTGCAAATGACAGGCTTTCTTTTCTGTTCTTTTTCTGCGAAGTCCCAGACTCACACACGGAAGAAGCTACTAGTGAAGGTCACGCAGCTGAGCTAGGAAGTGCATTTATATTGGATCAGGTCGATCTCACAAAAGACAAATGTGTCTGCGTGTACTTACACAGATTTACACACCATACAGTTTCCTGCATACACTCTGCCACTTGCCCCTCACACTCTGCAGGCACTGAACAACATGCTCACTATGTGTTGGTGGGCGGGCCCTCGGGGCTGGCGGTTTGTCTTGGCAGGTTGAGGTTGATTTGTTGCACCTTAGATGTGTCTTAAGGCAGCAGGTGCTCCGGGCTAACTCTCTATTATGTCCAGAGACGAGGAGGAGGACAAATGCCAAGCACACTCTGAAGCGCCCGAGTCTAAAGCGTGTTGCTATATGCATACAGATTGACCAGGCCACTGGGATCACCCATCATATGTCTCTCCCTCCCTCTGGCCATGCATTAATGGGCTCCTGCCACCGATGCACATGAACAATTAACATCTCATATCGTTGGAACATGTCAGTGGTTGTTAACAGGGAAGGGAGCTGGGAATAACCCTGTGAAGAGGAGCGAGGACCGTATAGTCAAAGCCCACAAGTTCATATTAGAACGTGCGGAGGCTGGTGTTGGCTCAGCCTCAGGTCAACTACAGTAAGGACCGGTTGTCCCTCCAGGATCTGGCTGTTATGCAAGGGAGCGATGTTGTCAGGCCCTGCATCTGCCTTGATTCTTAACAGGCAAGTATGGTTGTTTCTCTTCCTCCTCCTCCTCCAATTGCATTACTCAGCCTTCAGAGGTCTTTGCATGTTCGCCCTGGGGCGGTGTAGTCAAATTTATACCTGCTGGATTCCTCCTTGTTAAGACAACTGTGGAAGTAAAAGTAAAAAAAAATGTTTACCTCCAGCTTGATAGCTTGATTTAGCCTGGTCCAACCAGACCATCGTACTTCATTTCATTTGTACAGAAGGTCTGGAACTGCTCTATTGGCAAATCTTCACTCACTTGGAGGCGGGTTTCTGTTGAAGTTTAAAACTATTGGATCTGCCCAGTGCCACTCTGGATCAGCCAACCAATCGCATAACGTTTGGTCGTGACGTATGTCATGAGCCGGCTTCTGACGGTGCGTTCCAGTTGTACTGGGAACTCGGAAATTTCCGACTTCACTACATATTGTAGTCTATGGATCTACCGGTACCTGGCAATGGTAACTCGCTAGAGCCTAACGTTTAGTTATTTGGATGAGAAAGGTTGTAGGCGTACATACTTTCCCGAGCAGATGCACTGGAACACAGACAGGTCGGAACTACCAAGTCAGAAATCTCAGAGTTCCGAGTATAAAGGAACGCAGCATTCAACTGAAACTGGCGCGCGACTTCGACGTCATCGTTCTCAGCCGCTCCCTCTGTTCGCTGATTGGACATCCAAAAATCTGGACGAGCAGGAACAAATGAATGCACCCAGCCCCAGACTGACTAATGAAGTGAAATTAAAATTGAGCGGTGCCAGGCTAAGCTTGATTAGGTGTAGAGGCTAACATGCATAGGCCTCACTGTTGCTTTCTGTACCTTTTTTCTGACTCCATTCAGAGTTACTGCATTCTATCCCATGGGGGCTGGATTACAACCATTCTGTAAAAGCCACTCCGTCTCAACTCCTTCTAATTATATCTTACCTAGGACCCAACAATCCAATCTATTCACTCTGCATCTCAAACACGTCTACTGGCAACCTGTTTTATTACAGGGTAGACTTGATGATAACGCCAGTGTTCCTTGGTATAATGATTGAAAAAAAAAGAATGGAGTACACCGGCCTTATGATTTTAGAATCTACTATTGCTCTGTAAAGCTTTTACTGTGCTGTGTGACAGCCCTCTGGTACTTCCTGAATGCCAGGCTTCGCAGGATGTGATCAGTGGAATGTCCCAACATCTGTGTTTGCTGAGCTCCTCGGCTATATACAAGTCAAGAGTCAGCTACTTTCTCTTTCTCCTTTGATGTTTGGTTTCTTAAAATCTTGGATTAGCTTTCTGTTGCACACACACACACACACACACACACACACACACACACACACACACACACACACACACACACACACACACACACACACACACACACACACACGTCATGTGTGAGCTTTTCTTTGTTATTCCCTTGAGCCGGGCATTGACACATTAGGGGCTCGTCCGGGAAGTTCATTAATATCATACTGTATATATAACATATAACAAACTATATTATTTGAGAAAATGGTTATTCCCTGTTACTGCTTTGTTTCAACCTTTTCTCTCTGTAAAAGACTTTGAATCGCTTTTTTATCATATAGAGACTCCAAATAAACATGATATTAGGAAATAAATGATTACATATTAAAGAAAAAAGTAGTAACAAGATATGAGACTGCCTGCACACAAACATTTCAGGTGAAGATAAGGTGCAACCCTCTCCTGAAAAAGTAATTTAGCTCAGTAACATGAGACGAGATGATATTCTATTACACAAAGTGATTGGGTTAGAAATTAATAGACATCTCGTTCTCTTAAAGGGGGTGTAGTGTGTTTGGCAGAGGGCCGGTATACAGGAGAACCTTATGATATTATCAACACCACAGTGTAATGAAATCAATGAAAGTGTCATCTTCTCCAGTGGGGCCGTGATTTGTGTCAACCACCGATGTACCTTCGGAAAGGCAATACGGGGAGCTTGTTTGCACAATGGCTGAAGATTTGTGGGCGTATTGAAATCACATTTCTCTGTAGTATTAGGCGAACACAGAGGGGGCGATAGTTCATGAATGACACATTGTTACTCTATTCCCTGGCATGGATTACATGCCGCCTCTGCATTGATGGTTATTACTGCTATTTTCTCTGACTTATGGCTTCACCCTCTCCGCCCTCCCTCATTCTCCTCCACCTTCTCCCACTCCTTCCCTCCATACCTCCACTGTATATCTCCTCCTCTGCAGGCCCCAAGCAGGAGATGATCTATGACTTCTGGCGGATGGTCTGGCAGGAGAACTGCTTCAGTATTGTCATGATCACCAAGCTGGTGGAAGTGGGCAGGGTAGGTTTCCCTTTTCCCTTTTGTCCTGTGACCCCTCCAAGCCGCCCGGGAAAGATGGATGGAGAGAAAGTATTTCTGGGGCTCCCCCCTTTATCATTAACCATATATCAGAAGGGGCTGTGTTGTGGGAGGAAATGGCTGTCGCTGTCTGATCATGAGCGATCACCTTTTTGCTTTGGTGGCTCTGCTCCAAGGTCAAGGCTTTGATATATATGAAGGCCCACGGAGGAAAACAAGAGCTTCTGTTTTACTAAATCCTCCTGTCTGGTTTGATGCAGTAGGCCACCATTATAGTATTAGAAATATATATGACAAAGTATTAGGATTTAGCTGGCATCATTTTATTAAATGCGATCAATGAAGGTAACACAGTCAGCCACAAAATGGTTGCAACCCCAATTCTGAAAAAGTTGGGATGTTGTGTAAAACGTATATGAAACAGAATGTGATCATTTCTAAATCCTTTTTCACATCCAATCAAGTTTTTTTTTAAATACAAAGGCTATATATTTTATGTTTTACCCTATCTATTTCATTGTTTTTTTCATAAATATATGCTTATTCTGAATTTGATGCCAGCAACACATTTAACAAAAGTTGGGACAGGCGCACTAAAAGATTGAAAAATGGCACTGCATTAAAAAATTAAATGATTTTATAAAGGATATTAGCTACTACTTGGGCCATGAACACTTCAGAAAACCATTGCCAGGAGACTTCTGGGTTACAGAGCATGGGGTAGGTACGATCGCTCTATAGCTCCCACAAAATATTTCAGACCTAACTGTTTTTGTCGATTTTTTTTGTGCTTGTGTTGCCGGTAACACTGATACTGTTTTGGAGAAATGCCTAGAAGCAAGAAAAACGCAAAAAGAGATTTGGCAGAGTCAGATATGTCCTCGGACAGCGTGATTAGCATGGACGTTGGTGCTAGCTCAGTGGCTTCCATTTCGGATCTGCTTGAACAGCATAGAGCAGCCATAGCCGCTGAGTTTAAATCATCTTTCGCCAGCATGAACACTAAGCTGGACTACATCCAGGCCGTGGTCTCAGGCCAGGGGAAACGTATAACCGATCTCGAGGAGAATGCAGAAACTGTTTGCGGACGCCTGGAGCAACTTGAGGCTACGTGCTCCTCACTGCAGGAAGATAACAAGCTGTTGAAAGCTAAACTATCGGATTTGGAAGGGAGAAGCAGGAGACAGAACGTTCGTATTGTGGGCTTACCAGAGTCACTTGAGGGTGCGCGCCCCGCCGCCTTTTTCTCCGAGCTCCTCGTCGAGGTGTTTGGTGGTCGAGTTCTCCCTTCTCCCCCGTAGCTGGAGAGGGCTCACCGCACTCTGGCACCCAAACCAGGCCCGCATGAGAGGCCGCGATCCGTCGTTATCCGCTTTCACCGATACCAGACTAAAGACCTGATCATGAAAGAGGCACGTAAACAGGGCGAGCTGGAGTACCACGGCCACAAGTTCCGGTTCTACGAGGACTACAGCGTGGAGGTCGTGAAGCAGCGGGCTGAATACAAGCGGGTCATGGCTGAGCTTTATCAGCGCGGTCTCCGTCCTTCTCTTCTTCATCCTGCGAGGCTTCGTATTACTCTCCAGAGCGGCGAGAGGAAGTGGCTGCGGTCTGTCTCTGAAGCATCTAACTACATATCTACACTGGGTGTGAGTCCGTAGTAAATATGATTGCCTGCTGTGAGTATACAATGTGGACAAATGCTCTTTTCATATCCTCAGTCAAACTCTCAGACTGATGGTACTATACGCATTTTTTCTCCCTTTTTTTTAAAATGAGTAAATTAGCTGGGTGAACGTGACATTTTTGTTGCTTGTCATTTTGACGTATTGTCTAGCTCACTCGCTTTTTTAAATTTGTATCTCTATTTTAAAATGGCTAGATAAGCGTGTCTGTTCTTTATTTTTTATTTTTTTTGCCATTTGGACAGATTGTGTAACTCACGCCTTGTTCTTTTTTTTTGTATTTCGAATTTGTTGGTTGAGCTCGGTATGTTTGTTTAATGTGTTGTCATTTTGACAGTTTGCTGGATTGTTCATAGTAGGGGTGGGAATCTCTTGGCACCTCACGATTCGATTCGATTCCGATTCAGCAAGATGTGTCCAATGCAACAATTTGGGAAGCCCTGAAAGCCTATTTAAGAGGTGAAATTATATCATTTGCAGCATACAAAAATAAGTGTACAAAACAGAAACAAACTGAAATAGCTGATCAGATTCTGAACATAGACAGACAATATGCTAATTCACCTTCATCTGAACTTTACAAAGAACGTTTAAAACTTCAGACAGAATTCAACCTTCTTTCCTCTCGTCAGGTTGCTGACCAGTTGCTTAGGAGCAGAAGTACTTTTTACGAGCATGGTGACAAGATTGGCAAACTCCTGGCCAATCAACTGCGCGGATTTAGAGCGAAGCAACTCATCCCTGGAATACGGACAGACAGTGGGTGTACAACATCAGATCAGAAATTGATAAACGAAAAGTTCAAAACATTCTATTCAAATTTGTATAGTTCTGATTTTACAGTAGACGCAGCGGTGATGGAAACCTTTTTCAGTAACCTAAACATGCCTTCCCTTTCTCAAGACCTGAGACATAGCCTTGAGGCACCTATTACTCAGAGGGAAATTATTGCAGCAATAACATCTATGCAATCAGGCAAATCTCCTGGTCCAGACGGACTTCCATCTGACTTTTTAAAGAAATTTTCAGCCGAATTATCGCCTTTTTTATGTTCAGTATTCTCAGACTCATTTGACTCAGGTAAACTCCCGCCTTCGTTCTACCAGGCCTGTATTTCCCTGTTGTTAAAAAAGGATAAAGATCCTCTAGATTGTGCATCATACCGACCAATTTCACTATTAAATACGGATGTGAAGATACTTGCTAAAATTCTCGCCCACAGATTGGAGGATTTTCTCCCCTCTATATAACCTTTATTTATACGGGTATATCCCATTGAGACCGAAGACTCTTTTGCAAGGGAGACCTGTTTTCCTTTCCCACGTTACCATTCACAAACACATTCATATACCGATAGCAGGCTAACTATCGATCTATCATATCCCCCGACCAAACTGGGTTTATAAAGGGACGCCAATCATTTTATAATATCCGCCGGCTGATGAACATTTTATATTCCCCCAGAAATATTGAATCAGAATGCCTCGCTTCTATGGATGCTGAAAAAGCATTTGATAGAGTAGAATGGAATTATTTGTTTTTCAACCTTGAGAAATTCGGTTTGGGTCCTGTTTTCACTTCTTGGGTTAAATTATTATATGCATGCCCTTCTGCCTCAGTATTAACAAACAGCCGTTACTCAAGTAGTTTTGATCTGCACCGTGGGACCCGGCAGGGTTGTCCTTTGAGCCCGCTCCTTTTTGCTATTGCAATCGAACCACTTGCGATTGCCATCAGAGGTAACAAACAGATTCAGGGGATATGGAGAGGAGGAATTGAACATAAGGTATCATTATACGCCGATGACTTACTTTTGTTTGTCGCCAAGCCAGCCACCTCTTTACCTGAGGCACTTTCTGTGTTGGAGGTCTTTAGTCAGTTTTCTGGCTATAAACTTAACTTGAGCAAGAGCGAACTCTTTCCGATTAATAAAGAAGCTCTTAAACTTGATTATACAGCTCTCCCACTCAAAGTGGTGACAGACCATCTGAGTTACCTTGGGGTATGTTTTACCAGAAATTTTAAAAACCTATTTAAATATAACTTCCTCAAATTATTGGATCAGGCGAAGCAAATATTATCGAAGTGGTCTCCTCTGGCTTTCTCTCTCATAGGTAGAATACATTCAATTAAAATGACATTACTCCCAAAGTTCCTATATCTATTCCAATGTCTCCCCATCTTTCTCCCCAAATCCTTTTTTCAGGCCCTTGACTCTTTAATGATAAATTATATTTGGAATGGTAAACACCCTCGGTTAAGGAAAGCATTTCTTCAAAGACCAAAAAAAACAGGCGGAATGGCCCACCCTAATTTCCAATAGTATTACTGGGCTGCTAATATCCGTTCTTTAGTGTATTGGGTGCATTTTCACCTTGACGACTCAGCCCCAGTCTGGGTAACAATGGAGTCCAGCGCTGTTAGCCCATTGTCTCTATCTGCCCTCTTAAGCGCCGCACTTCCACTCTCTTCGGCTATTCCCAACAGTAATCCTGTGATTAAGCACTCCCTTCGATTTTGGACCCAATTTAGGAAGAATTTTGGAATGCAGAATTTTTCACTTTTCAGCCCAATTGCAGCTAATCATTTATTTGTTCCCTCGACGGTGGATGGTGCATTCAAGATCTGGCATAAAAAACGCTTAAAATGCATCGGTGATTTATTTATTAATGATCTATTTGCTAGTTTTTCCCAATTGACAAAACATTTTGGCATAGAAAAGACAAATTTTTTCTGATTTCTGCAAATCAGGCATTTTACGCAGAAGTTAATTCCCCAATTCCCTTATAAACCGCCAGCCAATCATGTCGATTTGTTTCTTTCTGTAAACCCCACATTAAAAGGCTCAATTTCTGTGTTTTTCAACCTTATTTCAAAGTTGCATAGCCCCTCTTTAGCAGCTATAAGAACCCTGTGGGAGCAGGACCTAGGTTCTGCCTTCACAGATCACATGTGGGATTCAGTCCTGGATCGGATACACTCTACCTCCATGTGCGCCCGACATGCTCTTGTGCAATTTAAAGTAGTACATCGTATCCACATATCTAAAACTAAATTAGCTCGTATGTTCCCCGATGTAGACCCGACCTGTGATAGCTGTAAGAGCGCACCGGCATCACTCTTTCACATGTACTGGTTGTGTCCCACCTTGACTGAGTTCTGGACATCAGTTTTTCAAACAATTTCTGAAGTAATTCAGCATCAAATTGAGCCGAACCCTTTCACTGCAATTTTTGGCATTGCTCCAAATCCGGGCTTGCCTAAAGTGAAGCTGAAGGTACTGGCCTTTACTTCATTACTTGCTCGTAGGGTTATCTTACTCAAGTGGAAAGATCCTGCTCCTCCTTCCCACTCACATTGGATTAGAGACATTATGGCATGTTTGAATTTAGAGAAAATACGTTATACTACCCAGGGATCCGAGAATAAATTTGACAGAATTTGGCACCCCTTCCTAAATTATTTTAAAAAACCAACAATAATTATAGAAGAGTAGCTACTCCCTCCCCTCTTTTATTTGATTTAATTTTCTTTCTTCTTTCTTCTTTCTTATGTGTTTTTTTTTTGTTTTTTTTCATATTGATTGTTTGTTTTTGTTTCTTGTGGTGTGTGTTTTGTGTTGTTGGGTGTGAGGGTGGGATGTGGGTGGGGTATGTTCGGGAGAAAAAGGGGAAAAAATTTGTACTCGCTGTGCTACAATTCCGTTGTTACTAACATTTAATAAAAAAACCTTTGAAAGAAAGAGAAAACCATTGCCAGTAAATACAGTTCTTCGCTACATCCACAAATGCAAGTTAAGACTCTACCATGCAAAGTGAAAGCCATATATCAACAACATCCACACATGCTGCATACTTCTCTGGGCCTGGGCTCATCTGAGATGGACTGACACACAGTGAGGTGTGGTCTGACGAGTCTACATTTCAAATAGTTTTTGTAAATCATGGCCGTTGTGTCCTCCGGGCTCCAGAGGAAAAGGAGTACCATCCAGATTGTTACCAATACAAAGTTGAAATGATTAAGTATTTTTATTAATATCTCCCTGAAGATTTGGCTGAAAAATAAAATTAAAACATCATCTCAAACTACAGGTTCTCCTGTTTCCAGGGTATGTTCTTGCGATACTGTCCGTCCCTTACAGGCTTAGCAATCACTGCGAGAAGCAAGACCCAGAAGCTCACAAGCATAGAGTATATACATAGTGTGAAAGTAGTTTGTTATTATTGTTTTTATATTTACCTAATAGTTTGTTTGAAAAATGTTTTATGATGCTTCCTCTTTTATTAGTATACATCCCATGAATCATCATATGTGGTTCAAAGTCTTCATTCAGTCTAATTCCCTAATGTTTTTTGAAAGTAGAGACAACATTTCTACCAAAAAGCGTCTGGACCAAATTTCATATTAGTCATGTTTTGTGCACTTCCCTACTGTGTTTTGGAAATTTTACACTGCATTTTTTAAGCTAAGGCTTAGGAGAAGCAATTTCAAGAGCCAAAACAATTCAACAGGATGACTAAAGGTTCTTCTTTCACACAAATTTCCAGGTTTTTCAAAAATCACAATTTTAGCCAATTATTTATATACACAATGGTCTAGGACATAAGCAGACCTCAGAAAACAAAGGCCTAATGTGTTCTGAACATATAAAACACTTTGGTATAATATATCTTCTTGTACATTTAAAATAGGTATTTATAGAAGTACTGTATGTAAAATCGGAGAAAATACCCTTAGACCTCAGAGGGTTAAGCAAGACAATACCGAGCCACATTCTGCCCAATTTATCCCAATAAAACAAATGCAGAAAAAAAGACTCAAAAGATGGAAAATGACAGCTGGGTCTAGTCCTTTGTTCTGGGTCCCAGATTGTCCTTTGCTCTGACCCCCAGACACTAGCTGGCTCTAAGGGTCCTGTGTTCTGACCCCCAGACTGTATTTTAATCTGACTGGTTCTATCTGTCATTTGAATGTAAATTATTGAATATGAATTATATGGTGTATTTAATCAGAGTTACTTTCAAGTGTTTAGAACATGTTTTGCTTAATTGACCAAAACCTATGCTTCTGTTACTAGTCCGACATCAGTTTTGTTATTTGGTTTTCAAGCTAGCTGTCAGGATTCTAACTGTTACAATTTGTGTTGTTATGGTAGTTTCAGAGTGGAAAAATTAAGTGGTTCGGTTTACCCCCTTGCTTTTTCTGGTCCGTCTCAGTTTACCCACAGCTGGGGTAAAGTGAGACACAAGTGACAACTTTTTTTAAAACAATCATATTTTCACTGCCCTTTGTCTTGAATAAATTCTGCTAATGCCCATTTTTAGGAAACATCCTGAATTAATGGGAAATTTGAGTGATAAATCATTTTAGCTCGCTTAGAAGGGAGCAAATGTAGAAAGTGTCTCAGATTACCCCGTTCTCCCCTAAGTCTTTGTAGGTGAGAAAAATTATACATTTGTGGATCAGTCCAAAAAAATCCTCCACAGCCTTGAGCGTGTAGAAAATGTTAACACCAGGAGAAAATGTCAAAGGCACAGAAAACACTGCACCAATGGCAGAATAAAATAAACATTCACTTCATAAATCAACAGCGGGAGTTATGGTTGGGGACATAGCGAGGAAAATAACACCATCACTGACATTAAATCACAAGTTTTATCACAAAGCATATCAACAATAGTCTTATTTTCTAACCTTCAACACTTTTATGATGGCTGAGATGATTGGAACAACTGGAGTAATCCACAACAGGATTAGTGCATTGCAATCTATCTGCTTGTTTGGGATCTCAGTTGTCGTCTAGTTTGTGTGTGTGTGTGTGTGTGTGTGTGTGTGTGTGTGTGTGTGTGTGTGCGTGCGTGCGTGTGTGTTTAAATTTCTGAACCGTGGCTGTTTGTGGTTTTCTCCAGATGAAGTGCTGTAAGTATTGGCCCGATGACACCGAGCTCTACGGTGACATTAAGATAACGCTCCTGAAGACAGAGACACTGGCAGAGTACACTGTGCGCACCTTTGCCATGGAGAGGGTGAGTCATACTCTCACATTCTATTTGTATCTCAAGTCTCTCACCATAGCCTCTATGTAATGTACCCACTAATGCATTACCTTTTTTAGCTTCAGGTTTGTTTCATTGGTTTTTATTCATGTACTCTAAAAACCTTTACGCTCTCATATTTATGACAGCATCTCATTTAACCCTTTCATGTACAAATCACAACAAACAGTCCTCTATATGCATGGAAATAAATGAACATCATTGTTTCATCAAGTTATTCATGTATTCGTCCTTCGGAGGGAACATGTACATTTGTTACAGCTGCAAAAGGGACAGTGCAGCAAAGTAAGAGGCACAATAAAATAAGTAAGCAAATTCAAAGTGAAATGATTTACAAAGTGAGTAACAATGAAAAGAAAACAGATAACAGTCAGTTAAATGATTAAACAGGTGTACAAAGTAAGTGAACCAATAATGAATAAGTATAGAGGTATTGAAATTGGTGAACATTGAACAGTGATATTGTACTAGCGATGTAGACTAGTAGTGGTAGAAGCGACAGATGTCGTGTGTTCTTTTGCGTCTTTTAAATAGCTATGGACAACTTGCTGACCATAATGAATGAAAGGCTTAAAACCTGCCTGATTGTTTTTTCTCTTAGAGAGGCTACCCTGCCAAACATGAGGTGTGTCAGTTCCACTTCACGTCCTGGCCGGAGCATGGGGTGCCCTACCACGCTACAGGCCTGCTGGCCTTCCTACGGCGGGTCAAGGCCTCCACACCTCCTGATGCCGGGCCTGTGGTGGTCCACTGCAGGTAACACCTCACTCTCCAGCCCAGAATATTGACCTAAACACCTGACAGATGGAAGGGCTTTGAAAAGGTTCCAGCCACTGCTCATTGATGCCATGTTTCCTTTGATGTTCGGATATATTTAAACACATTTGATTTACGCTTTTTTTTCTAAAACAGAATAAGAAACGTACGAACATACATACATACATACATACATACTTACTGTACATACATACATACATACATACATACATACATACATACATACATACATACATACATACATACATACATACATACATACATACATACATACATACATACATACATACATACATACTTACTGTACATACATACATACATACATACATACATACATACATACATACATACATACATACATACATACATACATACATACATACATACATACATACATACATAACAACTTGAAAAAAGTTTGTTTGAGATTTTTGCAAATGGATTACAAATAAAAAAACAAAGAAATCACTTATACATAAGTATTCACAGCCTTTGTGATCAAGCTCAAAATTGAGCTCAGGTCCATTCGGTTTCCACTGATCATCCTTGAGATGTTTCTACAGCTGCATTGGAGTCCACCTGTGGTAAATTGAGTTTTTTGGACATGATTTGGAAAGGCACACACCTGTCTATATAACATTTACCCTGTTTATTTCCACTGTAGTTTGTGTATTCCTGCGTCTCCCATAATACCTTTCAGCGTCTTGGTTCTGTATATGCGTGGGAGGAGAGCACAATTGTGACAGGCTGGTGTATTTCACACATAACCAGCAAGAAATAAATTTAACTTTAGACACAGAGTGCATTCTGAGTTCTCAATGTTCAAGGTTAGCATGTAGCCTACCTTTTCAGTAAAGGACTTTTATTTGCTGTATGGCTGTTAGATAGTGGTGTGGAACTCTGTTTAAATTTGCTAGTTGAAAGTAGCAGTGTAGGCACTCACAAACACCCACGCATGCCTTTGTCCCAATGTTAGACCCAGAGATAGAAGGCAAAGGCCAGTACGTAGTGCGTTTTTAAAACATCTTAGCACTCAATAACTGAAAGGTTCATTTCAAACTTCAACTTTTATGAAGGCAGAAAATAATGGTCCCTGTCTGTGCTGCCTTTTTCCCAGAACAAATCTCCTAATTATACTTGACTTTGGGCAGAGGATCTCGATCATAGCTAAAAGCTCCCCTCTGAGATTTTTCTCGTTTCAGTGGTGTTCTCATGCTTGTGGGACTTTTGCTCCTCCTCTCTCCTCTGCACCAGTATGGGGGCAGGCAGGACCGGCTGCTACATTGTGCTGGATGTCATGCTGGATATGGCCGAGTGTGAAGGAGTGGTGGACATCTACAACTGTGTCAAGACCCTGTGCTCCCGACGCATCAACATGATCCAGACAGAAGTGAGTGGGTGGACAGCGGTGTGCTTAGAGAGACTCGCATGTGAAGTTACTGGAAAACCTTATGTTCTTTAAAAAATGTGTCCATCGGCATGCTCTAGAATTGTATTTTGTCTGTGTTAAATACGTTTTTGATATAGCATTAATACAACCATGAGCAGTGGTGGAGGAAGTGTTCAGAAAAGTACCAATAACTCAATGCTAAACTCCATTCCAAATTAAACTTCTGCATTCACAATTAGAAAAGTAAAAATACAATGAATTATGTGATTTTCTACACCTGGATGCATGGCCTGAAGTGTTAAAAATGTGTTATGGCTAATGTGTTCACAAACATTTTGCTATATTTACATCCAGTAGACAAAGAGCAGCATTAATAATAATAAATTTTATTTATATAGCGCTCTTCTCTCACTCAGAGCGCTTTTCAAAACAACAATAAACAAACAAAAAGCACATGTAGAGTTGGGTTGGTGGGTGAACTAGGGGTAGGCGGGGGAGAAGAGATGGGTCTTGAGGTGGGACTGGAAGATGGTGAGGGACTCAGAGTCACGGATATGCTGGGGGAGGCTGTTCCAGAGCCTGGGAGCTGCCCTGGAGAAAGCTCTGTCGCCAAAGCTGCGGAGTTTTGATGTGTGGGTGGAGAGGAGACTGGCTGAGGAGGATCTGAGGGCCCGGGGGGGTTGATAGGGGGAGAGGAGGTCAGTGAGATATGGGGGGGCCAGGGCTTTGTAGGAGAGGACGAGGAGTTTGTAATCGATCCGGTATGAAATGGGGAGCCAGTGGAGCTTTTTGAGGACTGGGGTGATGTGGTTCCACGAGTTGGTGTGAGTGAGGAGACGGGCAGCAGCATTCTGGACCAGTTGGAGTCTGTTGATGGAGGTGGTGCTGATGCCGGCGAGGAGTGAATTACAATAGTCAAGGCGGGAGGAGATGAAGGCATGGATGAGTCTTTCAGCAGTATGGGGTGTGAGGGAGGATCTAATCTTTGCAATATTACGGAGGTGATAGAAGGAGGTTTTGACAGTGTGACAAATGTGGGGTTCAAGGGAGAGAGGTACATTTGGGTGTCATCAGCACTTGGAAGTCCATTGAGAAATGCCAAAGTAACTGACCAAGGGGGAGGAGGTAAATGATGAAGAGGAGGGCGCCGAGTACAGAACCTTGGGGAACACCTTGTGTGACGGTGACTGTGGCAGATGTGTGGTTGTGGAGGGAGATGAAGTTAGATCTGTCGGAGAGGTATGAGTGAAGCCAGCTGAGTGCAGTACCTTCAATACCGAGGTTGCTGAGTCTGGTGAGCAGGATGGTGTGGTTTACAGTATCGAAGGCTGCACTCAGGTCAAGGAGGATGAGGAAGTTGAAGGAACCAGCGTCGGCAGAGGTGAGGAGGTCATTGAAGACTTTGAGGAGAGCGGTTTCTGTGCTGTGGAGGGGGCGGAGGAGCTTATAAGTTTGGAGAGTGCAAGAGGGGTAACCAGGTCGAAGTGGGAGAGACGGCAATGGGGAGGAGGGGTTGGGAGGTCCAGCGAGATGGGTAGGGGAGGGGCCATTGAGTCTGCAGGGGCTTCATGTACAGGGAAAAGTGAATGGTTAATGGTGGTGATTTTGTCAGCAAAAAACTGGAGGAATGAGTTGCAGAGATCTGGGGTGGAGGTGGTGAGGGTGCTGGTCTGGGGTTTGAGGAGGCTGCTCACTGTGGAGAAGAGGGTTCTGGGGTTTTGGCAGGGGTCAGAGAAGATGGCGGAGAGGAAGGCAGACTTGGCAGCAGTGAGGGCGTCTTTGTAGGCAGTGAGGTGGAGTTCGAGTTGGCGGCCAGTCTGTTTCAGTTTGCGGAGTGCAGGTGTGAACCAGGGCGAGGAGGTATTAAAGGAGACAGTTTTGGTTTTGAGGGGGGCCAGGGTGTTGAGGGAGGAAGACAGGGTAGAATTAAGGTGGTTTGTAAGCTCATCAGGTGAGCTGAGGGTTGAGTCCAGAGGGAGAGTGGAGGAGAGCAGGTCAGAGAGATGGTGGGGATCAATGGATTTGAGGTTACGGAAGGTGATTTCTCTGAGGGGGCGGGGGGTGGGGGAGAGGATGGTGAACAGTTTAAGTTTTTGATCAGAGAGGGGAAAGGGGCATGGGTGGAGGTCGAGTACAGGGAGATTGATGGAGCAGACAAGGTCGAGGATGTGTCCTTTGTCATGGGTGGAGAAGTTGACAAGGAGGGATTAGGTTTGGGTGGCCGATAGATGAGAATAACTGTCGTGGAGGAGGGGGCTTTAAAAGCGATGAATTCAAAGGATGATACTGAGGGGAGGGTAAATTCTCTGATCAGATCATTTTGTTTGTGGATGACGGCGAGGCCACCTCCACGGCGGGAGGGGCGGGGTTTGGCGATGTAGCTGAAACCAGGGGGAGATGCTTGGTTGAGGGAGAAAAAGTCATTGGGTTGTTGCCCGGTTTCGGTAAGTAGAAGGAGGTCCAGATTATTGTCGAGGATGAGTTCATGTATGACGGGGGATTTATTGTTGAGTGAGCGGGTGTTGAGGAGGGCAAAGTTGGCACAGCCAGAGGGTGATGGGATAGGAGCAGGCTGGAGAGGTCTGAGGTTAGGTCAGGTTAGCAATGCAGGGGGGCAGAGAGGGGGGGGGGGTGGTGGTTGAGTATATAGATGATTGGACATTGGGTGGGGCAGATGTGATGTTAGGTGAAGTGATGTGTGGGTGAGGAGAAAGGACAGCAGTGAAATCCAGTCCATGTTTTCTGTCCTGCATTCATGTTGGACCTGACATACACAGCATTCACTCTACTTTTAGCTCTGTTTTGGTCTCCACCGACTCCTGAGAAAAACTATCTTTCTCATTGTGTGTTTGTAAGAAACATACTTATTGAAGATTTTCCTCAAAAACTCCTGCCTGCTTAGGAATAAGGTTAAGAGCAGAGTTATATTAAAAGCATTAGCTGGAAGGGTAAGAAGTTGTATAGTGTCAGAAGTGTTGCCACTGTAACAGTGTAGTCATTTCATTGTTGATAGAAAAAGGCGATAAATATTGAAATCACTCTTTAACCTTTGGGCTTTTCAGGCTTTATTAATTGAATTACTGAATAATTTATGTAATTGATTGACGCTATAGCTGGTTTAGGTGTAGCCAAATTTAATTATTTTTACAACTGTTTTCATCATGCAATATTTTCATAAAAAATTCAATTATATCCGGTGGTCAGAGAGTCGCGCCCCGGCCCCGCAGCAGACCTGGGTTCAAATTCCGACCGGGCCAGTTCTCTGCATGTCTTCCCCTCTCTGCCCCACTTCAAATCTGTCTCTCCAAAATCTAATAAAAGAAAAAATGCTCCAAAAATAATCTTAGAAAAAAATAATTAAATTATACAGTCACACCAAAGTAATCCGACTCAATTATCACTTCTGCCTCACTAGATTGTGTGGTGGTGTGTCTACCTGATCATTGAGGGAGATTATTTGTGTGTGACTCTAATTTATTTTATTTTTTAATTAAAATGTTAAATGAATTAATTTGTCTGCCTTTAATAATAATTTATTATATTTAAGACTTTTATCAGTGTCACATTAAGTAAGTGCAGTAAAATAGTGCTATAAAATGCATAAATGTCACTTTGAAATGCAATGGATTGTAAACAGTTACATCATATACTAGGATGTAACTGTTTGCTTTGCAACTGGGTGCTGGACTTCCTCACCGAGAGGCCACAGACAGTACGAGTCGGCAATAACACCTCGAGCAGCATCACACTCAGCACTGGGGCCCCCCAACGCTCTTCACTCTGCTGACTCACGACTGCACACCAACCTACAGCACCAATCACATGGTGAAGTTTGCGGATGACACCACTCTGGTGGGTCTCATCACTAAGAACGATGAGACCAACTACAGGAAGGAGGTCAACCTTCTGACCACGTGGTGCAGCAACAACAACCTCCTGCTGAATGTCAGCAAAACTAAGGAGATTGTTGTTGACTTCCGGAGACGCCACACTGAGCACCCACCACTGACCATCGATGGTGCTGCGGTGGAGCGAGTGAGCGGCACCAAATTCCTGGGGGTGCACATCAGCGACGACCTCTCCTGGACCACCAACACTGCATCACTGGCGAAGAAAGCCCATCAGCGCCTCTACTTCCTCCGCAAACTGAAGCAAGCACGAGCCCCCCCATCCATCATGTGCACATTCTACCGAGGCACCATTGAGAGCACACTGTTCAGCTGCATCACCGTGTGGGGCGGGAGCTGCGCTGAATACAGCAGGAAAGCACTGCAGCGCGTAGTAAACACAGCTACAAAGATCATCGGTGCCCCACTCCCCTCCATGCAACACACATACAACACCCGCCTCACCCGAAAAGCGACCAGTATTGTGAGCGAGGCCAGCCATCCCGCTCACAGTCTGTTCACCCTCCTGCCCTCTGGAAGAAGGTATCGGACCCCTGCCCGCACCACCAGACTCAAAAACAGCTTCAGGGCTGTCAGATAGCTGAACCCCCCCCCCCCCACACCGCCTCCTTTCTGCCTGCTACACTCTGGACTAACTAGGACTCACTATCACTACACACTTACAGACTGATATTGCTGCTATTTTTATTTTTGTTTTTAATTAACGACTGTCTTTTTAAACTGAATTTGACTGCCTTTTTGCACAATTAATTATTTATTTATTTATTTATACAGAAACTCCAGTATTTTATATTTTATTTTATATGTCATTGTCTATCTTTAGTGTTGTCTCGTATGTTTGTTGTTTGTGCCTGTGCACTTTTTACTTTTTATATGTTCATGGGGGGAAACGTTTTCTCGATTCCCTTACATGTCTTGTACATGTGAATGTGTTGACAATAAAGCTGACTTTGACTTTTTACTTTGATGTACGGACACTAGCTTGGATATAAAAAATAATTGTGATTAAGTACAGTGTTGTCTCACAGTAAATATGTAAGGGTATAATCATTATTAAATCTTATTCTAATGGTAAAATATTTACTTTCAAAGAAGAATTCATGAACTCCCACCCTTTAAATAAACAGACCAGAGAGCAAGAGAAAAAAAAGAGAAAAAGTTTTAAAATACTTAAAATAAATAAAATGTTCTCTTACAAACTACAAAGTCTGGAAGTGGAGATGCAGATGCAGTCAATACCAAAACAATGCTATTTATCCCTATTTTAATTTCATCTTTTGAGCTAGAGCCGTTCTACCAGTGGAAAACATTTTTTTTTCCAATTACAGAACACATTAAAAATGATAAATAAATTGGAAGAGGGAGCGTTGAATGCCGCTTATTCTGATCGCATCCTCGTTTCTTTCATCTTTTGTTCGGTCAGATGTCAAAACAAATTTCCTGCTTTCCTGGTTAATTGCTCAGCTCATGCTGCTCATTTAAATATAGTGTGTGGGCAGTGTATTGCTCCTCTGATGTGGGATTTTGTTTTTGTTGCTCTTTTTTACCCCATTTATATGACATTTTTCTGATTGGAAACAATCCCAGAGAGTATGAATGGTAATGAGAAAAAGTTTGACAGTTATTGCTATTAGTCAACATTCAGCTACGGTAATTGAATTGTTCTTCACAAGTGGCTAAATAACGGTTGGGAGGCTCAGAAGTTCTGTGCGGTGACTCACTGGTTGTGAATGTGTCTGTGCGGCCCTGTCAGGAGCAGTATGTCTTCATCCATGACGCCATCTTGGAGGCCTGTCTGTGTGGAGAGACCGCCGTCCCTGTCAATGAGTTTGCTCTCACCTATAAGGAGATGCTGAAGACGGACTCTCAGAGCAACACCTCACCGCTGAGAGAGGAGTTCCAGGTAATGCACTACTCCCCTTACAAATAACTCCAACCTTAAAGATAACACATCTTTCTTTCTTTTGTTGCTCTCTATTGTGGGAGAAATTGTATACTTTTAAAGCTATCATTCAAAATGCACTCTTTCATGGTTTTTCAACATTAAAATGGGTCCCCGGGTTTGACTAGAGGCTCCCAAAGTATGAGAAAAAAACAGCCCTCTCTCTTTATCTCCATCTCCACCTTTCTGAAAACCTGTGTTCAAAAACATCTACATCCATCGATAGGCATGTGTATTCTTTTTGTCCATTCCTTTTATATCATACTGTCCTAAATAACAACTCCTACCTACAGAAAACCTCTCTGTGTAATGCAGTACAGTTTAGCAGAAGCAACAACTACATCTGACAAAGAGACCCCAAAGTAGAATCAACACCTCTCGCTGCAGAAATGTTTCGCCTGTTTTGCCAGCGAAAGCCGTGTCCAACAAAAAGCTGCAGCTGAGCCCAAGCTTTTTTTGTTTTCCATGCGCTTCAGAGCCAATAAATAAATATTGGTGAGAATTAGCTACTGGGCTAATTAAAGTGTGTGCAGTGTCGCTTTGCAACAACAAAACAAACAATAATTACCACTCAGCCTCATGCATTAATTAGAGTGTATTAACAAATCGTTCACAGACACCTGTGTCCGATTCCTGCTGTCTATGTCTATCACCCGTTAGAAAAAAGTTGAGAAAAAAATATATAGGGGATAACGGGGGAATGTGAGCCATCGGGTAATGTGAGACACCCCCTGTATATAGGCATTGGAACACATTTTTGGTCATGTGAGATATATGTTTTCAAGCCCCTCTCATCTCATAAAAAGTTGTGATTTCAGAACACACAATAAGACTTTAAAAACTACCTTCAGCGATTACAGTAACACTCTACTATGAAGATGGCATTTAACTTTTGATTGGTCACATTCAAATTTAGCATTCGGTATTCAGCCCAGGTCACTCCTCTTTTTCTTTTATACATTTGAATTAATGTCCGCTTCCCTCCAAACTCACTGATCACTCTGACACAACTGTGACTCGGTCCGTAGCCTCTTAATGAGAGCATTTCCATTTGCCCTTCTGAACACACTGTTTGCTACTGTAGAGTCTGTCGGGAGAAAAAGTGCTGCGCTGGTTAGAAATAAATGGGTAGTAAGCATAAGAGTGACAGCCACCAAAGGCCGAAGCTGCTTTTCTGATCGGTGCACATTAGACATTGAAAACATGTTGCTCAGCGGAAAAGTTTGAGCTTGGGACTAAGTACGAAGAATATATTTTTGATTTAACGGTAGTATTATATCGTCCAGCTAATGTTAATTACAATGTTAATGATTGGTGACCTTTGGCCAGAATGATTAGAAATTGTTCCTTTTCCACAATTACCCTCTCATGTGAGTTGTCCAATAAGACGGCCTCAATTAAAGCTGGGGTATATGATTTCTGATTGGTCAAAGTTAATATGAGCTGTACACCTTGACCAATCAGAGCGAGGCTCCGATTCTCTGTTCTTATTGGCTGTTGGGACTGTCCATTCACTTTGGCACCGACTGTTGGTGTAGAGCGTGTCAGGGAGGGACCATAGAGGAGGGACCAAAGAGAACAAGTGGAGCGGTTGAGGTATTTGGGGCCGATCCGAATAGTCCAATCTCCTAACCTATAAGCCTCCTTTCCTATAACTTAACCCCTAAACGTCATCGGGGTTAAGGAGATATGAAAGGTGCTTCCTATCGAACATAGGAAAAGACAGCACTGTTTCAAATTAATTCGACTCCACTTCTCCTAACCGACGTCATTGCACGACGGCGAGTATTGCTGACGTGAGTCACTAGCGTGAAACTACACTATTCTCCGAAAATGGACTACAACAAGCGCTCGTTTGATCCATGCGTTCTTTTCATATTGATTTTAATCAGGTTGTCGCCAACAGAGAGAATCACTTAGATCGGACTTGGCCAAGGGGAATATTTAAGGCCACTTGAATCCCAATTCACATGTGGAATAAAAAGAGGCTACACTTGAACTGCCCCCAGTAACTTCATTAAATGTGAAGTTGGTATTTTATTTTCTTATGGTGTAAATTGTGAGCTACTAAAATAACTATTATGATGTTGGTCTTTTATGAGTTCTTTATTATCTTTAGGGGGAGGGGGGGGTTTTGTTTTAGCCAAGTTAAATCTTCCTCTCTTCTCCTCTCCTCTCTTCTGTTTTACCCTATGGTTTTACCTCTCGTTCGTATTCGTGTAGAGTCGGTAAACTCCGTCGGTGGCCTGTTGCTTTAAATCTTGCGGTTCATCTCGATAGGAAAGGAAATTTCCTATGCAAAAAAGACTTGGCTCGGATTGGCCCATGGATTCGAATCTCTTTCCCAACTGCTATTTTCTCCCCAAATCATATACCCCAGCTTTAATAGCGTGACACAATGTTCCAGTTACAAGCTGTTCTATTCATTTTGTCTAAACCAATAGGGAGTCATTCACAATATGAAGCAAGTTAGATAATCAGTTCATTTGACTTCCCATTGCTTCGTAATGGGCATATTCATAATGTATGATATCGCGTGTAATGTGTTTATATCCACTAAGCCTTGCGGGGGTTTAAACTTTTAATTAATGTGTTTTAAAGTTTCCTGGAGATGATTAGAGTATATGTTCTTGACATTCAGGCTGTTTTAAGGCGACACTGCAGGGGGATAGGGTCAAACATTATAACTTATAGATATCATGGAACTTTGCTGGTTGATTTCTGACATTAAAAACAATTACTCTGTATTGTAGATGCATTTTGTGCATGTTTTTTTAAAGGAAATGTCTCATAAATCAGACAAAGAACAACTGAACAACCCTTCTGTTATAACCTTCAGAATAGTGCTAAGTATGATTATGGAAAGTTTACTTGATGTAAGTGCTTTAGAAGTTGAGATCTTTGATTCAGGCTATTAAAAAAAAACATGCGGAGATAATGTCCGTTAAAGATGGTTGTATAGGAGAAATATACAGACGCAAACAGACAAGGTTTAGTCGAATAAACATGTACATTTTGGACCATTTTATTTATACTAGTATGAAAGAAGACATGTTATATAAGCAAAACAGAAACAATATTTAAGTGCCTAAGTGGAGAATTTTTCATTGCATCTGTCCATTACTCTTTGATCTGTTCCTCTGAGTCTGTCTCCTCTTATCACAATCTCCATTTTCATTTTATCTTTGCATTTTATCTCTGCGTAAACACATCCACACACACAGACACACACACACACACACACACACACACACACACACACACACACACACATTCACGCTTGTACACACCCGGCTATACTTGTGAGGACACTCATTGTAATAATACATTCCCTAGCCCCTTCCCCCAACCCTTACTCTAACCCTAACCTAAACCCATATCTTAACCTTAAAATCTAGTGTTAAGCCTCAAACAGCCCTTTAAAGGCCTGTCCCAATTGAGAACCAGACAAAATGTCCTAACTTTCGAAAAAATACCTAATCATTAAAACTAATAAATGGTTGTTACAAAAAGTGTTGTACAAGTACACACATACGCCACACTTTTTTTTAATGATCTTTTCTGCACACTCTTTTCAGACTCTGAATTCGGTGACTCCACACCTGGACGTGGAGGAGTGCAGTGTCTCCCTGATGCCCAGGAACCGTGAGAAGAACCGCAGTATGGACGTGCTGCCTCCAGACCGCTCCCTGGCCTTCCTGCTCACCTCAGAGGGAGAGAGCAGCAACTACATCAACGCAGCGCTGGCCGACAGCTTCCTCCGGCCTGCAGCCTTTGTGGTGACGCCTCACCCACTCCCTGGGACCACCACAGACTTCTGGAGGCTGGTGTACGACTATGGCTGCACCTCCGTTGTCATGCTCAACCAGCTCAACCAGTCCAACTCTGCCTGGGTAAGAAAAGAGGTGTCTACAAGTTCTATTATTGCCACACAACCGATTTCTAAAATGTTTGCACATTTATATGACTTAGGATCTCAGACTTCCATACACCTTTATATTTCCAGCGATGAAGTAGGTCTTTAAGAAAATATGAGGATATGGGGCGTTAAGAGCGCCTGGGCCAATTTCTTACCACTTCCAAGAACTGTTTGGCAAATAGTATGTTGAAGAGAGTGTGTTGAAACACAATGCAATCTAAGTGAAAAAGCTGTCGGACTCCCTCTTAAGTCACGACTCTTCTTCAGAGAGCAAGTCATCCACCTTCAGAATGCTTTTCAAGTCTGGATACTCTCAAAGACCAGAGCCCTGTTTCAGGTAGCAGGTTTTACAAACTCTGGGTGTAATCCTGCGCTCTGAGTTGCTCAACTCTGGGTTTTGGGTTTCAGAACAGTGGATCAGCATTTGGTCAATCAACTCTGAGCATGTTCACTCTGGGTTGATCGCGTGCGTAAAAGCCATCGTCAATCGATCGCTGATAACATGATTCACCATGGAAACAGTAGAAACAAATGATTGATCCTCCCACTTCTCAAAAAAAAATAAAAACACTTCTCTGCTCCTCCCACTAGAGTAAGAAATATTAACGAATGAGTTTATGGTATGGGGAAGAATTAACGGGGATATTATCTCATAACTCTGATCTAATCACCTCGGCCATTCAGAAAAACAATGGAGGGGGGGGGGGGTTTAGAATCATTACGCTTCCGTATGAGAAGCAAGTCTATTTCAAGAATTAAGTTACGCATATCAGCAGCAGCAAAAGCTGGCGCCGCAAAGCATTGCTGACAGTGTTTTATATTCGCTGTATTATGTAGGCAAGCTATAATAAGCCTACTGTGCAGTAAACAGACTGTCGCTTCTTTTAAATGAGGAGTGAAAGACATTAACGTCAGACACATTAGATGACAGTTTCCATTGTAGAGCCTGATTGTTTTATTACCAGATTCCTTGTCCTCTAGTGATCACAGTTTAAATTATTATATTATTTCTATATTCATATGCGGCTATTTAACGAGGCTCGTCTCTGACTTTGGGATGACACAAGTGAACAGTAACGATCGCGTCCAGCCCCAGCCGCAGAATTACATTTCAACCTGACATAAATCTGTTAAGTGGCACAGACGTTAAAAAATCCCTATTAATAAAAAGAAGAATGATATAGGC
This sequence comes from Ammodytes marinus, assembly GCF_949987685.1. Lineage (NCBI taxonomy): Eukaryota > Metazoa > Chordata > Actinopteri > Uranoscopiformes > Ammodytidae > Ammodytes > Ammodytes marinus. The sequence goes on from NC_137221.1 coordinate 27,313,398, forward strand.
CTACATACAATACAAATAGGTTTATTAATCTGAATGTAGAACATGTTCACGATGTGTAAGGTGGCTGCCATGAACGAACGAGGGCTGAGAACAAGGCTACTGATCATAATATAAATGATTGATCAAACGTAAAATCATCAGTAGGCCTACATGATAAAAACATCCCGATGGAGACATCTCGATGGAGATTTCTATGGATTGATTTTGCTTTAAACTGTACAGGGACGCGTTGTAACAGTGACTCTTTCTTCAGTCGGAGCTGCAGCGTAACAAACTCAGGGTAGGTCTAACCACCTCCCGAGCAGGTTAGACCCACGGCGTATGTTGCCGCAGTAACTGGCTACCTGAAACGGAAAACCGAGAGTTTCCACTAACTCAGAGCGAACAAACTCTGGGTTGCCTCAAAACCAGCTACCTGAAACAGGCCTCTGGAGTTCTAAATGTGTAGATGGCAAACACACATTTGTATCCCAGCTCAATTTATGCTGGGCTTACACTAAAGGACTTATAAAAGACTTTGAAAAACTCACAGCTGAAGACAACTAGTCATTAGTTCTCAGTCACAGACTGAGATTTTGAAAAGACAGGGGGTCTCATATTGCAAGACTACAACTAGATTCCCTTTGAAATGAATATTATTTCCAATCCTGCTACTGGGGATTAAAAGTGATTTCAGTCAAATAAAAAGTATTTTTTTAGCAGGTAAAATGGACTGGGTGTATAAACAACTATATGCCCTTATCATGTAGGCTGTGTCATGCATGATCACGTTAAAAACTGCAAACGCGATTGTGTTGGAATGGGGTCTATGGGGTTAAATTGGAGAACAGGAGCTAATCCTCACTTTGAACTAGAGGCCGCAAACGTTTGGTTTTTTGTCACCGCCTGAACTGTCCACTGTCATGTTTTTTTTTTTTTTTTTAACATGAACATGACAATATCGTTGGACGAACCAGATGCATTGTTTTCAGTGTATTAGCATAATGCTAGTTTTCAACACCTGTCCACAGGAGGCTTTAAAAAAAACTAAACAAGACAGAAACAAGATCAAATACTGATGAGGGCAAACCTGATCATTAAAAGAATAAAAATGCTTCATTTAAACAAATGGTTAAAGGATTCACGCTTGCTTCAGCACTACGTATTAACACATTATTCATCTGCTTCTAAATGTATGAGATGATCTGCAGATTCAACATCCATCAATAAACATGGCTGTTCATCTCATCATCCTTTGAGGTGTAACATTTGGGGCGACTGTGGCTCAGTTGGTAGAGTGCGTCGGCTGATGATCAAAGGGTTGGAGGTTCGATCCCCGCCCTGCCACCTGTGTCATGGTTGTTGTGTCCTTGGGCAAGACACTTCACCCACTTTGCCTTGTGTGAATGTCAATAGTTAGCCTGCTATCGGTGTATGAATGTGTGTGTGTGAATGGTAACGTGGGAAAAGAAAACATGTCTTCCTTGCAAAAGAGTTTTCGGTCTCAATGGGATTTACCTGTATAAATAAAGGTTAAAAAAACAAAAAAACAACAACATATGGACAGTTCCTGGTGACATGTGATCCACGGCAGATAAGAGCTCAGTGAGGACAGAGCCATCTCTTGTTTGTTAAGCTGCTGCCGTGACAGAAAGCTTCACTCACTGCGTTGAGGCCCGTCCATGTGATTTGCCCAGGGCCATCATCGTGGCATTAATGCTTGCTTATCGTTCCCTGCCATGTTTGCTCTTGCGTGGGCTGAGTTCCTCTGTCTCCCTATCTCCACCCTGCCAACATGTCATGTTGGATTCCTGCTCAATGTTTCCACCGCGCACGACAGCTGGAACATTCCATTTTCCCTCTGTCTCACTTCTGTTTCCACTTTTTCTCCTGATCTGGTGCTGCCTGTCTTCTGTCTGAATGTATAAAAACTAGGGCTGTCAATTGATTTTTTTATTAATCGCTGAATGTTAATAATTAATCACGATATTAAGGTATATGCAAAGAGACGGCTCGGTGCAAGCCGACAGAGACAGTGAGCGAACAGCGCTGGCTGCGGCAGCTACGTGACATCGAAGCAGTGGGACACAGTGTAGCCCACTAATTAATTTAATGACGAGGAAAAACACTGCGCTCACATTTTTCGCCGAAACACAAGACTCTCTTCACTCTTGCCGAGGTGACTACACACGGCGGAAATTATTCTTTCGACCAATCAATGGACGGCAGTGTGTAGCTCCGCCTTTTCGGCACCCTTTCAGGCGGCTGGTACCCCAACGGAGGAGTACCAAAAATGGGAGCGGCTTAGAGCGGTTAGGCTCCTACCCAACTTTTGGCAAATGGAAAGCCAAAATAACCGGACCAAACCGCTCCGACCCGACCCGCTCTAGTCGGTGGAAACGAGGCATAAGTCTGCTGTGACGAGGACTGAGCCTATGGGAATGTGTTCTAAAGACCTGTTGCCCTCTTCTTTCCACAGCCTTGTCTGCAGTATTGGCCTGAGCCAGGCCTGCAGCAGTATGGACCAATGACAGTTGAGCTTCTGTCCAGGACGGCCGACGATGACGTCATCATCCGTCTCTTCAGTGTTCAGAACATCACTCGGGTAGGTGCAGCCACAGCACAATGGAACAGAGTGCCTTGGTCCTTCACTGGATTTGCTTTTATGGTGCATCTCAAACAATTAGAATATCAATGAATATTTATTTTTCGTAATTTCATTCAAAAAGTGAAACTTTCATATATTCTACATTCATTACACATGAAGTGAAATTAATCTAGGATTAAACTTTCTTTTCAGTTGTTCAACATTTTTGTAATATAAATACTTTTTTTAATTGTTTTATGTAATATTCATATATTTTGAGATAATGAGGTTCATTTTATTCCATGAGCTGTAAACCGTAATCATCAAGATAAAAACAACAGGAATAACTGACATATTTCAATTTGTGTGATAAATATGTGAAAGTTTCACTTTTTGAATGACCTTTTCCATGATATTACAATGTATTTAGATGCACCTGCATATATGGTTAATCAGTAGCCACCTCTTGTCATACATGGAAATAATCATTTTTTAATATCTAAACAAAAAAATGGCAAGGAGTGAACACCATTACAGGTACAGCAGTAAAGTCCACAATGCAATCCAAACCCCATCTACATGTGGTTGCTTTATGGTTTGCCTGACAACCATGTTACCTGGCTGAGGTTAGCGCACACATAATTAATATGCAACTGATCATTTTGACTCATTCTGTGATCCTGACTGTCTCAGCTGGTAAACACGGCCGACAAAGCCCTACAGTAGTCAGCTCTCTCTGGTTCTTACCATTCAGCTGACGTGTACGCCATGTTTATCACGCCTTAATGAGACCATGAGTTCTGTGTGAACTAACTGTGTGCTAAAATCTCTCACAAGCTTCAGACCACTTCACACATTGGGTCTTTTTCAGTCAGCACATTTGTTTGGCTAGACGTGTCTCGCACCAAATCAGAAGGCAACTCTGAAGGGGTTATTGCATCACCTTGGATTTCCAGTGTTTCTTTAGTCCAGCATACGTCACCTCAGGGAGGCCGGGGGAAATATAGAACACATAAATACTCTAGATCACATGTGTCAAACTCAAGGCCCGCGGGCCAGATGTGGCCCGCAACATGTTTTGATATGGCCCGCGAATCAATTCGGCCGATTTGAATCAATTCTGAAAAAAAAAAAAAAAAACATTATTTTTATTTTATTTTTTTAATGGAGTCTGTGCCATATCTGCACGTCGCATACACTCCCAACTGTTAGGAAACGTACGTGGCTTACAGCTAGGAATGTGCTGAAAGTTCCACAGCTCAGGATTTTAAGCCATGAATTGATGAACTTGCATCTAAGAAGAGCTGCTCACTCCAGCCGCTAGGGTGCAGCCAAAATAAAAAAAAGCTGATTTTAGCAACGTGGGAAATGGTAAATGGCAATCTTGCTTCACCGCTATTAATGTTTCCTCCAGTGCTTTATGGCAAAGTAAAAACCAAAAAAATTATAATAAAATTAAAAAAAAATTATTTTTAGTGCTGAACAATTAATGTACTAGCAAGCGCGGTGTGTCTGCGGCTCTGCGCGCGAAACGAGCAGGAGCATGCTAGTGTAGGCCTACAAGATTTATTTTCTAATTTTCCATGCTGCTTTATTTTTATGTTTTAAATTGGGAAAAACTTATTCCAAAACAACCAATATTGTATTTAAAAATAAATCAAAACAGTGTATTTTGTACTGTCTGCATGTTTGCACAAAATGTGTCCCTGTACATATAATAAACAAAATTGGACAAAAGTGCCTGTAGTATTTGTGTATTCAAATAAACAGTTGTTTATTTCATTAGTGCGTATTGGCATCTTTGAGCAAAATACCCCCGCGCCGCACCTCTTATTCCCATGGCCAGCAGCAACTTTTACTAAAACATTTCCTGGAGGGTACAGAGATCCCTTGTGACCCGTGATAATGTAGGTTACATATGTAGGCTGAGTTATAAAGCATATAACTGAAAAATAAAACTATAGATTTGGAGTTGACATATGTACGTTATTTTGCCATTATTTTACTGGTCTGGCCCACTTGAGATCAGAGAGGCTGTATGTGGCCCTCCAACCAAAATGAGTTTGACACCCCTGCTCTAGATGTTTAAAACACTGGGTAGACAACCTATATTACTGTATGCCCTGTCTATGCATTAGCAATGTTTCACATTAACTAAACTCAACTGGGAAAGTTTTCGCTTACCTAATTCAATGGAAGGATGTAATTGTATGTAATGTATGCGTCAGCCGCGGCTGACGCATACATTACCGCATTAAAGCAACCACATACATTACCGCACCGCCCCCCCTCCTCTCCCCCAAAAGAAAATAAAAATCGTTTTTTTTGTGTGCTTGAGGCAACTAAACTATTTAATTTTACTTAAGAATGCACACTGAATTTATATTCTGGCACTGTATTAACATTTCATGGCGAAATTCAAGCTCTAAACTGACTCATTTAACTTCTACGGGCGCCAGTTCACGGCGCCCCAAACCCTCGTTCACTCAGAGTGGCCCTATCAATTTCTATTGCCGTTTTAACGGAGGGTTTGGGGCGCTGGGCATTGGCGCCCAGTAACTGGTTACCTGACAAGCCTGTCATGATGGACTGTGAACACTGGCTTTGGACTAGCTCTTTGTTATATTTCAGGCCAGACTGGGCACGCTCAGATGCAAACAGTACTTTTTGACGCAGATCGAGCACTCGGACCAGAAAATCTAGTGGTGTTTCCGCAGGTCCCTGTACAGCTTGTGACAGTTGATGGTACAATACAGTCGCATCCTGTTCTGCATAGTGAGCTCTGAGGATTTGTCTCAGGGTAGCAAGGGTAAGGTTATTTTTCCCCTCTAAATAACTCCTCAGTTTCAATCCAGGCCTCACAGCACGAATAACTGCTTCCACAATTTCAAATTCAGGATAGCATTTTCTTAGCCCACTTTCAATCTGATGTTCCAAGAGTGTCTTTTGAGGTTGACTCACCCACAAACCTATGGTGGTGTGACGCACACAAGACATATGGTCACAATTTGTGTTTATGTATTAATTTGATCAGTGATCATAATCACTTGTTTCCCAGCACTTGCTGATGATTTATTTCAACTTTTATTATCTTATTCAGTCTTTGAAGGCTTGTACTTCTGGGTGTGATACCGATTAACGCCAGAGAGAGAGAGAGAGAATGTTAACTTGTGTATAATTCTCAATTGTTATTGATGTATTTGCACTTTTAATCTTGCTGAATTCTACAAGGCAAATAAATTAAGTTAAAACCTAGTTCCCCTGCCCCATTTGTCTTTGTAAGGAAATGTTTTATTTTGTCTTTATTATTTTGTCAGAATGCACCAGAATGCTAGCCTGGCATTCCCAGACCTGCCACTAGGCGCTGGCAAATTAAATTTGCTGCGCGTGTTGGTCTGGAGACGCTCCGTTGAAGCTTATCAAGACTACCAGAAATCTGGTATAACGTTTCAATTGGTTCTATCTAATATGGGCGCGCCAGAGCCCTTTATATGGTGCTCTGGGGAGGACGTAACCGGATGACGACAGTGACGTGCATGCGACGTCGAAGCTGTGATAGTAAACATCAAAGATGGCTGCGGATATGTTGTGTGAGTTTGAGACTGCTTTGGCCTCGACCCTTAACGAATTGGAAGACGGGACTCATAGCTTTCACTAGCAAGTAAGTGGAATGTTCTGTTTTGCCGACCGACAACGGCAAACGTTTAATTGAACAGTTTAACAGCTGTTCGCTAAACGAACGGGGCTTACGTCACTTGTGCATCGCTCTGATTGGTTGTAGTGCTATCCAACTGCGTGCAGTGGCATTTGAAATGCACGAGTAGGAGCCGCCCCTAGAGTTGGAAATTACTATTGATCGTCGCCAGACCCTCTATCGTTCAAGATATCAGGGTCAGGATTTCCAGGCTACCAGAATGCTTCATTTGTATGTGAAAATAATAAAAAAAATATTCTGGAGGAGGATCCCCCCAGACTCCTCTACATGGGTTTGGTTTATAAAATTGAAGCCCCACCTAAAAGAAAATTCACCAGCCGCCACTGGTATGCGTCTTCACAGTAAGGAAACAAACTGTAGGATGTAAGTGTCAACTTTGAATCACTAAGTTGTCTTGATTTGACACTTTAACAGAGTGTCAAATCAACAGGGCTGTGTACAGTAAATGTTCAATTTTCTCATCAAATGAGGTGTTTTTTCTTGAATGTGTAGCAGTGTAGTAGGCATGACAAGCCAATAGTCAGCGGTGACACTTAGCCTAGTAGATAGCTTTTCCGGTACAATTTGATGCATAAAACCTTACTGTAACCGAAAATTAATGCCATTAACGTTCATAAAGCGGTTGGTGTAAGCTTGTGTTAAAAGTATTGTAAATTACAAGCTTTCTGTCCTCTTATTTCACTGCATTGAACTCATGAAAACAGAAGACATGCTGATAGTGAAGGGGCTTTGTGAGCGGCTACTTTCCTGTTAGGCGTACTTCAAAATAAAAATCGACTCACGTTTGTCCAGTGAAATGCTATTAATGTTTAGCCAGTGAAATGCTTTTACTGTGAAGCCGTAGCCTTAATGCTCCTTTTGTTGAACAGTAACTTAACCGCTGTGCGCTGAACTATGGATAGTGTTTTTTAATGTAAAGAGAGCTGTGTCCCTGGCATATAGAAGCTACACACGTTTATTTTGCTAGAAAAACCAGCAGAGCACAAATCTTTCCCCAGAAAAAGTGGCTGGTGGTCTCAATAACTTACTAATCGCTTAGACTAAATTGGCGAGTGTTATATTTGAGCCCTGCACGACACTCTCCGCTGATCACAGTGATGGTGCCGCGGAGACACCTTTCATGTTATGTTGTCTTCTAACTTTATAACTCGCGTGTGGGTATTTTGACAGCAAATGTTATAGACTACGCATACGTGAAGTGGAGCCGTGACGTCAGCGTTACCAGGGAAAATGGTTTCGTGTTTACAAGAAACCAAAACCGTTGTGTTTTCCAAAAAATTCTCCCTGTGAGTAGATCTCAAAAACTTGCGGTTTCATGCCTGCGTTTGCTGTTTTCATGTAAATGATATAGTGCAACCGCGAAAATATTTTCGCGTATGCACCGTTTCGTGTTGTCGTGTAAAGTGCCCCTCAGGTTCTACCTCAGCATAGAGCTGCTGCAGCTACGTGTTGATTTCTGAGGCACTTCCTGACACAGAACCAATTCATTAATGTTAAAGAGGGTTAATGTTAAAGAGGGTTAAGAAGCCTGATACTAATATAATGGAGACCTGGGTCCCAGGCGGCAGTGGGAATGATTTGCAGCATAATAAACCTGCTTTCTACTCTGCCCAGGCCCAGAAAAAAAGTCACCACCTGGATTTTACTAAGCAAATAGGCAAGAGCCCTCCATCGCTCAAAAACTGCAGTGATTAATATAAAAGTTATTTAACCCTAACTGTTGCAGTGAATAGCTTCTTATTTCTTAAACAACCATGTCAGAAGACATGCTGTGGTTTTGGAAAAGATGTAACTCTGTATCAGAGGGGTGAAATGATTGGCCTGCATAAAACAGAAAACTACTCAGGAGAAGATGAAACTACTAAAATTGTGTTAAGAACTGCCCAACGCATTCTTACAACCTGGATAGATTAGTGGTGAACCGTCATCTTTGAGGAAGAAATGTGGTCGGAGAAAAATCTTTAATGATCGTGATGGGAGATCACGTAAAATTAATGTTGGTTGAAATTATTTGGTGGAATCAAAATGTAAAATATCGACAGTAAAACTCCTGGCTATGTTTAATAGTGAAAGTAAGAGCATTTCCACATGCACAATGCAAAGAGAACATAAGGGATATGGACTACTGATGTGTAGCCTTAAAGAAAATCTGTATTTTAACAGTTCATTGCCTTGAATCTAAATATAGTTCAACTGTAAAACAGAAACTTGCCCTGGCTGGCTCCAAATCTTGGCCTGACTTAAAAAATTATCTTGCAAAAGTTGAATATCTTACTGTATATTCAATATTGTTGAAAGATGAACTTGCTATTGCGGTTAAATTGCACAGCCCAAATTACAGTATGATTTATTTTTTACTGAATGTGCTTGTGAGTCTGTGTGTGTGTTTGTGGGGGGGTCCCATTTTACACTGTAGCCAATCTTCCATCACCCTTTGACCTCAGCAGTCTCCTGTAGATTTCTCCAGCTAGTTGAGCAGACATGTCCTTGTAGTGAAGCATGCTATAGTTGAAAAAACCCTCCTACGTCTAGTTCACCTCCTTACCCAACCCACACTGTGTCCTAAGCCCCCCTCCCCCCTCCACCACCACCAGAGGTTACCCTCCCTGCTCCACTCCTAACCCTTTAAGAATGACTTGACACCATGTCATAAGCTGTCCCCACATGGCCCTCTCTACAGGACGCACAGGAGACAGACGCCTCAGAGAAAGACACCAATAGACTCTGTCCCAAGAAGGAACGCCATTGTCCAGTAAATACATCAAAGGTGCTACTAGTATATGTATTAACATGAAATAAGAGTTATAAAAGGGTGTAGTAAATGTAAAAAGTGACACAATTGTAAAGATGACTGAAAGCTTTGGCCAGTTTATAAGACCAGTATGTTTAGTGAATTTGTAGATCTCTCACATTTAAAGATTAAAGGTACTTGGTGGAGTTTTTGCCCACTAGAAGTGCAATCTTTGCTTTGTGGTGGCTGGTATTACATCTACAGTGCCCACCATCTCTACCATTGTGTCCTTGAGCAAGACACTTAACCCCAAACTGCTCCAGGGCCGCTGTACTATAGCTGAGGACCCCCTCTGGAGTGTGAGAACTTGAGAGGGGAGATGAGAAAGACACATTTTTATGTAGCCATTGACTAATTAAGTAACTTAACTTAACTTTGGATCTTGTGCACACACACCTGGACACATGTTTATATTCTATGCCCAGACACATAGTCAAATGCCACTTAAAACAGATATACTAAATAAGGAGCTTCCTTAAAGTTGGGGTCGGCGATTCCGGAGTACCCTTGTCGTCAAAATCACTTTGTCTAAATCAGTGAATATCTCCTCATGATCCACTACCTGTCCATACTGTGTGTGTGTGTGTGTGTGTGTGTGTGTGTGTGTGTGTGTGTGTGTGTGTGTGTGTGTGTGTGTGTGTGTGTGTGTGTGTGTGTGTGTGTGTGTGTGTGTGTGTGTGTGTGTGTGTGTGTGTGTGTGTGTGTGTGTGTGCCAGTATAAATCCTGTGTCAATATTCAGCCTAGGTTCTGTAAACTTGTATGTAAATAATGTGTATCAAAATCAAGGGGGCCACCGTAGCTAGCAACATCCCCATTTATACCTTTTTGTACCTCTTGTTATAAAATGTTAACTTTATGTATTAAAATAAAAAGTTCTACTTCAAACCTTTATGTAAACTTGAAGAAGGGCTTTTTCTTGCTGCATTCTAGTTGACACCGTGTAAAGAAATCCAGTATTGATTTCCATCCGTTCTCCACGCTTATATTCACTCAAATACCATCTCAATATAATGTGTAAAGTTCCAGCAGACTGCTACACATTGCACCTCTCACAGCAGAGTAGAAACAGGAGCTTCTCGGTTTGAAGTTGTGCAAGTTGGAAGTGCTGACAGAATGGCCTCTGGCTGATAAGCAGATAGATGTTTGAATGAGGTTGGGCTGTGTGGTGGTGAATATGCAATGGGTTCAATGCGTGACTTTTGCTTCTCCTCCCTCTCCATATCTCTTTTTCTCTGTGCATAGCTCCAGGAAGGCCAGCTGGTGGTGCGTCACTTCCAGTTCCTGCGCTGGTCCCCGTACCGAGACGTGCCCGACTCTAAGAAAGCTTTCCTCAGCCTCCTGGCTCAGGTTCACAACTGGCAGAGGGAGTGTGGAGAGGGACGCACCGTCGTACACTGCCTGTGAGTCTACTTACATATGCCTCTTTTCCACCGAGTAGAGCGGGTCGGGTCGGAGCAGCTCAGAGCGGGACAGCTCGCTTTTAACAATCTGGGAGTTGTTTCCACCGCCGACCCTACCCTTACTGGTAGGGCGGGGTTTAGGCTGGACTGCTATAGCCGCCGCCAGAATACGGGCCAAAGTATGTGGCTTTTGAACAACTGTGGTCAAGCCAGCGGTCTCTCGTTTTTGCTTGGCGAAACCGGCCGCTTATTCCCCTGGTGTCGTGAGTGTATTACGCCGGTAAAATCATGCACAGAGACGAACAGCAGGCAGTCACTATGGTGACATCGTAGCAGCGGGACACAGTGTAGCCTTTTACTTTTTATAGGTCCGTGAGTGTAGCCCACTGATATGATTATTTAATGAAGAGGAAAAACACCACACAATTAACAGAGTGCTGCGCCGACATTTTTCGCTACACACAACTCTTCACTCTTGCCCATGCTCTTGCCGAGGTGAAGACACACGACGATTTAATGCGGAAATTATTATTTCGACCAATCAACCAACGGCAGTGTGTAGCTATGCCTTTTCGGCACCCTTTCAGGCGGCTGGTACCCAAACGGAGGAGTACCTAAAATAGGAGCGGCTTGGAGCGGTCAGGCTCGCTTATATCCGTATCCTACCCAACTTTTGGCAAATGAAAATCCAAAATAACCGGACCGAACCACTCCAATCCGACCCGCTCTACTTGACGGAAACGAGGCAATAGATCTCCATATGCATTTTAATGGCCAACATAGGATTCATTTTGGACTTGAGGAGAGACATTGCAGGTGAATATTTCTTATTTAAAAATATCATAAAACTTTGCTAGTTGATTAAAACTAGTGCTGTCAGTTTAACACGTTATTAACGGCGTTAACGCAAACTCATTTTAACAGCGTACATTTTTTTATCGAGAAATTAACGTTCTTTTTGGCCTAGCAAACTTTGTAGTTTTTTCACATGCTGTTGCAACAACTAGTAATGTTTGAAACACTACAACACCACAAACTATACATGTAGCTCGCAGTTAAGTTACTGTTCCTACGTAAGTTGAACTGCTTTCAGGTGGACTGTATTATTTTGGAATTGTTTTACAAAACAGTCCTTCAGAGTGTATTGTCCTTTGGCTTAGTTTGTGTATTTGGCAACATGCGCAAAAAAGACCAACGTTGCGTTCCGAATCGCATACTCTTTCTTTTTTCTATTCTACATACTACATCTGACGATAAAAATAATCTAGTTAGGATGCAGTAGGCATACTATGGGGACATACTTTACTCTCTTATTTCATCATAACATTGCGCCTTGATCTTGCCTCTTGCTTTTATATCCGTCGCATCCCCGTTTGTTCTCATATGGAGGCTTCGTCGATGTTACGTCACTTCACGTGCGCACTGGATTATGGGTCAGAATCGCCCAAATAGGATGCACTTTTCAACACTAACAATCTTGGCCGCATGAAGTAGGACATCTGGGTACTTCTAACCATCCTAAATCTGGCCACAAGAATCGGGACATCCTAAATCTTTTTTCTACATACTATATAGTAGAAAGTATGCGATTCGGTACGCAACCCAAGATAAATTACAGCGTTTGGTAAAGACAGCAAGCAAAATTATTGGATGCAGTCAGACGTCAGTCACTCAGCTATGGTCAGATCTTGTTGTGAATAAAGCTGAGCAGATACTCAGTGATCCTACCCACCTCTTATGTAGGAGCTTCCAACGCAGCAACCGTGGCAGTAGCAGGCTGCTGCAAAGGTCCATCAGAACCAAAAGGTTTAGCTTGTCATTTGTCCCCTCTGCTATTAGACTTTTAAATGAAAGACACAGGTCAAGATCATGAACACTGTGTTTTTCTTTTACTGTTTTTAACTTAATCTTTGTGAATGTTGTTTTTAGGCCTGCTACTGATTCACTGATGAACTGAACTATTTATTCTTAAATGTTGTTGTTGTTGTTGTTGTTGTTGTTGTTGTTGTTGTGTGTGTGGCGTGCCCACTTGTATGCCTATATGTCCTAAATGTGCTGCACTTTTGACCACACAAATTTCCCAACTCTGGGATAATAAAGTATACTTTGACTTTGACTTTGTTGATTCAAACTGAACATTTCCTGCAGTTTAACTTCACATTAAAATCATTTAACTGGCAAAACGGATAAACGTCAAGTCAATTCTGACTTTTATTTTGAAGCACAAACCGGTACCTAGCGCTTCCTAGCCCCGCTGTGTTTCCTTCACTGCTAGCGTCTTCCGTGTGTGACTCTGGGACTACGCGGTGAAAGAACAGAAAAGAAAGCCTGTCATTTGCCTTCATTTTTCGCTACGAAGGGCGATGGAGCCTCGGCTGCAGCAGCGCCATAGCAACCACCGGCACAAAGGCGTATAGTGTGTCCACTCCACACAGTCTGAAATAAGCCGTGGAGGAACAACTCCCAAAATATTTAGGCCTACAACTAGCAGTTTAATTTAGCCTTTGATACTAATTTGTTTTATATAGCCTATGCTGTTTTATAGTTTGGTTTTAAATAAAAAAAAGTTCCAATTATGTTTGTGTATTCTGTTCTGGGAGGTCTAAATTGTGGGCTATTTGCACTGAAATGGAAATGGTGATATTTTAGAAAAACTACAATGAATTACAAGGGTGTAGAGAATGGGTGTGATAAGAGCATTAAAATTAGAAAAAATAATGGGGGAAAGAAATCACGGGACATTTAGAATAGATAAAAAAGTGCGATTAATTATGACATTAAAGCGATTAATCATGATTAAATATTTAAATTGTTTGACAGCACTAATTAAAACCATTATTTTAGGTGCAGGCTTTTTTCATTTTATAAAAAAAAAACATGTACATGTCTTTGTCATGTTTTTAATAAGAAAATGTCTCATTAATCAGACAATTACCAAAATAAAAAGCCTTTAGAAGTGGAGATTTTTGGTTTAGAGTATTGAAAAGAAATTATGTTGAAAAATAGGAATAATAAATATACAGACACAACAGACAAGGTTTCGTGAAATGATAATCCATATGAACATTACATGTTATGGAGGCGAAATAGACAAACTTCAAAATGGACCATTGCTTAAAAAAACATGGTTTTCCCTGCAGTGTCTCGCTTTAAAGGCCAATAAATGATTCTTTTTGGACTAATTGTGATATCTAAATCATTTTGTTTTAGTGTGATGAGCAAATCTATTAGGAATTTAAAAGCTTGTGGATTGTATTATTGTCTGAATAGAGAAGTGTCAGAATCTGCAGTGAAGAAGGCTGAGTTGTGCATGTTTGACCACAAGCAGAGTGTGTTCCAATAAGCTGCTATGTTATTCACCTCTCAACTGTATATTTTAAACTGGCCATGGTCACGCTCAATAAAGCTTGTATAAATGATTTAATAACTATGTATTTCCATAGTTATTAAATCTCATTAACGCTGCATTAGTGCTTGGTGTTAGCCGCTTGACTGGAGGTGGAGGTGCCGTGCCCAGAGTGTCCATGTGTGAGCCCTTTGATCTCTGGAGGTCAGGCTGTGTGTTAAGACGTCTGCTATCTGATTAAACCTGGGCCTCCTGTATTCTAACGAGAACTTTACTCAGATATTCATCTTGATAGTCTGCCAGTTGGCCTTTCTCTGACAGCATGCTTGATCTGTGCTCAATTAATCTGTGACATTTCACTCTGTATAGCTTCCCTCTCCGATAGGTCTGTCTGAGCTGCTCTACCACATCTTTAGTAGGCCACTCATGTCTTTCTGCTTCTCTTCTGTGTGTGTGTGTGTGTGTGTGTGTGTGTGTGTGTGTGTGTGTGTGTGTGTGTGTGTGTGTATGTGTCCGTGTGTGTGCGTGTGTGTGTGTGTGTGTGTGTGTGTGTGTGTGTGTGTGAGCAGGAACGGCGGCGGTCGTAGTGGTACGTTCTGTGCCTGCACCATGATCCTGGAGATGATCCGTCACCACAGCGTGGGGGACGTGTTCTTCGCTGCCAAAACACTGCGCAACTCCAAGCCAAACATGGTGGAGACAATGGTGAGCAGGGGAGCTGCCTGTACATATTAGACACACGCAAACACTGTCACCACCGAGAGTTACAGCAGTAATGATGCTCATTTGCTCATAATTAGATGTGGATTTTAGCAAAAAAAAATACTCCATCCATCCATCCATTGTCTGCCACTTATCATGCCTGTTCATATTTAAGGTTCAGTAAGCGGAATGGTCAGTTTAGCTAACTTCCTGTCAGTGACTGCAGTTAGCAGTCCCCTCCCTCGTCCCCACATCACCACATTAATGCACTGCGGTCTTCAAGCAGCGTGTTATCTAGCATCATCTCAGATGCGTAAGTGTGATAAAACATGATAAAAACCATCAAAACAGACATTGGGAAGGATTTTTTTACCTGTTCCGCCATTGTAGGCGCATACACATTCACCCATATGTTGCTCTGCATGTGCATAGGTATGTTGTTTTTACTTTTTGGATTGAAAAGCAGGCATGTCAGTAAACTCCATGTCGGCCCTTAGTGTGATTATCATATCGTAGAGTGGCCCTTTGTGAAAATGTGTTTGACACCCCTGATATGGGTAATGTAAGGTCTGTCTCACTTGTATTCATTTTCCTATGAAATAACTTGAATAGAACCTTAAATGTTTGGGGATAAGCAGCAGTCAGGTAGCTATTTAAAGCTATAATTACCTGCCTATTTTGTTTATTTAGGTAAAGCATTATGAAAAAAAATTTGCATGCACAATAAAGTATACAAAAAATGTGCACTACCCTATTCCCTCTTGGGCTAAGCCCCGGATATTTTGGAAACCTAAAACGCCCCTGGCAGTGAGACAGGTGCTGGTTTGTAGCATTCTTTCTTCTGATTGGTTAGCAGTAGTGGGATCCCCGAAAAGTTTATTTGCATTACATGCAGAGCGAGTGACTGAGAGGTCATACCGTCCCTTCTAATTTGCCATCAGACTTTCCTGCTTTGGCCAATGCTGTGAAACAGGTATTATATTGCATACTGTGTGGTATTAAAAAGACTTTAAAGGTCACATATTATGCTAATTTTCAGGTTCAAACTTGTAATTCAGGTTTTCTCCCAGAAACTGTGTTCATGGTTTAGTGTCCAAAAACCCTTTCCATTTCTCACATTGCCCATTGCAGAATCTTATCTGAAACGTTCAGTTTAGAGCCTGTCTCTTTAAGCCCCGCCTTCAGAAAGCACAGACTGCTCTCTCGGTTTTCAGAAGGTGGAGGTGGAGAAGAAGAATAGAGAAAGTTGTTATCTCACATATTAACTTCTGAGTCTCTAGTCACACTGTAGACCCATATTCATATTGAGAAACCATGAAAAAATGCATTTTGATGGTCTACGTATGGGATTTGTAGACAATAAGAAAAATGTTGATTTATCCTTTAACTGATTAGTAAATTAGCCGATTATTTAAACTGCATTTGATCATATACAGTAATTACTTCTGGAATGCACTCAGTACACCAACAAAGAGACATTAAAGATAGAATGTGTAGCTAACACACATTATTTACCATGATATGGAAAATAACCTTGTAGAATATGTGCTTGTGTTTAGGAGCAGTATCGGTTCTGCTATGACCTGGCCCAGGAGTACCTGGACTGCTTGGAAGTCAGATAGCACCAATCCCTCACCTCTGGCCTCTCTTCAAGGAAGTGTGGATCCTGCCTCCTCACACCGTGTACACAGCTCTGGTTGTCTTCTTCGCCATGCCTGGATTTAAACGTCGTCCACCATTAAGACTGATTGAGAAAGCTAACTGGAAGACTTGTAACATACTACCGACACCCCTCTTTTTATTTTTTTGCTTTTCCTCTGCTTTCTGAACCAACCTGTACTCTATTGTGCCACTTTACATCTGCCAAACCAGAGGACACTAAACAGGAGTGGAGTTACATTTTATATATACAACCACTGTCAAGGCAGCTGGACTACCTGCTTCACAGAGCTCAGCTGTGTCCTGCCTTACTATGAACAAACACTGAAAGGGACCTACAGTTGATGCCAACCGTTGGCTGATATTATGTGTTTGTTTGTAACACTGTAAACAGTCTAATCTGCTTTGGTGAGCATCCCATGTTGTACTGTACTATATTTGAACTTTATCCTGGGTGAGGCTGACAAATTAGGGACAAAGCTATAGTGCATAACTTCTGTCGCCCCCATGAGGAATTCTGAGTATTTACCACAACACTGTCGGTGCATCGACATAAGGTAAGCCTTAGTGATGGCGCATGGATATTATACCTTCTGATACACGTCTAGGCTTTTTCTTAGCAGTAGAATCAACAACTGAAAACATTTTGTGGGATTTTTCTGAGCCAGTGAAGGGTGACACCAACTTGTAAACGCTGCCATACTGAGAAATACAGAGAGTTTTGTGGAGCTGATTGCCGACTTAATCAACTTTGTGTCAACTTGTTTGCTTGAATGAAAGGGACGTTCATTTATAACAAAAGGTTACGCACTTTAGCTTTAAGTCAGGGTGAAATGGAAAGACGTCGCTCACATTTGATGGACATGTCTGTACAGTAGAGTTGTCTTGGACCTGATCTCTCTTTATTTATTTTTCTGTGTATATAGATGTTAATTTTTCGGGTGTTTCTAGATGTTCTCAACGTCTTTATCAATGTGCCAATCCATTCTCTCTGTGTCTGTAAACGGGACTACTTGAGCATCTGCATGCCCAGTCTTAAGTGTTTCATTGCAGTGTGTGGCTGAGTCTGCTTCAGGGCCGATTCTGTGACGCCAATCCCCACCGCTAGTCCCGAGAGAGCAACGTAAGAATAACCCATGTGTTGCTGAGAATACGGCGAGAATCTGTCGCTTTCTACATTTGTATTTATTCAATGTGTTTTATTTTCTAAATAGTGTATAAAACAGGAAAATAAATAAAATATGTTGTTGCTAAAGAACCAAGCTTTTGTAAAACATTTTTGCATGCCATCATCCGAACAAGCGTACTGGTCCAGGCAAAATCAGTGCCACGACTTACCCTAGCCCTGTTACCTCTGGCAAAGTCTCTCAGACTGTGAAAAGGGCCTAAATGAATGTCAACATTTCTTGTTAGTTAGTAGATTTTGTTTGACATGGACATGACAATATCATTGGACGAACCAGATGCATTGTTTTCAGTGTATTAGAATAAATGCTAGTTTCCAACAACTGTCCACAGGAGGCTTTTTAAAACCAACAAAAAAGCTAAACAAAGACAGAAACAAGATCAAATACTGATGAGGGAAAAACTGATAATTAAAAGAATTAAAATGCAGTATACAATGGAGTACAGAGCAGCAATATAATGATAGTCAAATATACAGGTGAAACTCGAAAAAATTAGAATATAGTGCAAAAGTTCATTTATTTCAGTAATTCAACCTAAATGGTGAAACTAATATATTATATAGACTCATTACATTCAAAGTGAGATATTTCAAGCCTTTATTTGTTATAATTGTGATTATTATGGTTACAGCTTATGAAAAATCTCAGAAAATTTGAATATTACATCAAATCAATAAAAAAAGGTTTTTAAATACGGAAACGTCGGCCCTCTAGAAAGTATAATCATGCATATGTACTAAGTAATTGGTTTGGGCATGGATGCTATCAGCCTGGAAACCTTAGTTTTACCTGGTGGAGACGAGACGGTGTGGATCCGGTCCCCCCTCTGGCAGCATCTGAAGTCTTCCTGCATCCACACTATTCGCACTTTACTTTAGTATTACCATGTAAACATCTGGTCAATGATCAAATTCCTTCGTGATTTTTCTCTACTTATGACATCTATTGCAGTATGTCCGTCCTGGTAGAGGGATCCCTTACTCTCCCTGAGATTTCTTCAAATTTTTTAATCCCGGTAAAGGGTTTTTTACTGGGAGTTTTTTCTCAGTCGAGCTAAGGGTGTAATGGCAGGGTGTCATAATGTATCATATTGTATGGAATGTAAAGCCCACTGAGACAAATGTCTATTTGTGATTTTAGATAACATGGTGCCTCAAATCATCGCTGAATGTTAACCCCTCCACTCTTCATCTACACTGTGTGCAACATTTTTAGGCAAGTTGTATTTTTGAGGATTCATTTTATTATTGAACAACTACAGTGCTCTCGGTCAATCCAAAATGTTAAAGAACCTAAACCTGAATGTTTACAAAAGTAAAAGTGAGGGTTTGTCTTTCTTACGAGAATATATATATGTTTTGCTATTATTAGGCAACTATTAATATGCATAACTATTCTGCAACTAAAGAGGTGGTACCAAGCAAAGAATGTTTTCTTTGTTTTGTTTTTTCAAAATTATTTAGGTAACACTTTATAATAAATACACAATTTAGCATTAGTTAAGGTTTAGTAAATGCTTTATTAATAATTTATAAAGCATTATTCCTACTTTTATAATTGATGGATTCACCATTTCTAAATTGAGTATACTGTATACTAGGCCGATTTAAAAGCCAGTTAAAGGCCTATATGATTTATTAATGGTTCATTAGTGACGCACATTGGCACATTTTTATTTACAAAGCCTTGACCGGGAAGCTTCCTCGTTATTTAACAGAAATGCTGCAAATTTCAGATGGGCTTTATCAGACCCGCTCCACTGACATGCTTATGCTTTATGTCCCACAAGCCCGGTCTGAGCTGGGAAAGACAGCTTTTAGCTTCAGTGCCCCCGACTCCTGGAACAACTTACAGCAACAAATTAAACTAGAAAATCCCGCGGAGATTTAGAAAGTACGGGCAGCCCTGCGCAGGCCGCCAATCCCCGCTTCGGCGGCGCCCCGCCCGTCGGCCGGGCCAGAACGCTTCTACGAACCGCCGCTTCTTTCGGAACTCCAGTCCCGAGTTGTGGCCGTCCCCTGATGCTGTGTATACAATTTGGTGATGATATGTTGGAAATCCACAGAGTGAATGTGACTTCACTGTATTTCAGGTCATGTAAGTTAGGGAAGAAAGAAGGGGGGGCGAGGGGCGTGGCCTGTCAAACATTGTATTTTTGAATGATGGTTTTCGCATTTGTGGGGGCCCCTATGGGTTAATCTCGACAAGCTTAGAGGGCCATGCTACCACATGTCTTCTGCACATATCCTGCAAGTTTCATGATGATAGGACCTATGATCAATTAGTTATGGCCAATTTGTTATTAAGCCCTGCCACTGCATAAACGTTTTAGTCAATGGCGGCCATGTTTTCCAAGCTATCCTACTAATATTTTCCGGAGACGTGCGTCATAGTCCCCCGGGGCTTCGTGAGACATTTGGTGTTGATAAAGTAAAACTTGACAAAGTTGTGGATAAAACCCTGTTTTTCAGTTCATGCTTATTAGCGAAAATATTTCCAGGTTGACTTTAATGATCCAAGATTTTTTGTAGAGCACCCTAAAATACACCTGTGGGAGAAATTTCAAGTCAATTACGGTGTGCGGGGCGTGGCCTCTCAAGCTTTCTTCAGTCGGGGCTTAATAACAGCATTTGTGGCGCCCCCTATGGGTTAATCTCGATAAGCTTTGAGGGACATGCTACCACATGACTTCTGCACATACCCAGCAAGTTTGATGATGATAGGACCTATGGTTAAGGAGTTTGGTAAAGGGGAGGAGCGTAATGTGGTAAAGGGGGGAGCCTAATTTGGTAAAGGGGGGAGCCTAATTTGGTAAAGGGGAGGAGCCTAATTTTGTAAAGGGGAGGAGTCTAATGTGGTAAAGGGGAGGAGTCTAATGTGGTAAAGAGGAGGAGCCTAATTTGGTAAAGAGGAGGAGCCTAATTTGGTAAAGGAGAGGAGCTTAATTTGGAAAAGGGGAGGAGCTTAATGTGGTAAAGGGGAGGAGCCTAATTGTGTAGAGGGGAGGAGCATAATGTGATAAAGGGGAGGAGCCTAATTTGGTAAAGAGGGTGGGGCCTAATTTGGTAAAGGGGAGGAGCCTAATTTGGTAAGGGGGAGGAGCCTAATTTGGTAAAGGGGAGGGGCCTAATTTGGTAAGGGGGGCCTAATTTGGTATAGGGGAGGAGCCTAATTTGGTAAAGGGGAGGGGCCTAATTTGGTAGAGGGGAGGAGCCTACTTTGGTAAAGGGGAGGGGCCTAATTTGGTAAAGGGGAGGAGCTTAATGTGGTACAGGGGAGGGGCCTAATTTGGTAAAGGGGGGAGCTTAATGTGGTACAGGGGAGGGGCCTAATTTGGTAAAGGGGGGAGCTTAATGTGGTAAAGGGGAGGAGCCTAATTTGGTAAAGGGGAGGAGCTTAATGGGGTAAAGGGGAGGGGTTTAATGTGGTAAAGGGGAGGGGTTTAATTTGGTAAAGGGGAGGAGCCTAATGTGGTAAAGGGGAGGAGCTTAATGTGGTACAGGGGAGGGGCCTAATTTGGTAAAGGGGGGAGCTTAATGTGGTACAGGGGAGGGGCCTAATTTGGTAAAGGGGGGAGCTTAATGTGGTAAAGGGGAGGAGCCTAATTTGGTAAAGGGGAGGAGCTTAATGGGGTAAAGGGGAGGGGTTTAATGTGGTAAAGGGGAGGAGTTTAATTTGGTAAAGGGGAGGAGCCTAATGTGGTAAAGGGGAGGAGCCTAATGTGGTAAAGGGGAGGAGCCTAATTTGGGTCCTCCCCTTCCTCAAGAAGTCCTCAAGAGGACTCCTAAGTCACTAAGAGTAAATCACAGACAATCATTTCATGGTGTTTTGGATAGCTGTAAGGGGTTAATGATCTTAGTAAAGCTATATTTAGAAAGTATAGACACATTTATATTTATTAAATGTATATAATAAAATATTTATTAAGTTCCTTTTCCTGCAGTTGCTTTGGGTTTACGATGCACTGAAAGTTACTGTTGGTGTCACGTTTGGGTTTAATTTCCTACTAGAGGCCTATATGTGGTGCTTCGCAGCATCTCCTCCGTTCCAGAGGTCCGCTACTGTATAGTTGCGCGTTTCGCCTTTTTCCTTCCGCATGCACTTTACGATTTCGCCGGCTGTTGTTTCTAAATGGTGAATTTCCCGGTTTGTCGTTGTCTGGCTATTGCTGCATAGTCCGCCGTTGAGAGAAATATAGTGAGAGTGCATGGCGTGCAGCTCTTCAATGAGGATATTTTTTCCGATTCAAATAATTGTAAAATTTAAAATGAATAGACCTATGTGGCGCTATTATAGGCTAATTGTGAAATAATGTGTGGGAAACCCTGCAGTATCTTGGTTTCATGTTAAATCAGTGTCACTTGTCATTAATTATATATAAAAACTCTTTACTTTAATACAGCGACACAATATGGATATCTCCCACAGTGTTTCTATTATAAATTCACTCTTAGCTCTCATTCCCTCTCAGCCAATCACTGTGGGCATAGAAGGTATGAACATGACATCATCCATAGCAACAGGGTCAACACCGCCCTCTAGACTTAGCTTAGGAGTCCCTCCCATTCCTTAGTAAAAGTTGGTCTTATCAGCTTTGTGAATAGGTTTTAAGAAATTACTCCTTACTAAGAACTTTTAGTGCTCCTTAGGAGTACTCTTAGTGCTAAGATAAAATGTTTTGTGAATACGGCCCCAGGTCAGGAGAGTTGTCTGGCCATTCATGCAGAGTAATACCATGGTGCTACGTATAATTTATACTTGTTGCAAAGTCAAGCAGATATAAAATCAAAATACATATCTTCAATAAATAATGCAGTTTCTGTGGAGATATCACTACATGATGTTCAGCTCAGTGATAGCAAGAACAAAGCTTGTTTTGTAGTGCTTTGTTTGGCACCTTGGGACTAAAATCTCCGTCTGGAGTGAAAAATCTGAAATTCACTGTGCAAAGGCTGGGAGTCATTATTTAAAATGGAGGTAGCAATCTTCTGTACATGTCTGGCGTACAGGGACACTGTGTAAGGCTGAGACGCTCCAATCAGCCCACTGCACCATTTAACTTTTCGGTTCAGTGAATTTATTTCTTTAAAGGATGTGTGACTGAACCAGGCCACCCAGGAAAAAGGCAGGACTGATTCAATAAAAGCATGATAAAACACGGTCATTATGTGTGAAAATATAATAAACATTCTTAAACCATACAAGTGCTGGTGACCCTTACACACAGACTCAGTGAGCTTTGAAGTTTGACCTACTAGTGCAGTGCCCGTAGGAAGCAGGTAAACAAAGAAACATATTAGACAGTACATTTGGCTGCTATCAGTGATGGCTAATTTTACACTGTTAAAGGTTATTATCAGTAAGTTACTTTGTAGAAGTTGGCTATAGAGTAGGGCAACATTCCTTAGTGTATTGTGTAAAGATAATGTAACACTGTTGAAATTGGCAAACTGTCAATCACATCCCCTGAGCCAATCAAATCCCCTGAGCCAACCCCCATTCCCCAGGTGAACCAAATCAGCTAATTAAGCATTCAGGCAGCAGGACACAGTTAAAACCCCAGTCAATCAGAACTTTTGGAAGAGAAGCACAACACAGGAGAGACACAACCAAACTTACCAACCCTGGAAACAAAACATACTTACCTGGACTGTGACTGAAAACATAGGGGAGCTGATCTGCTGCTGAGGAGGACGCTTCCAACACTGAACACTGGTGAGAGCTCCAAAATGGAACACTTAATTAAAATGCTGCTCCCAAATTGAGCAGACTTGTAATCTTACCTGTTTACCTAAACAGCCACAAACTAATTCCATGTGTTTTGTTAAGGGAAATAACAGAAAAACTTGTGTCCGCGCGTGGGCGTCCGCATCCGAGACCGTGCTGTCAATTAACGTTAACGTGTCAGTAGCAGGCAGCAGTGTGTGTTTGTGGGGGGGGGGCTCGTGTGCACGCACGCACGCGCGCTCGGTGAGTGGGAGCGGACTTGTGTGGGCGCGCTCGCGCTCGGGCTTTCAGTTTAGATTTTAAACGGATATAAAACATTTTGTCGACGCATCCGAGACCGTGCTGTATTATTACAGTGAAAATAGCGTGAAGTACCAGTCTTTACCACTAAAGCGGACAGGTGGAGCAGATGAGGAGTTGATGAGGAGTTGTTGAGGAAGTAAGGCTGTGTCGGTCTGCTGTGTGTGTGTGTGTGTCCCGCTCGTCAGAGGGAGACGGGGTTTAGTCGGCTCTGTGCGCACGTAAGCCACTATTCGCCAGCATGATATAAATATGATAACTTCTACAACTTCAAAATGAAGGATGAAGGATGCACACCTTCGTGCTGTGTTTAAGCAATATCCGGAAGCTCATGCCGATCTGACCAAAACTCGGAGAGATATGCAAGCCACAGACACACAGACAGACATTTCTTGCTGTATAGATAGATAAGCAATAAAAAGTGTTTGATCTATAATGTAAAGTGTGCCATCATAAAATGATGCGTCCAGCAGAAATGTTACACATGCAGCTATAACACAGAGAGCAGACATAACACAAATCAGCCAGGCACTGTCAGCGAGTTGGCACACACACACACACACTGTATATTTGAAGCTTTAGAGCAGTGGTTCTCAACCTTTTTTGAGCAAACGCACCCCTAACCTTACGCGCCCCACACACATCCTGCGTCTACCTCTGGAGCGCGTCGCGTTACCTTACTGCTGCCTCTCTCGGACTTTTCTCGGACACACGTGCAACGTCTCAGCAGCTGCTGCTGCAGCGCTGCTTCTAAAAGCCCTATCTTTCTACATAGAGTTTTCATAGATAATTCCCATTAAAAATGAAGTTCTTTCATGTCATCTATGATGCATATGATTTATATTGAGTCTGGACAGTAATCCGTGCGCCCCATTGCCATTTTTTTTCTTTTTTTTTTGCCATATTTTCGCTTGTTGGAAGTTTTATTTTGAAGGGGACACACCAGGAAATGGTGAAACTACAGCGAAAGCTGCCATTATGAAGTCAATATGACTCTCAGCAGAGTATTTCAAAAATCACTTTACTGATTTATACGGGAGAGATAGAGGGGGGTGTGGTCGGGGAAGAAGAAGGCCGTAGACACAGATAGAGCAACGGAAAACTGTTGCGCTCATCATGATCTTTTTTATTTATTCACTATATTGGATCTCTATATTTGTCATTTATCCAAAAATGAAATGCCAGAACTAATAGAAAATTAGGTTTTAAATCCCTCGGATTTTGATTGCACAATTACATCGTGAAATAAAGGGATTATTCGCGTATACGACTGAGGGATGTTTTATTTTGAAATAAACACACCGGGTAAACGTGTAACTAGAGTGAATGCTGCTGGTATGACTGTCAGTAGAGTATTTCTCTATCAGTTAAAGCACAGAGACGCGAGAGAGACACGCTGCTCTCAGAAAAAAATAGGCGAGCCTCCTGAGGTGAAGGGGAGCGTCGCTGCAGACGTGCCTCCGACGCGCCTCAGCAGTGCGTCTGAGGTTGGATGTGTGCTCGCTCTACGTTGATTTCACAGTCTGTGACCAAAAGTCAGACGCAGACGCGAGGTAGACGCGCAGTAGAGGTAGGATGTGTGTGGGGCGCGTTACCGAGATACTCTAGCCCCCCCCCCAAAAAAACCACACAAACGCACACACACACACAATTAAGAATATGTTTTGGCTACATCCTCTATCAACAATAAAACATATTTTCTGTGCTGTTTTGGTTTCTTATAAGAATTATTTAAAAAAAATCCCAATATGAGCCTGTTCTATGATAGGCAGATTTAACCCACTGTCAGGTGGCTGGTTGCATAAAAAGAAAAAACACTATCAGCATTGGTTGTAATCTATTTTTTTCTTTTTAATCAATAGAAACATTGAACGTAGGTAACATGTGTCATTTTATAATGGAAAAAAACAGGTGCACATCACGTGAACAGCATGCAAGCACACTCACCCACAGTGAACGAGAGAAAGCCAGACTTAGCAATTAATAAAGTGATGTTGTAGGACGCCACCAACCCGCTTTTGCTTTGATTGACGTTCCGAACAGAGAGTTGATGGTGGGCCGTCTTGAATGTTGATCCCTCAGAGACTTAAAGTAGGATGGATCTTTAGCTGATTTTTCGGGATGTTTTTTCACTAAATGTTCCTGTAGTCGCGAGGGTTTCATGGCCTCATTAGAGAACACCTGATCGCAGAGCAGGCACATTGGTAAAGTGGTGTTCATCGGTGATGGGATGAATCCATAACTAATGTAATTGGCATTGTACTGCCGGCACTTTTTCTTGCTATCCGCCATGTTTGTTTATGTTATGTTATTGAAGTTGAATATGTTACAATGAATTGTATACGTTTTCATTGGTTGTTGAACTGTTATCCCGCGAACTAGCGCTCATGACGTAGCTGTGCTTTGCTGCTGTCATAGGGCTGCTGTACTTCAGTGAGCCTCTCGCGGTGCACAGCGTTTAGTATATCGTCCCTCTCCAACATATGAGGGTTGTGTCTTGATTACTCTGTTTTCTCCACCTCAGAGACAATAGTTAGTTTAAGTTTGAATCTCGCTACGCTAGCATTAGCATTAGCAATATCAGTAAAGGTCAGTATACTAGTCTGTGATTGGCTGATTCCTCTGCCGCTAAGGCTTTGATTGGCTGGTTGTTCTGACTCAAAGACCTCTGATTGGCTGTCTGCAGAGCCTTCTCTTTTCTAAGGCTGTGACAGTCAGCAGACCGCAGAACATTGGAGAGAATAGTTAAAAAGAGGTAGAGGGGTTAGAAACATGAAAAGTTAAAATAGGCTGTTTATTTCAAGTAACCTATTTTTGCAGTCAAAAGATTTATACGATTTTTAAGAAAGTTTAAAATATATTTATAAAAAAATAAAAAATAAATAAAAAATCTCTCGTGTCCCAGCCTGGTCCCAGCGCCCCCCTAGGTTGTACGAACGGTACCGCCCCCGTTGAGAAACCCTGCTTTAGAGCAACACACTCTTAGCATATCAGCCAAAGCTTAGGTAATAGCGACAACCAAAACTGTTTTTTTCAGCCACACTTACTTTCTCCAACGCATGAGCATCCAGCAAGCAATCCAAACATGGGGTCATTTCTTGTATGAATTATTTCATGCAAATATTTGTTTATGTACATAAATGTTGTTGGATTTATTTTTGGAATAAAGAAAATGTTGACTTGGCGCTCAGGTAACCCCTTACACTTCCTGCCTGTGGCCTGAGCACAGGTGTAACTAATATTATTAATTAACAGTGGCTGTATTTCAGTGTTTGACCCCAGCCGCTCACATACCTAAACATAATTATGATAAAAAATATAGTGCATTGAAATGAATAGATTACGTTTCCAAGAGATTATTATATTATTTTCCATGTATTTACATAAGGAAATGAAAGATTCAGTATGTTAAAGGTCCCATATTATGCAAAATGCACCTTTTCGATGTTTTTTAACATAAACATTGTTCTACGGTGTGCCTAGAGACTGCCAAAGTATCAAAAAAGAAAACCCTCTCCTTTTCTCACTCTCCCCCTTTCTGAAACCCTCCACCCCTCCCCCCAATATACTCCAGTCAGAATTCTCGTCGTCTATGACGTCATAGAAGGCACAGCCACCTACCCCTCACATTTGAAACCAGAAACTTCCACCGTGCAGTAGTCTATGATAACCCCACCCCCCTATTTCTTATTGGTCCACGGCCCCGAGATCCTCTGGAAAAATATTCCTTCACCGCCATGTTGTTTCCCCCGCTAAGCGACAAGATGCCTGTAGTACAGCAAATCATGCTGAATGTTGCATAAACCAACACAGCAGCCTTTTGCTCATAATCCACTAATTTGTCTTAACCACAGCAGTCAAATGCCTCGTTTTTAATAACACAACGGATAGGAAGCTACTTGTACTTTTTTTCAAACGGTGAAACTAAAATAATTTTTTTTATTGGTATTTTTACCTGACTGGTGTATAGCTATTAGCTTTGGGACAAGCATCCAGGTTTTGCTCATAATAACATATTTATATTCCCCACACCAGTCTAGCAATGCCTCGTTTTTAAAATGTACAAAGGATTGGAAGCTAGCTTTCAAACTTTGAAACTAATGTTTTCACTGATTTTAGTGATATTTTTAGCCGCTAGCTCCCGAGCTAGCTTCGGGAAAAGCATCAACCTTTTGCTAATAATAACCTATTTATATTCCCCACCGCAGTCTGGCAATGCCTCATTTTTAGCAAGACAAAGCATTGGAAGCTAATAGTGTAGAAGTCAAACTTTGAAACAAATGTTTTCACTGATTTAAGTGTTATTTTTAACCGTTAGCCCCCGAGTAGCTTCGCAGTAGCCTCCATCTTTTGCTGCATTTTTATTGTGAACATGCCATTGTAATCGTTTCCATTAGCTTGTGGCTGTCAGTGCATCTGTATGAACATAGTCTTTCATGTAGACAAGGATCGGTCATGTCAAACTGTTCAAAGTGCGGCTGAGCTCCTGCGTTACTAGCACTAGACATGGTTCTTCTCAGGGGTAAACCTAACCGTGGTAACAGGCGAGGCCAATGGCTTCGCTTCCGGACAGGGGCGGGGGGGAGCTCAGTTTGTCTAGATTAACCCAGAGGGGGCGCCACAAATGCGAAAACCATAATTCAAAAATGCAATGTTTGACAGGCCACGCCCCTCGCCCCCTGACTCTGATGGACTTGAAATTTATGACACACATTCAGCTCATGGTGTTCTACAATATAGCCTCTTGGACCAGAGGGTCAGCCATGATTTTTTTTCTTCCCTAATTTACATGACCTGAAATACAGTCAAGTGACATCTACTTTGTGGATTTCCAACCTATCATCACCAAATTGTGTACACAGCATCAGGGGACCAACAATCACAAGTGTATAAAGTTTTAGCAAGATAGCAAAAAAAAAATGGCCGCATTTTTCTGCCGATTTGCCACGATTGCGACCTTCAATCGGCCACAACTCGGGACTCGAGTTTGGAACGCGCGGCGGCGGTTCGTAGAAGTGTTCGAGCCCGGCCGACGGGTGGAGCGCCGCCGATGCGGGGCTGGTGGTCGGCGCCGGGTGGCCCGTACTTTCAAAATCTCCGCGGGATAGTCTGTGTTTTAAACTAGTAACCACGAACCAAACAAACGTCTGCAGTTTTCAGAGGTGTGTGTGATTAATACGTGACATCAACATAACGTCGGCTACACACACACACACACACACACACTGTAGCGGAGGAAACTGGTGGATGTACCGGTACCGCGCTGATTTGCTTGTATCACTGGTTTCACTTCAGAGGTGTCGGCCAGAACACCATTTATGGCCAAAAACGTCAGACTATAAGCATGAGACTAGGAGAGGAGGAGTAGGGTTTATCCGCTCTTTATTTTCCATCTTTCACAGACACAGCAGCATAGATCGCAGGAAAAGTAACACAGGCTTAAACTCCACTCGTGAGGAGACGTTACAACAGCTGTTGCAACCCGCGAATCGTGGCCGTTAATAACATGCATAAACTATAGCCTAATTTATAACAGCGATCGGGACTGCATGTAGGCTACTTACACGGGTGATTCACATAAACTCAAACCGACCTGACAGAGGAAGAAGAGAAAGAAAACTTAAACAGACTATCCGGCCGACTGACGTCACGGCCCTAACTAAACAGTTATCCACATTGAATAAAACACATCTTAACACACTGTAAGAAATATCAAACACTAACTTATGAACTTCGGGGCCTTTTCTACACACACACACACACACACACACACACGCACAAACTGCAATCAGGTTGTATTCAGGAATGCAAAACCATGGATTCACCAAATACATGCCATTATTATAATAGCCTATGCTATATTTGCTCAAATACATATAGAGACAGCCAAATTGAAGTATGGTGTGGTAGCATATGTTGATTATAATTTATTTGCAGTATTTACACCATCATTTGGATTTTCAATTAATAAAAAACTACATTTAAATGTATATATTCTGTCCTTTATCTTTCAATTCATATAACAATATACAGATTTTTTTTTAATTTTTTGGGCCTATTTCGAATGTTAGAATTAATCGTGATTAATCCACAGAATCCTGTGATTAATCTGATTAAAAATTTGAATCGTTTGACAGCCCTACTTTTTTCACATTTTTGCATTAGATTGAAGTATTGGAATATGTTAATATATGTGAACGGGCATTGAAAATATATATTATTTTATAGTTTTCAGATAATATATAATTTTTTTCACTGTTTTGTTAAATAAATAAGTGCAAAGTTGAGAACTCAAAACCCATGGAGTCCACCCGAGTGGACGTGTGTAAAACTCTGAAAAATTTGTGTTTTAAAAAAAATTAAGTTCTATTTTTTCTTCTCATGCCTAAAGAAGTATAAAATTAGCCTGGCATTCCCAGACCTGCCACTAGGCGCTGGCAAATTAAATTTGCTGCGCCTGTTGGTCTGGCCACGCTCCGTTGAAGCTTTATCAAGAAGACCAGAAATCTGGGTCTCACGTTTCAATTGGTTCTATCTAGGGGTGTGCACGGTTACACGTGTACACGTTTGTAAATCATAACCGTTTAGGAAAAATCAATAAACGAAAACCGTTCTTTTTTTTTTTTTTCAAATTTTCTTTTTTTCAAAGTTTTTAATTATGTTCTGGAGACACGCATTTATTGATTTTACCTCACTAATAAAGTCATTGGGGATGATAAAAGTGTGTGTGTGTGTGTGTGTGTGTGTGTGTGTGTGTGTGTGTGTGTGTGTGTGTGTGTGTGTGTGTGTGTGTGTGTGTGTGTGTGTGTGTGTGTGTGTGTGTGTGTGTGTGTGTGTGTGTGTGTGTGTGTGTGTGCACACGGGGGGAGTCACCGTGCTGGGGCTCGTCTCACAGCCACGGAAGAGAGATGAAAGATAACCTAAATATTAAAGTTACCCGGTTGACGTGAACTACGCTTGTAAGTAGCCCGAACTTTATAACACCTGTTCAACCTGCATACACGTGGACATGTAGAAATGTGCGATACGCTATATTAATCAGGAAATTAATGAAGCGCGATAATGACGGCGCACATGACAGCCAGGCGAACGTGTGTATGTGTGTGCCATGGACCTATTATTATAAGAGGTTTGTAAACCATAGAAAGTATATAAAAACGAGCGTGGTTCATGTCAACTGTGTGTTTACAGGCGAACGAACGCGTATGTGTGTGTGCACGCGCGCCTACAAGACGGCGGGCGCACGGGGACAATGACGTCACGGTTAACCATGTACACGAAAAAAAATCCGTCGTGTACACGGTTAGACATTTTTGTAAACGTTCACACCCCTAGTTCTATCTAATATGGGCGCGCCAGAGCCCTTTATATGGTACTCTGGGGAGGACGTAACCGGATGACGACAGTGCCGTGCATGCGACGTCGAAGCCGTGATAGTAAACATCAAAGATGGCTGCGGATATGTTGTGTTAGTTTGAGACTGCTTTGACCTCGACCCTTAACGATTTGGAAGACGGCACTCAAATCTTTCATTAGCAAGTAAGTGGAATGTTCTGTTTTGCCGACCGACAACAGCAAACGTTTAATTTAACAGTTTAACAGCTGTTCGCTAAACGAACGGGGCTTACGTCACCTTGTGCATCGCTCTGATTGGTTGTAGTGCTATCCAACTGCGTGCAGTGGCATTTGAAATGCACGAGTAGGAGCCGCCCCTTGAGTTGGAAATTACTATTGATCGTGGCCAGACCCTCTATCGTTCAAGATATCAGGGTATGGATTTCCAGGCTAGTATAAAATCACTTGAGAAAAAAATCCAGACTAAGGATATCATAATTCATGCATGAAAGGGTTAAAGGAGACAAACACAAATCAGCAGACTGTGCGATGTTTGCTCCTCCTGTATGAACTGAGCATAGCAGGAACCACATCTAAACACCATTCATTTAACATTATGAACAAATATGAAGTCTTTATTTGATTTAAATGTATTCAGTCTTTATGATGGCGGTTTAATGTTTATTCTATATTGGGGTTAAAAGTGCATTTTCGGACAACGGCATGTTTTTAAGAAATAAAGGTATCATAAATTATCATATTAACAAATCATTCTGTAATCACCTTAAAAATAGTGCTAAGCATGATTATGGCCGTTATAGATGGTTGTATTGGAGAAATATACAGATGCAAACAGACAATGTTTAGTGAAATAAACACCTAAATGTACATTTAGGACCGTTGATGTACACTAGTATGAAAGAAGACATGTTATGGAAGCAAAACAGACAAAAATCTCAAAATTGACCAGTGCTTGAAAAAACAATGTTTTTGACTGCAGTGTCTCACGTTCAGAGTCAAAAACATTGTTTTTTCAAGCTCTGTGAGCAGTCAAAAGTGAGTGGTGTTTGTGGACTGGGGTGCACAGCATTACTCATAGGTGTTTGCGGGTCACTCCATCTGGGACCCCCTCCATCTATAGCTCTGAGCTTACTGTCACACGCAAAGGTGTTTCAGAGGTGTTTTATGTTTCATCATACATTACATTCTGTGTCGACTCAGTCATCCCAACCAGGAACCCTGTCCATTACCCAAATAACAAACCATGGGTTACTAAAGAACTTAAATCCGTGATAAATAAGAAAAAGAGGACATTTTACACTGGGGACCTATGGGAGAAAAAAAGCTGTCTCCAAGGAAGTGAAAAAGGAGATTAGGAAGGCCAAAATGAAATATAGAGAGAAGGTTGAAAAACTGTATAGTGGGGGCGATCTCAGAGCTGCTTGGAAGGGAATTAAGTCAATGGCATCCATAAATCAGAATTCTTGTGAATCCAGGCAGCTGATAGCTGTTAAAGGTGTTGATGTCTCTGATTTGCCAAAGTTTTTAATGTGTTTTACTCACGTTTTGAATCATCTGATTTCTCTGAGAATATTTCTATGTTGAGAGAATCTCTTGTCCCTCACAATGTCATTGTGATAGCCCAGGAACTAGTAACAACTCTGTTAAGGAAAGTGAATATTAGCAAAGCTGCTGGCCCTGATGCTGTTTGTGGACGCACGCTGCATTACTGTGCTGACCAGCTTAGTCTGGTATTCACTTCACTTTTTAATATGTGTGCTAAGATAGGCCAGATACCTCAGATATGGAAAAGGTCCACTATCATTCCAGTTGCAAAATCAAAAAATCTGAAAGAGCTAAAAGATTTCAGACCTGTAGCACTAACATCCTTGATAATGAAAATTTTTGAGAAAATTATTAAGAATTAAATCATGTCTCTGGTTAGTGGAAAACTTGACCCATTACAGTTTGCTTATCAAACTGGAAAAAGTGTAGATGATGCAAAGCTCTTTATTTTAGATACAATGTATAAACATTTAGAAAAGCCTGGATCTCATGTTAGACTGTTATTTGCAGACTTTTCTTCTGCTTTTAATAAGATGCAGCCGCATATTTTAATTGAGAGAGTTTGAGTTACCCCATCAGATTCTGCTGTTGCTTTTACATTTCTTAACAGACAGAACTCAGAGGGTCTCTGTAAATGGGCACTTGTCCCAGGCCATTATTTCCAATACTGGTTCACCCCAAGGGTGTGTACTGTCACCCCTGTTGTTCATCATGTACACAGATAGCTGTCGGTCCTCTCAACCGGGAAGTTATCTAGCTAAATTCTCAGATGACACTGCGTTGCTGTCTCTTTTCCAAGGTCCACACTGCAACCATGGCCTTGCTTTGACATCATTTGTTAAATAGTGTGATGACAACTTCCTAGATCTGAATGTAGAAAAAACAAAGGAATTAGTCATAGATTTTAGGAAAGTGAAGGGAGAGCCTGAACCGAGTGTTATCCATGGGGAGGAAGTCCAACTTGTAGACACCTACAAATATCTAGGCACAGTATTTGATAACTAGCTTAAATTTCATGCAAATACTGAGGTCATTGTGAAAAAGGGACAACAAAGACTTCACTTGTTGAGAATGTTCAACTCTTTCAGTGTCTCCAAAGTTATTTTGAGAACTTTTTATCAGTCTTTCATTGAGAGTCTTTTAACTTTTTCATTTACATGCTGGTTTAACTGTCTGTCAGTGAAGGACCAGAACAGTTTAAATAACATTGTAAAGATCTGTTCAAAGATCACTGGAATCCAGCTGAAGAGCATACGTTCATTGTGGAACAAACATGCTGTCCAGAAAGCCAAATGCATTATGAGTCAGCCTGACCATGTCCTCAGTGAGGAATTCACACTATTGCCCTCCGGGCGGCGCTATCTTTCAATCAGGGCAAGAACAGTGAGGTACTCACACTCATTTATTCCTGCAGCCATCAGGTTACTGAATGATCACAAGGGTCAGGAGTGTGGAGAGCACCAGTGTAGCTGGGTGGTTGTTCTGACAGGTTGAGTTGAAATGAATGTGAGTTGAATTTGTGTGTTGGACTGCTGTTTGTCCATTTATGTTATTTTCTACCTCGTACTGCTTTTTATAGTATTTATTCAAATTATTGTTTTACTGCGAACTGGAACTTTAAACTAAATTGCCCTTCTTGGGATAAATAAAGCTTTTTCTGATTCTGATTCTGACAGGTGGAAGATGGACCTGTGAACTGCCAGACCCCGGGATAAGGCAGGGTCATTACTGGCTCGTCCACAGCCGATCACATAGCATCCTCCCTCCCACCTTTATAGATTATGCCGTGGGTGAGAGAGCAGTCTCATCGGTTTTTTTTCCCCATCCAATGTTTTCAGCACTGCCACAGGCCATCCACGACTGATGTACCGCCTTTTACCTTTACCAAACGACACATTTGCCATTAAGTGCCGCCTTCATGGATGATCTATCATCCTCGCCTGACATAATCAATGACCACTGCCATTATGAATGTGAAGTTTCCTTAACAAACAAAAAAAACGGCTTTTATCATGAACAGCACAAACCATCTTGAAATAGATTTTGGAGACCCCGTGCAGCATAATTTGATTTTACCATGTTAAGTGATGAGAGAAGTGTTTTTTCGGTCCACATACCCGATAAGACCAATGTAATTTAAAGATGAAGTAAGCGGTTTATTTATGTTAATATAAGTGTTAAATCGCTCTTTATTCATACAGTAATCACTTACATAATGTGCGTGTTTCATAAAGCCGATCTCTCAGCTGCTTTCCATGTAATCGACAAATAAACTTATTGGAGTATCCCGAAATTTTTATCCAATCAGAAGAGAGAATGCTACAAACCGACACTCGTCTCACTCATATATAATATATACACTCCATGGTCTCACTGCCGGTGCACGCCAGAGCAACATATGGGTGAATGTGTATGCGCCTACAATGGCGGAGCAGGTAAAAATCCTTCCCAATGTCTGTTTTGATGATTTTTATCATGTTTTATCACACTTATGGATCTGAGATGATGCTAGATAACTCACTGCTTGAAGACCGCAGTGCATTAATGTGGTGACGTAGGGACTAGCGAGGGGACTGCTAACTGCAGTAACTGACAGGAAGTTAGCTAAAAGAACCATTCCGCTTACAGCACCTTTAAGGCAATGTAAACTCATGTCAGAGATATGAGGAATCAGTGAGCTCAAATTGAATCTGCCATCAGTTCGAGGGAGACACAGATACGTCTCAAGCCCTAGCCGAGCTGTGATTCACCTCCCGTGGTGCATTGGTGTCAAAATGAAGGAGATATTAATTGATTCATGTGGCTAAACACAGCATGGCTGGAACCTCAACACAAAACCAGCAGGGGCTAGAGATGCATCTTTGTATTTGTGTGTTGCGAAGCTCTTCGTCTGCAGACTTGTGGGATTTGTGCCAGGGCCTGCTCTAACGTGCTAATGTAAACACTGAAGAACTAGAACTAGCGCCTGGCGTCTCTATGCGAGGCATACAATTACAAAAAGGTGAAAGTCCAGTGGTGATAGGCAATGCTTTAAAGAAGGTTAAGCTCCTAAGAAGCTACAAGATTGACAAGGTCACTGAGACCTCACAATACGGAAGGTTGCAGTTTGCCCTTGAGTCCAGGTGTAAGTTTGACAAGCTATCCCTCAATGCATTCTTAAAACATTGTGCTCAGAAGATTTTACATCATAGTGACCTTGACCTCCAAAATCGTTTCTGTCTATCATCGAGTCACTCGCCATTTGTGCCAAATTTGTCAAAAAGCATTCTTGCGATATTGCTTTAATTATACACAAAGTCACAGTGACCTTATACTTTGACCTCTGAAATGTAATCCGTTTCTCCTCCAATCAGAGTGAGTCTGCCAAATTTGACCAAAATCCCTCAAAGCATTCTTTAGTCATTGTGTCCATGGGTCAAGAGGTCACAGTAACCTTTGACCCCCAGAATCTATTTAGTTCATCCTTGAGTCCGTGCACATTTGTTCAAAGTTTCAAGAAGTGTTCATCAGATATTGCGTTCACAAGAATGGCCCTGACGTACATACGTATGGATGGATGGTAACCCCAAAAAAATATAATGCCTCCAGCCTTTGGTTGTCACAGCAAGGAGGCATAATAAGCGACTGATTGATTACAGAAGTGACACAACAGGGAGAGGGAGAGGGCTAGTTCTCCAGAGCCAACAGGACTCCACACAGACAAACTGTAACCCGGGGTTGTGGAAACCAGCCCGGCCTTGTTTATCATTAGCTTGTACTCGCTTGTTGAAACAGCTCTGCGTGTGTTCTCTTTCTTTTATGTTGATATAAATAACTTATGAGACCGAATGTTAACAATCAAAAGGCACGCACAAGTCTGTTGTGATTGCTCTCTTAGTGGGGAGAGTGGGACTATGAAAAATGAAACAAAAGAGCAAATAATAAACTATTGATGGTCAGCGCTGTAGTGAGAGCGATGACTGCAAGACTTTTAAGATTACCAAGAATCATGACCACCACTTTTTCATACCATTATTAACGAGTTACAACGGATAGTTATTATAAAGTGTTACCGGCAAAAGACAGGTAACATGGGAAACACAGAAGACGAGACTCACCAACACGACAAACCATAATGCACAGACAAGGAACAAAGGAACACAAGGAGTATATATGCAAGACACAACGAGACACAGGTGTAACACATTAGGGGAGGGAGCAGCAATCACACAGGAGGGAAACTTGACAGGACATGGGGAGGAACAAGACAGACGTACCAAAATAAAACAGGAAACCACCGAAACAAGACAGGACAAAGACAGACCATGACAGTACCCCCCCCCCCCCCCCTTAAGGTCGACTACCAGGCGACCAAAAAAAAACTGGAAGAAAAAAAAGAGTCAAACCCGAACAGGGTGGGTGGAGGGGAGCCAGGAGGAGGGAAACAAAAAAAACATGGCCTGGGGCAGAGCACGGGGTGACCGGCTGGCCAGGGAACTGGAGTGGGGCAGATTGGAGGGGTGTCAGGCGGGCGGCCAAAAACATGCCCCAGGGCATAAACGGGAGCCTCAGGCGGACAGCCTGGGGGGCAAGCAGGGGCAGAGTGGAGGTTGAACCCCTCAGGAGGCCGATGGCAAAGACGATGAGGGCTCAGTCCCTCTGGAGGCCTGCAGCGACGAAGGTGAGGAACCCTTTCTGGAGGCCGGCCTCGGCCAAGAAGAGGACGATGGAACCCTCCTGGAGGCCGGCAGAGGCGAAGGCAACAAACCCCTTCTGGAGGCCGACCTCGGCGAAGACGAGGGCGATGGAACCCTTTTTTTTCTTTTTACCTTTATTTATACAGGTAGGGGAGAACGGGGTAATTTGTCACATGGGTTGGATGTCACATTCGTTATATCTCGCCACCAGAGCGCGCTAGCTCTGAAATGTTGATATAAAAAAGGTCCAGAATTGGGATCAGAGGTCACATACATAGACTTCCTTGGAGGAAGACAGCTGCATTTCAGGTGAGAGGATGTTGTGTGTTTTTCATGTCAAATTCAAAATATTTTGCTTCTCAGTATTTTTCTTCTAGGCTTTTACACAATGGGTTTATAACAAAACACTTGTTACCCTCAGAAAGTGTGAAGGGTAAACTATAGTTTAGATTGTGGTTAGCAAGCTAATTGGTTGTCAGATGGTTGTTTGCCTTGATGCTAGCAAGAAATTCAAGTTGGGGTTGGTCGTCAAATTTTTGGGGGGGTTGGTTGTCACATGTTATCTCAAGGCTGCAGCCAGAAAAGGAACCCAATAACGAAAGAAATTGTCAAGCTGTATCCTCACTGACACCCCAGAGAAGGAAAGAATAGAGCAGGAAAAGGCAGCTAGCAAGCAAAAGAAAAAAGGGCAACAAAATCAAAACAACCCAGTGCATCCCAAACTAGACCAGCTGCCAAGGCTACAGAACGTTATGTAGGCCTATTTGTCAACTTCACAATGCAATTAAACATTCAAATTTGGTTCTGCCTCCTTGCCTTCTTTTTAAGATTTTTCCCATTAAGATAACATTGTCACAAACAACCCCATAGTGTGTGACAACCGACCCCTTGATGGGGTTGGTTGTCACAATGTGTCAGAGTGTCTTTGATGGTGAATTACTTCTTCATTACAATAAGTTGGAAAAAAAGAGAGACACACATTTCTAGCCAACACCTTAAGCTTCAATTTAATGTAGGAATGGCTATTGACAGATGTTTTGGTGATGAGCAATTCTCACTAGAGTAAAAAGTGTGCCTACTTACCCCGTTCTCCCCTATATCCCATTGAGACCGGAGACTCTTTTGCAAGGGAGACCTGT
Source organism: Ammodytes marinus (assembly GCF_949987685.1). Classification (NCBI taxonomy): domain Eukaryota; kingdom Metazoa; phylum Chordata; class Actinopteri; order Uranoscopiformes; family Ammodytidae; genus Ammodytes; species Ammodytes marinus. The sequence continues at coordinate 27,351,508 of NC_137221.1, forward strand.
TCCCATTTACACGTTACCATTCACACACACATTCGTACACCGATAGCAGGCTAACTATCGACATTCACACGAGGCTAGGTGGGTGAAGTGTCTTGCCCAAGGACACAACAACTATGACACAGGTGGCAGGGCGGGGATCGAACCTCCAACCCTTTGATCATCGGCCGACCCCCTCTACCAACTGAGCCACAGTCGCCTCCTTCTGGAGGCCAGCGAAGGCGATAAAACCCTTCCGGAGACCCTGCTGGAGGCAGGCAGCGGCGACGACCCACAGGTAGCCAGCAGCGGCGACGACCCACAGGTAGCCGGCATCGGTGAAGGCCCACAGGTAGCCGGCATTGACGAGGACGGACCTCCGCAGGAGACCGGCGAAGGCAGAACCACTCAGGCGGCCGGCCACGGCGAAGGCAGGCCCCCGGAGGAGGGCAGGACAGAGGGCGGTCCCCCTCAGACAGGAACGACGGGCGGTCCCCCTCAGACAGGAACAGGGGGCAAGACCCCTCGAGCAGGAACAGGGGGCTGGGCCCCTCAAGCAGGGGGCGAGACCCCTCAGGCAGGAACAGGGGGCTGGGCCCCTCGGGCAGCAACAGGGGTCTGGGCCCCTCAAGCAGGAACGGAGGAGGAGACCCCTCGGACAGGAGCGGAGGGCGGTCCCCCTCGGGCAGGAGCGAAGGGCGGTCCCCCTCGGGCAGTAGCAGGGGGCAATCCCCCTCGGGCAGGAGCAGGAGGCGATCCACCTCAGGAAGACGAAGACAGCAAGCCTCCCCTGGCAGGCCTGGAGGGCGGGTTCCCTCACGAAAACGTGGAGTGGGCTCAGGAACTAGACAGTGTTCTTGTGGTTGCTTAGGTTCCTTCAGGAGCTGGCAGCTAGCATGCTGGGGCTCTTGAGGTTGCTTGGGCTGGTAGCTTGCATGCTGGGGCTCTTGAGGTTGCTTGGGCTGGTAGCTAGCATGCTGGGGCTGGTAGCTATCATGCTGGGGCTGGTAGCTAGCGTGCTGGGGCTGGTGGCTAGCGTGCTGGGGCTGGTGGCTAGCGTGCTGGGGCTGGTGGCTAGCGTGCTGGGGCAGGTGGCTAGCATGCTGGTTTCTGGGGCCCGGGACCTGAAGCTTCTTGCTGGAAGCCTGGGGCTGGAGCTTGTTGCTGGAAGCCTGGGGCTGGAGCTTGTTGCTGGAAGCCTGGGGCTGGGCTATTCTCTCCAATGTTCTGCGGTCTGCTGACTATCACAGCCTTAGAAAAGAGAAGGCTCTGCAGACAGCCAATCAGAGGTCTTTGAGTCAGAACAACCAGCCAATCAAAGCCTTAGCGGCAGAGGAATCAGCCAATCACAGACTAGTATAATGACGTTTACTGATATTCAGATTCAAACTTAAACTAACTATTGTCTCTGAGGTGGAGAAAACACAGAGTAATCAGCCAAAGCATGGAGTTAACTAACACACAAGCAGAACCATGTTAAAGACACAACCCTCATATGTTGGAGAGGGACGATATACTAAACGCTGTGCACCGCGAGAGGCTCACTGAAGCCCTGTACAGCAGCCCTATGACAGCAGCAAAGCACAGCTACGTCATGAGCGCTAGTTCGCGGGATAACAGTTCAACAACCAATGAAAACGTACACAATTCATTGTAACATATTCAACTTTAATAACATAACATAAACAAACATGGCGGATAGCAAGAAAAAGTGCCGGCAGTACAATGCCAATTACATTAGTTATGGATTTATCCCGTCACCGATGAACACCACTTTACCAATGTGCCTGCTCTGCGATCAGGTGTTCTCTAATGAGGCCATGAAACCCTCGCAACTACAGGAACATTTAGTGAAAAAACATCCCGAAAAATCAGCTAAAGATCCATCCTACTTTAAGTCTCTGAGGGATCAACATTCAAGACGGCCCACCATCAACTCTCTGTTCGCCTGGAACGTCAATCAAAGCGAAAGCGGGTTGGTGGCGTCCTACAACATCGCTTTATTAATTGCTAAGTCTGGCTTACCGTTCACTGTGGGTGAGTGCATGCTGTTCACGTGACGTGAACAGCATTTCCATTATAAAATGACACGTTGTTACCTACGTTCAATGTTTCTATTGATTAAAAAGAAAAAATTGATTACAACCAATGCTGATAGTGTTTTTTCTTTTTATGCAACCAGCCACCTGACAGTGGGTTAAATCTGCCTATCATGGAACAGGCTCATATTGGGATTTTTTTTTAATAATTCTTATAAGAAACCAAAACAGAAACAGAAAATATGTTTTATTGTTGATAGAGGATGTAGCCAAAACATATTCTTAATTGTGTGTGTGTTTTTTTTTTTTTTTTGGGGGGGGGGCTAGAGTATCTTGGTAAGGTTAGGGGGGCGTTTGCTCAAAAAAGGTTGAGAACCACTGGGCTAGAGCTTGCTGCTGGAGGCCGGAGACTGGAGCTTGCTGCTGGAGGCCGGAGACAACACGGGAGCTGGAGAGCATTGTGGAAACTGCTGGTAATCCAAACTCACCACCCCCACTCTGATGGTCCTTACGGCAGGAGGAGGCTGGTAGCTTGGGGCCCGGGGGCTGTGGCTGGAAGCAGGAAACCGGGGGCAGTGGCTGGAGCGTGGAGGCTTAGGACGGTCGCAAAAATCCGGTGGCAGTGGCATATAGCTCTCAGGCCAAAAAACTGTGGGGTTGAGAAGCTCGACTGCCCACTCGGGTAAGGCGCCCTCCAAGTCGGGCTTAGCAGCGACAGCTTTGTATGTACGCCCCAACACACGCACCTGCTCCTTTCTGCTGGGAATGTTCTCCCAGCCGTCCATGGCACTGATAATAAAAAATAACATCTCCTCCAACTCACGGCAAAAAAGAGCGTCTGCTGGGTCCAATCTTGGTCTGTGCATTCTGTTATGGTGAGGTAGGCAGGCAGGCAAGTAGGACCCAAACGCAGACGTTAAAAAGAAAAAGGTAATTTATTGCTCCACAAAAAATACAAAAACTCAGGACGGCCAAAAGGCAAAGGGCAAAAAGGCAAAAGACAGGTAACATGGGAAACACAGAAGACGAGACTCACCAACACGCAACAGGACAAACCATAATGCACAGACAAGGAACAAAGGAACACAAGGAGTCTATATGCAAGACACAACGAGACACAGGTGTAACACATTAGGGGAGGGAGCAGCAACCACACAGGAGGGAAACTTGACAGGACATGGGGAGGAACAAGACAGACATACCAAAATAAAACAGGAAACCACCGAAACAAGACAGGACAAAGACAGACCATGACACTGGGAGACACAGCTGACAGCAAAACAATGTAGACCTAGCGTGGCCTTTGACCTTTGACACATTGTTCGACTATTCCTGGAGTTTATTTGTTTCCACTCTCCTCTGCATGTGTTAGAAATGCATCAATCATCAGCGTCTTGTCCCTAATTTAAAAATAGTGCCCAGGCAGCAAAGAGAATACAGTATATTGATAAAAGCATAGCACATAGTGTAATACAGGGTCAAACCATGAATCATCAGAGTTTAGCAGCCACTCATAAAGCACAGTAACTGGATGTGACATCGCCATGGGCAGATAAAATGTGATTATGGCCCGATCAATGGACCATCAAAGTCCCTACAAGAGGTGGCTGAATCCTAGAGGCTCTGATTGGTGTTAATAAAAATAAAAAAATCCATTAAAGTGTTTAATTAAATGATAAGCCTTAATTAAAAACACAGGTCAAGCCAATGAACTGTGTTTTTTTTTTGTGTAAAGAGAATACAGCAGAGGGCTCAGCACGCAGCCCTGGGGGGCACCAGTGGTGAGGGTGAGGGGGGATGACATGTGATTTCCCAGTCTAACCACATGCGATCTATCAGTCAGGAAATTAATGACCCACCTGCAAAGTGCAGGCCGAGATCTGCTTGGAGAGGGCTATTGTATTAAACACTGAGCTATAGTCGATCAACAGCAGTCTGACGTAGGCCCCTTTCCTGGTGTCTGAGTGGGAGAGGGTAGTGTGTAGTATGTGTGCTATGACGTCATGAGTAGATCTGTTGGGGCGGAAGGCAAATTGTGAGGGGTCCAGGGTGACAGGTAGGGAGGAGGTTTTGATTAGTCACTCAAAACACTTCATCACTAATGAGGTCAGGGCTATGGGGCGATTCAAGAAACTTTATTTGTCCCCGTGGGGCAATTTAAGGAGGGGGTGGGGGTTGACCGATCGACCACATGAGCAGCGACCCAGACATTAGATGGAAAAGGGAAACGAGGAAAAACGAGGGAAAAAAGGTAATTCCCAACCAGACTCCCTAAGGGGTGCGCGGTGTGGAATTTATGCCAGGACACACCGGTCCGACTACCGACCGTCGCCAGAAAATGGAGTCTGCCGATGCAGGCAGCTTCATTCTCCCTGACGCGGTCAAAAAATGCGAAGAACACACCGAGCCGACTACCGACTTGCCGTACGTTCTGCGCTTGCGCCGGATGACATTAAGTAGCTGTTATCATAATGTAGGCTGCACACACACACACCTGTGGCTGCTCCAAGCCCAAACTGCCTTGACTTTTTCTGAAAACATGTGAAAACGTCATGCACGGACAATCTAATGCTATGTGCTGATTGTGTTTAGCCTACATAACAATCCGAACATTCTCCGATTTTATCGATAGCTTCCTAAATCATGTTGACAAAAGTGAAACTAATATCTGCTCCGCTGCCGTGGCAGAGCAGAGACGTGCGAGCCCTCCACCAATCATATTGCTCCGGCTGAAAGACTGCCCAACACCGATTGAACATGTTGAATCGGCTGAAGAAAAGCCCGACGACATCTACGACGGCCGACGTCACCAAACACACCAAACAGATTTGTGTCCCCGCCCCCTTCAGACTCTCCGACCATGTCCGATTCCCGATTATCGGACCGGTGTGTCCTGGCCTTTAGGATAAAAAACACTTAAGCACATATAAGCAAAAACACCACAGACAAAAAAAAACAGAGCATCTGTCTGCATAAATATCCAGGAGACGAGTGATTTCGGCCTTGCAAGGCCAAAGTAGGGAAGCCGAATAAGATAGCGAATTTGTTTTGGTACAGGCCAGCTCAGGAATTTACTGCCTAGTGTCACTGGTCTCTCTATATTCCAAATAGCCGAATTTGGTGGCTCCTTTATCCAACTTCTCCAAGATGGAATCAATCTTGCGAATAAGTCCAGGAATTCCTTCCAGCTTGCGATTACATTCGCATATCGCTCGAGTCTGAGTGATGGCAGCCCGACACAGTCCTTCTATGACGTCCTCGACAGAAAGTAAGGCGAGACACAGAGGCCTCCAGGTGTCATAGGAATCCATCATGTATCCCGCTGCGAACGTTCCTTCCGGGCATGCGGACTCTCCCTTGCCCAGTTTTCTCGTCGAGAAAATTTGATCGATTGCATGAAGACCCCAGCCGATCAGATCCATGATTTTAGATTTTTGGAGAGAAATACAGAGAGGCTCCGATATTGAGACAGAGACAGCACAAGGACAGAGAGCAGAGCACAGGAGATAAGGGTCGGGAGGGAAGCAGAAAAAAGCAACCGCCTCGTTCGACAGCTAGAGAAGAAGCGATAGTCATTTAGACAGCTAGGCTGGGGCTTCTTGGGTACAGGGACTATAATTGACTGTTTGAATCATAAGGGAATGGTGCACTGGAGAGGGAGAGGTTGAAAATTACCATGAGAATGGGGGCTAATTGGTCAGCACAGGCTTGGAGGACACGTCCAGTAATCCCGTCAGGTCCCGCTGCCTTCCTGGGGTCAACACAGCTGAGAGCCCTCCTCACTTCATGCTCCATCACGAATAGCTGTAATCCACGTACATTTCCTAACAATTGGGAGTGTGTGCGACGTGTGGATATGGTACAGGCTCGATGAAGAAGAAGAAAAAATAATTATGTTTTTAATTTTTATTGATTCGAATCGGCCGAATTGATTCGCACATCTGGCCCATGGGCCTTGAGTTTGACAGTGGTTTAGACCAAAGCATTGTCATGTGTTAGAATGGCCCAGTCAAATTCCAGACCTGAATCCAATTGAGAATCTCTGGAAAGACATGGAAATTGTTGTTCACAGACTCTCTATTCAAGCTGACGCTGAAGCTTGAGCTGTTCTGAAGAAGAATGTCTATTGAAGAAAATATTACAGTACTATTATGGAAATTAATAATGTGTGTGTATAATTATATTGCCATAAATTCTGAATCTTCATACAATAGCTGTTACTGTCAAAATGTTCTGACCTTAGTCTTGCGTAAGATAGTAAGGTTGTTTATAACTGAGATAGTATGTACTTGAGACTCTAATCGTGCCAACATAGGTTTGTTATGACTCACTATGTTCACCCTGGAAAACTCTTAGGTAAGATGAGGTTTTTGCATTAATGGAGTTTGCTATATTTACTGAAAGACTGCCTTTCTTCAGTCATTATTTCAGTCCCATTGATTGTTGTAATCACTCATGCTTGCAAGCATTAAGGATCTGTTTATTTGTATTTAAACAGTATTGAATTGCCAAATTCTCATCTAAAGTAGACCCTGATATTAGAGGGCTAGAGGTCTCCACTGTCCCCTTGGGGGGAAAAAATAAAAAATCAGCGGGATGGTCTTGAGGAAGTGTGGCCGGGAAAGAGTCACTGTTGGCGGGCAAGTGTTGAGGGACAGAGCTGGGGACCCAGCGTGTAGGTGGTCAATCAGCGGCGAGCTCTGGATGAAGCGCGGCCGAGTTAGAATGAGTGAAAGTGGGACTGGAGGTCCCCACAGTGTCCCCTTGAAGAAAAAGGCTAGGTATGTTTGGGATGTGACTGAGTGCTTAATCAAGTCTAAAGCGTAGGCCTGTAGCCTACATGTCCTTCATAAGGCTTTCTCTGCTTGAGCTCTCTTTCCATTTTTCAAGCTGCAATAGTCTTCTGGCCAATAGCTCTCATCTTTGTATTTGTCCCTCCAATGTTTAAGTTAAATGTTAAACTAAATACAAATCAGGCAAAAGAACACATTAGACATAATTTGCCTATTATGGGCAGTAAATTATAAAAGGGCCACATCCACCCCTTCACCTCCGTATTTCGAAAGAGGAAAGATGTACAGGTAGACTGTTTAAAGTGAGATGTTACTCTCCAGGTCGAGGCCTTTCCAACCATGTACTGCATTTGTTAAAACAGTACAACACATTTTTAATGTCTAATTTTTTCTCAACATCTCACAAGCCATTGACGTATTATTTCAAAATGATCACTCAAGCCGAAGTAACGGGAGGCACTAAGACCCTGACCTTTCTATTCTGCAAGACCACACTTATGAAGGGTATGACCTTCATTCTGCATGAACAACACAAGTTATTAATGACTGAGAGTCTATTAGAAGCAGCCAATCGCTAATATGGCCTGCTATAGGAGAAGTGAGATTGCCCCATCACCAACAGAGTTAACACATACACATCCAGAGCACTTGGAGGGTAATAATCTGACAGGGGACAGCATAATCTATCATATCTCTATCTATCATCTCTATTTATTGAAAAAAATTCTCATGATCTGGACACACACACACACACACACACACACACACTGTCTCAAGCTTAGGCTATAACTATGCTTAAGATGGCGTCTTATGAAATTAGAAATATTAAAGCAGCTACAAGTAACATTTAAATATATTTTAAACAGCCTCATGTTTCCTCTCATAATCTTAAATTACCTTTAACAGCAAACGAGACCATCAGTGCAAAGAAAGACCTTTTTATATAGTTTTTATTACTGCGTTTGGTCTGGTCGCACACCCAGTCCGATTTTCGGTTCACGCGTGCATGCTCTATGGCAGTGTTTCTCAATTATTTTCTGGCATGCCCCCTCTAGGGGACAGAATTTTTTTCGCGCCCCCCCTAAATTTAAATACTATTGAGAACCTGCTAATATTTATTTATTTATCTGTACAAAACCACTGTATGCGTTTCTGGCACGAGCATTCTGCATACAATCACCTTATTATCAAATTAGATAACAAAAATTAGCTGAGATAACTTCTGCAGCAAAAAAAATAAAAGTTCAGTTCATTAGCTCAATTTGTAACATTTAAACAAGACTGCTCAGTCTGTGTGAATCTCAGGACAGAGAAACAAGAGCAAATGATTCACTGAGGTTTGCATTTCATTCAAAACATTTTAAAACTGTAAACATAGTTAAGGTGGTGTTTTTTTTATTATTATAGGCCAATAGGCCTTCTGTGATCCGATAACCAATAATTAATTAATGTTATTATTAGTCTACTTGCTTGATTTCTTTTTAAATAGCCTACAGAGACACATGTGGACATTTATTTACTGCAAATCGCGACATACACAAGCACACATCTACTTGCTAGCACTTTTTTTTTTTTTTTTTTGGTCAGTTGGAAATCAAGGCAGCCCGCGCCCCGGTGTGAGTCAACAGTGCAGTGCAAAATATGCAGCATAAAGATATAGCATTCTTCTATGACCGTGATGTTAAATCAACTTCACACAAAGCCTCCGCCCGAGCAGAGCAAAGAGTAGAACACGGTGACGGTGAAAATTACCGGGAGACCTCACCAGTGAGAGTGAGTGAGCCGCCGTGCAAAAAAACTCTTGTGGTTTGACGGCTGCAATTATAGTCGGGGATATCCTGCCCGTTAACGTTGTCTATGGGAACGGCTTCCGCGATCTGTTTGTATATCTGGAGCCTGAATACACAGAGCAATGTCACCAAACTGACAGCGCGACTGAAGGGACTGTACAGTAAGCCACTTCCCTCCTTTAGTTTCTGTTTTCAGCCGAGTAAGTTACATTCACCTCCGACTCATGGACAGTGTTGAATAAAAGCATTTCATTTGTATTATCAAAAAGGCTTTGATGCAAATTCTGAAGTCTAAACACACACAGCTGGCGTCGGCAGTGTTGTTTAAAAGATATAGTCAAGGACACTATGTTCAGACCAATTTGTTGGTTAAATTTTTTGGGGGATTTGTAAAACTATAGATTTTTGGAATCCTTACAGTCTGAAGAATCAGAAAATCTTTCTTTGACAATTTTCAGAAGTCATTATCGCAGTGATTTTGGGTTCTGAAAATGGTGTACTATTGCACTATTAAAGCTCCCATATTATACACTTTTCGGTACTATTATACACCATATTATATGGTCTTAGTGGTCCCTAATACGTTTTTCTTTAATTGTTTGCTGAAAAAAACTTTCAGATCATTTATTGTACTATGCTGATGTTCAGCTAATCTCACAATGGCCTATTTTTTTTAAAAAGAGCTGTAGCTCCCCTCGTAAATATACAATCTTTGAGCTGACCCCGCCCCCTGTCCGGAAGCGAAGCCAGATACGCCTCGCCCTCTGTCTGTCAGGGCCGTGGACCAATAAGAAATAGGGGTGTGGGCTGCACAGTGGAAGCTTCTGGCTTTCCAGTTTGTGAGGTCAGAAAAGGGGAAAATTCTGACTGGAGTATATTGGGGGGAGGGGTGGGGGTTTCAGAAAGGGGGAGAGTGAGAACAGGAGAGATTGTTATTTTTTTAAATATTTTGGCAGTCTCTAGGCACACCGTGGACCCATGGATATGTTAGAACACATTTAAAAAGTGCATTTAACATAATATGTGACCTTTAACGTCATAGGCTAAGTTGCTGATTTGTTGCCAATTTAAAGTAAATCTGAGGTAAAAATATTTAAAGAGGACCTATTATACTACTTTTCTGGTCTTAATTTCTTGTTTTACACTGCTATAGAGCAACCTGACACGAATCACATCACAAAAAACTATGTAGATTTTCGGGAAGCTCTTTCTCTTATTTTGGCGATCCAGCACGTCCTGTCAACACTTGAGTGTGTGTGCTTCGGCAATCTCCGCTCCCTCCGCCTGTGCATCGGCCATCTCCGCTACCCTCCCCCCCCCCCCTCTTGCAAACCCCACTCCGTTGTGATTGGTTACCTTCCTTCCGGAACACTTTCAGTGGCGGGAAGCGCGAGCATGGACCTATAAGGGCGCGAGGCAGACGCGAACAGGGAAGTGACAGCATTACCATACATGGAAACATCCGCGTGGTCACGTCACGAATTTTTATGCGACGTCACGAATTATGAAAGGGTAGACCGCTTTGAAGACGTGACTTCTCAACTGGCTAGAATAGTGTTTAGTGCTCTGCACAGACACCCCAGACGGTCAGCAGGGAATATGTCGAAATGCATGTAAGTCATTATTTGATAATTTAGTATGGTTAAGCATGACTATGAATCATCATAACAACGTTTATAGGTCATAAAAGTCAAAAAGCATCATATGTCCTCTTTAAGGATTTTTAATTTTTTTTTTTTAATAAACCTGTCATTGTTAATCGATAATCTCTATTAATAAAACATTGTAACTAACGTGAAATAAATAAAATTAATGGTTAATTTAAAAGTTTCTGACAAAAAGTAACAATTTCAAAACTCTGTAAACCCCCCTGTATTTAGAAGTAATGGTTTGGTCCGCTTTTCAAACTGCTGCGCATCCCGTGCCACTATCGACAGTGATTTACGAGGGATGATTAAAACATGTGTAGCCCGTGGAATTGGTTGCCACACAGGACACAATGAATTCGGGGTTTTTGTAGCATTAATTTATTATAGAACACATTATTCCAATTATTGTGACAGAGTGTAATAATTCAATTTAACACTTTCTTTGTCCTTCAGTGCTCAACAGTTGCACTTCAATTTAAAACAGGAGACCGAATTATAAAATAAATGAATAAAGTAAATACTAATATAGAAAAATGCTTCAATAGAAAAATACAGCTAAAATACTAACCTAGAAAATACTAGCCTATAAAATACTATTCTATACAATACTAGCCTATAAAATACGGCAGTGGCATGAATTTCAGCAACTTGAACTAAAGCAAGCCCTTCCCAAAGTTTCCAGCGGACTTATTTCCCCCGAGTCGTTATCTTGGTATCGCTATAAAACTGTTCCATACAGCAACAACCGGCAGCATATGTCCATAAGCCACTCTATAAACGCAAACAATGGAGATACCTCGTCTTCACGGAAAAGACCAACGCTGTCCAGAGGTAAAAAACGGAAGAAGGGGCCAGGATGCATTGGGCGCAGCACTATATATTAAGACTCAATACTGCCACCCTGTGACCAGACGGCCACACTACCCGTTGCAAACCACCCGCAATCCCATTCCCAAGTACTGCAACTGAAAGTGTTATATTCATAAAGATATTAACTGTGCACCCGGTTACATACTCCCCTGCAGCAAGTCAACGTCCTCGGTGACTGCAGAACTTTAAGAAGCTCAAATCCAGCTTCAGCTTTACTCTGATCATTTCTAACATAAAACATCAACAATGCTTGTATTTGCTCAACAATGAAGTGTTCTAAGTGTTCCTCTTTGTACCCTCCCAACCACTATTGCTCACTGAAAAAGTCCATACAAAACGGCTGTGAAGAGAAATGTGAATAGAGAAGTACACACGTTCGTCCAAACCTTGTTGTCTGCGCTGACTGAAACAGCATTACAAGATGACTTCGGAAGGTGAAATGGGTTAGAATGAGACCCAGCTGTTGCCCTTTTGCTTTTTCTAGCGGCAGCTCTAGGTGTATAGGCTTTACTTTGTGCACAATCATTGACTGGAAATGTATACCCGTCGTCCCCATTTGAGGTGCTGTCACCATCACTGTCCTCACTGTTCTTTGGATACACATCACTATCCACATGTTCTGTTTCGGTGTCAACATTTTTCACATCTGGATAACTTTCTTTAGATTCCTCAAAGTCACTCTCATCTGAAGATACTGATACATCAACTCTCTCTCTTTCTGCAACATGAAACAGGTTTGGTGGTTGCACAAGCTGAGAAGGAAACACTTCTTCAACAACAACAAAATCAGGTCCAAGTGACTCTGGCATGTCCTTGGCTACAGGCTGTGTTCTAGTCTGCAACCTAGCTTTAGTTCTTGGTTTTGGAACTGGTCTGGGACAAGGACGCAACTCTGACCTATGAACCCTCTTAACAGGACCTCCCTCAACAGGCTCAACTGTGTGTGTGGTACCGTAGACGTCAACTACCTTGTAAACTGTTGGACCCCATGCGTCTTGAATCTTGTGTCTACCTAAAGGGCGATGACGCAGAAAAACCAACTGACCAATGTCGACAAGAGGACAGTACACTTTTTCATTTTGCAGTGTGATTCTCTCCGCTGCTTTCTGCTCTGAGTACACTCTCGCTTTCTCATGTGCCTGTCTAAGTCTCTCCTGGTGAACAGTCAACCAGTCCTGTTTCCTGTCTGAAACACACTCACGTCCTATTAATGCATCTACAGGGAGATGTGGCTGCACCCCAAAAAGCAGAAAATATGGCGAGTACCCCGTAGAGGAATGAGGAGTGACATTGTAGGCGTACACTAGTTCAGGAAGGTGCTCTGGCCAACGCCTTTTTTTCTCTGGAGGAAGCGTCCTCAACAAATCATGCAGTGTTCTGTTGTATCTTTCGCACTGACCGTTTCCTTGTGGCCTGTAAGGAGTTGTCCGTGTCTTTTTAACCCCATATAGTCTGCAAAGCTCTGCTATAACTTCACTCTCAAAATTTCTACCTTGGTCTGAATGAAGTCTTTCTGAAACCCCATATTTCATGAACCACTCCTTCAGCAAAACTTTAGCTGTTGTGTCAGCTTTCTGATCCTTTGTAGGATATGCTTGGGTAAACTTTGTGAATACATCTGTCACAACCAGGACATTTTCACGCCCGTCTGAGGCTTGCTCCAACACTGTAAAATCAACTGCCACTACTTCTAGTGGTCGGGAGGCCAGAAAGGCTTTAACTGGTGCATGGATTTTTGGCTGCGGCATCTTGGTAAGAATGCACCTCTCACAGTTTTTAACCCAGTTTTCAACATCGACACATAGCCCCACCCAGAAACACCTCTCTCTTAACAGGTTTATAGTGCGCTCTATGCCCTGATGTCCCATGTTGTTGTGTACATTCTGTAAGACTTGGTCCTTCAAACAACTAGGCACAAGTAACTGCCACACTTCACCATGACGTGCGTCATGAATAACCCTGTATAGCAACCCGTCCCTTTGTTGTATTTTACTCCACTGTTTCAACAGTCTTTTCACCTGACTTGACAGGGCTTTCCTCTCTTTAGGCCCTGGCCTCCTCCCCCGATCCCAAAACGCTCTAAACCCCTTTAGAGTGGAATCACTGGTCTGAAAACCTATGAGCTCGTCCTTAGTGTAACCCGGCAGCGTGGGTGTGTTGCCTTGCCCCACACTATCCTCACCAGAAACCGACTCGGCAACCCGGATCTGTCTCACTTTGAAGCACTCAAGACCTTTAGTGGCAAGGCCAGGATCCAAAACTGTTCTTCTCCAAATAGGGTTACAAACTGCAACACAATTGTCAAACTCTGCATCATGGTCAGTTTCAGGCTCCCCTGCAAACTCCTGCCTAGAGAGTGCATCTGCAGCTGCATTGCTAGAACCAGGACGATACTTAACCTCAAAATCAAAAACAGACAGTTGTGCTACCCACCTCTGCTCTATAGCACCCAACTTGGCCGTCTGGAGGTAGCAGAGCGGGTTGTTGTCAGTCAGGATAACAAACTTAGCACCGAGCAAGTAACCCCGGAATTTCTCAGTAACCGCCCATTTAAGTGCAAGTAACTCCAACTTCATGCTACTGTAATTCCGGTCATTTTTCTCAGCCTGACGTAGTCTGCGGCTAGCGTATGCTATGACCCGTTTTTTGTCCCCCTGCTGTTGACACAACACAGCTCCCAATCCGTTTAGGCTGGCATCTGTCTCAACTACAAAAGGCTGTGTGAAATCTGCAAAGCCCAAAATGGGGGCTGACGTAAGTTTTTCCTTTAACTGCTCAAAAGAAGCCTCACACTCTGGTGACCACTTTGCACCAACCTGGTGACTTATTTTTCCTGTTTTCTTCACACCTGAACATTTGTTTACTAAGTCATGTAGTGGACCAGCAACTTGTGAGAAACCTTTGATGAATCTCCGGTAGTAACTGCAGAACCCAATAAACGACTGCAACTCTTTAACAGTGGCTGGAACTTTCCAGTTCTTAACAGCGGAGACCTTAGAAGAGTCAGTCCCCACACCCTCTGCTGACACTTGGTGGCCCAAAAACTTCACTGACTGTTGTAAAAATGCACACTTTTGTGGTTTTACCTTAAGACCTGTCTCTGCTAGTCTCTTTAACACTGTCTCAAGTCTTTGCAGGTGCTGTTCAAATGTCTCAGAAAAAACAAGAATGTCGTCAAGATAAACCAGAAGCATCTGAAAAATTAGATCATTCATTGTGACTTGCATAAGTCTCTGGAAAGTAGCTGGCCCGTTACAAACACCGAAGGGCATTCTCACGTACTCGTAGAGACCAAATGGTGTAGTAAAAGCTGTTTTAGCCCTATCTCTCTCATGCATGGCCACCTGGTGGTATCCACTCGCTAGATCAATGGTGGAAAAGAACTGTGCACCCCTTAGTGCATCAAAACTCTCGTCAATCCTCGGGAGAGGAAATGCATCACGTCTTGTCTTTGAGTTGAGTTTTCGGTAATCGACACATAACCTTAGACTACCATCTGCCTTCCTCACAAGCACTATTGGCGAAGCATAAGCACTGGAGCTTTCTTGAATGACTCCCTTTTTTAACAGTTTGCCAATATGTTCTCTGACTTCACTGTACTGTGTGGGTGGGATACGTCTGTATGGCTGTGTCACTGGAATGTCGTCTGTAAGATGGACCTCATGTTGTACTTTGTCAGTGTAACCCAAGTCTTCATCTTCTTTCGCAAACACAAATGAGTATTTCTCCAACAACAAAGCCAACTGTGCTTGCTGTTCTGGGCTACCGCCTACATTGAGCTCGGCTAAGATAGACTGTACATCTATAGAAGCTTCAGGACGTTTGTCGATACTCACTTGTTCAGTATCTGCTGAGATTCTTTGAAACTGTACTTCACAAGACTCATCGCTTTTCACACTATCTACATGAGTCAAGACACCTAACCGGGTTCTTGGCCTTAGCCAGATATCTTCATCAGACATGTTCATTACCTGCACAGGGAAAATGTGACTCTCAGAAGAAACCAAGGTTGGAACAACAACCAAACCATCAGGCACAGCTGTACCCACAGGCTCCAGCAACAACAAAGGACCATTCTCACTCACAGTTCTGAGTCCCCTAGCCATGACTGTGGCAGCAGATGAAGCGGGCACATGGACTACACCCTTACCAGCTACTCTTGCGAAAGAGAGCTTGTCTGTTACATTTACAACATGGACACGATGAAAAGCCTCCCTCCAGTGTGAGTCAAGTTTACCCTGTAGTGTGGTGTCAAACTCTGTGTGCACTAACTCCTGGCATTTTTTGACGATGTTCATCCCCACGAGACCTGGAACAGAGGAAGAGTGTGCAGAATCTTTGACTATAAGAAAACCTCGTTCCGGGATAGTCAAACCCATTGCCTCTACATCAAACTCCACATAGCCTATATAAGGTATGTCTAAACCATTTGCTGCAGTGATTTTAAGCCACTCGAAGGCCGAATGCACATCTTCACCTTCTACTGCCAAGTGCTCTCTAAAGAAACCTTCAGAAATTGTGCTGACTTGGCTCCCCGTGTCAAGCAGGCATGGTACTGTAACACCCCGGAGTTTCAACTCAACAGTCTTGCATTCCCCAACTGCGTTCTCTAAGATTTTACATCTGTCTGTCATGTCTTTACGTGAGCCAACTGCTTCCCCCCGTGTTGTGTGGCTCATGACAACCGAGGGTAAGGGTTTTCCTGCGCTACAGAAAGAACAGGTGTCATAACACTTTGGCCCCTTCTAGCATGTGGGCATTTTCTCGCAATGTGGCCCACGCCTTCACACTTGAAACAGATCGGCTGACCATCGGGTGTGAACTTAGGCTGGGCTCTAGCTTGATGCTGAGGCTCTCGGTATGTCGGTTGAGTGCTGCGCCTACTCAGTTCACTTACAGCGCTAGTTAGCTGAGCGAGTGTTTTAGCTAACTCTGCTAGTTGTTTTTCCTGATGGGCTACTGTTTTTTGGACATCGTCTAATACTGTGCATTGGACATCGTTTGTTTTAATAGCGGAATTCTGCGTTTCCGAGACTTCAGACTTAACATGGCTGCTCTTTACAACTCTGGGCTTATGGGACCTGCTGTCCTCCATATCCCACCGGAGGGCTTCATCCCTCACATCTAGAAGACAGGAGCCCGGTCTGTCCCTTACCATCTTCCGGAGTTCACGCCGTAGCGCGGCATCTCTAAGACCCTCAATGAACTGATCCCTGAGAACAGCTTCCTCATTAGCTACTGCATCTGTGGACTGCTTCATTACAGAGCTCAAAAGCTAGGACAATGCATGGGAGTAATCACGGAGGTCTTCCCCGTCAGCTTGTCTACGGTTGTAAAAGGTCTGCAAAAGCTGTGTGGCGCTGCGTTTCTCCCCAAAAGCATTTCTCAAGAAGGAAAACAAATCACTAGGAAACACAGACTGGCCCCTCATGCATAGTCTAACTTCTTCTAAGGCAGGACCACGTAGAAGAGATACTATGTAGTCACACTGTTCTGATGGTGTCTGCTCTCTGGACCTCAAGACCCTTTCAACCTCTTCAATAAACTCTTCAACTGATCTCCCATCTGTACCACCCTCCCCACTGAATGGTGTGATGTGACGTTCTCTTGGAACATAGATGTATGAACGTGCTGGTGCGGGGTTACTATTTTCCCTCTGAGCCCTTGTTTCAGCATTTAACCGGGAAAGCTCATCTCGCAATCTGGCGAGCTCTTGCAAATGACCCTGCATTTCCCCTGTAGCCTTGCTACTTGTACCTGGAACCTGGCTTGGCTGGACATTTTTATCAATAACAGTACCCTCATCTTCCGAATCACTCATGATGAGACCTTTAAGTCTATGCACAGTCCGGTTACAATGTGAAACGCCAGTCCAAAATGTGAGTTAAGGATACTATGAAGACAGTCTTTAACTTGATGTCCTGCTGAAGGTTTCTTTTCTTCGCAGCTGAAATTTGAGTCCCTGAATCCTCTGCACAGATGCTCTGGTACCGATGAGTCGTCTCTCCAGGAAACAGCAAACCTTGGAGCACCTCAGCACGTCTCCCGCTGCTCAACACCTCCACCGCAGGCTGGCCTCACCGACTCAATCACCAAAGGACCTGGAATCTTCACCACTACTTTATTTTCTAAACTAAAACTAAAACTAAATCACTCTGTTGCCAATTAAAAAAATAGATTTGTTCTTGCTACACCCCACTCCTGGTACCAAATTATGTAGCCCGTGGAATTGGTTGCCACACAGGACACAATGAATTCGGGGTTTTTGTAGCATTAATTTATTATAGAACACATTATTCCAATTATTGTGACAGAGTGTAATAATTCAATTTAACACTTTCTTTGTCCTTCAGTGCTCAACAGTTGCACTTCAATTTAAAACAGGAGACCGAATTATAAAATAAATGAATAAAGTAAATACTAATATAGAAAAATGCTTCAATAGAAAAATACAGCTAAAATACTAACCTAGAAAATACTAGCCTATAAAATACTATTCTATACAATACTAGCCTATAAAATACGGCAGTGGCATGAATTTCAGCAACTTGAACTAAAGCAAGCCCTTCCCGAAGTTTCCAGCGGACTTATTACCCCCGAGTCGTTATCTTGGTATCGCTATAAAACTGTTCCATACAGCAACAACCGGCAGCATATGTCCATAAGCCACTCTATAAAGGCAAACAATGGAGATACCTCGTCTTCACAGAAAAGACCAACGCTGTCCAGAGGTAAAAAACGGAAGAAGGGGCCATGCATGGTGTTGTATTATGTTCCCACTAATGACTGCCAAGTATAGGCTAATTCACCAAGCTAGCTAAAATTCAGAATTTTTGTATTTTGCTCCCCTAGCTGACATTAAATCAATGCAGGTAAACTTTTAGCAAGCTATTCATACTAAATAAGTTGTCCCTGCCCCCTGATGTCAGGATCAGATCCATCTTCAGGCTCAGCTGTTCTGCCCCCCCAAATTGAACCTGAACCAGCTTTACTCCCAGTCATATCTGAAGGAGGAGGTGAGGTTATGCTTTAGATTTTTTTTAGATTTTATGACATCTTTTCAATATCCTGTACATTGAATATTTTTCGTGATATCTCAAAAATAAAGCTTTATTGGGGAAAAAGAAAATGTCTTATGTTGCTAACAGTCTCTAGTTTAACATTAACATCTTTAAGTTTAAACAAGTTTTATAAAGATTTCTAATCGTAGGAAACACTTCAAACACTTTTTTTCAACATAGCCAATGATGATTAAATAGTATATTATCATATGTGTCATGTAGGGGAGAACGGGGTAATTTGTCACATGGGTTGGATGTCACATTCGTTATATCTCGCCACCAGAGCGCGCTAGCTCTGAAATGTTGATATAACAAAGGTCCAGAATTTGGATCAGAGGTCACATACATAGACTTCCTTGGAGGAAGACAGCTGCATTTCAGGTGAGAGGATGTTTTGTGTTTTTCATGTCAAATTCAAAATATTTTGCTTCTCAGTATTTTTCTTCTAGGCTTTTACACAATGGGTTTATAACAAAACACTTGTTACCCTCAGAAAGTGTGAAGGGTAAACTATAGTTTAGATTGTGGTTAGCAAGCTAATTAGTTGTCAGATGGTTGTTGGCCTTGATGCTAGCAAGAAATTCAAGTTGGGGTTGGTCGTCAAATTTTTTGGGGGGTTGGTTGTCACATGTTATCTCAAGGCTGCAGCCAGAAAAGGAACCCAATAACGAAAGAAATTGTCAAGCTGTATCCTCACTGACACCCCAGAGAAGGAAAGAATAGAGCAGGAAAAGGCAGCTAGCAAGGAAAAGAAAAAAGGGCAACAAAATCAAAACAACCCAGTGCATCCCAAACTAGACCAGCTGCCAAGGCTACAGAACGTTATGTAGGCCTATTTGTCAACTTGACAATGCAATTAAACATTCAAATTTGGTTCCGCCTCCTTGCCTTCTTTTTAAGATTTTTCCCATTAAGATAACATTGTGACAAACAACCCCATAGTGTGTGACAACCGACCCCTTGATGGGGTTGGTTGTCACAATGTGTCAGAGTGTCTTTGATGGTAAATTACTTCTTCATTACAATAAGTTGGAAAAAAAGAGAGACACACATTTCTAGCCAACACCTTAAGCTTCAATTTAATGTAGGAATGGCTATTGACAGATGTTTTGGTGATGAGCAATTCTCACTAGAGTAAAAAGTGTGCCTACTTACCCCGTTCTCCCCTACACTCTGCAGAGCCAGGGCCCTCTTCAGTTTGGTCAGGGAGGAGTGTGGAAGTGGAGGAAGAGGA
The DNA here is from genome assembly GCF_949987685.1 of Ammodytes marinus. Taxonomy (NCBI): domain Eukaryota; kingdom Metazoa; phylum Chordata; class Actinopteri; order Uranoscopiformes; family Ammodytidae; genus Ammodytes; species Ammodytes marinus. The sequence goes on from NC_137221.1 coordinate 27,370,920, forward strand.
AGAGGTGAAAGATAGTAGAGAGGATGGAGACTCCATAGACACAGCAGATGACAATTGTAGATCAGATTCAGAGGAAGACCATCGTCTACCGATGACCCAGGTTTGTGGCCAGCAAAGATCACTGATGTGGACAGGGAGACTATTGTGAGGAAATTGACCACAAGAGATAAAGACTTACAGTACACATGCCACATGATTCTGAGGGAAAACAGTTCCCAGAATACTTGCAGTACACTAAGGCAGCAAATGGAAGAGAAAAGGTGAAGAGAGACTGGGTGATTCACAGCAAAAACACTAATGCCCTGTATTGCATCCCCTGCATGCTTTTCTCCCATGAACAAAAAAGACCTTCTGTTAGTGAAATGAACAGTCAACAAGGATATAAAATGTCTGATATGAAGTGGCGTCGTATGTATGACAAGTTCCCAAACCATGAGAAGAACAGGGCACACAAAGACTGCTACTTGAAGTGGAAAAATGTACAACTATCTTTGATGGCAGTTAGTGGCATTGACTGTCAGATGCATAAGCAGATACAAATAGAAACTGAAAAAAACAGAGCTCTCTTGCAGAGAATGCTAGATGTAACACTGCACTTGGCATCAAGGAATTTACCTTTCAGGGGCAAAACCAAAGATCTGGATGATGTTCACAATGGTAATTTCCTAGGCACACTAGAGCTGCTATCTCATTACGACCCACTGTTGAATGAGCACTTAAACAAAATTAGGGAAAAAAAAGGAACCAGGCTGACCCATTATTTGAGCTCTGACATTCAAAATGAGTTCATTGAATTGTGTGGAACTAGAGTTTTGAAGAGTATTCTCAAGGAAAGGGAGGATTCCATTTATTATTCGGTCATCTGTGATGCTACACCAGACATTTCACATACTGAGCAGAATGTTCTACTCATAAGATATGTGAATTACAACAAAGCAACAGATGAGTGGGAGATCACTGAACGCTTCCTTGAATTCAAGAACTTTCACCAAAAGACTGGCAGTGAAATAGCCGGGATGATTGAAGATGTGCTTCAAAACCAGGGGATAGATTTAGCAGATTGCAGAGGGCAGGGATATGACAACGGGGCAAACATGTCAGGTAAAGTCAAGGGAGTCCAAGCTCAAATACTAAAAGAAAATTATCTAGCTACATATTCACCTTGTGCATCCCACACCTTAAACCTTGTAGGTGTGCATGCTGCAGAGTCAAGCAAAGAAGTTTCAAAATTGTTTGGCTGCATCAATTGCCTTTACACACTTGTTAGTGCCAGTCCACAGCGATGGTCCATCTTCAAAGAGAAAACGGGTTGCTCTTTGCATCGCCTCTCCAATACCCGCTGGAGTGCCAGAATTCAAGCTGTGAAACCCGTAGCGAAACACCTACCTTGTGTCATAGAGTCCCTTGACACCATACTCACAACATGCAGTCTCACCAGTGAAGCCAGATCAGAAGCTAGTGGGCTGAAAAACTACTTCATGTCTTTCAATGCTGTTGTCCTCCTAACTGTCTGGCTGAGAGTACTGCAATGCATTGAGGACAGGAATACAATTCTCCAGTCAGGGAAAATCTCACTCGACACAGAGGCAGCCAATATCAGAGACTTAAAGGAAGAGATGCAGGCTCTTAGAGATGGATGGGAGTCTCTGCTGTCCGAGGCAACACTGATTGCTAGGCAAATGGATGTTGCACCTCAATTTAGCATGGAAAATAGTCGCCAGAAGAAAAGGAAGAGATTCCATGATGATTCCTCTGAAAAGGAGACAACTGAGGAAAGTGCAGCACATGTGTTTCGCAACACAGTGTTTTTTACTGCAATGGACAAGATCATAAGCGACTTGGACACTAGGTTCCACACCACTGCAAATCTAGTGGAAGAATTTTCTGCTGTTCTTAAAGTTGGGCAGATAAGTGAGGATAAAGTCCCTTCTGTGTGCCAACCACTGATCAGGAAGTATTCAGGAGATCTTACACCTGAGTTTGAAAATGAAGTGAGACACCTGAACACTGTATATGCTGCCACTTTCCCCACCAACTTGTCCCCTCTTGGTCTCCTGAATGCAATTTATAAGATGCAGCTACAAAGCATTTTTGGAGAAGTGTGCATTGCTTTACGTAGATTTTGCACCCTGCCGGTGACAGTTGCAGGTGGCGAGAGAGCATTCAGTAAGCTTAAATTGATAAAAAACTATCTGAGGTCCACTGTGTGCCAGGACAGGCTTTGCAATCCTGCGAGGCTGTCCATTGAAAGTCAGTTGGCTAGGAAGCTGGACTTCAAAGATTTGATCAGTGACTTTGCTAGTAAGAAGGCTAGGCGCTGGGCTCTAGTAAGAAGGCTAGGCGCTGGGCTCTTGGTGAATAGGGATGAGAGTGGAGTAAGATGAGCCAGTTAGCCATGTGTAGCACTTACAATTGGGATGTTTTGTAATAAACAATTTGTTTTTGGAAAATGTAGGCCCTACTGAAGATAGGTGGCTATTTAAGTTACAGTATAACCAGCAGTGGCGTCTTTGCATTAGGGGCCCGTGGGGCACGGCCCCACCAGAGGGCGCTGCCGTGCAGGGCAGGATTATAAACTTTTTTTTTTTTTTTTTTGTCAAAAATGTCATTGAGCATAAGTTAATAATAAATTAATTGTTAATAATTAATTACATGTCCGCAGTTTTAATTTGATGAACGCAATTGTCTTACTTTTTGTAGTGTAGTAGTTGTGTGTGAAATAGTTTGTTGCTCCGTCTCGTCTGTTCCGCTCGGTGGGGCCCAGCCGAGATGGCCCTGCTGCTGTGTAGCCGCGGACTGGGGAGCTGGTGCGCGGGCATGCGCGTGTGCAACGCACACTTTAGTTTCGACAGTGGGGCCAGAAGGTTAGGGCCCCAAATCGCTTCTCATTGGCTGATTTGTAGAAAGGGCGGGGTTTACGGCGGGAGCTGCGCAGATCTTGCTAGCTACGTAGCTAACGTAGTAATACTGTTACAGTAAATTGACGTCACGTTTCATTCATTCATTAAATGATGATGAATCGTGTTGATTATCTGGCTACTGTGCGATTTAGCACTTTAGCACTTGAAGAGAAGTTGGAGATCAAACGTTTGGGACCACATCGCCCGGCGGATTTAAACATCATTCAAGAGGGAAAGGACAAGACCAGGTCGTTCAACCAGGAGTGGTTTAAGCGGAAAACTTGGCTTACCGGGAGCTCGTCAAAAAAGGCGCTCTACTGCTTTCCATGTCTGCTCTTTGGAGGGGAAACCGTCTGGACAACCACTGGATTCAAAGATTTAAAACATCTGTCAGAAAGGCTGGTAAAACACGAAAGCTGTGCGTCTCATGTGGATAATGCCATCAAGCTAGGTCTTTTGGGGAGAGCAAATGTTGCATCTCAGCTTGACAGTGCATACCGACGTGGCATTGAACAGCATAACCGGCAGACCGAAGAAAACAGGTATGTTCTTGAGAGAATTATAACCTGTATAAAACTTTGTGGCAAGTGCGAAATTGCCCTGCGTGGACATGATGAGTCGGCTGGCTCGTTAAACCCCGACATTTTCAGGTGCATTTTTAACACAATGTGCGAGGGAGACTCCAGGCTGAGGCGCCACTACGATGCTCAACCCTATTTCAAGGGCACTTCAGCAATAATTCAAAATGAACTTTTGGAGTGCTTGTACAGTGTCTACAAAGACGAGATTTGTCAACAGTTGGCAAATGCACCTTTTGTAGCCGTGCAGGCTGATGAGATGTGTCCTGCAAGTCACAGATGGTCATCGTGCTGCGCTACATGGTAAACAACACAGTGACAGAGAGGTTTTGGGAATTTATCGAGGTGAAGGACAAAACGGGTGCTGGTTTAGCAAATGTTATAAAGGCATCTCTTGAGTCCCTGAACCTGGGTAACAAGCTCATCGCCCAAACATATGATGGAGCGGCAGTCATGAGTGGAAGTGTGCGCGGGGTTCAGGCTCTTGTCAAGGAGCGCTATCCAAATGCGCATTTTGTGCACTGTTACGCACATCAACTTAACCTCATACTTCAGCAGATCTGCTCAGCAAGAATTTCTGAGCTGAAGGTATTTTTTGCTGATTTGTCAGCATTCGCCACATTTTTCTCCAACTCACCAAAGAGAACAGCTGCTCTTGCCACGACGTCACATAGGCGCATCCCCAGACCTCCAGCCACGCGATGGAATTTCAAAAGCAGGACAGTCAATGCTGTTTGGGAACGCCGTGAGGAGATAATTGAGTGTTTGAACAACATTCGCACACAAGAGGGATGGGACAGGGTAACCATCAGTGAGGCCTTTGGTCTGTCCATGCACCTGCAGGAACCGAGATTTCTACACTTCTTGGAGTTTTTTTCAGAGCTAATGCCAGAAGTGGACATTTTATACAGTGTACTGCAAAAAAGAGACATCGACGCAGCTGGCATCAACCGGGCCATGGACGTCTTCCAGAAGAACGTAGGGCGTCTCAGGGAACGAGCGGATGTGATTGCGCAAGAAAGTGGAGCGGAGGGAAATAAGAGGAGGAAAACAACCAACACGGCTGCAGTACTGAAAGAAGCCTGCGACACCACGATCAGTCAAGTGGAGGACAGGTTCGCTAAAAGTGACCATTTGATTGCAGCAAAACTCATCGACTGCACACTTTTCCCCAAGTTTGTGCAAGCCTTTCCAGAAGCTGAACTGGATTGTGCTTTCAAACTATGGCCAATAAACAACAAGGTGAAGCTGAAAACAGAGTTGAAGTCCCTCTACCAGCACAGTGAGCTCAGCAATGGCAACAATACCGCACTGTCATTACTGAAGTCCATTCATGAAAACAACCTCCAGGAGGCCTTGTCTGAAACAGTGTCGCTTCTGCAAATCATCATCACCACACCGATGACAAGCGCTGAATCTGAGAGAAACTTCTCCACTCTTAAAAGAATCAAAACTTTTACACGCAACACAATGGGAGAGCAGAGACTGAACGCCCTGGCGATGCTTTCTATTGAAAGTGAACTCATCCACGGACTGTTGGATTTTAACAGCAAAGTCACCGAGAGGTTTGCGCAGATGAAGGACCGCAGAACGTCATTTCTGTTCAAGAAGTGATCCTCATTGGTGAGTCTAATTTGTAATTATTTTTATTCTAAGTGGAATTTATAATAGTTTACATATTATTGTTTGAATTAGAATGTCTGCATGCGTAGGCTACCTGGCGATACGTGTGTGTGTGGGGGAGGGGGGGGGCGCAACCTCACGTGGGAGCTGTTCACCTGTTTGTGGTGCTGAAATTGCTCTTTGGCTGTGGTATATTGTGAGTGGTGGCTTTGTATATTGATTGATGTGTATAGGGTGTGCGCCGTTGTGTTTTTATTGTTGCCACGTTGTTGTTTCGATCGGTTACATAGTAGCTCTCTCCCTCATTTGTATTCTTTAAAGTAGCTCTCAGAGGGGGAAAAGGACACACGTCAAATAGGCTAATCTGCGACATTGCGGCAAACCTTTATTTGAAACAATTAAGAAGCACTGAAATATCGCTCTAGGAGCCCCAATTTTGGACTTTTTCGTTAGAAAACAATTGTATTTGAATTATGGACTACCTTTGAATAAAGTTTGATCGGACTACAAGTTGATAGACTCCGAAGAGACGGATGATGCCATGCCGAAAAGGAGGGAGAGAGCGAGGGAGAGAGACTGTTATCAGTGCATTAGGGCTTGCTTTTTTCTTTTTTATATGAGTTTTTATTTGATATGAGAAAAGACCTAAACTTTAGTTAAGTAGGCTATTAAGTCGCGGCAGGCAGCAGGCTGTTTAGCTTACTGTCGTTTTAATTTTTTTATTAGGCTATGGCTTTCTGACTTGCAAACGTAAATAATTATGTCGGCACTTGATATTATGAGCCCGTTTTTTTTATGCACGGATCATTGTTTTGCGTGTATAGGCCTACGTGTCAGAGGCGTAAATCGACAAATCGGTCTATTCACTGTGACTATTTGTCTGTGAATGTGCTTTGATTGAATTGTGTTGTCGTCACTGCCTGTTGCAAGTAGCTCACATTAAAATCTAAATAGTAGGCTAAAAAAAGGGTCCTGTGTTTCTCGTTTTTCCCAAAAATGGTCCTATGTTCCCCGGTCGCAATAGTTTCATGCGCCTGTGGTAGCAGATTTTGTATATGATATATCTCTGGACTCAAATGTTGGAATACTTAATAATGCAATAGTAAACATTTGCTATTATCTTGTATAGACCATAGTGCAATGATATATTGAATGTGTTTTAGTGTAAACTGAAATGTAGATTCCTCAAAATGTGAGTGATGCAACAGACCACTCGGACAGCCACGCCTATGTTTAACTTATGCACAATTACTCCTATTGTCCTATGCCCAAACTCCTCCCATGGTTAAGTATGTACATTAGAACTGTCTGCCTCTCTACCTGTCTCCCCTTCGAACCATTGTTAGACGCCTCCCCCCCTGGGGGGCAGATGTTCCTTAAATACTTGGGGCGACTGTGGCTCAGTTGGTAGAGCGGGTCGGCCGATGATCAAAGGGTTGGATGTTCGATCCCCGCCCTGCCACCTGTGTCATAGTTGTTGTGTCCTTGGGCAAGACACTTCACCCACCTTGCCTCGTGTGAATGTCGATAGTTAGCCTGCTATCGGTGTATGAATGTGTGTGTGTGAATGGTAACGTGTAAATGGGAACAGGTCTCCCTTGCAAAAGAGTCTTCGGACTCAATGGGATATACCTGTATAAATAAAGGTTAAAAAAAAAAAAAATACATGACGTTTTAAGGAAGAATTTGTCACTCTTGCACATACAATCTCTGTGTCTGTATTTGTGACCTCTCCGCGGAGATCCTTGCTATATGATTAAATGAAACCTGATGCTACTATTAACGTATCACTGTTTGCTTAATTTTCCTATTACACGCCGTAGCTGGGGGCAGAGCCGCTCCAGCCCTGCCCGACTCGCTGGCTCTCCCCGCGGGGAGAAGCTCCAGTGACAGTGTTTGAATAAAGCTTCTCTTTATTATTATCATTAGAGCTATGAACACATGTAACCTTAATAGGACTGTCCTAAAATGATCACCGGGGATTCCTGCACGTTAACGTTGTCGAGAAGAAAGGCTTCCGCGATCCGATTGCATGACTCGGGTCTCGAGCCCTGATACACAGAGACATGTCGCCAAACTGAATGCGCAACTATGGAACAGTGAAGCAGACGCCTCCCTCGTTAGTTAGTTTCAGTCTACAGCCGACACAGTTAATATAACCACCGCATGGACTGCGTTTAAATGCATGCATGGATTTGCGATGTTCTGGCCTGGGTCATTAAAATGCCGCTCACTCACTCACTCTCTCTCTCTCTCTCTCTCTGTTACAGGCAAGTCTGCAAAGAGTTCACAGACCTGCTGTCCCAGGACCGCTCGCCGCTGGGAAACTCGCGACCGCAGCCTATTCTTGAACCGGGAATCCAGAGCTGTTTGACCCACTTCAGTCTCATCTCGCACGGCTTCGGGACCCCGGCACTGTGCGCGGCCGTCACGGCCCTTCAGAACTATCTGACCGAGGCGATCAAAGCCATGGACAAAATGTACCTCAACAACAACCCCAACAGTCACTCAGATAACGGCACTAAAGGAGACAAAGACGAGAAGCACAGAAAGTGATGTTTCCATCCCCAACCTTTTCTTCTTCCGAGGGGGCCAGAGACACCCCAGGCGCCTTCTCCCTTCACCAACAAGCCCCCCCCCCCCCCCCCCCCCCCTCCGCCTTGCCCCGGCCCTACCCACCCATCCAATATAAATATTATAAATACCTTGTAAATACTATCGATAAAGTTAAACGTGCCACTTCCTGATCTTGCGACGGTTTTTACATGTTTTTTTTGTTTTGTTTTTACATCCCACTTTGGATTCACGGGGAAACGACGCAAGATGATTCT